>NC_079509.1:26861235-27535741 GCF_030052815.1 Hevea brasiliensis | reverse complement strand
TGGTCGCAATGTTCCAATAAATGGTCGTAATGTACCTACTCAAGTCCCAATACAGACACGATGGTACAACCACGCCCCTACCAGCAAGATGATAAATTGATGAAATATGGGGCTCAGAGTTCAAGGGGACAGATCCTCCGAGGCCGAACAATGGTTAGAGAGGATGGATAGGGTATTCAAGAAATTGCATTGCACTGAGGAGCTCAGATTTGAATACTCGGTGTCTTTGTTCTGGGGATGCTTATGATTGGTGGAAAACCATTCCCCACGATGCAGTAGAACTGCAAGGTCGACTGGAATGACTTTCTCGTGGAATTGCATGTAAATATGTCCCCGATGCTTATGTAGACCGTAAACTGCAAGAGTTCCTAAGTCCAAATAGGGGCATCAAGAGTCGAGTATGAAAGAGAATTTTCCCGCTTAGCCATTATGCGGTGAGTTTACTCTCTACCACAGGAGAGATGCAAGAGGTTTGAAACCGGCTTGAAGCCCAAGATCGTGAGTACAAGTAGTCGGCTTCAAACACACTAAGTTCTCTCGAACTTATTTCTCAAGCCCTAGAGTTGGAAAGAATTGAGATTGAGACTGCTCCCGAGAAAAGAAATCGAGAAGACAGATAAAGAGGGAAAGTCAAGAGAATGCAGTTCCAAAGTGGTCATACTGGGAAGAGGAAGAACTATGGGGACATGGCAGAGGTGGTAAGAAACTGGTAGGGGAAGATATTCGTGACAGACCTCCCTATCCGGTCATGCAGAGTACCGTGTTCCTACCCTCCCCACCAATGTGAAACTTGTGGAAAAAATCATGGTGGGATATGCTACAAGGCTATTGGAGCCTGTTATAACTGTGGAGGCACAGGACACTTTGCCAAGGACTGCACCAGTAGTCGCAGAGTTGGACCACCTCCTACTACTGCAGAAGGGTCAGTTCAGAGCCCTGTCACCAGAAGTTCACAACCACCTAGCAGAGGTAGAGGCAGGGGTAGAGGTAACCCAGCAGGCAGCCAAGGCACGATGAAACATTGAGCAAGACAAAGGTTCTGGCCGTAATGTATGCAATGAGACAGAGGGAAGAGGCCGAGACATCTGATGTTGTGGTTGGTTCCTTCTCAACTTTTAACCAAAATGTGTTTGTGTTATTTGATCCGGGCTCTACCCATTCTTATATGAGTGCTAGCATCATTGATTGCATTGCTGTTCCATGTACAAAAATGGACTTTGAGGTGCTAGTAACAAGTCCACTAGGATAGGAAGTCAGGGTTAATAGGATGTATAGAGATTGTCCTTTGGTGATCCAAGGACACACTTTTCTGTCTGATTTAATTGAAATGCCCTTCAGAGATTATGACATTATCTTGGGCATGGATTAGTTAGCCAGGCATCACGCCATGATTGACTGTAGAATAAAGACAATCACTTTTGGTCTTCCTCAGTATGGTGATGTAGTAATACATGGGGAGAGACAGTTATTACCTTCAAACATCATTTCAGCTGCACTGGCTAGGAAAATGATTAGAAAAGGGTGTGAGGTGTACTTGGCACATGTGATAGACACCCAAGTGGGGAGTCGATCGAGGACATTCCTATCAGATGTGACTTTCCGGATGTGTTTCCTGTTGAATTGCCAGGATGCCTCCAGAAAGAGAAGTGCAGTTTGAAATTGATGTTATGCCTGGTGTGGACCCAATCTCCATAACGCCATACAGAATGGCACCAGCAGAACTAAAAGAATTGAAAGTACAGTTGCAAGAGTTGCTTGATAAGGGCTTCATCCACCCTAGTGTATCACCTTGGGGAGTGCCGGTGTTGTTTGTAAAGAAGAAGGATGGCACTCTCCGGTTATGCATTGACTATCGGCAGTTGAACAAGGTGACAATAAAGAACAGATACCCATTACCCCACATTGATGACTTATTTGATCAGTTGAGAGGTGCAGCTGTGTTCTCCAAAATTGACATGAGATCAGGTTATTATCAGTTGAAAGTACAAGAGCAGAGTATACCTAAAAGTGCCTTCAGAACCCGCTATGGCCATTATGAGTTCTTGGTCATGCCATTCGGGTTAACTAATGCTCCGGCTGCTTTATGGATCTAATGAACACTATCTTCAGATCATACCTCGACCAGTTTGTTGTGGTATTTATTGATGATATATTGGTCTATTCGAGGAATGCAGAAGAGCATGATAGACATCTGCGGATTGTACTGCAGACTTTGAGGGAGAAACAGCTATACGCCAAATTGTCGAAATGTGAATTTTGGCTGAAGGAGATATCCTTTTTGGGGCATGTAGTATCAGAAGAGGGCATCAAGGTAGATCCAAGTAAGATTGAAGCTGTCCTTAATTGGAAGCCACCCAGAAATGTCACAGAGATTCGCAGTCAAGTTAATGGATACTATCGTCGATTTGTGAAGGGATTCTCCATGTTGGCATCTCCATTGACCAAGCTACTTAGGAAGGATGTGAAATTTCAGTGGACGGACAAATGCCAGCAAAGTTTTGATGAATTAAAGAGATGTTTGACTGAGGCTCCAGTCTTGACTTTACCTATACTGGGTAAAGAATATACAGTTTACAGCGATGCTTCTTACAATGGATTAGGTTTGTGTGTTGATGCAAGATCGAAATGTCATTGCCTATGCATCACGCCAACTGAAACCGCATGAGAGGAATTATCCGACACATGACTTGGAGCTTGCAGCCATTGTGTTTGCTCTTAAGATCTGGAGACATTATTTGTATGGGGAGAAGTGTTACATCTACACAGATCATAAGAGTTTGAAGTATTTGGGCACCCAGAAAGAGTTGAATTTGAGACAGAGGAGATGGTTAGAGTTGATAAAAGACTATGATTGTCTGATAGACTATCAGCCAGGGAAAGCTAATGTTGTAGCTGACGCCTTAAGTCGCAAGACTATTGCAAGTCTACGGGTTACTCCTTTGCCTTTGGTACATGAGTTGAGATCATTACATGCCAGTTTAGAGATTAATGATGATAGGCAGACAGTAGTTGCATGGCATGTACAGCCAGTGTTGATTGATCATATCAGAATGGCTGCTCAGAATGATGAAAAGTATCATAAGCTGTTAGAAGAAGTCCGGCAGGGCAAGAAACCAGAGTTCTCAATTAGAGATGATGGTTTACTGCTACACCAGGGCAGAATGTGTGTTCCTAATGATGTTAATTTGAGGCAGATCATTTTGGAGGAAGCACATGAGTCTCCTTTTGCTATGCACCCTGGTGGTACAAAAATGTACAGAGGGCTAAAGGAGCATTACTGGTGGATGGGTTTAAAAAGAGACATGGCAGAGTTTGTATCCAAATGCCTAACTTGTCAGCAAGTAAAGGTAGAGCATCAAGTACCAACTGGGTTATTACATCCACTGTCAGTGCTAGAATGGAAATGGGAAAGAATAATTATGGATTTTGTAATGGGACTTCCGAGGACACAGAAGAGTCATGATGCAGTATGGGTCATTGTCGACAGACTAACTAAGTCTGCTCATTTTCTCACAAATCAATGGACTACGCCTAGACAGATTGGCCAAAGTTGTACATTGATGAGATTGTGAGACTTCATGGAGTGCCGATTCATTGTATCGCAGAGATCCTAGGTTCACTTCTAGATTCTGGGGTAGTCTTCAGAGAGCCCTAGGAACTAGATTGAACTTCAGTACTGCATTCCACCCACAGACAGATGGCCAGTCTGAGAGGTTAATTCAGATCTTAGAGGACGTGCTACGGCTTGTGTGATTGAGTTTGAGGGTAGTTGGGATACACACTTGCCTTTGATTGAGTTTGCTTATAACAACAGCTACCAATCAAGCATTGGGATGCCTCCATATGAAGCTTTGTATGGCAGAAAATGTAGAACCCCATTGTGTTGGGATGACATGGGTGAAAGAAAAATGATTGGACCCGAAATTGTTCAACAGACTGAAGAGAAAATCAGGGTGATCAGAGATCGACTTAAATCTGCATCAGACCGTTAGAAGTCCTATATTGATTTGAAAAGAAGGGATATTGAGTATGCAGTGGGTGAGAAAGTTTTCCTCAAGGTTTCTCATTGGAAGAGGATTATGAGATTCGGCAGAAAGGGGAAACTAAGTCCTCGTTTTATCGGGCAATATGAGGTATTGGAAAGAATGGGTCCTTTGGCTTATCGTTTGGCACTACCTCCAAAGTTGGAGAAGATACATAACGTCTTCCATGTGTCTATGTTGAGGAGGTATCGATCAGACCCATCTCATGTACTATCAGCAGAAGAAATTGAAGTAAATCCAGACCTCACATATGAGGAAGAACCCATAAAGATTCTGGCTTATGAGGTCAAGCAGCTACGGAACAAGCAGATACCGTTGGTAAAAGTGCTGTGGAACCATTATTCGGGCCAGGAGGCTACTTGGGAATGAGAGGAGGACATGAGGAGACAACACCCACAGCTGTTCAGAGATTGATACCAGGTAAAAATTTCGAGACGAAATTTATTTTAGGGGGGGAGAATTGTAACACCCCCGTTTGCATAGCCTGGTAGATTTCACTGTTCCGGTGACCGGTGTCGGTCCGGACAATTAAGGGGATTAGAACCATACTTAAGACAACTAGAGAAACCATAAACACAAATAATTTGTAATGTTCAATTAGTTAAGTATAAATAAGAAAAATAGAACATAAGAAGTTAAACGAGCCGAGAGTCACAGCGATGGGGGACCTTCTCGGGAACGACTGCGAAGTTATTTTAAACTCAAATTTCGAACCGTAAAATGTGACGCTGCGGTCCTTAGGACCCTTATGAACACAGTGGAAAAGAGAAAATCACGAAAAAGAACTGTTAAGCCAGTCAAATAATTAGGTCAGGAAGCCGAAAGAAATATGGAATTATTTGCAAACCGGGATGAACCGGCGAGGGGCAATTTGGTCAATTGACCCCGAGAGCTGACTCCTGACCTAACTGTCAAATAAAATCGGAGAAAAGAAAATTTCAGAATCGAGAATTAAATTAAAGAACTAATAAAAAAAAAGAGAAAATGAAAAAGTTAAAAAGGTGTAGGAAGATGACATCATGCATGATATCATGCATGATGCCATAAGTCATATAATTAATAAATTAATTAAATTGATTTTTGGTCTTCCATAAGACAAAAGACATAAAAAAAAAAAGAGAAAAGAAAATAAGGATTAATGACATCATAAAGCTATAATTAAAATTTAGGAAATTATGGATAAATACAATACAAAAGGGACCAATTAAAATTAAAGGATAAAAAAAAAAAAGAAAGTTAAAACTCAAATTTTTTCTTCTTCACCCGTCACTCCCTCTCTCCCATTTCTCTCTCTCATTTTCTCTTCATTTCCACCATTTTTGGACTTAGAAAGCTTGCTTTTCTCTAGTTTCTTCCCATAAATTTCTTAAACTCCAACACAAAATCACACTCTTAGACCTAGATACATCACTTGGGAGTAAAAAGGAGAAGAAAAACTTGAAGAAAAGAAAAAGGAAAAAGGGAGTGAAATTGAAGAATTGGAATTCAAGTGAAGGTAAGTAATTTACTTTGAAATTTTAGTTTTGATGCACATGTATTAAGTTAATTTAACTTCGAAATTAATGAAATGAAATAAAAATATGGGGAAGGACCAAACTAAATTTTCATCCAGCCTATGTAGGGGTGAGTATTGCATGAGTTTGATTGAATGAAATATGTTAGAAAGCTTGAATAAGTTGAGGAATTGTGTTTGTATGGTTGGAATTAGTAAAATGCAATAAATTAGGTGAGTTAGGGTTTTGGGACTTAGGGTTTTGAAGCAAAAATTTGAAGAAGTGAGTAAATGGCATGTTTGACCTATTGTGAAGTGAAAAATGGTCAATTGTGACCAAATGAGTTGTGTTTGAATTGTTGGAAGTGAAGACAAATTCGGAGGGTGAATGGTCATGCTGCTGGCAGCATGACCAAGTCAATTTTGAAGGACCAAAACTGAAATTTTACAAGTCCAATTGATATGGTACCAATTGGGGATGAAAATAGACATAAAATGACACAATTTTCATTTAGGAACCACGCCCAAAAAGTGACCAAAACTTAGTGAACCAATTGACCAAAGTTGAATAAGAGCAGGCTGCCACTGTACAAACTGACCAAATGAACAGTGTTTGTTCATTTGGTCATAACTCGAGGTAGGCAGGTCAAAATGACCTGAACGTTTACCAGTGGTTAGATGAGATATAGACCTAAAACTTTCTTGAAGAACACAAGTCCAAATTCTGCCAACAACTAAGTCATTTGGCCACCCCAAGTTGGTGACTCAAATTTGCCAGCACCAAATTTACCCAGAAAATCTGGGTTGTTTTTAATCCGGCAGCCCTAGTTCAAATGGCCATAACTTGAGCTACAAAACTCCAATTGAGGTGATCCAAAAATGAGAATAAACTTAAGACAATAAGGAACATTTTCTATGAAGAAAGGTTTGTCAAATTCCAACAGTAGATTGACCAATGGAACAGTGCAACTTGGAGCACCAAAACTGAAAATTTGACAATTTGGCCAAAAGGACTTAAGCTTTGAGAAAATGACCAAAACCAACAAATTTAATGACCAAAATGTGGTATGTGGGTGAAGTTGGAGTTCCCATACCTATTAAGCCTTAAAAAGTCAACAATTTGACTTGAATAGTATAGTGAATAGTAACCCGAAACACAAAAACTTCGAGAACGTCGAAATTAGTACATTAAAACTAGGTAAAAATGAAGTGAAATTTATTTTTGGATTTCTGCTAAGTTATGGTCCTGAAACACTGTGAAATTGTGTGTTTCAGCTGAAAAAGACTTGGAAACTCGAAGAGACTGAGTCAAGGCCTAAAAGCGACTCACGTCAGGTTTGTGCACAATAATAATTGTTTAAATATTTTAATCTCAAAAATTTGACTTCTTTGATTAATTATGTACTGTGTTGCCATTTAATAATCGTAAATGTGACTTTGGAAATTGATCAGATTTCTCATAAATTGTTTGAATAAATTGTTTTGAATTGCTTTTATGTTCACACTTAGCGTGACAGTATCACATTATTCCTCCTCCATTTATGGGGTTGAGATCGTTTATTTTCCTCCCTCTCTGGCTTGCTAGTGGAGGTTGAGATCGGATGAGTACTCATTAGCTAGCTAGCCACCTCGCTCATTGATTTCGATTAATGGGGTTGAGATTGCTTTGTCGTGGTGTACAACACGGCATTGATCGGAAATTTTGTGTCATGGCTTAAGTTGTGTATGACTTTGACAACACTGTGTTTATGAAATTATTTGACTAAATTGTGTTATTATGAGCATTGTTAATTTGAGAAATATTTAAATTGTGTTTCACCAATGAATGATTTATGTATTGCATTTTAAATTTTTATTGTGCACCACTGAGTATTTTTATACTCAGCGATAACTTATTTTGCTGTCGCAGATAAGAGCAAGGAGAAAGCAGCAGAGTGAGCTGCTATCGAATTGTGGACCACATCGATCATTTTGTATGGGTATTATTTTATACCATTGTAGATAATTTTGACGTAAATATAGAAATGTTGTATGTATCAATGTAAGTTGAGCAGTTGTAAATAAATTGTAATTATATTATTTTTTTGAATTTCCTTCTGTAAATTAATATTTGTACTTATGAATTTCTTACTTTATGCTTTGTGATTGGAGATATTAAATATTTTGAGATGATAAATCTTGATTTGTATTGTGAAATTATTTGAAGTGTGTTGAATTGAGTTGATTGAGATTTATTGAAGGTTGGGAGTTGTGAAAAACTTTTGGAAGTGTGTTTTTTAGGTATTTGAAGAACTGTTTTCTCCAATTTCAAACGGAACTCTATCAAAATTTTTATAAAATTTGCGGAAAAATTTAAATGGACAAAATTTTTATTAGTATTTAAATCTTGAATAAATGATTTTTAATTCCTACCAAAATGCTCACCACTTCCAAAATGTAAGAAAATTGTTTTAAAATCCCTTGTAGGGTACTTAATGAGTTATCGGTAGGTGAAGTTTGGTAGTTCATTAAGTATTCTACGGGATCATGTTATGCCTTACGGAGGGGTAAGGTGTGACAAGATACTCTGGGCAGTTCCTTTTACAGTGCCCATCCTTTTGGCAGTGGAAACACTTTCCTTTGCCTCCATCAGCTTTAGTCTTCCTTTTCTGTTTAGCTATTTTCTTGGAAGGACCAGGAATCTGAAGTTTCTTTTTCTTATTGCCCTTCTTCTTGTTAGACTTTCCAGCAGAAGAAGATGCAACCAAAGCTACCTCTTTTCCTTTATTTCCTGGCATATTCTTTTGGGCAATAACCAGCATGTTGAGTAAACCAGCTAAGGTGCATTCCTGTTTAGTCATATGGAAATTTGTCACAAAATTCTCAAAAGACTCAGGAAGGGACTGAAGGATTAAATCTGTTTGTAGTTGGAAATCCATGTTGAAGTCAAGATGTTCCAACTGCTCAATCAGCCGAATCATCTTGTGGACATGATCCCTAACATTCTGTCCCTCAGACATCCTCATACGGAATAGCTATCTAGATATCTCATACCTAGCATTCCTGCTATGCTCACCATACAACTCTTGCAGGTGAAGGAGGATCTCACTCGCACTCTGCATGTTCTCATGTTGCTTCTGTAACTCATTACTCATGGAAGCAAGCATGTAACACTTAACTCTCATATCAAGCTCCTTCCACTTGTCCAAAGTTTCATGTTCCTCTTTAGTGGCCTCTGGAGGTAAGGGACCAGGAACATTTGAATCTAGAACATATCCTATATGTTCAAGGTTCAGGATAAGTTTCAAATTTCTTAGCCAATCAGACAGATTAGGTCCTGTCAACCTATTATGATCAAGTATGCTTGCAAGGATATTGGATGGTGGTGGTTGTTTTGTGCTCATTTTTATCAGAAAATTAACTACAGAAAATAACCATATTAATTAGTAAATGTATCATGTAATTAACAAAAATGATTATGGTCTTTTAATCAAATTGGTCCTCCCACTAACTTAGCGAATCCTACACTTCTAAAGTAGAAAACGGAAATCCTAGTTGGATGGATTTCTAGTGGGTGATTGAATTCTTATAATTCTATTGATCATCCTCAGGTACATCCATTATTGGAATTACAATAAACTATAAGTGAGCAACTCCTTGCCCATTACATCTCATGTGAGGTTCAATCCTTTACCTAGCCCCTAATGCTCAAAATCTCAGGTACATCCATTATTGACTTATCTTGCATTAGTTAAGTTGATCCCATTGAGCCAGTAATTATGCAAATAATTTTAATGTCCTTAGGTACATCCAATATTAGCCACTAAACCATTTACATATTTACAACATCTCATGCTTAACAATTATTCTTAAGAAAATCTCTTAAATTAATTGCATCTTATGCAACTATTTAAAATTTCTTAAAATAATTGCCCCAATGGAGGGCCCACGTTATAATTACTTTAATTATAGCATTTCCAACTTAATCATTTGTTTGGAAGATTTTATGGTCATTCTAATTACTATTAAGGTCTCACTTTGCACATTATCCATTTAGCATGCATATATCATATAATTGCATACATTCCTATACATCTCATGCATTCATGGATAAGCAGTAAATATGGTATGATCATGGACTTTCTAAGGGATTTAATTCTGAGCCACCAAGAATTGAATCAGGGCATTCTTAGGTGCATTTCATTCATTCATTCATTTTACAAGAGTTGCTGAAGGAGTACATAATCAACACTTGATCTTGAATTATTCCCACTGGTCCCACCAATGCTCTTGACCTCCTTGAACTTCTTGCAATCCAATATTACATGGTAATCCTTGGCATGCCAAGGTGAATTTACAAGAACTTAAATAAATGAAATTACAACCCAAAAATTATTACAAACTTAATAATACATGCCCAAAATAAATTAAAATAAATTAATTAATTTACAATCCCAAAGAAACATAAAAGAAATAAATCCAATCACATTGGTTTTTTATAATCCATGATCATCCATCATGTATATCACTATTTAGCAATTAAATAAAACATACATACTTAAATTAAATTGAATATCTCATATTCAACTTAAAAATCCAGATTTGAATATGATTCAAATAAATTTAAAAATTCAGATTTGAATCTCATTCAAACAAATTTAAAAATTCAGATTTGAATCACATTCAAACAACTTTAAAAATTCAGATTTGAATCACATTCAAACATTTTTTTAAAAAAATCAGATTTGAATCATATTCAAACATTTTTTAAAAAATCAGATCTGAATTTTATTCAATTAATTTAAAAAATCAGATTTAAATATGATTCAAACAACTTTAAAAATTCATATTTGAATCACATTCAAACAACTTTTAAAATTCAGATTTGAATCACATTTAAACAATTTTTAAAATTCTGATTTGAATCATAATTTAATTGTGATAAAAATTCTAATTAAACAATTTAATTAGACATAAAATGGATCTTAGATCATACAACAATTGCACATTCACCATCCATTTACCTTTGCACACCATTGTGATGCATCAACCATACGCACCATGGTGTTCATCATTTGTGCCGCCACCTTGGCTTTGCAACCAGTAATAAACTTTTGATCTCATGATCAAACACACAATTAAATCATATAAACATCAATCTAAATGGCAAATATAGTGGCTCTGATACCAATTGAAGGAACGGAAGCGTGAAAAACACAAGTTTATACCATTGAATTCAAAAATTTTCACCTAGGGTCACATGCATTATGCAAGATTTATTTTTACCTATTTGATTTCAATGATAAACAATATATTAAAACTCTTTTAATATGTTTTTGGATCTGTATTTTCCATTTAAGATTTTAAAATTAATCAAATTAATTTTAGAACCCTAGATTAAATCAAGAACGATTACACTAACCTCTTGATGCACTGCAGCGCGTCTGCGCCTTTGAGATTCGTCTTCAGGACACCAGATGTTGTCCCTCTAGCTTGTCCACACCAAGAACACCTATGGTAGCCCTTGAACAGCTTCTAAAGCTTTTTCTATTAATTAGAAATTCAAGTTCTGCCTTTTAAGAGATTAGAGATGTAAACAGGACGCTAGAAACAATTACTAGTGTTCTTAATTCAAGAGATTGATGGCTAATCTCTTTGAATTGATGAGAGATGAAGAAGAATAGATGAAAAGCCTCAAAGTGGCGTGAAAAAGGAGAGGAGTGGCTGCTGGTTGCTTTTCTTTTTCATAACAACACTTAAATAGCTAGGTTAACACACTAAACCCTTGCCACATGTCACCCTTTGATTAGGTCTAGGTTTAAGTGACCCAATCACATTGTGCCAAACCTATATTTAATCTTGATTTTAATCATCTTACATGATTAAAAAACATTTGGCAAGCTTATGTGTAATCCCATGTGTCACCATCTCATGGTGCCACGTGTCACACTGTGAAATGACCAAAATGCCCCTGTGTCTTAATTTTGAGTTCTCAACCCAAAATAATTATTTCTCTTCTTCTAATTAATTTATATCAAATATAAATTAATTAATTAATCTCTATTAATTAATTTCTCATTAATTAAATTCATATTTAAACACTTTAAATATTAATTCAACTTATATTATACATCCAATAATCTAGATTTGGTTTTAAGTCATGCTAGGGACTTTGCAATTTAATTGCAAACCAAACCTATTTAATTAATCAATTAAACTCTTTAATTAATTAATTAAATCATATTTAAATAGGTGATAACTTTTGTATATGTGTGACTTACTAGGCTCATCACTAATTGACAATGAGACATGATATCAACTCTTAATATCATCAGAACTCTTTCTTACCATAAATGATTTCTCTAAATCATTTTATGAACCTCATAAACCATGGTTAACACCTAGCATGGCATGCCATGGCCACCTAATTAGTAATAAGGTTTACCTTAAATGAACCTATAATCATATGTTACCATGCACTAGAATCTCTCTGTTACAAAATCCCAACTCAAGCTGGAGTCATGGTTTATGTCAAACTCCGTTTGCTATGAATATTATGTTCTCTTTTAATTCCAGTTCTTGATTAAAAAGATTTTCTCATCAGAAACTCTTTTATGAATAAATCTATATGTCCTGGCCAGGAACTTGAAACATCAAGAACAATTAAATGAACATAGGATTTTATCTCTATTTACTTAGAGGAACAGATTCCATCTTGATCAACGCCTACCTCCATATATAACTAGTAGGAGCCAACACATGCCCATATACCCATACATAGTACAAGTATGAAAGCAGTATCAAACTCAAACTACCTATATACAAGATAACTGTGCTATCTCAGGTCTAAAGATTATATGCACTGATATGATTTATGACAAAACATTGACAAGAGTAAACTCCATGTGCTTGTCATAAGTGTCACTGGTTTGGCCTACTTATCATTTATAAGTGCCTATCATGTTTGTCATATGGCATGAGACTCACCATTCCATCTTATTTATATCTCATATAAATAACTTGGTAACAAACATGAATACAATCTTTCTTGATAAGTCATGTCCTTATTATGAAGTATCCTCGATTGTGAACCTATTTATGATACTTTGTGCTAGAAATATTGTCACTCATATTCTTAACAACTTAAGAATAATATTTCTAACAAAATATCAATGGACCTTTTCTATTACACATAAATATATTATGTAAACAAAAAAGTGGAAATGTCTTTTATTAATAAAAATATGTACAATATACATACTAAATGATATGCTCTTGGGCATACTACTAACACAAAGTCCCATTTTCAAACCCTCAATTCAAGCATTAACATGCACATACTTGGACATTAACCTACTACAACTTCAATTTGAGTTAATCAACCTTAATTCCCATCCATTAGAGGTAAGAAAAACTCAAACACAACAAACCTTCATGGCTGCCAAAAATGGACAAGTTCATATCTCAATATTTCCTTCCTTTCTCTTCACCAAATTACTCACCTCAACCTAAACACAAGGTTTACTAAAGCAAGGGAGAGGATTTGAACACTTACCACTTTTGGAGCTTGTCAAAACTTCACAAAATCTTCTTTTTCTTGTTCCCAATATCTTCCCCAAGGTGAGTAGGCAATCTTTAATGAAGGATCCAAGTAGAAAGGAGGCTTGGAATGGGAGTGTATGGAGCTTGGACAAATTCGGCCATGGGAGCTTCAATGGTGTTTTTCATTCGGCTGGTTGTGTTCTTGAGGTTGAAGATGACTAATTCTGCCTATAAATGACTTAGATAGGTGTCCCAAGGCTTGAGTTAGTGGAGCACTAACTTGAATTAATAATTCATTAATCTTAATTTCCTTAATTTGCTCATTTGTCTCAATTCTTTCACTATTTACATAATGTATCACAATTTAATTTTTCATGACATTTCTAAAGTGTAATATCATTTATTTTTAATGGACATTAAGGTCAAAAGGCAACCCTAGGTGTCAAATGACAAAAATGCCCCTCTTCGGGTTGTATTCCAGATTTTTCGGTAACATCGATTTTTGTTTATTTCTCGATTTTTCATTTTTCTTTGTACTAATTTATTAATTTTTCTTTGATATTTCTAGTGTCAATTATATTTCAATAAACCTTTATTTATGTCTCAAAATTTAATTCCGAGGATTCCCTATGGTCCTGGGGTCGACAACGGCCTTCTGCTGATCACCCATCATTTGTGGCATTTCGTTTAACTTAGTTTCATTTTCTCTCTTTTATTTTTCTTTAATTTTTCTTATATTTTTTTATTTATTTCATCATTATATGTCTGTTCACTATCACCGAAGTGTAGTTCCAGACATCTTGACTTGCGCAGACTGACTTTAGGTCACCAGAGTAACAAAACATACAGAATACGTACAGGGAGGATGTCACATGGTCATTTTGCCTTCAAAGGTGATTTTTGGCCGACTTGTCCAGTTAAGTAAATAATTATTATGACATAAAATGTGAATAAATATTACTAAAAATTAAATTGAAAATGAGTAGAGAAGAGAAGAAAAGAAAATGTTAATTATGACATCATACGATGTCATTAAACACTTACCCACCAATCCCCATTAGATAACCACTTAATTAACTAATAAAAGAGGATAAATGAGACCAAAAATTGGAAAAGCAATCTGCTCCTTTCTTCCTCAACATTTCAGCTGTAATCCATTTCCCTAAGCCAACCTCCATGAAAGCTTAAGGTAAGCTTGGAACCACCCACCAAATCACTTTGAAACCACTACTTTGCTTCACAAAAAAGTGATCTTGCATCTTGAACAACCTCTAGCCAGCAAAGAGAAGAAGAAAGAAGGAAGTTTTTGAGACTTGGAATAGTTAGCAAAAGAGGTTAGTGTCCAAATCTTTTATTCTTTCCTTTAAATTTTTGTTAGAATGTAAATTTGAGCTAGGATATGTGTAAGCTCATTGAAGATAAACCTGTTAAGGTGTTACCCTATTTTTGGCAGCCATGGATTTGTTGTGGTCTTGATGGTTTCTTTGGATTATATGAGTGAATGGGCTGCCCTTGATATGATTGTATCACTCAAAACATTAGTTTATGAGTTTAGTGCAAGAAAATGTAACTTTGGAATGTTAGGGTTAGGGTTTGAAACCCAAATACGTGAGTAGATATAATTGGCCACATGTCACCCTCTGATTGGTTCTAAGTTTAATTGACGCAATCACATTGTGCCAAGTGTCAAACCTATATTTAATCTTAATTTTAATCATCTTACATGATTAAAAGACATTTGGCAAGCTTATGTGTAATGCTATGTGTCACCATCTCATGGTGCCACATGTCACCTTATGAAATGACCAAAATGCCCCTGTGTCTTAATTTTGAGTTCATAACCCAAAATAATTATTTCTCTTCTTCTAATCAATTTATATCAAACATAAATTAATTAATTAATCTCTATTAATTAATTTCTCATTAATTAAATTCATATTTAAACACTTTAAATATAAATTTAACTTATACTATACATCCAATAATCTAAATTTGGTTTCAAGTCGTGCTAGGGACTTTGCAATCTAATTGCAAACCAAACCTATTTAATTAATCAATTAAACTCTTTAATTAATTAATTAAATCATATTTAATTAGGTGATAACTTGTGTATGTGTGTGACTTACTAGGCTCATCACTAATTAGCAATGAGATATGATATCAACTCTTAATATCATCAGAACTATTTCTTACCATAAATGATTTCTCTAAATCATTTTATGCACCTCATAGACCATGGTTAACACCTAGCATAGCATGCTATGGCCACCCAATTAGTAATAAGGTTTACCGTAAATGAACCTATAATCATATGTTACCATGCACTGGAATCTCTTTGTTATAAAATCCCAACTCAAGCTGGAGTCATGGTTTATGTCAAACTCCATTTGCTATGAATATTATGTTCTCTTTTAATTCCAATTCTTGATTAAAAAGATTTTCTCATTAGAAACTCTTTTCTAAATAAATCTTTCTGTCCTGGCCAGGAACTTGAAACATCAAGAATAATTAAATGAACATAGGATTTTATCTCTATTTACTTAGAGGAACAGATTCCATCTTGATCAACACCTACCTCCATATATAACTAATAGGAGCCAACACATGCCCATATACCCATACACAGTACAAGTATGAAAGCAGTATCAAACTCAAACTACCTATATACAAGATAACTGTGCTATCTTAGTTCTAAAAATTATATGCATTGATATGATTTATGACAAAATATTGACAAGAGTAAACTCCATGTGCTTGTCATAAGTGTCACTGGTTCGGCCTACTTATCATGTATAAGTGCCTATCATGTTTGTTATATGGCATGAGACTCACCATTCCATCTTATTTATATCTCATATAAATAACTTGGGAACAAACATGAATACAATCTTTCTGGATAAGTCATGTCCTTATTATGAAGTATCCTCGATTGTGAACCTATTTATGATACTTTGTACTAGAAATACTGTCACTCATATTCTTAACAACTTAAGAATAGAATTTCTAACAAAATATCAATGGACCTTTTCTATTACACATAAATATGTTATGTAAACGAAAAAGTGGAAATGCCTTTTATTAATAAAAACATGTACAAGATACATACTTAATGATATGCTCTAGGGCATATTACTACTTGATTTGGGCAGCCATAAATGGAGTTGTATACTTTGAATTGGTGCAAGGCTAATTGAACATAAAACTAGACACATAATGGCACAACTTTGGTGAAGAAACCCTGCCCAGAAAACCAAACCAAGTTGACCTAAAAATTATCCTAATCCAGGTGACTTGCATTCTGCCTGGTCAAAATGACTAAATGAACAGTGTCTATTCATTTGGTCATAACTCAGTGTAGAAAAGTTCAATTGACCTGAAATTTTACCAGAAGAATGCTGAGACATAGACCTACAACTTTCATGAAGAACACAAATCCAAATTCTGATCATAACCTAGTCAAATTGCCAACCAAACTTAGGTTACCAAATCTGGCAGAACCAGTTTTGCCTAGAATTTATGATTCTATCCAATCTGGCTAGTTATGGTGTTTAGGCCATAACTTGAGCTACAAACGCTCCAAATGGAGTGATTCAAAAAAGGAAATGTAACTAGACAAAATAAGGAACAACTTTCACGGAGACAATTTTGCCAAATTCCTACTGTACAAATGACCAATGGAACAGTAAATATGATGCTTGAAATCTGAAAAATTTGAATAACTTACACTAAGCTTAGAAATGGTATTGGCAACCAATACCAATGATTTTAGAATGCAAAATGTGATATGTTGGGAGTATTAGAACCAATAAACCTACTGTCTATACAAAAGTCAACATTTTAGTTGACTAATGAAATGAATAGTAACAATTAAACTTAAATTTCAAGAATTGTACAATTTAAAAGTGTAACATGCCCTAGTCTACCTAGCAAGATTAGTTTGGATAGGTTGGTATGCCAATAGGGTTCAGTTAGCAGTACTGCACATAGCATTATGCCATTCTGTGATTTCATGGCTTTTAGCCATTCTGACATTGTGATGGTACTTGGCCTTGTGCCTAATATTTATTACAGCTCATTAGCTGTTCTGTTGCACACCGGGAGATATATATGAGACCGATGGTGTGACGGCCCGAGGTACTTGATATCCAGTGTTAGTTTACCCGTTTATCCAGTCCAGTCATCCAGTATAAGTTACTTGGGCAACCAAAAAAATGAAAGTGAATAAATTTAATGAAATTATGAATATAATGAGTAAAAAATAAATGAGATTACCAATAATGATCAAAAAATTGTCTGCATAAGACATCAGAACATGCACTGCATATTTATTTTCTATTATTTCTTTTTATTTTATTATTGGAACCACTAAGCATTATTGCTTAGCGCATTGCTTTTTACCACGCGTACGTTCTGGAGAGACCGACCGAGTGCCCAATAAACCACAGACTGGGTGAGACCTTCTGCAGCTCTGCATAGTGTCCATGTCACCTCACCGTCATCAGTGCATTAGTAGGACACTAGGTTTTATTTTGATATTTTGTAATTAACTTTTACTTTCTCATGTGAAATTGAAACTCATGTAATGTATTTTGTTCTCAATGTAAATAGTAAAAATTATGTTTATGAATAAAAAAGTGAATATTTATTGATGACTCTTACATGAATATCATATGAAATGAATGATTGAGAAATGGAAATGTTGTTGAAAAATATTAAGATTTTGATGATGAAATGGAGTTTGGGATTGATTAAGAATTTTGGAAGTGTTTTTCTCAAGTTTCGAAGAATTGTTTTATCCATTTTTAGCCGGCACTCTGCTGGATTTTCTATAAAATTTGCGAAACCTCAAATAAATTATAATTTCAATAAATGACTTAAATGAAATATATTTTACTTCATAACTATGATAAAAATAAATTAAGGATGAATAAAAATGATTGAGATAAAAATATGGTGTTTCGATATACTGTGTGACATATCTTACTCGGCTATACTGTAGACGGGTAAAGGGTGTCACACATTATTACATATTTATTTGAATGTTCATATCAATTTATTATGGGAAAATAGGTCCCACATACCTCTTTCATGTGGTTTAGTATTTAATAGCTTGTTAGGGTTAAATTCCCTATCATAAGATAATTTATCCCATGGACCTTTCTTTGGTTTCAGTTTTTGTGTCTCACATTTACCTATCCACTTGATCAGTTTGCAGCAATTGTTTGGCCACACTTCCTTCATGGAAGTTGTTCCCCTATGTCTTATCTTTATTTTTCTTTTAAAATCATGCCAATTTGATTTTTAGAACTCAAGTTATAGTTAGATTACCATAACTCATTTCAGTTTTGCTTCCTTAACTAGGTAGCTTTTGGACTTAAACTTTACCTAATTAATGGAACATGTTGCAGTCACTTTTAGGCATGGTGATCCTCATAGAAACTGTTTACCTATGTCTTGTGGTCACTTGGAATTTTTAATTACAATTTTTCAAGTTTTTTGGAGTTATTTATGGCCAATTAACTGACCTAGACCTATGTCTTGTACCAACAGGGGCTCAGTTCAGGATAGTGAATGCAGGTCACTTTTTGAGGTTCTTACCAACATAATTTGAGGAAGATTTCTAAAAAAAAAGCTGTATCCCTATTACTCAAGTTTCTGGAAAGTATGGCTCATCTTAATTGGATTTTTCTAGTGGGAGTTATGACTAAAAGACTGTTCTGGGTCAAGTGAAGTTTGGTCAGATTCCAGGTTTTACTGCAGTGACTTGTTATAACTATTTGACTTAGTTCTCTTGATTTATGAGTTTTGGTCAAAATACTAATTTTGTAGGTCTGTGTCTTGTGGACATTTTTGCACTAGTTTCATTACATTTGAGTTCTTGTAAACCAAGTTATGGCCATTTTGCCAAAACTGGTCGGGTGAGTTTATGTCCAGCAGTTTCTGGGTAACCTAATTCTAGGCAGTTTTATGACCCAACTTGGGCGAGCAATTTGGTTTGGTTTTTGGCATTTTTGGGTTTAGTGGTCTTCATGAAAATTGTAGCCCTATATCTAAGCTTTCCAATGGTATCAATTTCAGGTTATTTGGACTAGTATAGAGGGAGTTATGACTAAATGAATATGTACTATTTATTTGGTCATTTTCTGGGTTTTGTGCAGGGTCATCCAGATTTGGGCAATGTTTAGATCAAATTTTTTACAAAATTTGGGCATGGTTTCTACATTAAAAATGGGCTATTTTGAGTCTAATTTCACCTCCAATTGGTCTCATACCAATTGGAGTCACACATTTTCAGTTATGGTTCAATAAACACACTAGACTCATTAAGTCCCAACCTGCAGAAAAATGACACTCCCAAAAATTCAATCTCCTCCCTCTTCCTTACTTCAATTTGCAAACATAACACATCAATTTGGCAACAAATAGTCTCAACCAAGTCAATCTCAATAATTACACAAAAATCCTCAAATCATGTACACAAACCCTAGTTTCAAAGTTTCAATTACATATATGTCTATGAAAATCAATTTCAACATATAATACCTTGTTAATTCACTCCCCTAACTAAGTTAAAACTATCAAAATCATCAATTTCATGCTTCATATAGGGCTGCCGAAATTCAAGGGATTATTTTCTCAAGATTTTCTTTTTATTTTCATGAAGTTTATACTTGGCTAAACATGCTTTTCTTGTTTAATGAAGAGAAAGAGATGGATTAGTGCACTAACCTTACTTGAGCTTCCCAAACTTCAGCTTTCTTGCTTCTTACTGCTATCAATAGCTTTCTTATGGAGTGGGCTAAATTTTTTGTGAAGTGGGCTGTGAGTTTTATATGGAAGAAGCTTGGGAAATCAAGCTTTAAAGCTTGACATCAATGGAGGAAAGAGGGAGCAACCAGCCGGCCATGGGGAGAAAGAGAGAGAGAGAGAAGAAGTGGAGAAGAAAGGTTGGTGGGGGTTTGTCTCTAGTGGTATTTATATATTCTAATTTTTGTACTTTACATTTTTTTAAAATGTTATTTGCTTTTCATTTCTTTTCTTTTCTTTACTTTCTCATTTTCCTAATTTATTTAATAACTTTTATTTTATGTTAATTATTTCATTCTCTAAATTTTAATTTGACATTTAGGTCAAAATTCATCTATGGGGTGAAATGACCAAAATGCCCTTCATAGTGCAATTAGATTATTTTTATTATTTTATACCAATTAATAAATTTTCTTAAATTTTATTTTATTTTCTCTAAATTTTTTCTATATTTTCTTAACATTTATTCCATCAATTTATGCCTGCTCACTATCGTTTAAGTGTAGTTCCAGACATTCTGACTATCTGAACAGACATTAGTCGTCGAAACAGCAAAATGTTTGGACTACCTATGATGGGGGCGTTACAACTAACCTCTTTGATGCACTATGGATGCAATTGGCACTTTTAGGAAGCTCCTAGGACCCCAAGTGTTGTCCCTCTAGCTTGTCCACACTAAGATCACCAATGGGAAGCCCCCAATTTTGCTTCTCAAGCCTTGTCAACCAATTATATTTTAGGGTTTTGCTTTTAGAGAGGTTATATGTGTGTATAAGACACTAGAAACAATTTCTAGCAATTTTAATTCAAAGGAAACAAGGGATTTTTCTTTGAATCAAGTGAGAAAGGAAGAGAGAAGAGGGAGAGACCTTTGTGCCGTCCCATATAGAGAAAGAAGAGGTAGCTGATTTTTCTTATAACTTCTCTTTATATACTTAGGTCAAATAATCACTTAAACCCTTTGCCATATGTCACCACTGCATTGCATCTTATTTTTAATTGACTTAATCACATTAAGCCAAGTGTCAAAACCAGACTTAATCTTGATTTTGATCACCTTGCATGATAGGAAGATAAATGGCAAACTTATATGATGCCATGTGTCACCATCTCATGGTGCCATATGTTACCATGTGAAATGACCAAATTACCCTTATGTTTTAATTTTGAGTTCTCAACCCAAAATCATTATTTCTCCTCTTCTAATCAATTTATATCAAATATAAATCAATTAATTAATCTCCATTAATTAATTTCTCACAATTAAATTTATATTTAAACACTTTAAATATAAATTTAACTTAGACTATACATCCAATAACCTAGATTTAGTTTCAAGCTATGCTAGGGACTTTGCAATCTTATTGCAAACCAAACATATTTAATTAATCAATTAAACTCTTTAATTAATCAATTAAATCACACTTAACTTGGTGATTAACTTGTGTATGTGTGTGACTCACTAGGCTCATCACCAATTGACAATGAGATATGATATCAACTCTTAATATCATTAGAACTTTTTCTTACTATGAATGATTTCTCTAAATTATTTTAAGCATCTCATAGACCACGGTTGACACCTAGCATAGCATGCCATGGCCACCCAATCAGTAATAAGGAATACCTTAAATGAACCTTTAATCATATGTTACCATGCACTAGAATCTCTCTGTTACAAAATCCCAATTGAAATGAGTCATGGTTAATGTCAAACCCCATTTGCTATGAACATTATATTTTCTTTTAATTCCAGTTCTTGATTAATTAGATTTCTTGTCAAAAATTCTTTTTTGACTAAATCTGTCTATCCTAGCCAGGAACTTGAAACATCAAGAATAATTAAATGAACATAGGATTTTATCCCTATTTACTTAGGGTAACAGATTCCATCTTGATTAACATCTATCTCCATATACAACTAATAGGAGCCAACACATGCTCATATACCCATACACAGTACAAGTATGAAAGCAGTATCAAACTCAAACCACCTATATACAAGATAACTGTGTTATTTCAAGTCTAAAGATTATATGCATTGATATGATATATGACAATGCATTGACAAGAGTAAACTCCATGTGCTTGTCATGTGCATCACTGGTTCGGCCTACTTATCATGTATAAGTGCCTATCATGTTTGTTATGTGGCATGAGACTCACCACTCCACCTTATTTATATCTCGCATAAATACCTTGGGAACAAACATGATTACAATCTTTCTGGATAAGTCATGTCCTGTGTGAAGTATCTTTGATTGTGAACCAATTTATGATACTTTGTGCTAAAAATACTGTCACTCATATTCTTAATAACTTAAGAATAGAATTTCTAACAAAATATCAATGGACCTTTTCTATTATACATAAATACATTATGTAAACGAAAAAGTGAAATTTTCTTTTATTAATAAAATATGTACAAGATACATACTAAATGATATGCTCTAGGGAATACTATTAACATTGTTGTCCTCACTTGTGATGCTACAGTATAGCTTCACCACATTCACATGCCTCACAGCACTCAATGTGGCCACTTCTACATCAAATTTTGTTGATCTGAAGTCCCTTTTAGTTAGCATGGCTGAGCTGCTCCATAAACTTTTCCGATCAGTACTATTATTGGATGTCCAAATGTGTTTCATAGCCAATTCATTGCCATTACCAAAGACAACTTTGTACACATTTCCTGATCCTCCTTTGCCGATCAAATTCTCCAATTTAATAGCATCAGTGATGTCTCTTTCACTAAAACTTAGTACTCTAAATGATTTCATATCCCAAGAACTTTGCTTCAATGGATGATCAAGATTCTTCAGTCTTAGCTTTGCGAATAATAACCAACCAGCAGAAATGACCAAAACTAGCAGTACAACTGCTAAACAAGATAGAAGTACTCGAAGGTGATTGGAATTGCTATGAGTGGCTAAACATGATCGAATATTCCTGAAATTATTGCTACCTAATCCTGGGTTTCCATCAAAGCCTTCGCAAAAGACCTTAAGGGATAAAGATTGAGGTATGGGACTAATCAGCTGGTTATTTATATAGTCTCTTCCCATCTATGTAAATCTTTCTCTGTGATCTTTGATTTTTTAGTGCAATATGAGGTTGAATTCTGATCCATGCTTTCCCTTGCACAAGAAGCATTTTCTTGAAAATACAAGTCTCTCTAGTCTCTCCCCCTCCATGTAAGTCATTATCTTGAACAACAATGTCTGAGTTTAATCCTTTCTTTCAATTATTAAAAGAGGGAAATTTGCTTTGTACAAATATTAACTTGTAATCTTGAGCATTATATTGTAGATCATGAAAATTCATCCTTGGTGTTTATTAAATGGGAATCAATTTCAAAAAAGGTTTTATTTGTAGAGAATTGTGTCATTGATAGATATGTTATCAATAAAAAATAATATTGTCATTAGTGTTAATCTGTCAACTGTAATTTTATGACCCATTTGATTTGTTTGTTGTGTGAGGAATTTTGATCAATTTTGATGAATTTCCTTTTGGCTTAGCTTTATTTAGGTTTCTCAAGTTGCTACAGTCTTCTAGGATTTTCTTATTGTTGTTTGATGTATTGGTTCTCATTTTTAATTGGCTTTAGTTTTGTATCTGTGTTATATTGTCCTTTTCTTGTCATTATTTTCTTAGAACAATTTAATTGTATCTAGTTGACTTAATTGAATTTTGAAAGGGATTGATAAGGTCTTAATTTCAGTTATATGGAGAATAGATGTATTGAAGCATGACGGCAAAAACGTTTATTGGGTTTCTTGGAAAAATATACCCGAGGTGAAATTTTTCATGCATTTTGTATAAGAATTCTATCACTTTAGAAGATAATCCTCTATATTTGTCTACCATATCTTAGGCAAACCATTCAAGTCTAGATGCCAACTATTCAAGTCCAAATTTAGGGAAACGAAAATTGATTCCTTAGTAGAAATTGTTAAGGTTTTAAAAAACAAAAAGAGATTAGGTAAGAAGTGAAGAGGAAAATAATATAGTCCTACTCTCTTATTGGTTATACCAATTATCTTTTCATCTTCACTAGATGCAATGGTAGGATACTCTAGTTATACCAATTAGCTCTTGGCATTTGTCTTTGTTGATGAGTGGGTATTAAAAGTTTGTAAATAGCCATTGAAAATAGTAACTAACCATTGATAGATTCCTAAGCAGTTCAAATAATTATAAGATACCATTTATGTCTAAGGCTGTATAACAAACCTGTAGTTTTTGTTTTATGCATCTGCTCAAGAATCTGGCCAATTTAAATAATGCCATAACTTTATCCCAAGGTAGTTCTACAAAAAAGCCATCTTCCTCCACTTGATGAACTTATAATTATTTTTTATAATGCCCTCTCTTTTTCATGTGAAATTTTCCTTGTTATTGTTGCACACATACTTGATGAACAAGTGAAATCTGCTATGAACTGGATCGTATGTTTTTGTGTAAACCAGTAACTATGAATGACCTAGTTTTAATATTTTATTTACCTTGTAATAATGTTGTTCTTTGTTTTACAAGTCTAAATTATTGGCTATTGTTAATTCTGTATTTTAACATCACAGCAGTACCCCAAAGGTACTTGAGAGATCTTTCAAACCAGTAACTATTTTTTATTTTCAAATTTTAAACCAGTAACTATGAATTACATAGTTTCAGTATTTTAACTTCATTCTAACTTCTCTTTTCCTTACGTCTTGCATTTTTTTTTCCAATGTGTTTTAGTTATGTATTAGAGAGAACTTTTAGTTATGTTTAGACATTAGCCACACTTATTCATTGCCTAAAACATGGCCACTGAGAGGATTATTAAATAGCATTAGTGACTAATTAAATAAAGCAATAAAACTCAGTTCATGGCCACTAGACTAGCTCAGTTGCTTTGATTCAATTAAAAACTAGTCAAAAGGAATTTAACCAACTGTATATCAGCAATATATTCTAGATTGAGAATTAATAAAGCTAAATAATATGTTGTAGAAATGAATAATGAGATTGATAATAAGTAGAAATCTCATTATAGCTACCATTAACAGTACTAGAAGCTTTTACCTCATAATAAAACGCTAGTAATCCAATGAAAATTAAGAACTATCTATGGAGCCAAATTTATGAGAAAAGCTCAAACTAAGAGAGATTAGCCCATAGTTCGAGAAAATTGAAGAATAGGCCTATGGAATATGGATAAGTACACTAGCCTAGACCATAACCAATGTTCTCATGCCCAAATTAGTTCTTAAGATTGAAGGTTGTTATTAGTTTCAAAAGTAAGGAATGTGAGATTTTAGGTAAGCTGAGAACTAGAAATCAAAATTTTATATTGTAACTAGCTATTATTTATTATCAGTTGTTAATATTTACTTTAGATTAAAAGAAAATGAGAGAAAAAAAAAATGGAATTATTTTGATTTTCTCTTTAAATTAAAAGATAAGTAGAAAAAATATTAAAAATATAAATTCATAATTTTTATATTTTTTAAACTTAAAAATAAAATTTTAATTAAGCCATATTTAAGGAAAATGACCTTCATTTTTTTTTTTAAAAAAATATTTTTTTTAAATTTTAATAATCTTATTAAAATATGAAAATACTAATACACATATAAAATAAATATATATTATTAATTTTAGCAGCTAATAATTTGTAAACAACTGACAGCTATTAAAATAACTAACAGCTACTAGAACAGCTAATATTACCGAACAAGCCTTTAATCATAAAATTTTCAAATAAGTTTGAAAACTCAACCATATTAGAATTAATTTTAATATTATGAGATATTAAAATTAAATTTAATAAAGTTTAATGCCAATAATTTAAAATAAAAAAGGGTAATATTAATTAACAAAAATGAAGAGAAGAAGAAACGAAAAATAGAGAATGAAGGAAAATGAAAAATTGAGGGAGATTGAGAGTACATCTGATTGATTTAGGAACAAAAAGGAGTGGCTTTTATTTTACCAAGTGTCTCCCTTTCTTTGAACAATGCACAATTATTCTATAAGTCCTTCTGTATGTAGAAAATTCACTTTTATAGTTCTTTGTCTTTCAAATTCCTCTATTCTAACCCTACTTTTATGATCAATGTTATTTAATTTTTTTTAATATTTATTTATTTAATAATGTAACCTAAATTTTAAACTAAATTTTTTTTCTTGTCAAATATGTTTACTTATTTTTATAGGTTATATTTCTAACTATCAATTTATTAGTTAATGGCTCCTAGTAAAGGATGGATGGATCTTATTGGTGATTATCTTAATGATGTATATTTATGTGGAGTTGAGGAATTTTAAGACTACACTTTTAAGAAAACTAGGAGGCATGGGGGAATACATTGTCCATGTGTCAAGTGTAGTAACACGTATTTCACCACATGAGAAGTAGTAGGGACACACCTCAAGGTGTATGGAATAATACATAATTATACATTTTGGTATCACCATGGAGAAAGGGTAGGTGAATCTGAATCTAATTTAGAAAGTGTTCAACAAACTGAAGATGAGCCTAGTAATGAGATGCATGATATTTTAAAGGATTTGTATCCAGAGTTTTGTGGTCAAGATACAAATGATATGGATACGGATATCTTTGCTTGTGATATTCATAAAGAGGAACCGAATGAGGAAGCGAATAAATTCTATAGGTTACTAAGAGATTTTGAGCAACCATTATACCAAGGTTCTAAGAGCTCAAAGTTATCTTGCTTAGTCAAATTGCTCCATATCAAGAGCCTTGGTCAATGGAGTAATGAGTCATTTACTATATTGTTGCAATTATTGAAAGATGAATTATTACCTCAAGGATCTAATTTGCCACAATCGTATTATGATGCAAAGAAAGTAATTCAAGATCGTGGTCTCTCATACAAAAAAAATTGATGCATGTGTAAATAATTGCATGTTATATTGGAAAGAGGATGAGAGGCTAGATTTTTGTAAGATTTGTGGCTATTCTAGATGGAAGACTAATAAATATAATGGGGAAGACAAGCTTAAAACAAATGGGAAGAGAATACCAAAAAAAATTATGCGTTACTTTCACTAAATCTAAGACTTCAAAGATTGTTTATGTCCACAAAGACAGCGTCTTTGATGAGATGGCATAAAGATAAGAGGGTAGATGATGGAGTGATGAGACACCCTGCTGATTCAATGGCATGGACTTTGTTTGAAAAACTACATCCAAATTTTGCCTCAGACTCTTGCAATGTGGGACTAGGCCTTGCTAGTGATGGATTTCAACCTTTTGCCAATTCAAAAATGCCATATAGTGTTTGGCCAGTTTTACTCATTCCATACAATTTGCCACCTTGGATGCGTATGAAACAATCAAATTTTATTTGATCAATGCTTATTCTAGGTCCTGAGGGTCTCGAGATGCAATTGATATCTATCTTCAACCTTTAGTAGAAGAACTAAGAGAGTTATGGGAAACTGGCATTGATACATTTGATGCATATGCACTGTAATTTCAAGTTACATGCAGTTTTACTATGGACTATCGACACCATATTTTGGCCGATCCTCCGAAATTAGTAAACTTTGAAGCCGATCCCCAACATGGTCCCCTTTGCCAACCGACCACACTTCTGATCTCCCCTCAAAAGGAATTTAATTAATACCAAGTCTCCAGGTCATTTAAAGCCTCACCGATCCCTCAAACCAATTCTCGAGTCCCCTAATCATTTAATTATATTTCCGATCTTTCTTGTCAAATAAGATTGAACCAACATTAGGCCTTCGTACCACCAGTCTTATGGCCGGTCTCTCATTTAAAAATTTGAGAATGATAAAGGTTTCGACTCGATTTAAAGATGATCTCGATCTTAAGTGTTCAAAGCCAAATTTCTAATTTTAATTAAGTCCCGTTTCATAACTGATCTCATGCATATTGTGTTTTCCGATCTCTTATACTTAGATTAATAATCACTTTCAGTTGTTGTTCTAATAGGTTCAAACAATCAAGTGCTTATGCAATTTAGAAACTTTCCGATCACAATCAATCATTGAACAAAAGGGGAACTTTCATTTCATTTCCAAATTTATACAAGTCATTCGGCTGGGGGATCACCCCCAGCCTGATCTACATGTTGTTCATTTCTCTCTCACCTTCAGCCTTTTCCTTGCTATCCTCACCTTCGTCTTCGGGAGCCAAGTTGGCCATCCAGGAGAAGTCCTCCTTGGGATAACGCTTCTTGAGCTCGGCTAGGAGATCTCTGTGAGCATTCACGTAAGCACCAGCCACTCCGGTCACCATTTCTTCTTCTTTCGCCTTGAGCTCCTCAGCAAGATGGGCGAGTTGAGCAGCTTCATCGGCCCGGAGCGCTTGCACTTCTTCAAGAACATGATCTCGCTCGGCCAGAACTTGAGCCTGTTCGGCCAGCTTATCCTCATAGAACTTCATTCGCCCATCAATTTGTGATATGTAGTTCTGAGCGAACGACAGTTGGGATCGGAAAGAAGTCACCTCATGACCCATTTTCTCGACTTCCTTACCCAGGCGGTGAGCCTTCTCCGGGACCATGTGCTGGTTCACCAAACACTCCACGTTCAGGCTCATAAATCTGGTCAAGATGTCATCAAGGTTATCCGGAGACAGCCTATCCCGATCTTCTTGAAGGCAGATGGAGGACGCCAAGACCTTAGCAAAACCAAGGTTCTCTCGAACCATGTGGTTCTTCTCCAATGAGTGGATCAGCACTTGGGCACCGTGGCAGAGAGTCCTTGGAGCAGGCTGGGAAGGACCCCCTTCCGCGCTCGGAGCGACTGGAGGAGGTGGAGGCGGCTCTTCTCGGCGAGGAGGAGATCGGACCACTTCTATAACCGGAGGTCCAGAAGGTTGAGACGAGCCTTCCTGTATTTCCCCGAGCTCATGACCAGGCGTTTGAAGCAGCTCGGAACGCTTCATCTCCCGTACCTTCCGGGAGATCTCCCTCTTTCGCTTTCAGCTCCCCTTGGAGGCTTCACCGCTTGCCATACTTGCACAAAGAAGAGGTCAGTGAGATCGCTAAGGTCCAAAGATCTGAGATATGGAAAATACCGATACCGAGATCAGAGAGCTGAAGCCCGCGATCTTGACCGGTGACCAGCTGCATAGTCCAATGGTGTAGCTCGGCCGTCACTGCATCCAAACAAGAGAACTTCTCCCTGGACGCCTGTTCCTTCAACTCCATCACCATTGCACCCTCTTCCCTGTTTAGGGCGATGTGCTTCGTAAGCAAGGGACCCTGATGCAGCCAGCTCCGAGGGAAGCCCTCAAAACCGTTCGGAATTTTACTCCTCAAGATGAAGAAGCGGTTCTCCCAATTCTTCAAGGAGGAAGGCAGGTCGGTTAAAAGCCCACAATGGGGTTTCGCTTAGAAGAACCAATACTCGTCGTCCTTTCGACGAGTTAGCCTATGCAGTTCAGCGAACACCTTAGCTGTAGGTCGGAACACCTTAGCTGTAGGTCGGAGCCCCTTAGCTCGGCATAGGCCTCGGAAGGCTACTAAGATCCGCCATGAGTTCGGGTGAACTTGGGAGATGCACACTTGGTGATATTTTAAAACTTCTTTAAAGAAGTCGTCAAGAGGGAACCGCAGCCCCGCTTTTAACTGTTCTTCATACACCATAATCATATCGTTCCTCTTAAAGAAGTGATCTGCTCAGAGGTCGCCATGACACCGGATAAGTTCGTACGAATCAAGCCAGATATTGTACTCCTAGCTGAACAACTGCAGGTTAGTTTCTTGCAAGATTGATGGCAGCTCGTCCATGGGAAGATTTTCCCTCCCCGAAGAAGGCATATGCCTTGATGGTGCTGGTTGTCCCCGAGTTGGAACGGAGACCCTAGGAAGTTTAGGCTGCGCGCTTGGTCCGACCACCTCTACCTCATCAGATGACCATGAGAACTGAATGGAAGGGGGGCTTACTGCTCTCTAACCCTCGGCACTGCTCATTTTCAAAGGAAACAGAGAATTTAAACTAAAAGAAAGATCAAAACCCTTACCGGAGCTTGATCGGTGTCGGAGGAACTTGAGAAAACGAGAGAATTTGGAAGTTGTTCGCGAAAGACTGAAAATGACATAAAGGAGCAACAGGCTAACCCCACCCCTATTTATACTCGTCCGAGCATTTAATGCTCACGATGTTCCAGGTAGTGCATCGGATAGCGGGACTCTCCAGCTGTTCTGACACGTCTCACGAATATTCCGGAGATTCCATAAAGAGGTCAGTTAACTATAGAGCGACAGATCAAGGTGTTTTGAATTACAGATCGGATAAGTATCATTCAAATTAAGAGTCAGATCGGATAAATACTTCAGAGATTGGAAAATAATTAATGCAATAATAATAAAACGACAGCTATCAAAATAAACTTTATTTTTGAAAAAGATCTGATTACATCATTTGGGCGATCTCTGGAGATTGGATTACATTAAAGGTCTAATTACATAATTTGGGTGATCTCTAAAGATCGGATTACATTAAAGATCTGATTACATCATAAGGGAGATCTTTAGAGATCGGTGGAATATCCTATCTAAAAGGCCTACGTCAAAGCCTAGTCTCGTGGATGAGTCAAAAGATGTGTTTGACCAGGAGACCGGCTGGGGGGACTATGACTCTCATGAGAATGAGAGAGGTCGTCATCAAAGTTATCGCTCGAAACCGAGCCGCTGTCAGAACACCCAGTGTGGAGAGGAGCCAGATAAACGCCAAGGAGTAGTCACCAGGGTTAAGGGGGATATTAGCAGTCTTCTCGCCCGAAACCAGTTCGCCAATTTTATCGGGCGAACGATTCGAGATCAGCACGATCGAGGTCCTCGATCCAGATCGGTTGATTAGTCCAGTTCTCTCATTGTCATCAGATAAGGTCATCATGATTTTTCGATCACCGGGATCGTAAATTTTCAGGCAAGGAACAAAGAGGATAACCGGAAAAAGATTAAAAACGATCATTTTGTCCGGGATAGTTGCCGGAGCAGCTAGAACAAGGAAAATGAGGGGAATAGGGGAGAAAGTCAAGTGAGGTAGGGCTTCCCGGTTGAAGGTATATATATAGGAAAATTTGAGCATTTATTGCAAGCAGAAAATGAAGCGGACGCCTCGAGAATTGAGGGAAATAAATGCTTTGACTGGACCAAACCCGATAAAAAGGAAGACTGGTGTGGTAAAGATCGGTAGAAGGGAGACCGGCATGAAAGATCGGAAGAGAGCATGTCAGGAGAGATTGGAAGAGAGGAACCCGGTATGAGAGATCGGAAAAGGATCACGTTGAAAAGACCGGAAAGGAGGGGAGGTCAGAAGACAAAGAGAATAAGACAGATCGGAAAAGGATCATCATAATCAGAGCCGAGGTAGTTAAAACGTTGCAGATGAAATCCCAACCGCACGCCCCGGAATCGCCCTCATTACTGACATGTGCCAGAGTACGTGAGGATAGCGCTGTACATCCTAACCTCCACCGTTGATCTTACTTGTAAGGACAAGCTCGGAGCCCTCGGATTGAAGAAGAAAACGACAAGATCAGCGCCTTTCACTTTAATTCCCGGAAGAAGAGAGAAAAGGACAAATACTCCGGAAGGGATCCCAATCGTCCGTTCTGATTCTCTTTAATTCCCGAGCCCTTTGATCATGTCCTTTAAAATCTTAACCCTGCATCTCCCCCAAAACAGATCCTGACCCTTCATGGGGAGCACCTGGTTCCTATAAATACCTGCATGAAAAACTGTTCAGGAAGACGAAAAAAGAGAGGGCAGTGACTATAGTGGAAGAACTCTGAAACTTAATTCAGTTCGTTACTCTGTTTTTTTAGCGTTCATAAGAAAAACTTTGGAAACCGGTTTTCTAAAGTGTTTTCTTGCAAAGGGGATTCTTGAATACTGAAACTCTCTATTTTCAGTTCATTCATTATCCTGTGGTGCTCTCATTTTCAGCTCTTTGTTTTCTTCAGTTCCACTCCCATTGTCCAGGCTCAACCTCATTTAAACTCGGGTATTATTTTGACCCGATTGCATTTTAGCGAAGCATCCTTCGTTTCAAAGCGGACCTTAACCTTCCGGTTACCAACCTGCAGTTCTATTAAGCTTTGTGATTCCATACTTAGTTTAGAAGATTTGGCTCCGTACAGGTGAGTGCTCGTATGGTCATTTTATTAAGTGCTCATTTTCATTTTACGTATTTCCTTTGTTCTTTTATGTACGTAGTTTTTTTTCTAAGTTCATATTGCGTTAAAGAATACCAAAAGGTTACTCTCGAGTTTACTTCTTTGTTGATCAGTCCATTCTTTTTGTTAATCTTTGTTATTTTTGAATGCAAGTCTTCTAGTCTCGAATAATGTATAAGGGGTCAGGTAAAATGTAGGTAACCGTATCTTAAGGGTCTCTTTAAAAATAATAAAAGGTCTAAACAATGAGTTGGGAAAATAGTAAGGCTGAATCACTAGAATAATGAAAAAGACAATTGAGTAAGACGACACAAGGCAGAGTAAAACCGAACTTTAAGATAGATAAATGGGATAGATCGGGTATCAAAAGGTACTGGTAAGGCGACTACATAGGAAGGTCGAAAAATTCGGTTTGGTATCTCCTGACTAGTTATAAGATACCAATGAGTTAAAAGAAGCCTTATTCCGAGCCCCCTGCATCTTTAAATGCCAAAACCCTTAGTTCTAAGAGTTCGTGACGGGTAGCTGTAATCAAGTTTCGAGAGATCAGAAAAGTCCTTATCCGATCCCTATGAAAATAAAAGAGATCAGAGGAGAGTTCTTATTCGGTTCTCACTTAAAAATTTTAACAAATATTTAAAAAGAGATCGGAGGAGAGTTCTTATCCGATTCTCAAGCTTAAAAATTTTAATAAATGTTTAAAAGGAGATCGGAGGAGAGTTCTTATCCGGTTCTCACTTAAAATTTTATCAAATATTTAAAAAGAGATCGGAGGAGAGTTCTTATCCGATTCTCAAGCTTAAAAATTTTATCAAATATTTAAAAAGAGATCGGATGAGAGTTCTTATCCGATTCTCAAGCTTAAAAATTTTAATAAATGTTTAAAAGGAGATCGGAGGAGAGTTCTTATCCGGTTCTTACTTAAAAATTTTAATAAACATTTAAGAGGAGATCGGAGGAGAGTTTTTATCCGGTTCTCACTTAAAATTTTATCAAATATTTAAAAAGAGATCGGAGGAGAGTTCTTATCCGATTCTCAAGCTTAAAAATTTTATCAAATATTTAAAAAGAGATCGGAGGAGAGTTCTTATCCGATTCTCAAGCTTAAAAATTTTATTAAATATTTAAAGGAGATCGGAGGAGAGTTCTTATCCGATTCTCAAATTAAATTTTAACAAATACGTAAGATGATTCCCCCTTGAATAAAATTAATACGCAATAGCAACTCACTAAGGTCATCTCATTTACTTATGTATCTGGGTAATCCGGATTAGTGAAAAATCAAACATTCCTTTCGGTCAAAAGGATTAACATTTCCATTCAAACCCTCCTAACTATGAAGAACGTGAAGTTAAATATGCTTACCCTCGCTGAGGGACGAGGTGGGGTGCCTAACACCTTCCCCACCCGTTAATGGACCCCGAACCTAGAATCTCTGTTTTTAAAGTGGTTTTATTTTAACTTACTTTCACAAATGGTTTTCTTTAATTTCCCTCAAAATTAAAGTGGCGACTCCTCACTTTTCCCACTTCGGTGAGTGTTCATCCAGGCGATCGCAAAACCCCTTGCGACAGCTTGGCGACTCCGCTGGGGAAGACATAAAACTTAACCCTGGTTTAGAGGTCCAAAAGTAGATTTAGTGTTGCGATCAAAATCATAGTTAGGTGGGCTCACTCCGCAAAAATTCTATACGTTAATTATTGTTATTCCTGCTAACCATTTTGCCTGTCTTGCTTGTTTTACTTTCTACAGCGCTCTTCATTTAAAAGAAAAAAAAGGGAAAAATAAAAATCCCCCTGAATTGGGAAGAGGTAAAGGTGTCCCTTCACACACTGAACACTCACATGATGTCCTCACACACTCCAGCCCTATACCCGGGCTTTCTTACCCTTTTAAGAAAATAGGAGGGAGTCATGTAGCGGTACTCGTGGGTTTTTACCCCGTTAGTATCCGTGAAGGCTTCTGCCCAAATTGGAACTCGTTCTATTCACTGTGATACCCGTGGAATTTTTCCGACAGTATCATGGGGGATAGAATGGGGCTCTACTGTTTCCAGTGGGGGCAATTTAGGAACCTGTGGCTTTTAGAAAATTAGACCTTGAGCTAAATTATCATGATAGCTGGAAGCCGTAGCAAGCTACCTTGTAAGATAGAACTGCCCGATTAGGTAGCACCCAGCCGGTATTAGGACTTTCCTTTACTTTAGGACAAAAGGGACATACTTACTCTTACCCTATTCTGTTTATTTTATTTTGTTCTTATTTTTAAGGGTAATCTTGAATCATACTGTTAAGAAAACCTACACATTTTCCTACTTTGATAAATGTGCAGGTGTCACTCTGCCAATAGTATAATTCAAGATTACCTGAATTTATCCTGCTAACAAGTTTTTCCTGCAGGCATCACCGAAATAAGGTCTGTAAAAGGATAAGTATCATTTTTAACATGGCATCCTCGAGGCAGTCGGCAGAAGAAGTTCTTAAATCAAAACAGAATGCTAAACCATGGCCCGAATCATCTCATAGCTCAGTGCCCCCACAAAGATATACTAGCTCATTTCCTCTACTGGACCTAAGCAAAATTGAAGTCAGAATAAACAGTCTCGAAGGTCTGGTCAATAGTTGGAAGTTATTTCCGGATCAGGTCAAAGCACAATTTGAGAAAAAGTATGGGAGGATTGCAACCTTAATGCGAGTTAAGGTTCAGATCCCGGCACTAAAGGCCATATTGTTAGTTTGGAACCCTAAGTTTGAAGTGTTCTCTTTCAATGACATCGATACTGCTCCCACTATAGAAGAATATCAAGCATTGTTAGAAATCCCTTATGCGGCGCAGAATCGGATTTACCTTCACCTCGAACATAGGCAGACCTGGAAACGGCTCGCACATATGCTGGGGATCCCACCAGAAGAAGCAAAGGCGAAAGAAACTGTTAAAGGAAACACGCATGGATGGTATTGGACTTACCTCAAGAAAGGGTTGGAGCAATGCATCCAAGATCAACAGTGGGATCAAGCTTCATTGATGCTCGCTTTAGCAATTTATGGCTTGATCTTGTTTCCTGGACCTTCCGGAATCATAACCTGCGATGTTGTGGAAATGTTCTGGGCAATAGAAAAACAGAAAGTCAATCCAGTACCAGCAATACTTGCCGAGACTTTCTTAAACCTCACTTACTACAGACAGCAAGGCAAGTGGTCCATTAAGTGTTGTTCTCAGTTGTTGCACCTTTGGGTCATTAGTCATATGTTTCCTATAGAGACAAAGGGATTGACTTGGTACCTTGACCAGCCTCTCATCGAGAAGATGACCCGATTAGTAATCAGCCCGAAGAATGAGCCACAGTGGCAAGAGCGGATTTTGAGCTTCAATAGCCATGACTACTGCTAGAGGAAGCTGTGGACGTCGAGTCAATCCATTTTGATCAGCACGAGAGGTATTCAATCGGTATCCCTAATCGGAGTGACTGGATACACGAGTTACACTTCGGCATTAGTAATGAGACAGTTTGGCTCAACACAATCCAGAATCAACATTGAAGGATACCACCAAGGTCATTTCTACCATGAGCTCAAGGAAGAGGAAGGGTTGAAGATAGCTCGCAAATCTTAGGAAAACATCACTCTGATGGAGAGGTCGCCTAAAGGTCCGAGTGCCATGGGCAATTATCTTAAATGGAGGGCTGACAGGGATCAAGAACACTTAACTGCAGATTCAACAAAATGCGAAGATAGCAACCTTCGCCAAAATGTCCTATCAGAAGAAGCTAATAATCATCTGGCTGACTCACTACAGAAGGCAAACATTGAGAACTCGCAACTGCAAGAACAAATAAAACAGTTGGAGGATCAACAGCAGAACCTTAAAAGAAAAGTGAGAAGACTCAGGGAAGAGGCAAGGGTCGAAAAGATGAGCTTCGAAGAGCAAGAGGCACGGTAGGAAGAGGAAAAATGCTCTCTCCAAGCTGTGGTAAGGGAAGTAGAAGTGCAGAATAGTAAGCTTCAGGAAAAAATGAAATACCAAGAGATACTCGTAGAAGAGTATAAACAAGAGAACAAAAAGAAGAAGCTTGAATTGAAGGAACAGGCATTACTCATCAACGATATTCTGAAGGAATGTGCTAAGCAAAGGAAGGAGAAAGAAAGACAAGCTGCTCTCTATCAAGAGCTGAAAGAGAATATTAACCAGCTGGAGAGAACGATAGCACAGGGAAAACAAGAACTCCTTCCTGAATCCGAGTATGCTCTGAAAGTATTTGACCCTGCCAAACAAAAAGAAAGGTTATACGAGTATCTCAGAAAATGTCATCTCATTATAAAGAGCCTCCCTGAGCCTAGGCCGATGTAAAGAATGCTGTGTATAAATATTCAGTTAATAGAATGATTTTAGGCCATTGTTTAGCAAAATTGTGAATGAATAGTATAACTCCCGTAGGAACTCCCTCGCTAGAGTTATGCGAAAAATTGGATATGCCATATGAACAGGTATCATAAACGCGCATTCAATCCAGTCATTCACAATCAGACTATCGAATGATGCCATGATAAAATTGATGCAACCATCCTTCTGCAGATTTCATTTTGTCTCCCAAATGCCACTGTATCCTTTGTCCGAACCAGGACCTTTAGTTTTTTATGAAATTCAAAAATTCACTAAAAGCTTTTATTTATTTCCCTACAGAAAATCAACATTGCTTCAAACAAGGCAAGTCTGACCAAGCACACGGTTCAACCCAAGCGAGTGTACTTAACAAGATCTCGAACAAAGAAGATAATGGAAGATCAGGAACAAGTACAGAACCTACAAGGACAGGTTTCTGAATTGAAGGATCAGGTCTCAGAACTTATGAGACTAATGAGGGAGATGTCCCAAAATAAACCCACTTCAGAACCTAACCTACCATTACCTCCCCCACCACCTACAACAATGGATCCTCACCAAGCTTCAACCTCTTTCACCTTTCAGTCACCTATCCCGGATCCGACAATCACTGTCAATCCAGCTACTATAAATAATGACCCACCTTTCTCCCATTACCCATCTATCTCAAATGCCGACCCATACCCTTCAATACTGATCCCTCCGGTTCACTCCACCCCTCATTTCCCAGCTGGAGGAGGAGAAAATAAGACCAGGGAAAATGAAAAACTATCTGCTCTAGAGGAAAGATTGAGAGCAATAGAGGGGCTGAACATGTATGGTTCAGTCGATGTGGCTTCACTTAGATTGGTGCCAGACGTGGTGGTGCCACCCAAATTTAAAGTCCTGGATTTCTATAAGTACACCGGGAACTCAGATCTCCGCATTCACCTGGCAACCTACATTGCCAAAATGTCTGCCTTAACAGAAGATGACAGACTTCTCGTCCATTTCTTTCACGAGAGCCTCTCTGGAGCAGCCCTGAGATGGTGTATTCAGTTGGATAGGAGCAAACTGCGCTCCTGGAAGGATTTAGCGGACGCATTCTTAAAGCAGTACAAATTTAACTGTGATGTGGCCCCCACAAGGAGAGACCTCCAAAACCTGGTGCAAAGAGATAGGGAAAGCTTCAAGGAATATGCACAAAGATGGAGAGAGAAGGCTGCAGAAGTATATCCTCCAGTGACCGATAATGAATTATACTCCTTGTTCATTGAAACATTGAAGGCTCCTTACTTCAATTTGCTGATTGGAAACACTTCCAACAGCTTCTCAGACATCATCCAAGCCGGTGAGAGGATAGAAGCTAATTTAAGGATGGGACGGCTGCAGGAGTTGACTGAGAATCCTGCGAAGAAAACTGCCAGTTTTGGCAAAAAGAAGGAGGGTGATGTGCATTCCGTCACCCGGCAAAATAATTACTCCCCACTTCCTCAAAATAAATATCGGCCATATCCTCCCCCTCATGGCCAAACAGTTGCAAACATTCCACCTCCTTTCCCAAATTACCCACACCTACGCCCACAATACCCACCATCTACAAATTACCAACCTAGACCTCCTCCTCCACCTACCCAACCCAGGCCACTTCAAAATAACCCCAGACCACTAAGAAATCCTAATCCACCCCTTCCCATCCCACTCAGTGAAATATACCAATACCTCGTCGGTATAAACCAGATAGTACCAGTTCCCCTGGACCCAATTCAGCCACTATACCCCAGTTGGTATGATGCCACTGCCCGTTGTGAATATCATGGAGGGGCACAAGGGCATTCAACTGATAACTATGGGGCACTCAGAGGGAGAGTGCATGCTTTAATCCGGAACGGGTGGTTGAAGATTGAGGGAAATGGTTCCCTCCCCAATGTTACCTCAAACCCGTTGTCCAATCATAATACGGGCAATGGAGTAAATATGATAGAATCGGATGGAGAGAGGTTGGCACCAGAGGTAGATGAGCTAACTCCTCACTTTGAGGAAATTTTTGCCATGGCGATGAGGGAAGGTTACCTTTGCCCTCAGGTATCGGAATCAGAAAAGGGTACGGGATGTCCTTACCATGGAGGGGCAGCTGATCATGAGCTGCAAGACTGTGAGGGATTTCGACAAGAGATCCAGAACTTGCTGTCCCTCAAAATTTTAAGATGCTAAAGGAGATCGAAAGTGGAGGGTGAAGTAAATACCGCCAGGTTTGGCCAGAATACCTCTACCCCCAATCCTAGATTAACCTTCTTTGTCCCTAATGCCCCAATGCCCTCACCACCAGTAACGATTATCCGAACCCTGCCTCAGCTCCCAGTCACAAATACTCATGCTGTCCCTTGGAACTACAATTTCTAAGTTTTCACCCAAGGAGCATCGAGCAGTATGTCGGTTCCTAATCTTGCTTCACCTCCGGCACCTCTAAAACCGTGCTTCACTCCCCATGAGCATTTCAGAATGACTTACGCCGGACCTACCAGCAATACTACTCCCCAACCTAATCCTCAGCCCGTCGCTGCCACAAAATCCTCCCCACCTGAGCAAGAAGTCGAGTTTATAACTTGGAGTGGGAGATGTTACGGGAACGAAGAGAAAGAAAAGAAGAAGGGGAAAGTAAAAATGGGAGAATTACAGAAGAACACAGAAGAGGAGATTGAGAAAATGGAGGAAGTAGAGCCCGCCGGGCCTAAAGAAGAGGAGGAGCTATTGCTCCAAATAATGAAGCAAAGTGAGTATGATGTGGTGGAACAATTGAGAAAGACACCTACCCGAATTTCACTGTTATCGCTGATTTTGAGCTCTGAGGTGCACCGTCATGCCTTGCAGAAAATCCTGGATCAGGCCTTTGTGAACCCCGACATCACACTGGGGCAGTTTGAGAAGATAGTGGGACAAATCCAGGCATCCAGTTTTGTTACCTTTTCTGAAGAAGAGATAGATCCTGCAGGCTTGGCGCACACTAAAGCCCTCTATGTGACAGTGAAATGCAAAGGTTGTATAGTGGCCAAGGTCCTTATTGATAATGGATCAGCACTCAACGTACTGCCTAGTGCTACCGTGGCTAGACTGCCAGTTGACCCATCAAATATACGTCAAAGTGTTATGGTGGTAAGAGCCTTTGACGGTACAAGAAGAGAAGTGTTGGGAGACATCGACTTGCCACTCCAAATTGGCGCATGCACCTTTAACGTCACATTCCAGGTGATGAACATTGAACCGGCCTACACTATGTTGCTGGAGAGGCCGTGGATCCATTCAGCGAATCCAGTTCCTTTAACCTTGCATCAGAAGATAAAGTACATCATGGACGGCAAAATCATCACTGTAAGAGGGGAAGAAGCCATTTTGGTCACCAAGCCACAATCACTTCCTTATGTGGAAGCGGCTGAGGAGTCGTTGGAAAGCTCCTTCCAGGCCCTTGAACTACAAGAAACCAGAAATGAAGGGGCTATGGCTATGGTAGCCAAGATAATGTCGAGGAATGGGTATGAAGAAGGCAAAGGCCTAGGCACCACATTACAAGGAATTATTGAACCTATACCGGCTATCCAAAAGGTGGGTCATTACGGTTTGGGATATGAGGAAGATGCCCTCATGGATGGACGATTCTGGATGAGGAATAGACTTCGGGATCAGAGATTTGATCAGAAAATTGGAAAAATGAAAGTAGTCCCGAGAATCATAGAGGTCTTCACTAAACCGGTCATCGAAAATCCGGCAGAGGTCGAAGAATCACCCGATGAACCATCTATTGACGTCATCCACTTGGATTCCTTGTATGAGGCTCTGGTCTCGCCAATAGCTGAGGGGCAAGAATTGGACAACTGAACAGCAGAGGACATCCCTGTACTTAATTTCGAGTAAAGTACCTTTGGTTATCTACACTTGATCATTTTGTCCATGGTGGCAAGTGTAACATTGTAAATGGACCCTTTTTTTTATGTCGTAAATCTTAATGAATTAATAGCACATTTATTTTCGATTCTCTTTTTCTTTCCGTTTGAATTCCATCCGTATAATATATTCTATTTTCATTCATTCAGGACCATTCATCAATTAACACCTAATAATTCAATAGACTCAGAAATTCCTCTGGTTAATTTTGAAATCCCCGTAACTGCCATTACTTCAAGTGATTCTGAGTTGGAGCTCACAGAAGAAAGGGATGAAAGGGATGAACCTTCCCTAGTGCCTTGTGGAGATGAAACGCGCACCATAAACTTAGGCACCGAAGAAGTAAAAAGGAAACTTAAGGTAGTGGAAAGTGAAGAATTGGGAGATATGATTAGTTTGCTCAGGGAATTCCTAGACGTATTTTCATGGTTGGTTTGAACCCCCAGATAGTGACGCATAAAATTCCCCTAATTCCGGGGACAATCCCTATAAAGCAGAAGCTAAAAAGAATGAATCCCGACACACTGCTCAAAGTTAGGGATGAGGTCAAGAAACAGTATGATGCTGGATTCTTGGAAGTAGTCAAATATCCCCAATGGTTAGCTAACGTTGTCCCGGTAATGAAGAAGGACGGGAGAGTTAGGGTGTGCATTGACTACAGGGATCTTAATAAGGCAAGCTTAAAAGATGATTTCCCTCTCCCTCACATTGATGTGTTAGTAGACAATGCTGCGGGATTGGGCAGGTGTTCATGTATAGATGGGGCATCAGGGTATAATCAAATCCCAATGGATGAGGGAGACAAGGAGAAAACTGCCTTTATCACTCAATGGGGGGTATTTTGCTATCGGGTCATGCCTTTCAGGTTAAAGAATGCTGGAGCAACCTACCAACGTGCCATGGTCACATTATTCCACAATATGATGCATAAAGAAGTGGAGGTATACGTGGATGATATGATCATCAAATCTAGGGGAGAAGAGAGTCATGTGCAGGTGATGAGGAAAGTATTCGAGAGACTCAGAAAATATCAGCTGAAACTGAACTCTGCCAAGTGCATATTTGGAGCTAGATCTGGGAAATTGTTGGGATTCATAGTGAGCGAGAAGGGAATAGAAGTTGATCTGGACAAAGTCCGAGCCATTCAAGAGATGCCATCCCCAAAAACAGAAAGAGAGGTACGCAGTTTCTTGGGGAAGTTGAACTACATATCAAGGTTTATCTCCAATCTCACCACCAAAGCTGAGCCTATTTTTAGACTACTCCGAAAGAACAACACTACTCAATGGGATTCAATTTGTCAAGAGGCTTTTGAGAAAATCAAGCAGTACCTGTCAAACCCACCAGTATTGGTTCCACCAGTGGCTGGAAGGCCTCTGATTCTGTATATGGCAGTCCAACAAAACTCAATGGGATGTGTTTTGGGGCAACATGATGACACCGGCCGGAATGAAAGAGCTATTTATTACCTAAGCAAAAAGTTCAATGATTGTGAGTCAAGGTACTCTTTCCTAGAGAAAACTTGCTGTGCACTAGCTTGGACGGCGAATCGCCTCAAGCACTACATGTTGAATCACAAGACATGGCTCATTTCCAGAATGGATCCTATCAAGTATGTATTCAAAAGCCCATTCGTGCCAGGAAGGATAGCCAAGTGGCAGGTCATACTCTCCCAGTATGACATTGTCTATATGACCCGGAAAGCGGTGAAGGGTAGCGTGATTGCTGATCTCTTAGCAGAAAACCCTATCTAGGATTATGAAGCTCTAGATTTTGAGTTCCCTGATGAGCATATTAATGAAGTAGACTGCGGAGAAGAAGAGCCAGCTGATGTTTGGGAAATGTATTTCGACGGAGCTGTCAATTTGTCCAGTAATGGAATCAGAGCTGTATTGGTATCCCCGGATGGGAAACACTTTCTCATAGCTATCAAGTTGAGATTTGACTGCACCAACAACGTTGCAGAATATGAAGCTTGTGTAATGGGTTTACAAGCTGCCATCGAAATGAAAGTCAGGAAGCTAGAGGTATATGGAGACTCAGCCCTGATCATTTATCAAGTCAAGGGAGAATGGCAAACTAAAGATCCAAAGTTAATCCCATATCAGAAGTACTTACTGGAGCTGACTAAGAAATTCGAGGAAATCTCTTTCACTCACCTTAGTCGAGACAAGAATCAATTTGCAGACGCCTTAGCCACCCTGGTTGTTATGACTCAGATAGAAGAAGGACAGACGACCCAAGTGCTAAAGATTAAAGCAAGAAGTGAGCCAGCTTACTGCTTCATGATCGAAAAAGAACCCGATGGTAAACCTTGGTACCATGACATCTTGCTCCACATCAGAACTAGAGAATTCCCCGCTGGGATGAGCAAAAACGAAAGGAGGATGATTTGGAGATTAGCATTGGGATACTTCCCCAGTGGAGAAATCCTATACAAAAGAAGCTCCAACGGCGAATTGCTGAGATGTGTGGATGCAAAAGAGGTGAAGAAAATCTTTTTTGAGACCTACGAGGGAAACTGTGCAACCCATGCCAATGGGCATATGATGGCTAAGCAAATCATGCGACGGGGATATTTTTGGACTACAATGGAAAAGGATTGCATCGAGTATTTCCGAAAATGCCATAAGTGTCAGATCTATGCAGATCCGATTAATGTGCCTCCTCACAAATTGTTCAACCTCGTCTCACCATGGCCTTTTGCAATGTGGGGCGTCGATGTGATTGGTCCCATCAACCCTAAGGCGTCTAATGGGTACAGATTTATCCTAGTGACAATCAACTATTTTTCTAAATGGGTTGAAGCGACTTCATATGCCCACATCACACATAACACTTTTCTCAAATTCCTAAGAAATAATATTATTTGCCGGCACGGTCTCCCCAATGAAGTCGTTACTGACAACGCCAAGAACTTGAATGGTCCAAAGATCCAGAAGTTGTGTGATCAATACAAAATTCAACACCTTCATTCCTCCCCATACTGTCCCCAGATGAATGGAGCGGTGGAAGCCGCGAATAAAAATCTCAAAAGAATAATTCGGAAAATAACGATCACTTATAGGGATTGGCATGATATGCTCCCTTATGCTCTTCATGCATACCGGACCTCCGTAAGAACATCAACTGGGGCAACTCCATACTCATTAGTCTACGGGATGGAAGCTGTATTGCCTATCGAAGTTGAAATTCCTTCCCTAAGGATTCTGAAGGAATCAGGGATTGATGAGTCAGAATGGATCCAGTCGAGGTTGGATCAATTAAACTTGCTGGATGAAAAGAGGCTAGCAGTAGCATGTCATGGGCAGTTGTACCAGAGAAGAATGGCTAGGGCATTTGACAAAAGTGTTCGCCCTTGCGAATTTCAACCCGGGGACCTAGTACTGAAGAAAGTTCTCCCGAATCAAAATGATCCCTAAGGCAAATGATCACCAACCTACGAGGAACCCTACGTGGTTAAAAAGGCATTTTCTAGGGGGGCCTTGATCTTGACCCACATGGACGGCGGAGAATTTCCAAGACCTATGAATGCTGACACCGTCAAGAGATACTATGCCTAAAAAAAAAAAAACGAGTAGGGGTGAAAACCCGAAAGGGCACTCCTAGCAAACTGTGTGAAAGAAGGCGAAAACCCTCGAAGGGCGCTTTCTGTAAAATGAGTGAAGGACAAAAACCCGAACGGGCGTCCTGAAAAAGCGAGCTAAAAAAAAAAAAAAAGGGAGAAAAAGTAAAAGTCTAGGGGTGAAAACCCGAAAGGGCATCCCAAGAACCAAAAGGGAGAAATAAGGAACGGGGCATGAAATCGAGGAAGGAAATAAACCGTCATGGCATGAGGCTTCAGAGTACTTGACATATTGGCAGTTAAAAGACTTCAAAGCTAACTACAAAGAATATGTGAGATCTGTCCTTGTACCCTTCTCCTTTGACACTGTACCTTTGTTTCCTAAAACCATAATAAAGTCATATTTTCCTATCTCTTTGCTTTTATCTTTCCTTCTTTAACATTGTCCTTCTTTAAACTTTTTACCTAATGCGCTATTAATCATTTAAAATTTTGCTATAAGATTAGGATTTGAAATTGATAACCTCACGTACTTTACTATGAGATTTGCAGGAAATGGCCAAAAAAAAAAAAATAGAGGTGAAAACTTGGAAGGGCTCTTCTAGTCAAATGGACGAAGGGAAAGTGAAAACCTGCAAGGGCGCTTTTCGCAAAATAAGAAGAAAGTCAAGGGGCATCCAAAGAAATGAGGTCATAGGCCAAGTCTTGTAACTCGTCCTCCATTAATCATCGGCTTTCGGGATCCTGTTAAGTACACTTCATCGGGGAAGAACTTCTTGTGTCGAGATTAGACTTGCTTTGTAAGTTGATTTTAATTTTCAGCATCAACCTCTGGTTCCTTGATCTAAGTTGATTTTAATTTCCTGCATTTAATTTTCCTGTTATCAACCTCTGGTTCCTTGATCTAAGTTGATTTTAATTTCCAGCATTTAAATTTCTTGCTATCAACCTCTGGTTCCTTGATCTAAGTTGATTTTAATTTCGTGCATTTAAATTTCCTGTTATCAACATCTGGTTCCTTGATCTAAGTTGATTTTAATTTCCTGCATTTAATTTCCCTGTCATCAACCTCTTGTTCCTTGATCTAAGTTGATTTTAATTTCCTGCATTTAAATTTCCTGTTATTAACCTCTGGTTCCTTGATCTAAGTTGATTTTAATTTCCTACATTTAAATTTCCTGTCATCAACCTCTGGTTCCTTGATCTAAGTTGATTTTATTTTCCTGCATTTAATTTCCCTGTTATCAACCTCTGGTTCCTTGATCTAAGTTGATTTTAATTTCCTGCATTTAATTTTCCTGTTATCAACCTCTGGTTCCTTAATCTAAGTTGATTTTAATTTCCTGCATTTAAATTTCCTGTCATCAACCTCTGGTTCCTTGATCTAAGTTGATTTTAATTTTCCTGCATTTAAATTTCCTGTTATTAACCTCTGGTTCCTTGATCTAAGTTGATTTTAATTTCCTGCATTTAAATTTCCTATCATCAACCTCTGGTTCCTTGATCTAAGTTGATTTTATTTTCCTGCATTTAATTTTCCTGTTATCAACCTCTGGTTCCTTGATCTAAGTTGATTTTAATTTCCTGCATTTAATTTTCCTGTTATCAACCTCTGGTTCCTTGATCTAAGTTGATTTTAATTTCCTGCATTTAATTTTCCTGTTATCAACCTCTGGTTCCTTGATCTAAGTTGATTTTAATTTCCTGCATTTAATTTTCCTGTTATCAACCTCTGGTTCCTTGATCTAAGTTGATTTTAATTTTCTAGCATTTTAATTTCCTGTGACCAACCTCAAGGTTTCGACCCAAGTGGGTTTTAGCCTCCGGACTTTAATTTCAAATTTCAAATTTTAAATCGTCCAAAATATGGGTCTGAATCTTTACATAATTCCTACACGGGAAAATTTTTCCCTTCAATAGAAATTATGTAAAGAGGGGCGGCTGTCGACACCATATTTTGGCCGATCCTCCGAAATTAGTAAACTTTGAAACCGATCCCCAACATAGTCCCCTTTGCCAACCGGCCACACTTCTGATCTCCCCTCAAAAGGAATTTAATTAATACCAAGTCTCCAGGTCATTTAAAGCCTCACCGATCCCTCAAACCAATTCTCGAGTCCCCAGATCATTTAATTATATTTCCGATCTTTCTTGTCAAATAAGATTGAACCAACATTAGGCCTTCGTACCACCAGTCTTATGGCCGGTCTCTCATTTAAAAATTTGAGAATGATAAAGGTTTCGACTCAATTTAAAGATGATCCTGATCTTAAGTGTTCAAAGCCAAATTTCTAATTTTAATTAAGTCCCGTTTCGTAACTGATCTCATGCATATTGTGTTTTCCGATCTCTTATACTTAGATTAATAATCACTTTCAGTTGTCGTTCTAATATGTTCAAACAATCAAGTGCTTATGCAATTTAGAAATTTTCTGATCACAATCAATCATTGAACAAAAGGGGAACTTTCATTTCATTTCCAAATTTATACAAGTCATTTGGCTGGGGGTGATCTACATGTTGTTCATTTTCTCTCTCACCTTCAGCCTCCTCCTCGCTATCCTCACCTTCGTATTCGGGAGCCAGGTTGGCCATCCAGGGGAAGTCCTCCTCGGGATAACGCTTCTTGAGCTCGGCCAGGAGATCTCTGTGAGCATTCACGTAAGCACCAGCCACTCCGGTCACCATTTCTTCTTCTTTCGCCTTGAGCTCCTCAGCAAGATGGGCGAGTTGAGTAGCTTCATCAGCCCGGAGCGCTTGCACTTCTTCAAGAACATGATCTCGCTCGGCCAGAACTTGAGCCTGTTCGGCCAGCTTATCCTCATAGAACTTCATTCGCCCCTCAATTTGTGATATGTAGTTCTGAGCAGACGATAGTTGGGATCGGAGAGAAGTCACCTCATGACCCATTTTCTTGACTTCCTTACCCAGGCGGTGAGCCTTCTCCCGGACCATGTGCTGGTTCACCACACACTCAATGTTCAGGCTCATAGATCTGGTCAAGATGTCATCAAGGTTATCCGGAGATAGCCTATCCCGATCTTCTCGAAGGCAGATGGAGGATGCCAAGACGTTACTGAAACCAGGGTTCTCTCGAACCGTGCGGTTCTTCTCCAATGAGTGGATCAGCACTTGGGCACCGTGGGAGAGAGTCCTTGGGGCAGGCTGGGAAGGACCCCCTTCTGCGCTCGGAGCGACTGGAGGAGGTGGAGGCGGCTCTTCTCGGCGACGAGGAGATCGGACCACTTCTATGACTGGAGGTCCAGAAGGTTGAGACGAGCCTTCCTGTATTTCCCCGGGCTCATGACCAAGTGTTTGAAGCAGCTCGGAACACTTCATCTCCCGTACCTTCCGGGAGATCTCCCTCTTTCGCTTTCGGCTCTCCTTGGAGGCTTCGCCGCTTGCCATACCTGCACAAAGAAGAGGTTAGTGAGATCACTAAGGTCCAAAGATCTGAGATATGGAAAATACCGATGCCGAGATCAGAGAGCTGAAGCCCGCAATCTTGAACGGTGACCAGCTGCATAGTCCAATGGTGTAGCTCGGCCGTCACTGCATCCAAACAAGAGAACTTCTCCTTGGACGCCTGTTCCTTCAACTCCATCACCATTGCACCCTCTTCCCTGTTTAGGGCGATATGCTTCGTAAGCAAGGGATCCTAATGCAGCCAGCTCCGAGGGAAGCCCTCAAAACCATTCGGAATTTTGCTCCTCAAGATGAAGAAGCGGTTCTCCCAATTCTTCAAGGAGGAAGCCAGGTCGGTAAAAAGCCCACAATGGGGTTTTGCCTGGAAGAACCAATACTCGTCGTCCTTTCAATGAGTTAGCCTGTGCAGTTCAGCAAACACCTTAGCTGTAGGTCGGATCCCCTTAGCTCGGCATAGGCCTCGGAAGGCTACTAAGATTCGCCACGAGTTCGGGTGAACTTGGGTGATACACACTTGGTGATATTTTAAAACTTCTTTAAAGAAGTCGTCAAGAGGGAACCGTAGCCCGGCTTTTAACTGTTCTTCATACACCATAATCATATCGTTCCTCTCAAAGAAGTGATCTACTCGGAGGTCGCCATGACACCGGATAAGTTCGTACGAATCAGGCCGGATATTGTACTTCTGGCTGAACGACTGCAGGTCAGTTTCTTGTAAGATTGATGGCAGCTCGTCCATGGGAAGATTTTCCCTCCCCGAAGAAGGCACAGGAGACCCTAGGAAGTTCAGGTCGCGCGCTTGGTCTGACCACTTCTACCTCATCAGATGACCATGAGAACTGAATGGAAGGGGGGCTTACTGCTCTCTGACCCTCAGCACCGCTCATTTTCAAAGGAAACAGAGAATTTAAACTAAAAGAAAGATCAAAACCCTTACCGGAGCTTGATCGGTGTCGGAGGAACTTGAGAAAATGAGAGAATTTGGAAGTTGTTCGCGAAAGACTGAAAATGACATAAAGGAGCAACTGGCTAACCCCACCCCTATTTATACTCGTCCGAGCATTTAATGCTCACGATGTTCCAGGTAGTGCATAGGATAGCAGGACTCGCCAGCTGTTCTGACACGTCTCACGAATATTTTGGAGATTCCATAAAGAGGTTGGTTAACTATAGAGCGGCATATCAAGGTGTTTTGAATTACAGATCGGATAAGTATCATTCAAATTAAGAGTCGGATCGGATAAATACTTCAGAGATCGGAAAATAATCAATGCAATAATAATAAAATGACAGTTGTCAAAATAAACTTTATTTCCGAAAAAGATCTGATTACATCATTTGGGCGATCTCTTGAGATCGGATTACATTAAAGGTCTAATTACATCATTTGGGCGATCTCTAAAGATCGGATTACATTAAAGATCTGATTACATCATAAGGGCTATCTTTAGAGATCGGTGGAACATCCTATCTAAAAGGCCTACGTCAAAGCCTAGTCTCGTGGCTGAGTCAAAAGATGTGTTTGACCAGGAGACCGGCTGGGGGGACTATGACTCTCATGAGAATGAGAGAGGTTGTCATCAAAGTTACCGCTCGAAACCGAGCCGCTATCGGAACACCCAGTGTGGAGAGGAGCTTGATAAATGCCAAGGAGTAGTCACCGGTGTTAAGGGGGATATTAGCAGTCTTCTCGCCCGAAACCAGTTCGCCGATTATAATTGGTGAACGATTCGAGATCGGCACGATCAAAGTCCTCGATCCAGATTGGTTGATTAGTCCAGTTCTCTCACTATCATCAGATAAGGTCATCATGATTTTTCGATCACCGGGATCGTAAATTTTCAGGCAAGGAACAAAGAGGACAACCGGAAAAAGATTAAAAGCGGTCATTTAGTCCGGGATTGTTGCCGGAGTAGCTAGAACAAGGAAAATGAGGAGAAAAGGGGAGAAAGTCAAGTGTGGTAGGGCTTCCCGGTTGATGGTATATATATAGGAAAATTTGAGCATTTATTGCAACCAGAAAACGAAGCGGACGCCTCGAGAATTGAGGGAAATAAATGCTTTGACTAGACCGAACCCGATAAAAAGGAAGACTGGTGTGGTAAAGATCGGTAGAAGGGAGACCGGCATGAAAGATCGGAAGAGAGCATGTCAGGAGAGATTGGAAGAGAGGAACCCGGTATGAGAGATCGGAAAAGGATCACGTTGAAAAGACCAAAAAGGAGGGGAGGTCAGAAGACAAAGAGAATAAGACAGCTCCTGCTGATTATCTTCATAATCAGAGCCGAGGTAGTTAAAACGTTGCAGATGAAATCCCAACCGCAGGCCCAGAATCACCCACATTACTGACATGTGCCAGAGTACGTCAGGACAGCGCTGTACATCCTAACCTCCACCGTTGATCTTACTTGTAAGGACGAGCTCGGAGCCCTCGGATCGAAGAAGAAAAAGACAAGATCAGCGCCTTTTACTCCTAGCCCTCAGATCGCTCTTGCTAAGAAATTTTGGGCCGTCAGATTAGAAGAGAGAAAAGGACAAATACTCCGGAAGGGATCCCAGTCGTCCGTTCTGATTCTCTTTAATTCCCGAGCCCTTAGATCATGTCCTTCAAAATCTTAACCCTCCATCTCCCCCAAAACAGATCCTGACCCTTCATGGGGAGCACCCGGTTCCTATAAATACCTGCATGAAAAACTGTTCAGGAGGACGAAAAAAGAGAGGGCAGTGACTATAGTGGAAGAACTCTGAAACTTAATTCAGTTCGTTACTCTGTTTTTTTTAGCGTTCATAAGAAAAACTTTGGAAACCGGTTTTCTAAAGTGTTTTCTTGCAAAGGGGATTCTTGAATACTGAAACTCTCTATTTTCAGTTCGTTCATTATCCTGTGGTGCTCTCATTTTCAGCTCTTTGTTTTCTTTAGTTCCACTCCCATTGTCCAGGCTCAACCTCATTTAAACTCGGGTATTATTTTGACCCGATTGCATTTTAGCGAAGCATCCTTCGTTTCAAGGCGAACCTTAACCTTCCAGTTACCAACCTGCAGTTCTATTAAGCTTTGTGATTCCATACTTAGTTTAGTAGATTTAGCTCCCTACAGGCGAGTGCTCGCATGGCCATTTTATTGAGTGCTCGTTTTCATTTTACGTATTTCCTTTGTTCTTTTATGTACGTAGTTTTTTTTTTCTAAGTTCATATTGTGTTAAAGAATACCAAAAGGTTACTCTCGGGTTTACTTCTTTGTTGATCAGTCCATTCTTTTTGTTAATCTTTGTTATTTCTGAATGCAAGTCTTCTAGCCTCGAATAATGTATAAGGGGTCGGGTAAAATGTAGGTAACCGTATCTTAAGGGTCTCTTTAAAAATAATAAAAGGTCTAAACAATGAGTTGGGAAAATTGTAAGGCCGAATCACTAGAATAATGCAAAAGACAATTGAGTAAGACGACACAAGGCAGAGTAAAACCGAACTTTAAGATAAATAAATGGGATAGATCGGGTATCAAAAGGTACTGGTAAGGCGACTACATAAGAAGGTCGAAAAATTTGGTTTAGTATCTCCTGACTAGTTATAAGATACCAATGAGTTAAAAGAAGCCTTATTCCGAGCCCCCTGCATCTTTAAATGCCAAAACCCTTAGTTGTAGGAGTTCATGACGGGTAGCTGTAATCAAGTTTCGAGAGATCGAAAAAGTCCTTATCCGATCCCTATTAAAATAAAAGAGATCGGAGGAGAGTTCTTATCCGGTTCTCACTTAAAAATTTTAAAAAATATTTAAAAAGAGATCAGAGGAGAGTTCTTATCCGATTCTCAAGCTTAAAAATTTTAATAAATGTTTAAAAGGAGATCGGAGGAGAGTTCTTATCCGATTCTCAAGCTTAAAAATTTTATCAAATATTTAAAAAGAGATCGGAGGAGAGTTCTTATCCGATTCTCAAGCTTAAAAATTTTAATAAATGTTTAAAAGGAGATCGAAGGAGAGTTCTTATCCGGTTCTTACTTAAAAATTTTAATAAACATTTAAGAGGAGATCGGAGGAGAGTTCTTATCCGGTTCTCACTTAAAATTTTATCAAATATTTAAAAAGAGATTGGAGGAGAGTTTTTATCCGATTCTCAAGCTTAAAAATTTTATCAAATATTTAAAAAAAGATCGGAGGAGAGTTCTTATCCGATTCTCAAGCTTAAAAATTTTAATAAATATTTAAAGGAGATCGGAGGAGAGTTCTTATCCGATTCTCAAATTAAATTTTAACAAATACGTAAGATGATTCCCCCTAGAATAAAATTAATACGCAACAACAACTCACTAAGGTCGTCTCATTTACTTATGTATCTAGGTAATCCGGATTAGTGAAAAATCAAACATTCCTTTCGGTCAAAAGGATTAACATTTCCATTCAAACCCTCCTAACTATGAAGAACGTGAAGTTAAATCTGCTTACCCCCGCTGAGGGACGAGGTGGGGTGCCTAACACCTTCCCCACCCGTTCATGGACCCTGAACCTAGAATCTCTGTTTTTAAAGTGGTTTTATTTTAACTTACTTTCACAAATGGTTTTCTTTAATTTCCCTCAAAATTAAAGTGGCGAATCCTCACTTTTCCCACTTTGGTGAGTGTTCGTCCAGGCGACCGCAAAACCCCTTGCGACATGGACTATCAATGATTTACCTGCATATGGGAACTTATCAGGTTGGAGTACTAAGGGAAAGTTGGCTTGTCCTTATTATAATAAGGACACTTGTTGGAGGATGTTGGCTAATGGAGGCAAGCAATGTTATATGGGTCAACGACGATATCCTCCTCTTAATCACAAATGGAGAAATGATAAGGAATCTTGATGGCACTAGGGAGCAAGGGCTGCCACCCAAGCCACTTTCAGGAGATGATATAGTTGATCAAGTGAAAAATCTTGAAGGGTTCATATTAACTAAGGCTCTTCATATGAAGAAAGCAATCTCACATGATGGTAGGGAGGACAATTGGAATAAAAAGAGTATATTCTTTAACCTTCCATATTAAAGGACCTTATTGCTACACCATAACTTAGATGTCATACACATTGAAAAGAATATATGCGATAATATACTAGGTACAATCATGAACATAAAGGGAAAAACTAAAGATAGCATCAAAACTCACCTTGACTTGCAAGCATTAAATATAAGGCCAGACTTACACCTAGTACAGTTGGGAAATAAAGTTGTGATACCTTCAGAATTGTACAGTTTATCTACTACTAAAAGATACAAGCTTTGCCAATTCTTGAAGCAGTTAAAAGTTCCAGATAGATTTTCATCCAATATTTCTCTTTGTGTAAACATGAAAGAGCGTAAAATCTCAAGATTAAAGAGTCATGATTGTCATGTTCTTTTATTACATATACTTCCTCTTGCAATACGTGGTTTACTTTCTAAAGTAGTATATGAACCACTTGTTTAGCTGTCATTGTTCTTCACTCATTTAGGAGCAAAGTCATTAAAGGTAGATGTATTGGAGCAATTAAAAAAGCAAATTTCTATAACTTTTTGCAAGCTAGAAGGGATCTTTCCACCTTCATTCTTTGACATTATGGTGCATTTGGCTCATGAAGCTAAAATTGGTGGACCAGTACAATATCATTGGATGTACCCAATAGAATGAGCATTATATTCATTTAAGTCATGTATTCGTAATAGAGCTTGTGTAGAGGGTTCAATTGCAGAGACATACATTGCAAATGAGTGCATGACTCTTTGCTCAAGGTACTTGCATGGCATTGAGATAAAGTTCAATTGAATGGAGCGCAACTATGATGGTGGCAGTAATAAAAATAAGGGAGGCTTATCAATTTTCTCCAAAGTAGGACGAGGATTAGGTACTAGTAAAACTCGTGATCTTGATACACAGGAGTGGGAGCAAGCTCATATTTATGTATTAAAGAATTGTGTTAAAGTCCAGTCATACATCAAGTATGATATATTTTTTTTTTTGTTTATTCATATTGCATTTACTCTTTTTTTTTTTTAAATTTATCACAATAACCTATAATCCTTTTTTTTTTTGCCCCTTAGAGAGTATTCACAATTACCAGCAACCAATTTAGTAGGTATGTCAAAAGGTCAATGGAATAAAAATTTTGTTAGATGGTTTAAGATGAAAGTAAGTACACTTTAAGTTTTGTATGTATTTTGAGTAATTAATTATTTCAATTATTTGTAACCATTAGGAATTGATTTTTCACATTTTCAAACAATTTTTTTTTTATAGGTTGCATGGTTGCATAAAAATGACTCAAGTCCAATGATGGGAGCCCTACTCTCATTATCACGTGGTCCTACGCGATATGTGACATCTTTTTATGGTTACATTGTTAATGGGTATAGGTTTCATACTGAATCTCATGATAAAGGTTTGAGTGTCACACCTTACCCTTCCGTAAGGCATAACATGATCCCGTAATATACCTAATGAATTACCAAACTTTATATTCTGATAACCCATTAAATATACTACAAGGGATTTTAAACCTTTTCTTATTTCTTTTTACAGTGGTGAGCACTTTTGACAGGTGTTAATTTTTTTTTTTTTAAACTGAAGTGAAATCAAATAACAATATGAAGTATCAATAATTTCTGTAAAAATTTTAACAGAGTGCCGTCCGTATTTAGAGCAAAACAGTTCTTTGAAAACCTATAAAAAAGCACTTCCAATATATTTGTTCAATCCCAAACTCTAATATGGCTCAACTCAAATCAGTGTCCTCAACACAGTTCAAACTCAATTCAATATCATTTTCAGCAATTCCAAAGATAAAGTGCAAAATAAATGAGTATTTCAAAAGCTAAAATAAGATAATTGTAATACAACATTTGGATAGGCCAAAATAATTTACAAATTTATTTTACAACTACTCAAGACCAAGTACAATATATACATATAGTTCACATACATTACGATAATATTTACTAGGAAGTGGTATACTCAATATACCTGATAAAATCCCAAAGTGAAGTCACAAGCAGCCTACTCTGGTACTTTATCTGTCTATCTACCTGCGAAGGCAATGAAAAAACTATTGCTGAGTAAAATTTACTCAGTGGTGCACAATAACAATTTAAAATGCGGTATATAAAACTTTTATTGACAATTTACAATTCAAATAATTCACTGTCATACCTTACCCCTCTGTAAGGCATAACATGTTCCCGTATAATATCTAATAAACTACCGAACTTCACCTATCGAAAACTCATTAAGTACCCTACAAGGGATTTTAAAAAAATTTTCTTACTTTTGATAAGTGGTGAGCATTTTCTAATAGGTATTAAAATCATTTATTCAAAGTTGAAAACTAATTAAAATTTTTGGCCCATTTTATTTTTTCGTAAATTTTATAAAAATTTTGGCAGAGTTCCGTCTGTATTTTGAGAAAACAGTTCTTCAAATACCTGAAAAAAAGCACTTCCAATAATTTTTCTCAACAACTTCTTAAAATTCACAATTATCTCACAATTATCACAATCAATTTCAACACATTTATCAACTTCCAAAATTCAAATCCACCATTTTCAATAACCAACAATCATCAAATACCATTAATGAATTTCATTCAATTCAAAATAAACTACTACCATTCATATTTCCTTAATGACAAAGTAATTTATATACATCATTGCAAAAATTTACATTAAAAGAAATTCAAACTAAATTTTATTACAAACTTTATACAAAACTTTGTACAAGCTGCTCAAGACCAATTTTATATGTCCATACATTTATGTGCATCACAAACATCAAAATAAATATTTACAGTCGGGGTATAAATTATACCCGATATAACTTCAGGGTAAGTCGCTCCACAATCCTCAGCAGCTCACTCTGCTACTCCTCTAGTCTCTAAATCTACGACAGCAATAACAGCTATCGCTGAGTACTAGGACTTAGTGGTGCACAACATACTAAAATAATCTTTATACAGAATTTAAATTACATTTATTCAAAAATTAGATTGAATATGAGAATTAAATATAAAACATGAATTATGAGATTTTAATCCAAACAAGTTCATTTCAAAGTATCAAAACACATTTCATAAAACCCACAGTTATATCATGCCATTTGAAACAAATATAATCTCAATAGCCAGAGGCTAAGGAGAAGTCACATCACAAGGCTAGCTAGCTCAAATATATGGATATCCATTCAATTTCTTCTTCTACAAGCACACACCTCAACACTTCAGCCAGAGAAGGAATCAAAATTTGAAACTGATTGCCCCCACTAGTCATGCTAGTGAGGTGTTCAAATATATAGTCATGACACTGTGGTTTCAAAACTTATCTTAACAATTTGCTAAACATTGCCATTTCAAATATACACAATTAACTTTCAACAATTTAAATCAAAAGCATCATAAGAATGTCATAATTTAATATTTCACATTATTCAAAACAATATGCAAAAGATAATTTACAAAAATTATACATTGTGCACAAACCTTATACGAGTCGCCTCTTGGCCTTGACTAGATTCCTCGGGGTTCTTAAAGGAACTATGGCTGCCAAATTGGACTTAACCCAGAATTTCTGGGGAAATTTTGGTTCTTGCAGTTTTAGGTCACCAATTTTGGATGGCCAAATGACTTGGTTAATGGCATAATTTGGGTTTGTGTTCTTCATTAAAGTTTTAGGTCTATATCTCATCTGTCCACTGGTAAAATTTCAGGTCATTTAGACCTGCCTAGCTCAAGTTATGACAAATGAACAGTTGATCAATTTGTACAGGGCAGACTGAGATTTTCCGGATTTGGTCAATTTGTTCACTAGGTTTTGTTCACTTTTTGGGCATGCTTCCAAAATGAAAATTGTGTCATTTAGTATCTATTTTCATTCCCAATTGGTCTCATACCAATTGGACTTGTAAATTTTCAGTTTTGGTCCCTCAAAGGGACCTTGGTCCTGCTGGCAACAGCATGACCACATTGAATCCGAATTTGCTTTTGGCTCAAGCACTTCTAATACACTTCATTTGGTCACAAATGACCATTTCTCACTTCAAACTAGGTCAAAGACATCATTTACCAATTTCTTACATTTTCGTCTCTAAACCCTAAGTGTCCAAAACCCTAGTTCACAAATTCATTGCATTTAGCTAATTCAAAGCCTTTAACTATAATCACTCAACTACTTAAGGTTCATATTCCCATCCAAATCAATCAACCCATGCAAATCACACTCCCCACCATGCTGGCCGAAATTCACTTATAATCCACACTTTTAATTTGTTTCAACTTTCTCATAATTTACAAGCTATTTCACTAACTACAGATGAATTAAATTTAGGAAATAGAGAGTTAAAACTCTAACCTTTGCTTTGGATTCCCAAAACTTCAATTTTCTATTTTTCTTCCTCTTTCTTTCTTTTATACTTCTTGTCTAGGGTTCTTGAGAAGCTTTCTAGGGTTTAGGGTTAATTTTAGTGAAAGAACATCAAGTTATTCAAGGTTGAATAACTCTTTAATGGTGGACATTCATGGAGAAGGGAGAGAGAGTGAGGGCGGCAACATGGATAAGGAAGAAGGACTTTTTGATTTTTTTTTCTTTATTTTCTTGTATTTTTATCTTATGGAAGACCATAAATCAATTTAATTAAATTTATTAATTATAATCTTTATGGCATCATGCATGATGTCATCTCCCTTCACTTTTTTATTTTCTTTTTTTTTCTATTTATTTTTTTATTAGTTCTTTAATTTAATTTCTGATTCCAAAATTTTCTTTCTCTAATTTTATTGGACAGTTAGGTCAGGAGTGAGCTCTCGGGGTCAATTGACCAAATTGCCCCTCGCCGGTTCAACCCGGTTTGCAAATAATTCAATACTTCTTATGGATCCTTGACCTAATTATTTGACTGACTTAACAATTCTTTTTTGTGATTTTCTCTTTGCCACTGTGTTTGTAATGGTCTTAAGGACCGCGGCGTCACATTTTACGGTTCGAAATTTGACTTTAAATCGACTTTGCAGTCCTTGCAGAGAAGGTCACCCATCGTTGTGACTCTCGACTTGTTTAACTTCTTGTGTTCTGTTCTTCTTATTTATACTTAACTAATTGGCAATTACTAATTATTTGTGTTTATGGCTTATCTAGTTGTCTTAAGTGTGGTTCTAATCCCCTTAATTGTCCAGACCGACTCCAGTCACCGGAACAGTGAAATATACCAGGCTATACAAATAGGGGTGTTACAATTCTCCCCCCCTTAAATAAATTTCGTCTCAAAATTTTACCAGGTATCAATCTCTGAAAAGCTGTGGGTGCTGTCTCCTCATGTCCTCCTCTCGTTCCCAAGTAGCTTCCTGGCCCGAATGATGGTTCCACAGCACTTTCACTAACGGTATTTGCTTGTTCCGTAGCTGCTTCACCTCATAAGCTAGAATCTCCATGGGTTCTTCCTCATATGTGAGGTCTGGATTTACTTCAATTTCTTTGACTAGTAGTATATGAGATGGGTCTGATCGATACCTCCTCAACAAAGACATATGGAAGACATTATGTATCTTCTCCAACTCTGGAGGTAGTGCCAAACGATATGCTAAAGAACCCACTCTTTTCAGAACCTCATATGGCCCGATAAAACAAGGACTTAGTTTCCCCTTTTTGCCAAATCTCATAATTCTCTTCCAAGGGGAAACCTTAAGGAATACTTTCTCACCCATTGCATACTCAATATCCCTTCTCTTCAAATCAATGTAGGACTTCTGACGGTCTGATGCAGTTTTAAGTCGATCTCTGATCACCCTGATCTTCTCCTCAGTTTTTTGATCAATTTCTGGCCCAATCATCTTTCTTTCACCCACGTCATCCCAACACAATGGGTTCTACAGTTTCTGCCATACAAAGCTTCATATGGACGCATCCTAATGCTTGATTGGTAGCTATTGTTGTAAGCAAACTCAATCAAAGGCAAGTGTGTGTCCCAACTGCCCTCAAATTCAATCACACAAGCCCGTAGCATATCCTTCAAGATCTAAATTACCCTCTCAGATTGGCCATCTATCTGTGGGTGGAATGCCGTACTGAAGTTCAATCTAGTTCCTAGGGCTCTCTGAAGACTATCCCAGAATCTAGAAGTGAACCTAGGATCTCTGTCTAATACGATGGATACTGGCACTCCATGTGGTCTCACAATCTCATCAATGTACAACTTGGCCAATCTTTCTAAGCAGTAGTCCATCCGAATTGGCAGAAAATGAGCAAACTTGGTCAATCTGTCAACAATGACCCAAACTGCATCATGACTCTTCTGTGTCTTCGGAAGTCCCATCACAAAATCTATTGTTATTCTCTCCCATTTCCATTCTGGTACTGGTAGTGGATGTAACAACCCAGCGGGTACTTGATGCTCTACCTTCACTTGCTAATAAGTTAGGCATTTAGAAACAAACTCTGCCACATCTCTTTTCATACCTATCCACCAGTAATGCTCTTTAGCCCCCTAAACATGTTTTGTGCCACCAGGGTGCATGGCAAAAGGAGACTCATGTGCTTCCTTCAAAATGATTTGCTTCAAATCAATATCATTAGGAACACATATTCTACCCCGGTGTAGCAGTAGACTGTCATCTCTGATTGAGAATTCTGGTTTCTTGCCCTGCCGGACTTCTTCCAACAGCTAATGATATCTTTCATCACTCTGAACAGCCATTCTAATATGATCAATCAACACTGGCTGTACATGCCATGCAACTGCTGTCTACCCGTCATCATTAATCTCTAAGTTGGCATGCAATGATCTTAACTCATGTACCATAGACAAAGGAGTAACCCATAGACTTGACATAGTCTTACGACTTAAGACGTCAGCCACAACATTAGCTTTCCCTAACTGATAGTCTATTAGGCCATCATAGTCTTTTATCAACTCTAACCATCTCCTCTTTCTCAAATTCAATTCTTTCTGGGTGCCCAAATACTTCAAACTCTTATGATCTGTGTAGATGTAGCATTTCTCCCCATACAAATAATGTCTCCAGATCTTAAGAGCGAACACAATAGCTGCAAGCTCCAAGTCATGTGTCGGATAATTCCTCTCATATGGTTTTAGCTGGTGTGATGCATAGGCAATGACATTTCAATCTTGCATCAGTACACAGCCTAACCCATTGTGAGAAGCATCGCTATAAACTATGTATTCTTTACCCGGAGTAGGTAAAGTAAGGACTGGAGCTTCGGCCAAACATTTCTTCAATTCATCAAAACTCTATTGGCATTTATCCGTCCACTAAAACTTCACATCTTTTTTAAGCAGCTTGGTCAATGGAAATGCCAACATGGAGAATCCCTTCACAAATCGACGGTAGTATCCAGCTAAACCCAGAAAACTGCGAATTTCTGTGACATTTCTTGGTGGCCTCCAATTAAGGACAGCTTCTATCTTACTTAGATCCACCTTGATGCCCTCTTTTGATACTACATGCCCCAAGAATGATATTTCCTTCAGCCAAAATTCACATTTCAATAATTTGGCATATAGCTGTTTCTCCCTCAAAGTCTATAGTACAATCTGCAGATGTCTATCATGCTCTTCTGCACTCCTTGAATAAACCAATATATCATCAATAAATACCACAACAAACTGATCGAGGCATGGTCTGAAGATAGTTTTCATCAGATCCATAAAAGCAGCCGGAGCATTAGTTAACTCGAATGGCATAACCAAGAAATCATAATGGCCATAGTGGGTTCTGAAGGCAGTTTTAGCAATACTCTGCTCTTGTACTTTCAACTGATAATAACGTGATCTCAGGTCAATTTTGGAGAACACAGCTGCACCCCTCAACTGATCAAACAAATCATCAATACGGGGCAATGGATATCTATTCTTTATTGTCACCTTATTCAATTGCCGATAATCAATACACAAGCGAAGAGTGCCATCCTTCTTCTTAACAAACAACACTGGCGCTCCTCAAGGTGACACACTAGGGCGGATAAAGCCCTTGTCAAGCAATTCTTGCAACTGTACTTTCAACTCTTTCAATTCTGCTGGTGCCATTCTATATGGCATTATGGAGATTGGGTTCACACCAGGCATAACATCAATCTCAAACTGCACCTCTCTTTCTGGAGGTAATCCTGGCAATTCATCAGGAAATACATCCAGAAAGTCACATACAGTAGGGATGTCCCTCAGTGCTAGACTCCCCACTGGGGTGTCTATCACATGTGCTAAGTATGCTTCACACCCCTTTCTGATCATCCTTCTAGCTAGTGTAGCCGAAATGATGTTTGATGGTAGTAAATGCCTCTCCCCATGTATTACCACATCACCATACAGAGGGAGACCAAAAGTGATTGTTTTCAGTCTACAATCAATCATGGCGTGATGCTTGGCTAACTAATCCATGCCCAAGATAATATCATAATATTTGAAGGGCATTTAAATCAAATCTGACAGAAAAACATGTCCTTGGATCACCAAAGGACAATCTCTATAAATTCTGTTAACCCGAACCTCTTGTCCTAATGGACTAGTTACTAGCACTTCAAAACCCATTTGGACACATGGAATAGCAAGTGAACTGACTATGCTAGGACTAACATATGAATGGGTTGAACCTGGATCAAACAACACAAATACTTCTTGATCAGAGATAGAAAATGTACCAGCTACCACATCGAAAGTCTAAGCCTCTTCTCGCTGTCTCATCGTGTAAACTGTGGCTGAAACACTTCCTTGTGCTAACTGACCAACCGTACCCTGACTGCCAGAAGCAAGGCCTCTACCTCTGCATCTTCCTCTGCCAACTGATTGTGAACCTCTAGGAGCAGGACTCTGAATAGATCCTTCTGCAGTCGTAGGAGTTGGACCGTATCTAGGAGCACTAGTGCAGTCTTTAGCAAGATGGCCCTTGCCTCTACAGTTAAAGCAGGCTCCAGTGGCCCAATAGCATTCTTTCCTATGAATCTTGTCACAAGTCTCACAGGGGCAGGCAGGATATGAACCCCTGCTCGACTGCTGACCAGACCTAGGGGGTCTCTGTCTAGAAAATCTGCCTCTTCCAAATCTTCCACCTCGACCCCTGCTGGGTCAACTAAATTTCTTCTTCTTTCCAGAGGTACCACCAGAACTTTGTTCAACTGATTTTTTCCCCTTATCTTTCTCTGATTTTTCAACTTTCTCTGATTTTTCTTTTGTTGGGGTCACTTTTGATTCAATCCTTTCTAACTCGAGTGCTTGAGACATGAGTTCTAAAAAATTGCTATGTCTGAATCCCACTACTTGCATTCTCAAACTAGGCTTCAAACCAGTCTCAAATCTCTTGCATCTTGCCTTGCTGGTAGAAAGGAGACTCCCAACATAATGACTTAAGTGGGAGAACTCCCTCTCATACTCTGCCACTGATCGGTTCCCTTATTTCAGACTCAGAAATTCTTGCAACTTTTGATCCACATATGCATCTGGGATGTATTTCTGCCTGAATTCTCTGATAAAGTCATCTCGGGTCAGTACTGGTGGTTTAGCTAAGCTGTGGGGGATGGTCTTCCACCAATCGTACGCATCCCCTTGCAGTAGCGACACAAAATATTCAAACTTCAGTTCATCTTGGCAGTGCAGCTTCTTAAATACTCTATCCATCCTTTCAAGCCACTGCTCACCTCTAAAGGGTAGGGTCCACTGTACCCTTAAATTCAGTAGCTCCATACTTCAATAACTTATCATACTGTCTGGCTGGAGGTAGTGGTTGTGCCACAGGTGTCTGGGGTGGAGCTTGAGCAGGCATACCCCCAGCCATTTGTTGAAACATCGCAGCCATCTACTGTGCAAACTGTGCAGGAAACTACGGCATTTGTGGGGCTGGTGCTACTGAGCCACTAACATTCTGTAAAGCTGGGGTTTCCCGTTGTGCCTCAGCTTCAACAGATTGCTCGACTGAGCGATCCCCTTCTTCCATTTCAGTCTGAAGTTAGGGTATCTCCTGAATAAGTAACACATGGAGATTTCCCTCTATTAGTTCATATTTATGATGTAATGCACTGTATGTAACAAATATGGACATTAAGCAGTTGTACTTAACAAAGAAAAGACACAAATTCTTAAGTTAAAACATACTTCAAAAATTTTGCTCTGATACCACTAAAACATGTCACACCATACCCCTCTGTAAGGCATAACATGATCCGTAGAATACCTAATGAACTACCGAACTTCACCTACTGATAACTCATTAAGATCCCTTATAGGGTATGGTACAATTTGGTATCAGAGCTGCTCGAGTGTCCTCTTGGGCGATGGTGGGGCAAACCTCAGCGAGGACACTAAGTCCCAAAAGGGGGAGAGAAAGGTCCCTTAGGCAAATCCCACAACGGCAAAGGACGGAGATGGTCTTGGGTTCAAAAAGTAATGATATATAAAATGGGGAAACTAATCACTAGAGGCGCCTTTTGGTGGAATGGCCTGGAGAGTTGGAAGAACTCCAGGGTTAAGCATGCTCGTTTGAGAGAAATCTTAGGATGGGTGACCTCCTGGGAAGTTCTCCATTCCACCTATGGGACAAAACCGTGAGGCTTATGGCCAAAGCGGACAATTCCTCTAGTGGCTGGAGCCCGATCGTTACATTCACAATTTCCTGTCATAATTTTCTAAGCTCATATAACACAAATTTGATCAAACAATTGAATAACACAGTGTTGCCAATCAATAACACAACTTAGGTCATGACATAAATTTTCTAAACATGCCGTGTTGTACACCACGACAAGACAAACTCACCCCACTAATTGAATTCAATGAGGGAGATGGCTAGCTAGTTAATGAGTACTCATCTAAACTCACCTTAGACTGGCAAGCCAGAGAGGGAGGAATATAGTCATACTCACCCCATAAATAGAGGAGGAACATAGTGATATTGCCATGCCAAGTGTGAATCAAAAACAATTTCAAATTACAATATTTAAATATTTCATATAAACCACAAATCACATTTTATCTCAAAATTTCTATTTACAACATAGACAACACACAAATTTTCAAATAAAATTCTCAAGGCCAAAACAATAAAAAATTATTCATAACTCATTTCTCCAAATAAATTTTCTAGTAAAAGCAGTGAATATAAAAAGTATTATGCATAGACCTAGTTTGAGTCGCCTCTAGGCCTTGACTCAATGTTCCTTATGCTTTTCAATATCCTTTTCAACTGAAACACACAATTTAAAATGTTTCAGTACTCAGTTAAATTGTTTCTAATAATAAAATCCAATATCTAAATTTTCTTAGTACTATTCCCTTTAATTCATTTCATTAGTCAACCTATAATGTTGACCTTTGATGCACTCTAAGTGAGTCAATTTTACTGTTTCCAATTTGTCACATTTTATAGTCTTTAAGTGTTGGTATATGTTACCAATTTCATTTTAAAGCTTATTATATTTTATTGGCATTTTCCAGATTTCATGGCCAATGTTTATTGTCTATTGGACCGGGCTACAGTGTACTAAGATCTTTATGAGTTTCCCCATCATACGTTGAATTTAAATTCATTTAACCTTTTTTAAGGTAAGCAATTTTGTGTGCTAACGAATCCACTCTTTCTAGGACCTTGTGTGGTTCTATGGAGTGAGAACTTAGTTTTTCTCTTTTCTATACAATCATATAATCTTCTTTCCTTTAAGTTTGTGTAAGACTTTTAACAATCTAATACAACATTTAATTTGTTTGTATAACACTAATGTTCTCTTACTATCGCTCTGTCTAATATTTCAATTCATGTTTCCTTATCGAATGACCATTGTGGTTAGGTTAGAATTATTTATCTAATCATTGGTCCTCTGACCATTCTAGTCAATAATCTTACTCATATTTGAAGCATTTCTTATTTTATTTAAATCAACTATTCAAAATTTCACTTCCACAACTCATTTATCTACCAATATTCTATAACTTACTTCTTTTTGTACTGAACTATAACCTTTCGATATTCTAACTTTTGAGTTTTAAATCCCTAAGTAGGATTTTCAAACTCGTTTCCAATAATAAAAATCTGTTCTGGCATAATTATACCAAAATAGATGTCGTTAGCAACTATTCTCATCTTGGTGTACTATCGAGTAGTACGTAGCTCTACACAATAATCTCAAGTCAGTACTGTAATCTGCAGCTTACAGTGCAAACATCAAGAACATTGCATAGTTACTACGATATATTCCAATAGATCAAATTTTCATATATCTTATCCTTCTTGAGTCCACTTATATCCTAAACTTATTCTGATTACAATATCTATTCATAATTACTAACTGTAACATCTTTACCCTAGTCTAGAGCAACTCTATTACTGCAACTTACTTTTAGGTCCTCTTCCCTTACATTAAGTAGGCTTGCCAATTAGCTTTATAATTTATGGTGTGTTAAAAAATACTTTTAGCTGAAAATTCTTTCAAAATTAATATCAATCATACTTGTTATCATAGTTTTTATCCTAAAGGACTAGTCACTAATGCATTAAAATTTATTCCTCTGTAAAGGAGTAGCAACATAACATATAATTCTAACACAAACATACAAATAAGTAGTGATGGGATTAAAGAATAACTAATTGTTTTTTTTTCTAAAATTAAGAACTTACCAACAGCTACATCCGAAGCTTCTGCTCTTTCTCCTTGGTGCATAATGGACGCTCTGACTAGTGCACTATTATATTTGGGTTGATTTACTGTGTTATGGTTATGAGAAGTATCAACTCTATTTTTATCTTGATCTCTACTGACTGTCTGTGAACTTCGGAGAGCAAATCGAGCTGCTCTAGTACAATCTCTAGTGAAATGTCCATGTTTATCACAATTGTAACAGGCTCTAGTGGCTTTATGACAAATATCCCTATGTAGTTTGCCACAAGAGTTGCAGATGCAAGGAGGATATGAACTTCTAGTTGTTCGACGACTAAACCTTGGTGGCCTCTGCCTTGAAGATCTGCCTCTATCAGATCCATAACCACTAGGCTCTCCAGTGTTCTTTCTTTTTCCCAATTTACTATTTTGAGCTCTGACTCATAGGTCTCTCCCTCTTCTTTATTTCACGTTGCCCTTCTATGGGTTGGGTTGGTACTTGTACTTCGGCTGACAAATTAACAGCCATTTGTTGGGCCATTTGTGCAGTAATTTATGCCGGTGAAACTAGTACAGTCAGTCCTTCGACACTCTGCGGAGCTGGAGCCTCACCTTGTGCTTTTGCCATCACAGACTGTTCTATTGTCTCATTCTTCTCTTCCATATCTTTTCACAGGATTTTCTATTTCCTGTACAACCACCACTAAGAGATTTCTCTTCATTAGTTCATATTTATGATGTAAATGTACTGTATGTATCAAACCATGACATTGAGTAGTTGTACTATGAAGGAAAAATATTCAAATTACAGGTCTAAACAGAATTTTAAAAACTTGCTCAGATACCAGTAAAACATGTCACACCTTATCCTTCCGTAAGGCAAAACATGATCCCGTAGTATACCTAATGAATACTAAACTTCGTCTACTGATAACCCATTAAATATACTACAAGGGATTTTAAACCTTTTCTTATTCCTTTTTACAGTGGTGAGCACTTTTGATAGGTGTTAATTTTTTTTTTTTAACTGAAGTGAAATCAAATAACAATATAAAGTATCAATAATTTCTGTAAAAATTTCAACAGAGTGCCATCTGTATTTAGAGTAAATAGTTCTTTAAAAACCTATAAAAAAGCACTTTCAATATATTTGTTCAATCCCAAACTCTAATATGGCTCAACTCAAATCAATGTCCTCAACACAGTTCAAACTCAATTTAATATCATTTTCAGCAATTCCAAAGATAAAGTGCAAAATAAATGAGTATTTCAAAAGCTAAAATAAGATAATTGTAATACAACATTTTGACAGGCCAAAATAATTTATAACTTTATTTTACAATAGCTCAAGATCAAGTACAATATATACATACAGTTCACATACAATACAATAATATTTACTAGGAAGTGGTATACTCAATATACCCAGTAAAATCCCAAAGCGAAGTCACAAGCAGCCTACTCTACTGCTTTATCTGTTTGTCTACCTGCGACAGCAATGAAAAAGCTATCGCTGAGTAAAATTTACTCAGTGGTGCACAATAACAATTTAAAATGTGGTATATAAAACTTTTATTGACAATTTACAATTCAAATAATTCACAATTTCCTATCATAATTTTCAAAGCTCATATAACACAAATTTGATTAAACAATTGAATAACACAGTGTTACCAATCAATAATACAACTTAGGTCATGACACAAAATTTCTGAACATGTCGTGTTGTACACCACGACAAGACAAACTCACTCCACTAATTGAAAATCAATAAGGGAGATGGCTAGCTAGCTAATGAATACTCATCCAAACTCACCTCATACTGGCAAGCCAGAGAGGGAGGAATATAGTCATACTCACCCCATAAATGGAGGAGAAACATAGTGATATTGCCATGGCAAGTGTGAATTAAAAACAATTTCAAATCATAATATTTAAATATTTCATATAAACCACAAATCACATTTTATCTCAAAATTTCTATTTACAACATAGGCAACACATAAATTTTCAAATAAAATTCTCAAGGCCAAAATAATAAAAAATTATTCATAACTCATTTCTCCAAATAAATTTTCTAGTAAAAGCAGTGAATATAAAAAGTATTGTGCACAGACCTGGTTTGAGTTGCCTCTAGGCCTTGACTCAATGTTCCTTATGCTTTTCAATATCCTTTTCAACTGAAACACACAATTTAAAGCATTTCAGTACTCAGTTAAATTATTTCTAACAATAAAATCCAATATCTAAATTTTCTTAGTACTATTCCCTTCAATTCATTTTATTAGTCAACCTATAATGTTGACCTTTGATGCACTCTAAGTGAGTCAATTTTAATGTTCCCAATTTGTCACATTTTATAGTCTCTAAGCGTTGGTATATGTTACCAATTTCATTTTAAAGCTTATTACATTTTATTGTCTTTTTCTAAATTTCATGGCCAATGTTTACTGTCTATTGGACCAGGCTACAGTGTAAATTTAATAGATTTCTCTTCATTAAATTGTTTCTCATTGTGTCTTGTTTAATTTCCTTTTTGAATCACTCCATTTGGAGTTGTGTAACTCAAGTTATGGTCAATTAACCATAACTAGGTCAAATCTAAATTTTAGTTTCCTTTTTAGACATTTTTGGTTATGATATTACTAATTTATTTGGACTATTTGTATTCACATTGAGGTCTAGCATTCTTCATAAGTATTATTGCCCTATGTCTTAGGGACAACCAAAAATTTTGCTTACCATTTTTCAAGTCTTATAGAATTCTTTATAGACAAATTATTAACTTGGACTCAAAGGTCCTATATTGGCATAGTCCTCAATTAGGTCAATGGCTTTGACCTTAAATTCTGATCGTATACATTTATAATTTGAGGAAGTTGTCTAAAACAAAGTTTTAGGTCTCTTTCTTAGCTTTCCAGATTGCTATGGCTCATTTAAATTGGACACTTCTTGTGGAAGATATACTTATTTGAATTTTCTGGATTTTATGGTCAAATGTGCCAATTCCAGATTTGGTGTGCCAAATTAATCAAGTTAATTGACCTAGTTGCCTTGATTTCTGTGTTTTGGTCAAATTACCAATTGTTAGTAGTATGCCCTTAAGCATATCATTTAGTATGTATCTTGTATATGTTTTATTAAAAAAAGGCATATTCACTTTTCCGTTTACATAATATATTTATGTGTAATAGAAAAGGTCCATTGATATTTTGTTAAAAATATTATTCTTAAGTTGTTAAGAATAGGAGTGATAGTATTTCTAGCACAAAGTATCATAAATAGGTTCATAATCGAGGATACTTCACAATAAGGACATAACTTATGCAGAAAGATTGTAATCATGTTTGTTCCCAAGTTATTTATATGGGATGTAAATAAGATAGAATGGTGAGTCTCATGCCATATAACAAACATGATAGACACTTATACATGATAAGTAGGCCACCAGTGACACTTATGACAAGCACATGGAGTTTACTCTTGTCAATGCATTGTCATAAATCATATTAGTGCATATAATCTTTAGACCTGAGATAGCACAGTTATCTTGTATATAGGTGGTTTGAGTTTGATATTGCTTCCATACTTGTACTGTGTATGGGTATATGGACATGTGTTGGCTCCTACTAGTTATATATGGAGGTAGGTGTTGATCAAGATGGAATCTGTTCCTCTAAGTAAATAGGGATAAAATCCTATGTTCATTTAATTGTTCTTGATGTTTGAAGTTCCTGGCTAGGGCAGATAGATTTAATCAGAAAAGAGTTTCTGATAAGAAAATCTTTTAATCAAGAACTGGAATTAAAAGAGAACATAATATTCATAGCAAATGGGGTTTGACATAAACCATGACTCCAGCTCGAATTGGGATTTTGTAATAGAGAAATTCTAGTGCTTGGTAATAGATGATTATAGGTTCATTTAAGGTAAACCTTATTACTAATTGGGTGGTCATGGCATGATATGCTAGGTATTAACCATGGTCTATGATGTGCATAAAATGATTTAGAGAAAACATTTATGGTAAGAAAGAGTTCTAATGATATTAAGAGTTGATATCATGTCTCACTGCCAATTAGTGATGTGCCTAGTAAGTCACACACATACACAAGTAATCACCAAATTAAATATGATTTAATTAATTAATTAAAAAGTTTAATTGCTTAATTAAATAGGTTTGGTTTGCAATTAGATTGCAAAGTCCCTAGCATTACTTGAAACCAAATCTAGGTTATTGGATGTATAAGTATAAGTTAAATTTATATTAAAGTGTTTAAATATGAATTTAATTAATGAGAAATTAATTAATAGAGATTAATTAATTAATTTATATTTGATATAAATTGATTAGAAGAAGAGAAATAATTATTTTGTGTTGAGAACTCATAATTAAGGCACAGGGGCATTTTAGTCATTTCACAGGGTGACATGTGGCACCATGAGATGGTGACACATGGCATTACACATAAGCTTGCCAAATGTCTTTTAATCATGTAAGAGTATCAAAGTCAAGATTAAATATAGGTTTGACACTTGGCACAATGTGATTGGGTCAATTAAAACTAGAACCAATCAGAGGGTGACATGTGGTAAGGGTTTTAAGTGGTGACCTAGCTATATAAGTGTTATTATGAAAAGAGAAACATAACATGGTTGTTGCTCTCTTTGGTTCCGCCACCCAAGAAGCCTTCCCCTTCTCTTCTTCTTCATCTCTCATTAATTCAAAGAGATTAGCAAATAATCTCTTGAATTAAAAATGCTAGAAATTGTTTCTAGTGTCTTGTTTATATCTGTAATCTCTTAAAAGGCAAAACTTGATTTTCTAATTCATAGAAAAAGCTTTAGAAGCTGTTCAAGGGCTGCCATAGGTGATCTTGGTGTGGACAAGCTAGAGGGACAACATCTGGTGTCCTAAAGACGCATCCCAAAGGTGACAAACACACTGTAGTGCATCAAGAGGTTAGTGCACTTGTTCTTGATCTAATCTAGGGTTCTTAAAATTAATCTGATTAATTCTAAAATCTTAAAAGGAAAATGTAGATCCAAAAGCATATTAAAAGAGTTTTAATATGTTTTTTGTCATTGAAATCAAATAGATAAAAATAGATCTTGCATGATGCATGTGACCCTAGGTGAAAATTTTTTGAATTCAATGATATAAACTTGTGTTTTCATGCTTCTGCTCTAACAATTGGTATCAGAGCCACTATATTTTCCATTTAGATTGTTGATTATATGATTTAATTGTGTGATTTGATCATGAGATAATTAATTCATTACTGTTTGCAAGGTCAAGGTGGCGGCATGGAGGTGAACTCCATTGATGCGCATGGTTTGGTGCATCCAACCATGCGCATGGCTTTGGTCTTGTTTGTGGGCTTGGATTCAAAGGCCCATAATTAGGCCAATGACTAATTAAAGTGTTTAATTAGGATTTTTAATCACATAATTAAATTTTGATTCAAATCTAAATTTTAAAAATTGTTGAATGTGATTCAAATCTAAATTTTTACAGTTGTTTAAATGTGATTCAAATCTGAATTTTTAAAGTTGTTTAAATCATATTCAAATTTGAATTTTTTAAGTTTTTGGAATGTGATTCAAATTTAAATTTTAAAAGTTGTTTGAATGTGATTCAAATCTGAATTTTTAAAAGGTTGTTTGAATGTGATTCAAATTTGAATTTTTAAATTTATTTGAATGTGGTTCAAATTTGAATTTTTAAATTTGTTTAAATCATATTCAAATCTAGATTTTTAAGTTCAATATGAGATATTCAATTTAATTTAAGTATGTATGTTGTATTTAATTGTTAAATACTGATATGCATTGTCACACCTTATCCCTCGTAAGGCATGACATGTTCTCGTAGCATACCTAATGAATTACCGAACTCCACCTATCGATAACCCATTAGTTATGTTACAAAGGATTTTAAAACAAACCATAGCTTTTTATCTTATCAATTCTTTTGCGGAAAACTGCATGAGAATAGTTAAAATTCCATGTAAACATTGTGACACCCCTTACCCGTGTACAATATACCCGAGTAAGTAATGCCACATGGTGTACCGGCACACTCTAATATACCTTAATTATTTTATACCATGCTTTTGAATATAATTTGTGAAATATACTTTATTTAAGCCATTTATCAAAATTATTATTTATTTGAGGTTTCAAAAATTTTAAAGAAAATCCGGCGGAGTACCGACTAAAAATGGAGAAAACAGTTCTTCGGAACCTGTTAAAAACACTTCCAAATAATTACCAAACAATCCCAACTTCAATTTATCAGTAAAATCTCAATATTAAGATCTCAACAACATTTCAATTCCAGTTCTCAATCATCCATCACATGTGATGATCACATATAAATCACAAGTAAACATTTACTTTTTCATTCACAAGTACAATTTTCATAATTTACATAAACATCAATATACATTACACAAGTTTAATTACATAGGAGAAAAACAAAGTTAAGTTACAAAATGTCAAAATGACACCTAATGTCCTACCAATGCACCGCAGAAGTTGATGTGACACGAACACTGTGCCGAGCTGCAGGATGGACTCACCCAGTCTGTGGTCTACTGGGCTCACGATCTGTATCTGCAGTACCTACGCGTGGCAAAAGCAATGCGCTAAGCAATAATGCTTAGTGGTGCAATAATATAATAAAAGAAAATAGCAAGAAATTAAATGTGTAGTGAATGTGTACGTTTTATTTGTTTGGTATTTGTATATCATTTACTTTGTCCACTTTTATTCATTTGGTTGCCCCAAGTAACCTACACTAGACGACTGGACTGGATAACGGTAACCGCATCGGGTACCTAGTACCTCGGGCCACACCATCGGTCACATATGCATCTCCGGCAGGCAAATGTAACTAACAATGTCAGAATAATATCAGGCACAAGGCCAAGTCTCAATACAAAGTCAGAATGGCTAAAAGCCATAAAATCACAGAATGGCATATCGCCATGTGCAGTACTGCTAACTGAACCCTATTGGCATGCCAAACTATCCAAACCAATCTTGTTAGGTATACTAGGGCATTCGATACTTTAAAATTCTTCAATCTTTGAATTTCAAGTTTTGGTGTTACTATTCACCTCTATGGTCAACTAAAATGTTGACTTTTAGGTAGAAATTAGGTACATTGGTTTTGGCACTCCCAACATACCACATTTTGTGTTTAAAACTTGTTGGCATTGAGTGTTAATACCATTTCTAAGCATTAAACAAAAGAAGCAGATTTTTCAGATTTTGTACCATAACTTCACTGTTCCATTAGGAGCTGTTATAGTGGAAATTTGAGGAAATGACAAACATGAAAGTTGTTCCTTATTTTTTCTAGTTGAATTTACGTTTTTGAATCACTCCATTTGGAGTTTTGTAGCTCCAGATATGGCTCAAAAACCACAGCTGGCCGGATTGCCAATCTGCAGAAATTACCATATCTACAGTAACATGAATATTGACTACCACTGCCATTTGGGTTAGGTTCTGGCCATAATTTGGGGTAGGTTCCTTCATGAAAGTTGTTTGTCTATGTCTTAAATTGTTGCTGTAAAAATTTCAGGTCAATTGACCAAATCTACAGTGAGTTATGGCCAAATGAACAGTTACTGTTCATTTGGTCAATTCTGCAGGGGCTGTTGCAGAGTGTCCGGATTGGGGCCAAGTTTTGGTCCTCTTGCTTTGGTCTTTTGGGCATGGTTTCTTCAGCAAAAATGTGCCATTATAAGCCTAGTTTCATGTCCAATTGGCCAAACACCAATTGGACCAAAACAGCCAAAGTTATGGCAGTGCAAGTGGACTGAATTTTCAGTCCTTCTGCTGCTGTCCTAGGGTAGCTTGCAACTTCACTTTGCAATCCTATTTTTCAGTCCATTTGATGGTCAAATTACCAAAAATGGTCACTAATTGACCATTAAAATGTGCTCTAACAATTTCCTAAGCCAAGTTAATTTTTCACCCTCAAAACCCTAGTTTCCATTCCAATTTACCCATGCACCTTGGTTAAGCACACTAAATCATTATCTATGTAGATATATAGCTTAAACATAATCTCCAATTCATTCTAAGTCCATTAAAATCATCAAGACACTCCATTATTGTTCCCTCATTAGGGCTGCCGAAATTCAAGGCATGCATAAACATAAATTTCATTCATTTAAGTTACAAATTCTTGCTCACTTTAAGGCTTTAACATGGAATAAAGAAGATTTAAGTATATATATGCACTAACCTTGAATAGGGCAGATTTTTCCCCACTTAAAACTTCACTTTCCTTCACTTTCTAGGCTGCCAAACACTTTCCCAAGAGGTGTGATTAAGTTTTAATGAAGGGGTTTAAGGTTTAGTGGTGGAAACAAAGAAGAAAGGGAGCTTGGGAAGTGAGGTTTAATGGAGGTTAAGAGAGAGAGAGATTTCGGCTGGAATTGCAGAAGAAGAAGGCAGCTGCAATTTAATTATTTTGGTCTTCATTTTGTCTCTTTTAAGTATTTAAGAAAGTTTATTAGCTTGTGATTGGTTGGTGAGTTTTAAATGACATCACAATGATGTCATAAATAAGCTTTTCTTTGATTTTTCTTTTCTTTTCATCACTACTCAATTTCAATTTAATTTCTAGTAATGTTTATTCATATTTTATGTCATATTAATTATTTACTCAACTGGACAAGTCGGCCAAAAATCACCTCTGAAGGCGAAATGACCAAAATGCCCTCCGTTTGGCTTAACGGGTCAAAATTGTCTGTACCGATTGAAAATTTTTTCTAGGTATTTTCTTGGCATTCTAATGCCATGGGAACCTCAATAACCCTTCTCTGGAGTCCCAAAAATTATTTTATAATTTTTCCCCCGGGTCTAGGGCTCCTCGTTGCGAGAACCGCAACTTCCCTCTGGTTACCCATCGCTAGGGCACCGGCTCGTTTAACTTGGTTGTATTTTATTTCAATAATTTTTACTAAATTTTTCTTATTAATATTTGAGTTAATTATGATTCCCGACTTTAGTTTAAATATTTTTCCGGACGTTCTAGCTGTCCGGACCGACACCGGTCACCGGAACAGTAGCATGTACGGAGTTGGTACAGGGAGGGTGTTACAAACATTCATTGCAAATAATGATAGACTTAATATTGTAAAAGTTACATTTTCATAAGTCTCAAAATAAAATATAAATAGTTACAAACTCAAAATTCTTTAGTAATGCAGTACTTTTTAATACAAACTGCTCAATGTCCATACATCCATACCTATAGGTACAATGTAACACCTATATGTTCGGTAGTGCGTTCTACTATTCTAGTGACCAGTGTCTGTCAGGACAGTTGGAATGCCTAGAACTACATTTAAATGTTAGTGCAAAGACATAAAATAATGAAATACAAGAAAGGAAAATATGAGAAAAATAAAGGAAAAATAATAGCAATGAAATGAAACCAAGTCAAACGAGCCGAAAACTATAGCGATGGGTGACTGTAACGGGAAGTTACGGCGTAGACCGTTGACTAGCCCTAGACCACGAGAACCCTGGAAAATATTTTTAAGACTTAAATAAATATCTATTGAAGTATAAATGTCATTAGAAATATCAAAGAAAAAAATTAATTAATTAGTATAAAGAAAAATGAGAAATCGAGAAAACGACAAAACTCGGTGTTACTGAAAAATCGGGAATACAACCTGAATAGGGGCATTGTAGTCATTTGACATCCCGAATTGCCTTTTGACCTAAATGTCCATTAAAAATAAATGAGATTACACTTTGAAAATGTCATGAAAAATTAAAATAGTGGTACATAATCTAAATAGTAAAAGATATGAGGTTAAATGTGGGAATTGTGAAAACTTGGATTAAACAAATCATAAACCTACCTTAGTGCTCCACTAACACCTTCAAAGTGGACCTTTAATCAGTTTTGGGAAGAAGATTCTATCTTCTTCAGCCTTGAGCCAACCAGCCGAAACTTCCTTGGGAGAAACCTCCATGGCCGATTGAGAAAAAGCTTCATGCAACCCATTTTGAGCCATCATTTCCACCAAGTCCCTTCTTTAGAGTTAATCCTCACCTTGCAAGGAAGATTTTGATAGCAATTTTGAGAAGTTTAGTGAAGTTTTAGTCAAGCTCCAAAAGAAGTAAGTGTGTATTTTTCAATCTTGCTTCCTTAAACTTTGAGTGGATGCTATGGGTAGTTGATTTATGGAAGAATTTTTTATGTTTGATAAATTATTGGAGTGGAGCCATTTCAGCAGCCATGAAACCTCACCATGAGCAACTTTTCCTTGCATGTAAATGGTTGTTTGAATGTTGATTTAAATGTTTAATTGTATTGAAGTTGAATTCCATGTGTAAAGTTTGATTTGTAAGCTTGAAAAGTGAAAATGGAAGTTGATGGGTATGTGTAAACTTGTGGCAGCCTCATGAAGAAGATTGAAGTATTTAAGTTCATAAAATATTGTTGAATTATGTTGCTTATGGTGGCAGCATGTGTATGTGAATAATTGTTAGGATTTGGGCATGTAAATGAGGTATGTTCATGTAGTTAAATTATTGTAATTAGACTTTGAAAATTCCGATTTATAATGTGTATGTTGAGAGTGGTTACAAGCTGCCCAAAATGACCAAAATGTGATGTAAAGTGTGTTAATGTTATGGTACCAAATCAGAATTGGCATGAAAAGTAAACTTCGTAAGTATTGAATGTGTAATTGGTAAGTGTTGAATAATGTGTAACAGGGCAGTGTACACTTTAGCTTAGAACCTTAAGTATGTGACTCCAATTGGAGGTGAAACTAGGCACAAAATGTGCCAACTTTCATGAAGGAAGCTTACCTAAATTCTGCCTAGAAGGTGCCTTGAAAAATGACCAAATTCGGATTAATGACTTGAAAGCCTGAAAATTGACCATTTGGGCAGCAGTTAGTGTTTTGACCATAACTTACTCAAAACAGGTCCAAATGACCTGAAATTTTTACCATGAATAGTTTATACATAGATCTACAATTCTTATGAGGACACCAAAGCCCAAAAATGGCCAGAACCAAGCCAAATAGCTTGCACAAGTTCAGGTAGCAAAACTGGCCGAACCAAAAGTGACCTAAAAATGACCTAAGCCTATCATTTTAGTGCATTCTGTCCAGCATTGGTAAATTGACCATATCTTGGTCTATACAACTCAGAATGACCTGAAAGTTTGTCCCGCGTGCAATGAGACATAGACCTACAAGTTTATAGTTTGGACTGAAACCCGAAAACTGAGGGAACTAGGTTGCCCTGCTAGGTCAAAGTAGTACACCGAAATTCGATAATAGAATTCAATAAATTAATTATTAAGCCTTATTGTTAGAGACAGCTTAAATTAGTACTGAAACGCTTTAAATTGTGTGTTTCAGTTAGCAAAGACTTAAGGAAGGGAAAGGAAACACTGAGTCAGGGCCAAGAGACATTTATCAGAGGTTTGTGCACAATAGTTATTTCTTTTAAATTTTTAATTGAAATAAATTATGACTATTTGTCTGTTATTGTTTAAATTGTGAAAATTTGTTTGAATGATATTTGATGGATACTTATTGCTTGAAAAACATTGTAAATGGTTTGAAACCACAACTATCATGTATATTGATTGAATTCCTAGCTAGCTTGTCTAGTGGGATGAATTGAATTTGAATTCCCTCTCTGGCTGAAGTGTTGAGGTGTGTGTGCCTGTTGAGGACGAATTGGATGAGAACTCATATAATTGCTAGCTAGCTATGTTATTCCTCACTAGCCATCGGCTTTTGGGATGAATTGAACTTTGGAACATGATTAAGCTGTGTGTGTGATTTATTGATATTTATTGTGATATTGTGAAATTGAGTTTAAATTCCTTATGACATTCACTGTCTTTTGAATTTAACTATGATTTTAAGTATCCACAATTTGTATAATTTATGGCTTATGGTTTTAAATTGCATTTTCTTAATATTGTGCACCACTGAGATATTGGCTCAGCGATAGCTTTTTCATTGCTGTCGCAGGTAGACAGACGGACAGAGCAGCAGAGTAGGCTGCTTATGCCACCTTTTGAGATTTCTCCGGGTATATCGAGTATACCATTTTGTGTAGTTTTTGTTCTAATGTATGTGCACTGTATGTATGTATTGTACTTGGTCTTGAGCAGTTGTAAATTAAAATTGTAAATTATTTTGGCTTGTAAAAATATTGTGATATATTTCTTTTATCTCATCTTTTGAAAACAGTGGAAAATTGATTGTTGAATTGAGTTGATAAATGTTGAGAAAATTATTGTGTTGAATTGTTATTAGAGTTTGGGATTAAGAAAAATATTGAAAGTGCTTTTTACAGGTTTTAGAAGAGCTGTTTTATTCAAAATACAGATGGCACTCTGTCAAAATTTTTACAGAAATTATTAATACTTTAAATTTGTTATTTGGTTTCACTTCAGTAAAAGAAAATCTTTAACACCTATCAATAGTGCTCACCACTTTGTAAAGAAGTAAGAAAATGTTTAAAATCCCTTGTAGTGTATTTAATGAGCTATCAGTAAGCGAAGTTTGTTAATTCATTAGATATACTACGGGATCATGTTATGCCTTACAGAGGGGTAGGGTGTGACATGTTTTAGTAGTATCAGAGCTAGTTTTTAAATTCTGTTTTCACCTGTAATGTGACTATTCTTTCTTCATAGTACAACTGCTCAATGTCATTATTTAATACATACAGTACATTACATTATAAATACGTACTAACAGGAGGAAATTTACTTGTGTTATTTGTTCAGGAGGTCTAAGATCCTCAAATTGACTATGAAAGAAGGGGATCGTTCAGTCGATCAATCTATAGAGGCTGAGGTACAAGGGGATGCCCCAGCCCTATACAATGTCAGTGGATCAGCCGCACCAGCCCCCTCAATACTGCAGTTTCTTGCTCAGTTTGCACAGCAGTTGGATGCAATGTTCCGAAAGATGGCTGGTAATATGCCTACTCAAGTCCCATTACAGACACCAATGGTACAACCCCAGTCTTCAGCTAGGAAGTATGACAAGCTGATTAAATATAGGGCTACTGAGTTCAAGGGGACAGTAGATCCTCTAGAGTCAGAACAATGGTTAGAAAAAATGGATAGGGTGTTCAAGAAACTGCACTGCACAAAAGAGCTGAGATTTGAGTATTCAGTGTCACTACTACAGGGAGATGCATATGACTGGTAGAAAACCATTCCTCATAGTTTGGTGGAAGCCCCAGTACTAACCTGGGATGACTTTCTGCGGGAGTTCAGACAAAAATATGTCCCAGATGCCTATGTGGACTAGAAGCTATAGGAGTTCTTAAGTCTGAAACAAGGAAGTAGATCAGTGGTAGAGTATGAAAGGGAATTTTCCTATCTGAGCCATTATGTAGGGAGTCTCCTTGCTACCAGCAGGGAAAGGTGTAAAAGGTTTGAAACCAGCTTGAAGCCTAGTATCAGATTACAAGTGGTCGGATTCAAACATACTAACTTCTCTGAGCTTATTTCTCAAGCACTGGAATTAGAAAGAATTGAGCTAGAAGTGGCCCTAGAGAAAAAGAAACCAGAGAAGATAGAAAAAGAGAAAAAGGGGAAGTCGGTAGATCAGAGTTCCAGTGGTCCTACTGGGAAGAGAAAGAACTTTGGGGGACACAACAGGGGTGGTAAGAAGTTTGGTAGGGGAAGATATTCGGGATAGAAACCTCCTCCATCTGGTCAACAAACTACCAGAAGTTCCTACCCTTTCCACCAATGTGAAACTTGTGGTAGAAGCCATGGTGGGGTATGCTATAAGGCCATAGGAGCCTGTTATAACTGTGGAGGCACAGGACACTTTGCCAAGGACTACATTAGTGCTCGTAGAATTGGGCTACCTCCTACTACTACTGATGGGTCAGTTCAAAATCCTGCCACCAGAGGTTCACAAGCACCTAGCAGAGGTAGAGGCAGGGGTAAAGGTAGTCCAACAAGCAGCCAAGGCACAGTGAATCAATTAGAGCAAGGCAGTGCTCCAGCCAGAGTCTACGCAATGAGATAGAGAGAAGAGGCTGAGACATTTAATATTGTGGCTGGTATCTTCTCAGCTTTTAATCAAGATGTGTTTGTGTTATTTGATCCGGGTTCTACCCATTCCTATGCGAGTATTAGCATCATTGATTGCATTGCTATTCAATGTGTGAAAATGGACTTTAAGGTGCTAGTAACAAGTCTGCTAGGACAAGAGGTCAGGGTCAATAAAATGTATAGGGATTATCCTTTGGTGATCCAAGGCCATACTTTTCTGTCTGATCTCATTGAAATGCCCTTTAGAGATTATGATATCATTTTGGGCATGGATTGGTTAGCCAGGCATCACGCCATGATTGACTGTAGATTAAAGATAGTCACTTTTGGTCTCCCTCAGTACAGTGATGTGGTAATACATGGGGAGAGGTAGCTATTGCCATCAAATATCATTTCGGCTGCACTAGCCAAAAAAATGATCAGAAAGGGGTGTGAAGCATACTTGGCACATATGGTAGACACCCAAGTGGGGAGTCCAGCATTGAGGGACATACCTACAGTATATGACTTTCCAGATGTGTTTCCTGATGAATTGCCAGGATCACCTCTAGAAAGAGAGGTGCAGTTTGAGATTAATGTTATGCCTGCTGTGGATGCAATCTCCATAACACCATAAAGAATGGCACCAGCAGAGTTGAAGGAGTTAAAGGTACAGTTGCAAGAACTACTTGAAAAGGGCTTCATCTGCCCTAGTGTGTCACCTTAGGGAACGCCAGTATTGTTTGTTAAGAAGAAAGATCGCACACTCCGTTTATGTATTGACTACGGGCAATTGAATAAGGTGACAATAAAGAACAGATATCCATTGCCCCGTATTGATGATCTGTTTGATCAGTTGAAGGGTGCAGCTGTATTCTCCAAAATTGATTTGCGATCTGGTTATTATCAGCTGAAAGTGCAAGAGCAGAGTATTCCAAAGACTGCTTTCAGAACTCGATATGGCCACTATGAGTTTCTAGTAATGCTATTCGGGTTAACAAATGCTCCAGCTACTTTTATGGATCTGATGAACACTATCTTCAGACCATATCTTGACCAGTTTGTGGTGGTGTTTATTGATGATATTTTGATATATTCGAGGAATGCATAGGAGCATGACAGACATCTGCGGATAGTACGGCAAACTTTAAGGGAGAAACAGCTATATTCCAAATTATCGAAATGTGAATTTTAGCTGAAAGAAATCTCCTTCTTGGGACATGTTGTGTCGGCTGAAGGGATTAAGGTAGATTCCAGCAAGGTAGAAGCTATCCTTAATTGGAAGTCACCCAGGAATATCACAGAAATTTGCAGTTTTCTGGGTTTAGCTGAATATTACCGCCGGTTGTGGAAGGGTTTTCTATGTTAGCTTCTCCACTGACCAAGCTGCTTCGGAAAGATGTAAAATTTCAGTGGACAGATAAATGTCAGCAGAGTTTTGATGAGTTGAAGAGGTGTTTGACTGAAGTTCCAGTCCTTACTTTACCTACACCGGGTAAAGAATACGCAGTTTATAGTGATGCTTCTCACAATGGGTTAGGCTGTTTACTAATGCAAGATCGGAATGTCATTGCTTATGCATTATGCCAGCTAAAACCGCATGAGAGGAACTACCCAACACATGATTTGGAGCTTGCAGCTATTATTTTTGCTCTGAATATCTGGAGACACTATTTGTATGGGGAGAAATGCTACATTTACACAGATCACAAGCGCTTGAAGTACTTGGTCACCTAGAAGGAATTAAATTTGAGGCAGAGGAGATGGTTAGAACTGATTAAAGACTATGATTGTTTAATAGACTATTAGCCAGGGAAAGCAAATGTGGTGGCTAATGCCTTAAGTCGCAAGACTATGACAAGTCTCAGAGTTTCTCCTTTGTCCATGGTACATGAGTTGAAAACATAGCATGCCAGTTTGGAGATTGATGATGAGGGACAGACAGTAGTTACATGGCATGTACAGCCAGTGTTGATTGATCATATCAGAATGGCTGCTCAGAGAGATGATAAATATCAGAAGCTACTGAAAAAAGTCCAGCAGGGCAAGAAACTTGAATTTTCTGTGAGAGATGATGGTTTACTACTACATCATAGCAGAATGTGCATTCCTAATGATGTTGACTTGAGACAGATCATTATGAAGGAAGCACATGAGTCTCCTTTTGCTATGCATCCTGGTGGAACTAAAATGTACAAAGGGCTGAAAGAGCATTACTGGTGGATGGGTATGAAAAGGGATGTAGCTGATTTTGTTTCCAAATGCCAAACTTGTCAGCAAGTGAAGGCAGAATATCAAGTACCAGTAGGTTTGTTACATCCATTGCCAGTACCAAAGTGGAAATGGGAATGGATAACCATGGATTTTATGATGGGACATTCGAGAACACAGAATAGTCATGATGCAGTATGGGTTATAGTTGATAGACTAACCAAGTCTGCTCACTTTTTGCCAATTCAGATGGACTATAGCCTAGAGAGATTGGCCAGATTGTATATAAATGAGATTGTAAGACTGCATCGAGTGCCAATATCGATTGTATCTGACAGAGATCCTAGGTTCACTTCTAGATTCTAGGGTAGTCTTCAGAGAGCCCTAAGAACTAGATTGAACTTCAGCATAGCATTCCACCCACGCATGCATGGCCACCCGAGAGGGTAATTCAGATATTGGAGGATATGCTATGGGCTTATGTGATTGAGTTTGAAGGTAGTTGGGATACACACTTGCCTTTGATTGAGTTTGCTTATAACAACAGCTACCAATCAAGCATTGGGATGCCTCCATATGAAGTTTTGTATGACAGGAAGTGCATAACTCCCCTATGTTGGGATGACGTAGGTGAAAGAAAGATGATTGGGCCAAAAATTGTTCAGCAGACAGAGGAAAAGATCAGATTGATCAGAGATAGACTCAAGGCTACATCAGACCGTTAGAAGTCCTATGTTGATCTGAAGAGAAGAGATATTGAATATGCAGTGGGTGATAAGGTATTCCTCAAAGTTTCTCCTTGGAAGAGGATTATGAGATTTTGCAGAAAGGGGAAACTAAGTCCTCGTTTCATCAGACCATATGAGGTTCTGGAGAGAGTGGGTCCTTTGGCATATCGGTTGGCATTACCTCCAGAGCTAGAAAGGATACACAGTGTCTTCCATGTGTCCATATTAAGGAGGTATAGATCTGACCCATCTCATGTACTATCAGTTGAAGAGATTGAGGTAAATCTAGACCTCTCATATGAGGAAGAACCCATAGAAATTCTGGCATATGAGGTGAAGCAGCTGAGGAATAAACAGGTATACTTGGTTAAAGTATTGTGGAACCATCATTTAGGCTAGGAAGCTACTTGGGAAAGTGAAGAGGACATGAGGAGACAGCACCCACAGCTGTTCAAAAACTAATGCCAGGCAAAATTTCGAGACAAAATTTATTTTAAGGGGGGGAGAATTGTAACACCCCTATGTTCGGTAGTACGTTCTACTGTTCCGATGACCAGTGTCTATTCGGACAGCTAGAATGCCTAAAACTACATTTAAATGTTAGTGCAGAGACATAAAATAATAAAATACAAGAAAGGAAAATATGAGAAAAATAAAGAAAAAATAATAGCAATGAAATGTAACTAAGTTAAACGAGTCGAAAACAATAGCGATGGGTGACCGCACCGGGAAGTTGCGGCGTGGACCATTGACTAGTCCTGGACCGCGGGGAACCCTGAAAAATAATTTTAAGAATTAAATAGACATCTATTGAAGTATAAATGTCATTAGAAATATCAAAGAATAAATTAATTAATTAGTACAAAGAAAAACGAGAAATTGAGAAAACGACAAAACTCGATGTTACTAAAAAATCGAGAATGCAATCCGAATAAGGGCATTGTGGTCATTTGACATCCAGAGTTGCCTTTTGACCTAAATTTCCATTAAAAATAAATGATATTACACTTTGAAATTGTCATGAAAAATTAAAATGGTGGTACATAATATAAATAGTAAAAGATATGAGGTTAAATGTGGGAATTGTGAAAACTTGAATTAAACAAATCATAAACTTACCTTAGTGCTCCACTAACACCTTCAAAGTGGACCTTTAATAAGGTTTGGGCAGAAGATTCTATCTTTTTCAACCTTGAGCCAACCAGCCAAAACTTCCTTTGGAGAAACCTCCATAGCCGATTGAGAGAAAGCTTCATGCAACCCATTTTGAGCTATCATTTCCACCAAGTCCCTTCTTTAGAGTTAATCCTCACCTTGCAAGGAAGATTTTGATAGCAATTTTGAGAAATTTAGTGAAGTTTTGGTCAAGCTCCAAAAGAAGTAAGTGTGCATTTTTCAATCTTGCTTCCTTAAACTTTGAGTGGATGTTATGGGTAGTTGATTTATGAAAGAATTTTTGATATTTGATAAATTATTGGAGTGGAGCCATTTCAGTAGCCATGAAACCTAACTATGAATAGCTTGTCCTTGCATGTAAATGGTTGTTTGAATGTTGATTTAAATGTTTAATTATATTGAAGTTGAATTCCATGTGTAAAGTTTGATTTGTAAGCTTGAAAAGTGAAAATGGAAGTTGATGGGTATGTGTAAACTTGTGGCAGCCTTATGAAGAAGATTGAAGTGTTTAAGTACATGAAATATTATTGAATTATGTTGCTTATGGTGGCAGCATATGTATGTGAATAATTGTTAGGATTTGGACATGTAAATTAGGTATGTTCATGTGGTTAAATTATTGTAATTGGACTTTGAAAATTCTGAGTTATAATGTATATGTTGAAAGTGGTTACAAGCTTCCCAAAATGACTAAAATGTGATGTAAAGTGTGTTAATGTTATAGTACCAAATCAGAATTGGCATGAAAGGTAAACTTGGTAAGTATTGAATGTGTAATTGGTAAGTGTTGAATAATGTGTAACAGGGCAGTGTACACTTTAGCTTAGAACCTTAAGTGTGTGACTCCAATTGGAGGTGAAACTAGGCACAAAATGTGCCAACTTTCATGAAGGAAGCTTACCTAAATTCTGCCTAGAAGGTGTCTTGAAAAATGACCAAATCTGGATTAGTGACTTGAAAGCCTGAAAATTGACCATTTGGGCAACAGTTAGTGTTTTGACCATAACTTACACAAAACAGGTCCAAATGACCTGAAATTTTTACCATGAATAGTTTAGACATAGGTCTACAATTCTTATGAAGACACCAAAGCCCAAAAATGGCCAGAACCAAGACAAATAGCTTGCATAAGTTTAGTTACCAAAACTGGCCGAACCAAAAGTGACCTAAAAATGATCTAAGCCTACCATTTTAGTGCATTCTGTCCAGCATTAGTAAATTGACCATATCTTGGTCTATACAACTCAGAATGACCTGAACTTTTGCCCCACGTGCAATAAGATATAGACCTACAAGTTTGTAGTTTGGACCAAAACCTGAAAACTGAGGGAACTAGGTTGTCCGGCTAGGTCAAAATAGTACACTGAAATTCGGTAAATTGCAATAAAGTGCAATACACTTGGAAATGAAATTGGTAACATTAAACCTAATTCGCCTAGAGTCCATCGAGGGTCAACATTTTAGGTTGACTAATGAAAATAATAGAATTCAATAAATTAATTATTAAGCCTTATTGTTAGAGACAGTTTAAATGAGTACTGAAACACTTCAAATTGTGTGTTTCAGTTAGCAAAGACTCAGGGAAGAGGAAGAAAACACTGAGTCAGGGCCAAGAGACATTTATCAGAGATTTGTGCACAATAGTTATTTCTTTTGAATTTTCAATTGAAATAAATTATGACTATTTGTCTGTTATTGTTTAAATTGTGAAAATTTGTTTGAATGATATTTGATGGATACTTATTGCTTGAAAAACATTGTAAGTGGTTTGAAACCACAGCTATCATGTATATTGATTGAATTCCTCGCTAGCTTGTCTAGTGGGACGAATTGACTTTGAATTCCCTCTCTGGCTGAAGTGTTGAGGTGTGTGTGCCTGTTGAGGACGAATTGGATGAGTACTCATATAATTGCTAGCTAGCTATGTTATTCCTCACTAGCCATCGACTTTTGGGATGAATTGAACTTTGGAACATGATTAAGCTGTGTGTTTGATTTATTCATATTTATTGTGATATTGTGAAATGGAGTTTAAATTCCTTATGACATTCACTATCTTTTGAATTTAACTATGATTTTAAGTATCCACAGTTTATATGATTTATGGCTTATGGTTTTAAATCGCATTTTCTTAATGTTGTGCACCACTGAGATACTGGCTCAGCGATAGCTTTTTCATTGCTATCGCAGGTAGACAGATGGACAGAGCAGTAGAGTAGGCTGCTTGTACCACCTTTTGAGATTTCGCCAGGCATATCAAGTATACCATTTTGTGTAGTTTTTGTTGTAATGTATGTGCACTGTATGTATATATTATACTTGGTCTTGAGCAATTTTAAATTAAAATTGTAAATTATTTTGGCTTGTAAAAATATTGTGACATATTTCTTTTATCTCATTTTTTGGAAGCACTGGAAAATTGATTATTGAACTGAGTTGATAAATGTTGAGAAAATTATTGTGTTGAATTGTTATTGGAGTTTGGGATTGAGAAAAATATTAGAAGCGCTTTTTACAAGTTTTACAAGAACTGTTTTATTCAAAATACAGATGGCAATCTGCCAAAATTTTTATAGAAATTATTAATACTTTAAATTGGTTATTTGGTTTCACTTCAGTAAAAGAAAATCTTTAACACCTGTCAATAGTACTCACCACTTTGTAAAGAAGTAAGAAAAGGTTTAAAATCCCTTATAGTGTATTTAATGAGCTATCAGTAGGAGAAGTTTGGTAATTCATTAGATATACTATGGGATCATGTTATGCCTTATAGAGGGGTAGGGTGTGACATACAAAATGCATTCAAAGGAATCACAAGGGTATACCTAACATAAATACCCACAATCATTTCCAAAATGCTGCTTCCAAATCTCTCACTCGGCAGCCTTCTCCTTTCCCTTACCTGCGATAGCATAAAGAAGCTATCGCTGAGTATATCACTCAGTGGTGCACAACTAATAACTTTAAAACTTAAGGTAAAACACAATTTGTCAAAGCATAATAAATTACATTTTTCTTAAGCATGAAAACTTCACAATAGTTCTAAGTCCATAAGAGCCATTTATTGGAATAACATTTCAAAAGAGAAATCACACTTCATAAATCACAATTCACTAAGCATTAGTGTTGCCAACATCAACACACAGTTTAGGCCATGGCACAAAATTTCATGATCAGTGCCGTGTTGTACACCACGACAAAGCAGTCTCAACCTCACTAACCGTTATTAATGAGGGAAAGGCTAGCAAGCTAATGAGTTCTCATGTAGTCTTACCCCAGTAACTGTTATTAATGGGAGACATAATCAATATCAATTATCAACCCCAAGTAGCCGTTACTACTGGGGAGTTTTGAAAGGGACTGTCATGCTAACTGTGGTTTCAAAACAGTTTCCAAAAATTTCCCACTCAACAATCACATTTATAAACCAATAAACACATTTAAATTCATCGTAATATCCATATAAAGGTGGCAACACCCAAATTTCTTAAATGCAAGAGAAAAGCCATATTTCAGTCAAAGTAAACTTGTTCAAAGCAAACTCATTCAATAACACATTCCAAGCAATTTACAAGTTTAAAAATGAAGAAAAGGTTAGTTGTGCACAAACCTTCAATAATTCTCCTTCCTTGCTACCTACTTCTCCTTGTCCATTCGAACTTCTTTTTCTACTAAAAATACACAAATAGAATACCTCAATACCAATCTCAATTGCTACTAAGAACTCATTACATGCATGTCTAATGCATCCCAAGTTAGCTTTGAAAATTTTAGAATATTTAGGCTTTGGGACAGCTTGGTGCCCCAATCTTTGAACCCAATTTTTTCCTAGTTTCGATCATAATTTAGTGAGGTTTATTCATAAAAATTGTTGATTTAGGTCTTAACTTTATTTCCCTTTTTGAATCGCCTAATTCGGAGCTGTGTAGCTCAAGTTATGACCAAAATACAGTTACTGTTCACGTCACTGTTGATCCTGCAGATTCAGTTCTAGCAGATTTATCGATCCAACTTCATTCAACAATTTGATCAAGTTAATGTTAGTAATATGCCCTAGAGCATATCATTTAGTATGTATCTTGTACATAATTTTATTAATAAAAGGCATTTCCACTTTTCCGTTTACATAATATATTTATGTGTAATAGAAAAGGTCCATTGATATTTTGTTAGAAATATTATTCTTAAGTTGTTAAGAATATGAGTGACAATATTTCTAGTACAAAGTATCATAAATAGGTTCACTATCGAGGATACTTCATAATAAGGACATGACTTATCCAGAAAGATTGTATTCATATTTGTTCCCAAGTTATTTATATGAGATATAAATAAGATGGAATGGTGAGTCTCATGCCATATAACAAAATATGATAGGCACTTATAAATGATAAGTAGGCCGAACCAGTGACACTTATGACAAGCACATGGAGTTTACTCTTATCAATGTTTTGTCATAAATCATATCAGTGCATATAATCTTTAGACCTGAGATAGCACAGTTATCTTGTATATAGGTAGTTTGAGTTTGATACTGCTTTCATACTTGTACTATGTATGGGTATATGGGCATGTGTTGGCTCCTGCTAGTTATATATGGAGGTAGGTGTTGATCAAGATGGAATCTGTTCCTCTAAGTAAATAGAGATAAAATCCTATGTTCATTTAATTGTTCTTGATGTTTCAAGTTCCTGGCCATGACAGATAGATTTATTCAGAAAAGAGTTTCTGATGAGAAAAATCTTTTAATCAAGAACTGGAATTAAAAGAGAACATAATATTCATAGCAAATGGAGTTTGACATAAACCATGACTCCAGCTTGAGTTGGGATTTTGTAAAAGAGAGATTCTAGTGCATGGTAACATATGATTATAGGTTCATTTAAGGTAAATCTTATTACAAATTGGGTGGCCATGGCATGCTATGCTAGGTGTTAACCATGGTCTATGAGGTTCATAAAATGATTTAGAAAAATCATTTATGGTAAGAAAGAGTTCTGATGATATTAAGAGTTGATATCATGTCTCATTGCCAATTAGTGATGAGCCTAGTAAGTCACACACATACACAAGTTATCACCTATTTAAATATGATTTAATTAATTAATTAAAGAGTTTAATTGATTAATTAAATAGATTTGGTTTGCAATTAAATTGCAAAGTCCCTAGCATGACTTGAAACCAAATCTAGATTATTGGATGTGTAGTATAAATTAAATTTATATTTAAAGTGTTTAAATATGAATTTAATTGATGAGAAATTAATTAATAGAGATTAATTAATTAATTTATATTTGATATAAATTAATTAGAAGAAGAAAATAATTATTTTGGGTTAAGAACTCAAAATTAAGACACAGGGGCATTTTGGTCATTTCATTGCAGTGACACGTGGCACCATGAGATGGTGACACATGGCATAACACATAAGCTTGCCAAATGTTTTTTAATCATGTAAGATGATTAAAATCAAGATTAAATATAGGTTTGACACTTGGCACAATGTGATTGGGTCACTTAAACCTAGAGCTAATCAAAAGGTGACATGTGGCTAGGGTTTAATGTGTTAACCTAGCTATTTAAGTGTGGTTATGAAAAGAAAACATAACCAGCAGCCTCTCCTCTCATATGTCACGCCACTTTGAGCCTCTCCAGCTATTTCTCTTCATCTCTCATCAATTCAAAGAGATTAGCCATCAATCTCTTGAATTAAGAACACTAGAAATTGTTTCTAGTGTCCTGTTAACATCTTTAATCTCTTAAAAGGCAGAACTTGATTTTCTAATTAATAGAAAAAGCTTTAGAAGCCATTCAAGGGCTGCCATAGGTGTTCTTGGTGTGGACAAGCTAGAGGGACAACATCTGGTGTCCTAAAGACGAATCTCAAAGGCGCAGATACGCTGCAGCACATCAAGAGGTTAGTGTAATCGTTCTTGATTTAATCTAGGGTTCTAAAATTAATCTGATTAATTTTAAAATCTTAAATGGAAAATACAGATCCAAAAACATATTAAAAGAGTTTTAATATGTTGTTTATCATTGAAATCAAATAGATAAAAATAAATCTTGCATGGTGCATGTGACCCTAGGTGAAAATTTTTGAATTCAATGGTATAAACTTGTGTTTTTCACGCTTCCGTTCCTTCAATTGGTATCAGAGCCACTATATTTGCCATTTAGATTGTTGATTGTATGATTTAATTGTGTGATTTGATCATAAGATAATTGATTCATTGCTGGTTGGATTAAGAGGTGTGGCGTCACACATGGTGAAGCCACCAATGGTGGCGGCAAAAATGGTTCCATGGGTGATTCAAGGTTTGGCTTTTAATTCTACAATTATTGTATGATCTAAGGCCTATTCTTTGACTAATTAAAGTGTTTAATTAGTTGTTTTAATCACACAATTAAATTATGATTCAAATCAGAATTTTAAAAAAATGTTTGAATGTGATTCAAATCTGAATTTTAAAAGTTGTTTGAATGTGATTCAAATATGAATTTTTAAAGTTGTTTGAATCATATTTAAATCTGATTTTTTAAAATTGATTCAATAAAATTCAGATATGATTTTTTAAAAAATATTTGAATGTGATTCAAATCTGATTTTTTAAAAAATATTTGAATGTGATTCAAATCTGAATTTTTGAAGTTGTTTGAATGTGATTCAAATCTGAATTTTTAAATTTGTTTGAATGAGATTCAAATCTGAATTTTTAAATTTATTTGAATCATATTCAAATCTAGATTTTTAAGTTGAATATGAGATATTCAATTTAATATAAGTATGTATGTTTTATTTAATTGTTAAATAGTGATATGCATGATGGATGATCATGGACTATAAAAGACCAATGTGATTGGATTTATTTCTTTTATGTTTCTTTGGGATTGTAAATTAATTTATTTTAATTTATTTTGGGCATGTATTATTAAGTTTGTAATATTTTTGGGTTGTAATTTCATTTATTTAAGTTCTTGTAAATTCGCCTTGGTATGCCAAGGATTACTATGTAATATTGGATTGCAAGAAGTTCAAGGAGGTCAAGAGCATTGGTGGGACCAGTGGGAGGAATTCAATATCAAGTGTTGATTATGTACTCCTTCAGCAACTCTTGTAAAATGAATGAATGAAATGCACCTAGGAATGCCCTGATTCAATTCTTGGTGGCTCAGAATTGAATCCCTTAGAAAGTCCACGATCATACCATATTTACTGCTTATCCATGAATGCATGAGATGTATGGGAATGTATGCAATTATATGATATATGCATGCTAAATGGATAATGTGCAAAGTGAGACCTTAATAGTAATTAGGATGGCTATAAAATCTTCCAAACAAATGATTAAGTTGGAAATGCTATAATTAAAGTAATTATAACATAAGCCCTCCATTGGGGCAATTATTTTAAGAAATTTTAAATAGTTGCATGAGATGCAATGAATTTAAGAGATTTTCTTAAGAAATAATTGTTAAGCATGAGATGTTGTAAATATGTAAATGGTTTGGTGGCCAATATTGGATGTACCTAAGGACATTAAAATTATTTGCATAATTACTGGCTCAATGGGATCAACTTAACTAATGCAAGATAAGTCAATAATGGATGTACCTGAGATTTTGAGCATTAGGGGCTAGGTAAAGGATTGAACCTCACATGAGATGTGATGGGCAAGGAGTTGCTCACTTATAGTTTATTGTAATTCCAATAATGGATGTACCTGAGGATGATCAATAGAATTATAAGAATTCAATCACCCACTAGAAATCCATCCAACTAGGATTTCCGTTTTTCTACTTTGGAAGTGTAGGATTCGCTAAGTTAGTGGGAGGACCAATTTGATTAAAAGACCATAATCATTTTGGTTAATTACATGATACATTTACTAATTAATCTGGTTATTTTCTCAGCTTAATTTTCCGATAAAAATGAGCGCAAAACAACCACCACCATCCAATATTCTTGCAAGCATACTTGATCACAACAGTTGACAGGACCTAATCATGCGATTGGCTAAGAAATTTGAAACTTATTTGAACCTTGAACATATAGGATATGTTCTAGATTCAAATGTTCCTGGTCCCTTACCTCCAGAGGCCACTCAAGAGGAACATGAAACTTTGGACAAGTGGAAGGAGCATGATATGAGAGCTAAGTGTTACATGCTTGCTTCCATGAGTAATGAGTTACGTAAGCAACATGAGAACATGCAGAGTGCGAGTGAGATCCTCCTTCACCTACAAGAGTTGTATGGTGAGCACAGCAGAATGCTAGGTATGAGATATCTAGACAACTATTCCGTATGAGGATGTCCGAGGGATGTAATGTTGGGGATCATGTCCACAAGATGATTCGGTGATTGAGCGGTTGGAACATCTTGACTTCAACATGGATTTCCAACTACAAACGGATTTGATCCTTCAGTCCTTCCTCGAGTCTTTTGGGAATTTTGTGACAAATTTCCATATGACTAAACAGAATGCACCTTATGAATTACTCAACATGCTGGTTATTGCCCAAAAGAATATGCCAGCAATAAAGGAAAAGAGGTAGCTTTGTTGCATCTTCTTACTGGAAAGTCCAACAAGAAGAAGGGCAATAAGAAAAAGAAACCTCGATTCCTGGTCCTTCCAAGAAAATAGCTAAACAGTAAAAGAAGACTAAAGTCGATGGAGGCAAAGGAAAGTGTTTCCACCGCCAAAAGGATGGGCACTGAAAAGGAACCGCCTGAGTATCTTGCTTCTCAAGGACAAGAAGGATACACCTTCTAAGGTATGTCCATATCTTGTTATTTAGATTCGATGATACTCATAGTTCATCTACACTTGGGTTTTAGATATCGGTGCGCTTCTCACATTTCTAATGATATGCAGAACTAGCAAACAATGGCGACTATGCGTTCTCAAGATATTAGAGTACGGATTGGCAATGGCTCAACTGTTGAAGCTTTAGCCATAGGATCTAAATCTTTTTACATGTTTGGACATGTTTTGTGTTTGGATAATATTTTATATGTACCTGATGCTTTTAAGAACATCATTTCTATATCTAGTTTGACTAGAAATGGCTATGAATTTCAGTTCACAGATGATGTTTGCAATATTTATTTTGGAAATAAATATATTGGTTCGGGTTATATGAATGATGGTCTTTATTATTTGGATAATAATGACAAACACAAATTGAATGCAAGTGATCTAAAAGAATACAATGCCATGGTGAAAACCAACTCAAGTTCAAAATATATTTGGCACTTAAGGTTATGTCATGTTGTAGAAGATAGGATTGCAAAATTGGAGAAAATGGGGATTCTATCCTCATTGGGCTCTGAGCCTACTCCAACTTGTGAATCTTGCCTTCAAGGCAAAATGACTAGATCACCCTTTGTTGGACAAGGGCTAAGAGCTGAAAATATTTTGGAGCTAATACGTAGTGATGTATGTGGTCCATTTAAAGAAATGGCTAGAGGGGGCTTTCATTATTTTATTACCTTTACTGATGATAAATCAAGGTTTGGGTATTTGTATTTGATGAAATACAAACATGAATCTTTTGAAAAGTTCAAAGAATTTAAATCAAGTAGAAAATCAAACAGAAAGAGTATTAAAGCTCTTTGATCGATCGTGGAGGTGAATATTTGAGTCTTCGAATTTGATGAATACTTGAGAGAGCATGGCATTATTTCTCACCGACTCTCCAGAACGCCACACCTGAATGGTGTATCTGAAGGAGAAATCGTACCCTATTGGATATGGTACAGTATGATGAGCTATACCGATATGCCAATCTCCTTTGGGGATTTGCATTAGAATCACTTTGTATAGTCCGAATAGGATTCCATCAAAATCGCTTTCTTCCACACCTTATGAGATATGGCATGGAAGAAAACCAAGTCTTAAGCATGTTAAGATTTGGGGTTGTCCAGCTTATATCAAAAAGCTGAACACTGATAAATTGGAGACCAGATCAGAAAAAGGTCGATTTGTTGGATATCCAAAAGATAGTTTTGGATATTATTTTTATTTGCTTACTTCACAAAAGGTTGTGATAAGTAGAGATGCCACATTTCTTGAACAACAGTTTGTTCAAGAAGGAGGCAAAGGAAGGCAAATAGAGTTAGAATTGGAGAATTCTGACCAACCAATGCATCGATGGATATAGATCCATCTAGTAAACCAATACAATTTGATTAAACATCTACATCTGTTCCTCGTAGAACAACCAGGGTATCTCACCCACCAGTGAGATATGGTTTTCTTCATGAAGAAGAACAAGAGTTGTCTACTCATGAAGAAGTAGATCATGGAGATGATCCACTTACCTATGAAGAAGCTATATAAGATATAGACTCTTCAAAATGGATTGATGCTATGAAATCCGAGATTGATTCCATGTATAAGAATCAAGTTTGGGATCTTGTTGACCCACCTGAAGGTATTGTACCTATAGGGAACAAATGGGTTTTCAAGAAGAAAATTGGTTCTAATGGAAAGGTAGAGACCTATAAGGCAAGGCTAGTAGCGAAAGGGTTTCGCCAAAGGCAAGGAATAGACTATGAGGAGACTTTCTCGCCTGTTGCCATGCTTAAATCAATTAGGATTTTATTAGCAATAGCTGCATACTATGATTATGAGATTTGGCAGATGGATGTCAAAACAGCTTTTCTCAATGGATACATTGAAGAAAACATTTTCATGGAACAACCTAAGGGATTTGAATCCCAAGATGGTTCCAAGGTATGCAAGCTAAAGCAATCCATTTATGGGTTGAAACAAGCTTCGAGGAGTTGGAACATCCGTTTTGATGAAGCCATTAAATCCTTTGGTTTTATCAAAAATGAGGATGAGCCATGTGTATATAAGAAGGTTAGTGACAGTGCTATCACTTTCCTTGTCTTATATGTGGATGACATACTGCTGATAGGTAATGACACAGGTATGTTAATGACTATAAAGGTATGGTTGTCAAATATATTCTCCATGAAAGACTTAGGGGAGGCAACCTATATTCTTGGGATTCGCATCTATAGAGATAGAGCGAAAAGAATAATAGGTTTATCCCAAAGTCTATACTTGGAAAAGGTGTTAAAGAGGTTTAACATGCTTGATTCCAAGAGAGGATTGTTACCAGTGAGACATGGTATCCACCTTTCTAAAGAGATGTCTCCAAAGACACACAAGAAAGAGATAAGATGGCCAGATTCCATATGCTTCGCTATTGGAAGTTTAATGTATGCAATGTTGTGTACTAGGCCTGATATCGCATATCTCGTTAGTTTGACTAACAAGTATCAATCCAATCCAGTTTGGAACATCGATAGTCACAAGAATATCCTTAAGTACTTGAGAAGAACTAAGGATTTATTCTTGATTTATGGAGGTGGAGACTTGCAATTGGATGGTTATACTGATTCTGATTTCCAATCAGATATCAATGATAGAAAGTCTACCTCTAGATATGTGTTCATTTGTAATGGAGGTGCGATCGGTTGGAAGAGTTCCAAACAGAGCACGATCGCAGATTCCACTCATCGAGGTCGAGTATATTCTCGCATCGATGTCGCAAAGAAGTCGCTTTTGGATAAAGAAGTTCGTGATGAACTTACAAGAGTTCCTTCCATTGAGTCGCCAGTTCCACTACATCGTGACAATAATGGAGCGATCATCTGAGCTAAGGAACCAAGGTCTCACCAGAAATCCAAACACATAGAAAGGCGCTACCACATTATCAGAGAAATAGTTGGGCGAGGCGATGTAGCCATGCATAAAATAGCATCAGCTGAAAATCCAGCTGATCCATTCACTAAGCCTATGTCACAGACTCAGTTAGACCGACATCTTAAGAAGATAGGTCTAAGATATTGTAATGAATGGCTCTAGTGCTAGTGGGAGATTGTTAGTAATATGCCCTAGAGCATATCATTTAGTATGTATCTTGTACATAATTTTATTAATAAAAGGCATTTCCACTTTTCCGTTTACATAATATATTTATGTGTAATAGAAAAGGTCCATTGATATTTTGTTAAAAATATTATTCTTAAGTTGTTAAGAATATGAGTGACAATATTTCTAGTACAAAGTATCATAAATAGGTTCACAATCGAGGATACTTCATAATAAGGACATGACTTATCCAGAAAGATTGTATTCATATTTGTTCCCAAGTTATTTATATGAGATATAAATAAGATGGAATGGTGAGTCTCATGCCATATAAAAAATATGATAGGCACTTATAAATGATAAGTAGGTCAACTAAAGGACACTTATGACAAGCACATGGAGTTTACTCTTATCAATGTTTTGTCATAAATCATATCGTGCATATAATCTTTAGACCTGAGATAGCACAATTATCTTGTATATAGGTAGTTTGAGTTTGATACTGCTTTCATACTTGTACTATGTATGGGTATATGGGCATGTGTTGGCTCCTGCTAGTTATATATGGAGGTAGGTGTTGATCAAGATGGAATCTGTTCCTCTAAGTAAATAGAGATAAAATCCTATGTTCATTTAATTGTTCTTGATGTTTCAAGTTCCTGCCAGACAGATAGATTTATTCGTAAAAGAGTTTCGATGAGAAAAATCTTTTAATCAAGAACTTGAATTAAAAGAGAACATAATATTCATAGCAAATGGAGTTTGACATAAACCATGACTCCAGCTTGAGTTGGGATTTTGTAACAGAGAGATTCTAGTGCATGGTAACATATGATTATAGGTTCATTTAAGGTAAATCTTATTACAAATTGGGTGGCCATGGCATGCTATGCTAGGTGTTAACCATGGTCTATGAGGTTCATAAAATGATTTAGAGAAATCATTTATGGTAAGAAAGAGTTCTGATGATATTAAGAGTTGATATCATGTCTCATTGCCAATTAGTGATGAGCCTAGTAAGTCACACACATACACAAGTTATCACCTATTTAAATATGATTTAATTAATTAATTAAAGAGTTTAATTGATTAATTAAATAGATTTGGTTTGCAATTAAATTGCAAAGTCCCTAGCATGACTTGAAACCAAATCTAGATTATTGGATGTGTAGTATAAATTAAATTTATATTTAAAGTGTTTAAATATGAATTTAATTGATGAGAAATTAATTAATAGAGATTAATTAATTAATTTATATTTGATATAAATTAATTAGAAGAAGAAAATAATTATTTTGGGTTAAGAACTCAAAATTAAGACACGAGGGCATTTTGGTCATTTCACGCAGTGACACGTGGCACCATGAGATGGTGACACATGGCATAACACATAAGCTTGCCAAATATTTTTAATCATGTAAGATGATTAAAATCAAGATTAAATATAGGTTTGACACTTGGCACAATGTGATTGGGTCACTTAAACCTAGAGCTAATCAAAAGGTGACATGTGGCTAGGGTTTAATGTGTTAACCTAGCTATTTAAGTGTGGTTATGAAAAGAAAACATAACCAGCAGCCTCTCCTCTCATATGTCACGCCACTTTGAGCCTCTCCAGCTATTTCTCTTCATCTCTCATCAATTCAAAGAGATTAGCCATCAATCTCTTGAATTAAGAACACTAGAAATTGTTTCTAGTGTCCTGTTAACATCTTTAATCTCTTAAAAGGCAGAACTTGATTTTCTAATTAATAGAAAAAGCTTTAGAAGCCATTCAAGGGCTGCCATAGGTGTTCTTGGTGTGGACAAGCTAGAGGGATAACATCTGGTGTCCTAAAGACGAATCTCAAAGGCGCAGATACGCTGCAGCACATCAAGAGGTTAGTGTAATCGTTCTTGATTTAATCTAGGGTTCTAAAATTAATCTGATTAATTTTAAAATCTTAAATGGCAAATACAGATCCAAAAACATATTAAAAGAGTTTTAATATGTTGTTTATCATTGAAATCAAATAGATAAAAATAAATCTTGCATGGTGCATGTGACCCTAGGTGAAAATTTTTGAATTCAATGGTATAAACTTGTGTTTTTCACGCTTCCGTTCCTTCAGTTAAGTCCATAATTTGGTCTAATGTTCTCCATACAAAATGTTGTACTATGTCTTAGGTTTTCATCGGTTTAAGAATCACCTAAATCAGAGTTTTCTAGAGAGAGTTATGACCATGCAAATTTTACTGTTCATATGGTCAAATTCTGCAGGTTCTAGAATTTTGTCCCTAAGTTCAAGGCTCATTTCGAATAGCTTAAGGTCATTTTCGGGGCAGGGTATCTTCAAAAAAATTCTAGCCCTATGACTTAAGTTTCATTTTCAATTGCTTTCACACCAATTGGAGTTGTGTAGCTCAATTTATGGGCTATCAAACACACTGAACTCAGTGTGTAAATTCTGCCCTAGGTTCAAAATTTTCATTTATTCAATTATTCCCACTAACCAACCTCAATTCACATTTAATTCACCCAAAATGACTATAATTTAGCATTGGCACATCAATGGCACTTCCTAGCACAAACCCCACAATTTTCAAACACCAAAGTTTGTAATTTTCCTTAATCCTACCATTTCATTACCTCCATTCATCAACCTAATGTCAATTCAAACTAAATAAATCTCAAATGACCATAATTTAACACTACAGCACTAATTTCACTCTCTAGCACCAAAACTCCAATTTTCCCATGAACCCTAATCTCTCATAATTAAATTTATACACATTTCATGCAATTTCTTTGCCCCAATCATGTATATTACTTCAACTAAGCTTAATCTCATCATAAATTGCATTCAAAGACATCAAACCCTAACTTTTCTCCAATTTGGGCAAAACCCTAGTTTATATTCCATATATGTTTTCTTTCATTTTCTTACGAAATTTCATGCTTTCTCATGTAAATTTATCACGCCCAAACTTGATTCAAAGCATATTTGGTTAATCAAGCATGAAAGAGAGAGCTTACCTCACTTGATGATTTTTCCCACTTCCAATCTCTTCCAAATCTTGCTCTTCTTGTTTTTAATCTCTCAATTAAAGATCTCTTTGATGTTTTCTTTTAGTGGGCTATGGAATTTATGAAGAGAATTTAAGTGAATCAAAACTTGGAAGGGAAAACAATGGTGGAAGAAGATTGGAGAAGAAGAGAAAAGAAATGTCACACCCTACCCCTCTGTAAGGCATAACATGATCCCGTAGTATACCTAATGAATTACCAACTCCGTCTACTAATAACCCATTAAATACACTACAAGGGATTTTAAAAACTTTTATTACTTCTTTTACAGTGGTGAGCACTATTTACAGGTGTTAAAGACTTTGGTGAACTGAAGTGAAACAACTAACTCATTTGGTTTATTTGGAATTTCTGTAAAAATTTTGGCAGAGTGCCATCTGTATTTTGGACAAAACAGTTCTTCAGAAAACCTGTAAAAAGGACTTCAATAATTTTCCAAATCTCAACTCCAATACATTTCTCAACACAACAATTTATCAACTCAATTCCATAGAAATTTTTTAAAGTCTGAGATAAGGAAATATAATACAATTTTTACAAGTCAAATAACTCATAATTAATTTACAACTTCAGTGTACAATTTGAATTTACAACTGCTCAAAACCAAAAACAAAATGTACATACAGTGTCATACATTACAGTACAAAATGCAAAATATTGGTATACTCATTATGCTGTAATCCTCATTTGGATGTATATGCGGCCTAGTCTGTTGCACATGCTCTGTCTACCTGCGACAGCAATAAAAAGCTATCGCTGAGACAATGTCTCAGTGGTGCACAACTTTAACCAAATACAACTTTAAATCACAATTCATAAATCATGTAAATAGTGGATACTTAAAACCATAGTCAAATTTAAGACAATAAAGGTCAATAAGAATTTAAACTCCATTTCTCAATATCACAATAGATTTTCATAAGTCAGGTCATGTTTGAATTCAAAAGACAGTATATGTCAATGAGAGTTTAAATCCATTTCACAATCTCACAATACACATCAATAAATCACACAGCTTAATCATGATCCATAGTTCAATTCGTCCTAAAAGCCAATGGCTAATGAGGTATTCAATTCGTCCCAAAAGTCGATGACTAATGAGGAATAACATAGCTAGCTAGCAAAAATATGAGTACTCATCCAATTCGTCCTCAACAGGCACACACCTCAACACTTCAGCCAGAGAGGGAATTCAATTCGTCCCACTAGACAAGCTAATGAGGAATACAATCAATATACATGATAGCTGTGGTTTCAAACCATTTCCAATGCTTTTAAATCAATAAGTATCCATCAATGTCATTCAAACAATTTCTCACAGTTTCAAACCATTTACAATGCTTTTCAAGCAATAAATATTCATTCAAATACATTTCCACAATTTAAAACAATAATATACAAATAGTCAATATTTATTTCAATTGAAAATAATTCAAACGAAATAGTTGTTGTGCACAAACCTCTGATATTTGTCCCCTGGTCTTGACTCAGTATTTCTTTCCCTTTTGCTGAGTCCTGGTTAACTGAGAAACACAATTTGAAGTGTTTCAGTGCTAAATTAATTTGCCTCTAACGATAATGTTCGATAAACAATTCACTGAATACCTTTATTTGCTTAATCACCTAATATACCGACCCTCGATGTTTTCTAGGTAAATTAGGTTTTAGTGTCCTTTATATGTCACATTCGATAGGGTTTTAGGGTTGGTACGTGTTACCAAACTCAATTCTATGTATATTGCGTTTTCTTGCATTTCATTGCAAATTGCTGAATTTCGGGATACTGTTTGACCTAGCCAGACGATCTAGTTCCCTCGGTTTTCGGGTTTTGGTCAAAACTAAAAACTTGTAGATCTATGTCTTATTGCACGCGGGGCAAAATTTCAGGTTAATCCGAGTTAAGTAGACCAAGTTATGGTCATTATACTATTGCTGGTCAAATGGCATCAAATTAGGTCAATTTTAGGTCAATTTGGTCAACTTTGGTTCGGCCAGTTTTTTGAACCCGAACTTGTGCAAGCTTTTTGACTTGCTTCTGGTCATTTCTGGGTTTTGGTGTCTTCAAAAGACTTGTAGGTATGGGTCTTAACTATTCATGGTTCAAATTTAAGGTCAATTGGACCTGTTTTGAGTGAGTTATGGCCTAAACACTCACTGCTGCCCAATTGGTCATTTTTCAGGTCCTAATTGTACCTAATCCGAATTGGTCATTTTCTTAGGTCACCTTGCAAGCAGAATTTTGGTATGTTTTCTCAATGAAAGTTGGCACATTTTGTGCCTAGTTCCACCTCCAATTGGTCTCATACCAATTGAGGTTACACATTTAAACTTATTGGCTAAAATGTACACTGCCCTTGGTTACTTTGCTTAACACACATCAATTACACACATTTACCTTGCAATATGTTTACTTCCCTACCAAATCTGTTTTGGTACATTACCAAAACTATATATTACTTTACATTAACATCACTTTGGGCAGATTACAATTATCCTCAACATACCAAATATAACTCTAATTCCCAAAGTTCAAATACCATTACACATACACATAAACATCACTAGTTTTTACATACACTTTACACAACAATTTCATATACATATCCTTCAATCCTTAATGCCACAATTCTGCCCATATCTTCATGAACACATACACTTATCCAAGAGTTTCAAGGCTGCCGAAATTGTCCTTCAACACCAAAGTGTCCTACAATTCATTAAATCCCATTCCAAGTGCAAAATTCACCATATACATGTGAAGTAATTCACTAGGATATTAAATCATCATGATCAACATCATTTCTCATCAAATATATGCACAATTATTTCATCAATTACATGACTCCATGGCTGTCCAAAATGAACACAACAATAACTCTTCAAACTAAAAAATTTTCTTCACAAATCCAACACCCATAACTTGCACACAAAACTTAACAAAGCTATCTTCAAAAATACTAACTTACCTTATGGTTGAAACTTCCCAAACCTTGATTAAACTTCTTAAAATTGGTATCAAACTCTTCCTTGTGATGTGTAGACAATTTTTCATTTTATTTTCTAAGTGTAATACTATTTATTTTTAATGGACATTTAGGTCAAAAGACAATTCGGGATGTCAAATGACCATGATGCCCCTGTTCGGGTGGCATTCCCGATTTTTCGGTATCACCGGGTTTTGTCCGTTTTTCGATTTCTCACTTTTCTTTGTACTAATTATTTAATTTTTCTTTGATCTTTCTAATGATATTTATTCTTCAATAAGGGTCTATTTAAGTCCTAAAAATGTTTTCGTGGTTCCCATGATCCAGGGCTAGTCAACGGTCCACGCCGTGACTTCCCGGTGCGGTCACCCATCGCTAGGGTTTTCGACTCGCTTAACTTGGTTATATTTGTTTGCTATGATTTTTCCTTTGTTTTTCTTGTATTTTCTTTTATTGTATTTCATTATTTTATGTCTCCTCACTCATATTAAAGTGTGGTTCTAGGCATCCTAGCTGTCCGGACAACACTGGTCACCGGAGCAGTAGAACGCACTACCGAACTTTGGGGTGTTACAATTCTCTCCCCCTTAAAATAAATTTCGTCTCGAAATTTTACCTGGCATTAGTCTCTGAACAGCTGTGGGTGCTGTCTCCTCATATCCTCTTCGCGTTCCCAAGTAGTTTCCTGGCCTGAATGATGGTTCCACAGCACTTTAACTAGGTGTATCTGTTTATTCCTCAGCTGCTTCACCTCATAAGCCAGAATTTTTATGGGTTCTTCCACATATGAGAGGTCTGGATTTACTTCAATCTCTTCAACTGATAGTACATGAGATGGGTCTGATCTGTACCTCCTTAACATAGACACATGGAAGACACTGTGTATCCTTGCTAGCTCTGGAGGTAATGCCAACCGATATGCCAAAGGACCCACTCTTTCCAGAACTTCATATGGTCCAATGAAACAAGGACTCAGTTTCCCCTTTCTGCCAAATCTCATAATCCTCTTCCAAGGAGAAACTTTGAGGAATACTTTATCACCCACTGCATACTCAATATCTCTTCTCTTCAGATCAACATAGGACTTACGATGTCCGATGCACCTTGAGTCTATCTCTCGATCAATCGATCTTTTCCTCTGTCTGTGGACAATTTACGGCCCAATCATCTTCCTGTCACCTACCTCCTCCCAACATAAGGGAGTTCTGCACTTTCTGCCATACAAAGCTTCATATGGAGGCATCCCAATGCTTGATTGGTAGCTGTTGTTATAAGCAAACTCAATCAAAGGCAAGTGTGTATCCCAACTACCTTCAAACTCAATCACACAAGCTCGTAGCATATCCTCCAATATCTGAATAACCCTCTCGGTGGCCATGCATGCGTGGGTGGAATCTTGTCTTTGAAGTTTAATCTAGTTCCTAGGGCTCTCTGAAGACTACCCGAGAATCTAGAAGTGAACCTAGGATCTCTGTCGGACACAATTGATCGGCACTCCATGCGGTTTACAATTTCATATATGTACAATCCGCCAATCTTTCCGTGCTATAATCCATCCGAATGGCAAAAGTGAGCGGACTTGGTCAATCATCACTATAACCCATCTTGCATCATGACTACTCTGTGTCCTTGGAAGTCCTGTAACAAAATCCATAGTTATCCATTCCCATTTCCACTGCATCGACAAAGGATGTAACAAACCAGCTGGAACTTGATGTTCTGCCTTTACTTGCTGACAAGTTAGGCATTTGGAAACAAATTCAGCTATATCTCTCTTCATGCCTATCCACCAGTAATGCTCTTTCAGCCCTCTGTACATTTTAGTTCCACCAGGGTGCATAGCAAATGGAGACTCATGTGCTTCCTTCATAATGATCTGTCTCAATTCCACATCACTAGGAACGCACATTCTGCCCTGATGTAGCAATAAACCATCATCTCTCACAGAGAATTCAGGTTTCTTGCCCTGTTGGACTTCTTTCAGTAACTTCTGATACTTTTCATCACTCTGAGCAGCCATTCTGATCTGATCAATCAACACTGGCTGTACATGCCATGCAACTACTGTCTGTCCCTCATCATCAATTTCTAAACTAGCATGCTGTGCTTTCAACTCATATACCATGGACAAAGGAGAAACTCTGAGACTTGCCATAGTCTTGCGACTTAAGGCATCAGCCACTACATTTGCTTTCCCTGGCTGATAGTCTATTAAGCAATCATAATCTTTAATGAGTTCTAACCATCTCCTCTGCCTCAAATTCAATTCCTTCTGGGTGCCTAAGTACTTCAAGCTCTTGTGATCTGTGTAAATGTAGCATTTCTCCCCATACAAATAGTGTCTCTAGATCTTCAGAGCAAAAACAATAGCTGCTAACTCCAGATCATGTGTTGGGTAGTTCCTCTCATGCGGTTTCAGCTGGCGTGATGCATAAGCAATGACATTCTGATCTTGCATCAGTACACAGCCTAACCCATTGTGAGAAGCATCACTATAAACTGTGTATTCTTTACCCGGAGTAGGTAAAGTGAGGACTGGAGCTTTAGTCAAACACCTCTTCAACTCATCAAAACTCTGCTGACATTTATCTGTCCACTGAAATTTTACATCTTTCAGAAGAAGTTTGGTCAGTGGAGAAGATAAGATAGAAAATCCCTTCACAAACCGATGGTAATATCCAGCTAGACCCAGAAAACTACGAATTTCTGTGATGTTCCTGGGCGGCTTCCAATTAAGGATAACTTCTACCTTGCTGGAATCTACCTTGATCCCTTCAGCTGACACAACATATCCTAAAAAGGAGATTTCTTTCAGCCAAAATTCACATTTTGACAATTTGGCGTATAGTTGTTTCTCCCTTAAAGTCTGCAGTACAATCCGCAGATGTCTGTCATGCTCCTCTGCATTCCTTGAATATATCAAAATGTCATCAATAAACACCACCACAAGTTGATCGAGATATGGTCTGAAGATAGTGTTCATCAGATCCATTAAAGTAGCTGGAGCATTTGTTAACCCGAATGGCATTACTAGAAACTCATAGTGGCCATATCGAGTTCTGAAAGTAGTTTTTGGAATACTCTGCTCTTGCACCTTCAACTGATAATAACCAGATCGCAAATCAATTTTGGAGAATACAGCTGCACCCTTCAACTGATCAAACAGATCATCAATGCGAGGCAATGGATATCTGTTCTTTATTGTCACCTTATTCAACTGTCGGTAGTGAATGCATAAGCGGAGAGTTCCATCCTTCTTCTTAACAAACAACACTGGTGCTCCCCAAGGTGACACACTAGGGCGGATGAAGCCCTTTTCAAGTAGTTCTTGCAATTGTATCTTCAACTCCTTCAATTCTGCTGGTGCCATTCTGTATGGTGTTATGGAGATTGGTTCCACACCAGGCAGAACATTAATTTCAAACTGCACTTCTCTTTCCGGAGGTAATCCTGGCGATTCATCAGGAAATACATCTAGAAAGTCATATACTGTAGGGATGTCCTTCAATGCTGGACTCCCCACTTGGGTGTCTACCACATGTGCCAAGTATGCTTCACACCCCTTTCTGATCATTTTTTTTGGCTAGTGCAGCCAAAATGATGTTTGATGGCAATAACTGCCTTTCCTCATGTATTACCACCACATCACTGTACTGAGGAAGGCCAAAAGTGACTGTCTTCAGCCTACAGTCAATCATGGCATGATGCCTCGCTAAGCAATCCATGCCCAAGATGATATCATAATCTCTGAAGGGCATTTCAATAAAATCAGACAGAAAAGTGTGTCCTTGGATCACCAAAGGACAATCTCTATACATTCTATTAACCCTGACCTCCTGTCCTAGTGGACTCGTTACTAGCACCTCAAAGTCCATTTTTGTACATGGAACAGCAATGCAATCAATGATGCTAGCACTCACATAAGAATGGGTAGAGCCTGGATCAAATAACACAAATACATTTTGGTTAAAAGTTGAGAAGGTACCAGCCACAACATCAAATGTCTCGGCCTCCTCCCTCTGTCTCATGGCATAGACTCTGACTGGAGCACTATCTTGCTCTGAGTGTTTTACTGTGCCTTGGCTGCCTGCTGGGTTACCTCTACCCCTGCCTCTACCTCTGCTAGGTGGTTGTGAGCTTCTGGTGACAGGGCTCTGAACTGACCCTTCTGCAGTAGTAGGAGGTGGTCCAACTCTGCGACTACTGGTGCAGTCCTTGGCAAAGTGTCCGGTGCCTCCACAGTTATAACAGGCTCCAATAGCCTTATAGCATATCCCACCATGATTTTTTGCACAAGTTTCACATTGGCGGGGAGGATAGGAACCTCTGGTACTCTACTGACCAGATAGGGGAGGTCTCTGTCCTGAATATCTTCCCCTACCAGATTTCTTGCCACCTCTGCCATGTCCCCCATAGTTCTTCCTCTTTCCAGTATGACCACTAGAACTCTGTTCTACTGATTTTCCCTCTTTCTCTGTCTTCTCTGATCTCTTTTTCTCTGGAACAGTCTCAAAATCAACTCTTTCCAACTCTAGGGCTTGAGAAACAAGTTCAGAGAAGTTAGTGTGTTTGAAGCCGATCACTTGTACTCTGATACTGGGCTTTAAGCTAGTTTCAAACTTATTGCATCTCTCCCTGCTGGTAGCAAGCAAACTTACTGCATAATGGCTCAGGCGGGAAAATTCTCTTTCATACTCAGCCACTGATCTGTTCCCCTGTTTCAAACTTAGGAACTCTTGCAGCTTCTGGTCTACATAAGCATTAGGGACATATTTCTGCCTGAATTCCCTGAGGAAGTCATTCCATGTTAGCACTACAAGCTCTACCAGACTGTGGGGAATGGTTTTCCACCAGTCATAAGCATCCCCCTGTAGTAAGGACACTGAGTATTCAAATCTAAGCTCTTCTGTACAATGTAGCTTCTTGAACACCCTATCCATCCTCTCTAACCATTGTTCAGCTTCTAGAGGATCTACTGTCCCCTTAAACTTTGTAGCCCCATACTTCATCAATTTGTCATACTGCCTCATAGGAGACTGTGGTTGTACTACTGGTGTCTGTATTGGGACTTGAGTAGGCACATTACCAGCCATTTGTTGGAACATTGCAGCCATCTCAGCGAATCGAGCAGAAAAGGTGCTGCGAGGGTGGTGCGGCTGAACCACTAACATTTTGTAGGCCTGGGGCATCCCCTTGCACCTCAGCCTCAATAAATTGATCGACTGAACGATCACCCTCTTCCATAGTCAATGCGAGGATTTTAGATCTCCTGAACAAATAACACAAGGAGATTTCCTCCCGTTAGTGCATATTTATAATGTAATGTACTGTATGTATCAAACAATGATATTGAGCAGTTGTATTACGAAGAAAGAATATTCAAATAACAGGTGAAAACAGAATTTAAAAACTAGCTCTGATACCACCAAAACATGTCACACCCTACCCCTCTGTAAGGCATAACATGATCCCGTAGTATACCTAATGAATTACCAACTCCGTCTACTGATAACCCATTAAATACACTACAAGGGATTTTAAAAACTTTTCTTACTTCTTTTACAGCGGTGAGCACTATTTACAGGTGTTAAAGACTTTGGTGAACTGAAGTGAAACAACTAACTCATTTGGTTTATTTGGAATTTCTGTAAAAATTTTGGTAGAGTGCCATCTGTATTTTGGACAAAACAGTTCTTCAGAAAACCTGTAAAAAGCACTTCAATAATTTTCCAAATCTCAACTCCAATACATTTCTCAACACAACAATTTATCAACTCAATTCCATAGAAATTTTTCAAAGTCTGAGATAAGGAAATATAATACAATTTTTACAAGTCAAATAACTCATAATTAATTTACAACTTCAGTGTACAATTTGAATTTACAACTGCTCAAAACCAAAAACAAAATGTACATGCAGTGTCATACATTACAGTACAAAATGCAAAATATTGGTATACTCATTATACTGTAATCCTCATTGGATGTATATGCAACCTAGTCTGCTTGCCACTGCATCTGTCTACACCTGACAACAAAAAGCTATCGCTGAGACAATGTTTCAGTGGTGCACAACTTTAACCAAATACAACTTTAAATCATAATTCATAAATCATGTAAATAGTGGATACTTAAAACCATAGTCAAATTTAAGACAATAAAGGTCAATAAGAATTTAAACTCCATTTCTCAATATCACAATAGATTTTCATAAGTCAGGTCATGTTTGAATTCAAAAGACAATATATGTCAATGAGAGTTTAAATCCATTTCACAATCTCACAATACACATCAATAAATCACACACAGCTTAATCATGATCCATAGTTCAATTCGTCCCAAAAGCCAATGGCTAATGAGGTATTCAATTAGTCCCAAAAGTCGATGACTAATGAGGAATAACATAGCTAGCTAGCAAAAATATGAGTACTCATCCAATTCGTCCTCACCAGGCACACACCTCAATACTTCAGCCAGAGAGAGAATTCAATTCGTCCCACTAGACAAGCTAATGAGGAATACAATCAATATACATGATAGCTGTGGTTTCAAACCATTTCCAATGCTTTTAAATCAATAAGTATCCATCAATGTCATTCAAACAATTTCTCACAGTTTCAAATCATTTACAATGCTTTTCAAGCAATAAATATTCATTCAAATACATTTCCACAATTTAAAACAATAATATACAAATAGTCAATATTTATTTCAATTGAAAATAATTCAAAAGAAATAGTTGTTGTGCACAAACCTCTGATATTTGTCCCCTGGTCTTGACTCAGTATTTCTTTCCCTTTTCTTTGAGTCTGGTTAACTGAGAAACACAATTTGAAGTGTTTCAGTGCTAAATTAATTTGCCTCTAACGATAATGTTCGATAAACAATTCACTGAATACCTTTATTTGCTTAATCACCTAATATACTGACCCTCGATGTTTTCTAGGTAAATTAGATTTTAGTATCCTTTATATGTCACATTCGATAGGGTTTTAGGGTTGGTACGTGTTACCAAACTCAATTCTATGTATATTGCGTTTTCTTGCATTTCATTGCAAATTGCTGGATTTCGGGATACTAGTTTGACCTAGCCAGACGATCAAGTTCCCTCGGTTTTTGGGTTTCGGTCAAAACTACAAACTTGTAGATTTATGTCTTATTGCACGTGGGGCAAAATTTTAGGTCAATCCGAGTTAGGTAGACCAAGTTATGGTCATTATACTATTGCTGGTCAAATGGCATCAAATTAGGTCAATTTTAGGTCAATTTGGTCAACTTTGGTTCGGCCAGTTTTTGGAGCCGAACTTGTGCAAGCTTTTTGACTTGCTTCTGGTCATTTATGGGTTTTGGTGTCTTCATAAGACTTGTAGGTATGGGTCTTAACTATTCATGGTTAAAATTTAAGGTCAATTGGACCTGTTTTGAGTGAGTTATGGCCTAAACACTCACTGCTGCCCAATTGGTCATTTTTCAGGTCCTAATTGTACCTAATCCGAATTGGTCATTTTCTTAGGTCACCTTGCAAGCAGAATTTTGGTATGTTTTCTCAATGAAAGTTGGCACATTTTGTGCCTAGTTCCACCTCCAATTGGTCTCATACCAATTGAGGTTACACATTTAAACTTATTGGCTAAAATGTACACTGCCCTTGGTTACTTTGCTTAACACATCAATTACACACATTTACCTTGCAATATGTTTACTTCCCTACCAAATCTGTTTTGGTACATGACCAAAGCTATATATTACTTTACATTAACATCACTTTGGGTAGATTACAATTATCCTCAACATACCAAATATAACTCTAATTCCCAAAGTTCAAATACCATTACACATACACATAAACATCACTAGTTTTTACATACACTTTACACAACAATTTCATACACATATCCTTCAATCCTTAATGCCACAATTCTTCCCATATCTTCATGAACACATACACTTATCCAAGAGTTTCAAGGCTGCCGAAATTGTCCTTCAACACCAAAGTGTCCTACAATTCATTAAATCCCATTCCAAGTGCAAAATTCACCATATACTTGTGAAGTAATTCACTAGGTTATTAAATCATCATGATCAACATCATTTCTCATCAAATATATGCACAATTATTTCATCAATTACATGACTCCATGGCTGTCCAAAATGAACACAACAATAACTCTTCAAACTCAAAAATTTTCTTCACAAATCCAACACCCATAACATGCACACAAAACTTAACAAAGCTATCTTCAAAAATACTAACTTACCTTATGGTTGAAACTTGCCAAACCTTGATTAAACTTCTTAAAATTGGTATCAAACTCTTCCTTGTGATGTGTAGACAATTTTTCATTTTTATTTTCTAAGTGTAATACTATTTATTTTTAATGGACATTTAGGTCAAAAGACAATTTGGGATGTCAAATGACCATGATGCCCCTGTTCGGGTGGCATTCCCGATTTTTCGGTATCACCGGGTTTTATCCGTTTTTCGATTTCTCACTTTTCTTTGTACTAATTATTTAATTTTTCTTTGATATTTATAATGATATTTATTCTTCAATAAGGGTCTTTTAAGTCCTAAAAATGTTTTCCAGGGTTCCATGATCCGAGCTAGTCAACGGTCCACGCCGTGACTTCAGTCTGATCACCATCGCTAGGGTTTTCGGCTCGCTTAACTTGGTTATATTTCTTTGCTATGATTTGTCCTTTGTTTTTCTTATATTTTCTTTTCTTGTATTTCATTATTTTATGTCTCCTCACTCATATTAAAGTGTGGTTCTAGGCATCCTAGCTGTCCGGACAACACTGGTCACCGGAGTAGTAGAACGCACTACCAAACTTTAGGGTGTTACAAGAAAAGAGAGGAAGAAGGAAGATGGGGGGTGGCATGGAAGAAGGGAAAGAAGGAGACTTGTCTTCTTTTATACTTATTTATTCCTTTGTAATTAAATAATTAGGTTTAATTGTTAAAAGCCCATAAGTCATTAATTTTAATTAGGTCAAAAATGGAATTTAAATTCTAGATTTTTTCCTCTTTTATTTTCTTTCCACTTTTACTCTAATTATTCCCTCAATATTTCTTTATAATTCAATATTTTATTTTCATTTAATTAAATAGACATTTTGGTCAAAAATCAACTCTTAAAGTGAATTGATCAAAATGCCCCTTATCGGGTTATAATCCCTCTTTTACAATATACCCGGTGAGTCCTTATATTTTTGGGTCACTTGAATTTTTATTGTATCTATCTCAATTAATTTTTTGTTTATTTTTGGTCCTCAAGGTGTCTTTGAATAGTACTAGTTACGAACAAAAAATGGTACTATTCATAACTCGGAGGTTCGGGATGTTACATGCATGATGGATGATCATGGACTATAAAAGACTAATGTGATTGGATTTATTTCTTTTATATTTCTTTGGGATTGTAAATTAATTAATTTATTTTAATTTATTGTGGGCATATATTATTAAGGTTGTAATAATTTTTGGGTTGTAATTTCATTTATTTAGTTCTTGTAAATTCGCCTTGGTATGCCAAGGATTACTATGTAATTGGATTGCAAGAAGATCAAGGAGGTCAAGAGCATTGGTGGGACCAGTGGGAGGAATTCAAGATCAAGTGTTGATTATGTACTCTTTCAGCAACTCTTGTAAAATAAATGAATGAAATGCACCTAGGAATGCCCTGATTCAATTCTTGGTGGCTCAGAATTGAATTCCTTAGAAAGTCCATGATCATACCATAGTTACTGTTTATCCATGAATGCATGAGATGTATGGAAATGTATGCAAGTATATGATATATACATGCTAAATGGATAATGTGCAAAGTGAGACCATAATAGTAATTAAGATGACCATAAAATCTTCCAAACAAATGATTAAGGTGGAAATGTTATAATTAAAGTAATTATAACATGGGCCTCCATTGAGGCAATTGTTTGAAGAAATTTTAAATACTTGCATAAGATGCAATTAATGTAAGAGATTTTCTTAAGAATAATTGTTAAACATGAGATGTTGTAAATATGTAAATGGTTTGGTGGCCAATATTGGATGTACCTGAGGACATTAAAATTATTTGCATAATTACTAACTCAATGGGATTAACTTAACTAATGCAAGATATGTCAATAATGGATGTACCTGAGATTTTAAGCATTAGGGTCTAGGTAAAGGATTGAACCTTACATGAGATGTGATGGGCAAGGAGTTGCTCACTTATAGTTTATTGTAATTTCAATAATGGATGTACCTAAGGATGATCAATAGAATTATAAGAATTCAATCATCCACTAGAAATCCATCCAACTAGGATTTTCGTTTTCTACTTTGGAAGTATAGGATTCGCTAAGTTAGTGGGAGGACCAATTTGATTAAAAGACCATAATCATTTTGGTTAATTACATGATACATTTACTAATTAATCTGGTTATTTTCTGCAGTTAATTTTCTGATAATAATGAGCGTAGGTTAACAGGACCTAATCTGTCTGATTGGTTAAGAAATTTAAAACTTGTCCTAAACCTTGAACATATAGGATATGTTCTAGACTCAAATGTTCCTGGTCCCTTACCTCTAAAGGCCACTTCAGAGGAACATGAAACTTTGGATAAGTAGAAGAAGCATGATATGAGAGCTAAGTGTTACATGCTTGCTTCTATGAGTAATGAGTTACAGAAGCAGCATGAGAACATGCAGAGTGCAAGTGAGATCCTCCTTCACCTACAAGAGTTATATGGTGAGCACAGCAAGAATACTAGGTATGAGATATCTAGACAGCCATTCCGCATGAGGATGTCTGAGGGACAGAATGTTGGGGATCATGTCCACAAGATGATTCGGCTAATTGAACAGTTGGAACATCTTGACTTCAACATGGATTTCTAACTATAGACGGATTTGATCCTTCAGTCCCTTCCTGAGTCTTTCGGGAATTTTGTGATAAATTTCCATATGACTAAATAGGAATGCACCTTGGCTGGTTTACTCAATATGCTGGTTATTGCCCAAAAGAATATGTCGGGCAATAAAGGAAAAGAGGTAGCTTTGATTGCATCTTTTTCTACTAGAAAGTCCAACAAGAAGAAGGGCAATAAGAAAAAGAAATCTCAAATTCCTGGTCCTTCCAAGAAAATAGCTAAACAGAAAGTAAAGACCAAAGCTGACAAAGGCAAAGGAAAGTGTTTCCACAGCCAGAATGATGGGCACTGGAATAGGAACTGCCCAGAGTGTAGCCAATAATAGAAGCTTGCAGTAACTAGATATTAGACTCCGGATTAGCAATGGCTCAACTGTTGAAGCCTTAGCCATAGAATCTAAATCTTGATACATGTGTGGACATGTTTTATATTTAAATAAAGTCTTGCATGTACCTGATGTTTTTAAGAACATCATTTCAATATCTAGTTTGACTAGAGGTGGTTACGAATTCCAGTTCATAAATAATGTTTGCAATATTTTTTTTGGAAATAAATATGTTGATTCGGGTTATATGCATGACGGACTTTATTATTTAGATAATAAAGTTAAATAAAAATTTAATGTAAGCAATTTAAAAGAATGCAATGCCATGGTGAAAATCAACTCAACTTCAAAATATATTTAGCACTTAAAGTTATGTCATGTTATAGAAGATAGGATTGCAAAACTAGAGAAAATGAGGATTCTATCCTCATTGGGCTCTAAGCCTACTCCAACTTGTTAATCCTGCCTTAGGGCAAAATGACTAGAACACCCTTTGTAGGATAAGGGCTAAGAGCTGAAAATATTTTGGAGCTAATACATAGTGATGTATGTTGTCCATTTAAAAAAATGGCTAGAGGCGGTTTTCATTATTTTATTACCTTTACTGATGATAAATCAAGTTTTGGGTATTTGTATTTGATGAAATACAAATATGAATCCTTTAAAAAGTTTAAAGAATTTAAATCTGAAGTAGAAAATCAAATAGGAAAAAGTATTAAAGCTCTTCGATCAGATCGTGGAGGTGAATACTTAAGTACTGAATTTGATGAATACTTGAGAGAGCATGGCATTGTTTCTCAGTTGACTCCTCCAGGAACACCACAGCTGAATGGTCTATCTGAAAGGAGAAATCGTACCCTATTAGATACGGTATGTAGTATGATGAGCTATACTAATATGCCAATCTCCTTTTAGGGATTTGCATTGGAATCAGCTTTGTATATTCTAAATAGGATTCCATCAAAATCAGTATCTTCCACACCTTATGAGATATGGCATGGAAGAAAACCAAGTTTTAAGCATGTTAAGATTTGGGGTTGTCCAGCTTATATCAGAAAGCTGAACACTGATAAATTGGAGACCAAATAAGAAAAGGGTCGATTTGTTAGATATCTAAAAGATAGTTTTGGATATTATTTTTATTTGCCTACACCACAAAAGGTTGTGGTGAGTAGAGATGCCACATTTCTTGAACAACAGTTTGTTCAAGAAAGAGGCAACGGAAGGCAAATAGAGTTGGAATTGGAGAATTTTGATCAACCAACAGATCAGATGGATATAGATCCATCTAGTCAACCTGCACCTATTGATGAAACATCTACAGCTGATCCTCATAGAACAACTAGGGTATCTCAGCCATCAGTGAGATATGGTTTCCTTCATGAAGAAGAACAAGAGTTGTCTACTCATGAAGAAGTAGATCATGGAGATGATCCACTTACCTATGAAGAAGCTATATCAGATATAGACTCTTCAAAATGGATTGATGCTATGAAATCCAAGATTGATTCCATGTATAAGAATCAAGTTTGGGATCTTGTTGGCCCACCTGAAGGTTTTGTAGCTATAAAAAACAAATGGGTTTTCAAGAAGAAATTTGGTTCTGATGGAAAGGTAGAGACCTATAAAGCAAGGCTAGTAGCGAAAAGGTTACGCCAAAGGTAAGGAATCGACTATGAGGAGACTTTCTCGCCTGTTGCCATACTTAAATCAACTAGAATTCTATTAGCAATAACTGCATACTATGATTATGAGATTTGGCAGATGGATGTCAAAACAGCTTTTCTCAATGGATACATTGTAGAAAACATTTTCATAGAACAACCTAGGGGTTTTTTGAATCCCAATAAGGTTCCAAAGTGCGCAAGCTAAAGTGATCCATTTATGGATTAAAACAAGCTTCGAGGAGTTGGAACATCCATTTTGATGAAGCCATTAAGTTATTTGGTTTTATAAAAAATGAGGATGAGCCATGTCTATATAAGAAGGTTAGTGATAGTGTGATCATTTTCTTTGTCTTATATGTGAATGACATACTATTGATAGGTAATGACACAGGTATGTTAACAACTATGAATATATGGTTGTCAAATACATTCTCCATAAAAGACTTAGGGGAGGCAACCTATAGTATTGGGATTCACATCTATAAAGATAGAGCGAAAAGAATAATTGGTTTATCCCAAAGTCTATACTTGGAAAAGGTGTTAAAGAGGTTTAACATGTTTGATTCCAAGAAAGGATTATTACCAGTAAGACATGGTATCCACCTTTCTAAAGAGATGTCTCCAATGGCACCTGAAGAAAGAGATAAAATGGCTAGGATTCCATATGCTTCGACTATTGAAAGTTTAATGTATGTTGTGTACTAGGTCAGATATCGCATATGCTGTTAGTTTGATTAACAGGTATCAATCCAATCTAGGTTTGGAATACTGGATAGCTGTCAAGAACATCTTTAAGTACTTGAGAAGAACTAAAAAGATTTATTCTTGATTTATGGAGTTGGTGACTTGCAATTGGATGGTTATATTGATTCTAATTTTCAATCAGATATCGATGATAGAAAGTCTACCTCTGGGTATGTGTTCATTTGTAATGGAGGTGCAGTCAGTTGGAAGAGTTCCAAACAGAGTACGACTACAGATTCTACTACCGAGGCTGAGTATATTGCTGTATCAGAAGCTGCATAGGAAGCTGTTTGGATATAAGAAATCCCGATCTCACTAGAAATACAAACACATAGAAACGCACTACCACATTATCAGAGAAACAGTTGGGCAAGGTGATACAGCCACACAGAAAATTGCATCAGCTGAAAATCCAGCTGATCCATTCACTAAGCCTTTGTCACAAGCTCAATTAGATCGACATCTTGAGAAGATGGGTCTAAGGTATCATAATGAATGGCTCTAGTGCTAGTGGGAGATTACTAGTAGCATGCCCTAGAGCATATCATTTAGTATGTATCTTGTATATGTTTTATTAATAAAAGGCATTTTCACTTTTACATTTACATAATATATTTATGTGTAATAGAAAAGGTCCATTGATATTTTGTTAAAAATATTATTCTTCAGTTGTTAGAAATATGAATGACAGTATTTCTAGCACAAAGTATCATAAATAGGTTCACAATTGAGGATACTTCGTAATAAGGACATGACTTATCCAGAAAGATTGTAATCATGTTTGTTCCCAACTTATTTATATGGGATGTAAATAAGATGGAATGGTGAGTCTCATGCCATATAACAAACATGATAGGCACTTATACATGACAAGTAGGCCAAACTAGTGACACTTATGATAAGCACATGGAGTTTACTCTTGTTAATGCATTGTTATAAATTATATCAGTGCATATAATCTTTAGACCTGAGATAGCACAGTTATCTTGTATATAGGTGGTTTGAGTTTTATACTGCTTTCATACTTGTACTGTGTATGGGAATATGGGCATGTGTTGGCTCCTACTAGTTATATATGGAGGTAGGTGTTGATCAAGATGGAATCTGTTCCTTTAAGTAAATAGGGATAAAATCCTATATTCATTTAATTGTTCTTGATGTTTGAAGTTCCTGGCCAGGACAGATAGATTTAATCAGAAAAGAGTTTCTGATGAGAAAATCTTTTAATCAAGAACTAGAATTAAAAGAGAACATAATATTCATAGCAAGTGAGGCTTGACATAAACCATGACTCCAGCTCCAATTGGGATTTTTTAACAGAGAGATTCTAGTGCATGGTAACATATGATTATAGGTTCATTTAAGGTAAACCTTATTACTAATTGGGTGGCTATGGCATGCTATGCTAGGTGTTAACCATGGTCTATGATGTGCATAAAATGGTTTAGAAAAATCATTTATAGAAAGAAAGAGTTATGATGATATTAAGAGTTGATATCATGTCTCATTGCCAATTAGTGATGCGCCTAGTAAGTCACACACATACACAAGTAATCACCAAATTAAATATCATTTAATTAATTAATTAAAGAGTTTAATTGATTAATTGAATAGGTTTGGTTTGCAATTAGATTGCAAAGTCTCTAGCATGACTTGAAACCAAATCTAGGTTATTGGATGTATAAATATAAGTTAAATTTAAATTTAAAGTATTTAAATATGAATTTAATTATTGAGAAATTAATTAATAGAGATTAATTAATTAATTTATATTTGATATAAATTGGTTTGAAGAAGAGAAATAATTATTTTGGGTTAAGAACTCAAAATTAAGGCACAGGGGCATTTTGGTCATGTTACAGGGTGACATGTGGCACCATGAGATGGTGACACATGGCATTACACATAAGCTTGCCAAATGTCTTTTAATCATATAAGATTATGAAAGTTAAGATTAAATATAGGTTTGACACTTGACATAATGTGATTGGGTTAATTAAACCTAGAACCAATCAGAGGGTGACATGTGGCAAGGGTTTTGAGTGGTGACCTAGCTATATAAGTGTTGTAATGAAAAGAAAAACATAACATGGCTGTTACTCTCTTTTTTGCCCCCACCCAAGAAGCCTTCCCCTTCTCTTCTTCTTCATCTCTCATTAATTCAAAGAGATTAGCAAAAAATCTCTTGAATTAAAAATACTAGAAATAGTTTCTAGTGTCTTGTTTACATCTGTAATCTCTTAAAAGGCAAAACTTGATTTTCTAATTCATAGAAAAAGCTTTAGAAGATGTTCAAGGGCTGCCATAGGTGATCTTGGTGTGGACAAGCTAGAGGGACAACATCTGGTTTCCTAAAGACGCATCCCAAAGGTGACAAACACACTGCAGTGCATTAAAAGGTTAGTGCACTTGTTCTTGATCTAATCTAGGGTTCTTAAAATTAATCTGATTAATTCTAAAATCTTAAATAGTAAATGTAAATCCAAAAATATATTAAAAGAGTTGTAATTTGTTGTTTATCATTGAAATCAAATAGATAAAAATAGATCTTGCATGATGTATGTGACCCTAGGTGAAAAATTTTTGAATTCAATGATATAAACTTATGTTTTTCATGCTTCCGCTCTAATACCAATATTGTAGATCTATATCTTATTGAAATGTTGGAACTAATTTCATGTCATTTGGAGTTTTTTTAGACCAAGTTATGGTCATTTTACTATTGCTGGTTAAGTTGCACTTATATTGCAAAGTTTAGGTCATTTTTAGGTCAAAGTCAATTCAGCCAGTTTTTGTAAGCCAACTTTGGTGATCATTTTGACTTAGTAATTGGCATTTCTGGGCTTGGTGGTCTTCACCAAAGTTGTATCCCTATGTCTAAGCTTTCCAACCATATAAATTTCAGGTCATTTGGATATGTTTTGAGTGAGTTATGGCCAAAAGACTGATTACTATTCATATGGTCAAATTCTGGGTTCACATTTTAAGCAATCCGAATTTAGTCACTTTTTAGGTCATTTTCTAGGCAGAATTTGGGCAACACTTCTGCATAAAAGTTGGCCTATTTTATGTCTAGTTTTACCTCCAATTGGCCTTATACCAATTGGAGTTAAAATTTTTCACTTATAACCTAATATATACACTACCAACAATCACAACCTGCATAAAAGAATTTATACTCCCAATTTGGCAATCCTCATCCTCCCAATACTTGAATATTCATTTATGGCATTTATATATATTGTCAACACAATTTCAACAAAGTAAATTGGGCAGAACACTCAAAAGTTCAAGGTACACAATACTCTATTAAAATTCTCTATGTAAGTCAACCCAAATTCAATATATATACTTACCTAAATTTCACATACACTTCCATGGCAATTACACACATACTGCCCCCAATTCATCACCATCATAATTCATCAATAATTTTCATCAATTTACACATAAAATCATGAGTTTACAAGCTGCCAACCATGGCAGTTTACTAAGGCAATTAATTCCCCTTTCAAACCCCTAAATTCAACACTAACATTAATATACACATACAATTAACTTATTAATCTTTCTAATCACTTCATTCAACATCAATTCCCACTAATTTAATGTGAGAATAAATCAAACCTCTTTCATCTCCATGGCTTCCAAATTCATGGTGAACAATAACTCAAGCATTTCCTCAAAATTTCTTAACCATTTGACTTGTAACGCCCCGAAGTTCGGTAGTGCGTTCTACTATTCCGATGACCAGTGTTGTCCGGACAGCTAGAATGCCTAGAACTACACTTACATATTAATGAGGAGACATAAAATAAGGAAATACAAGAAAAGAAAATATAAGAAAAACAAAGGAAAATAATAGCAAAGAAATGTAACCAAGTTAAGCGAGCCGAGAACCCTAGCGATGGGTGACCGCACCGAGAAGTTGCGGCGTGGACCGTTGACTAGCCCTGGACTGCAGAGAACCCTAGGAAAATATTTTTAGGACTTAAATAGACACCTATTGAAGTATAAATACCATTAGAAATATCAAAGAAAAATTAATTAATTAGTACAAAGAAAATTGATCGAAAAACGGACAAAACCCGGTGTTACCGAAAAATTGAGGATGCAACCCGAACAGGGGCATTGTGATCATTTGACACCCTGAGTTGTCTTTTGACTTAAATTTCCACTAAAAATAAATGATATTACACTTGGAAAATGTCATGAAAAATTAAATTAGTGGTACCTCATGTAAATAGCAAAAATGGGAAGCTTAATGTGGGAAAATGAAATCTTATATTAAACTAATATTTAATTTAAGCTTAGTGCTCCACTCACCCATCAAAGTGGACTACTAACTCATCATCTTGGGCAGAATACACATCTTCATCTTTAACCTTTGAACCAGCAGAAATTTGCTCCCAAAAAAACTCCATTGACGCATGGTTTGAAGCTCCATGCATGTGAGATTCAAGCTCCTTTCTTGGCACTTTCCTTCATTAAAGATTGTCCATACACCTTGGGCAGTAGATAGGCAACAAGAAGACCAAGTTTTGGAGAGATTTTGAAGAGTTTCCAAAGTATTAAGTTTGTGTTTTTTATTATTATTTCATTAAAGTTAGTAAGAATGTTATGGGTACTTGAATTGTGGAGAGATTTTTTAGGTTTGATATTTAAAGGGGGATGTGTACTTTTGGCAGCCATGGAAACCCCTTGAGGACAGTTTATTCTTGCTTGTAAATGGTAGATTAAAAGGTTGATTAAATGTTTATGTGTGTAGGAATTGATTTGGGTGATGTATACTTAGTATATGCGAATGTGTATTTGAAATTGGAAGATGGGAAATTAATGGAGTGTAATGTATGAATCGGCAGCTTGGTTTGGTGAACCATAAGAATGTTCTTTCATTTTTAGTTTATAGAATATTAATGTTGAATTGTGATAGTTGTTATGGCAGCTTGGGTATATATATGATGGTGTGAGGTTGGACATGTAAATGAGCTAGGTTAAGTGATTGAATTGTTGTAATTTGAGCTTGAAAAATTCTGTTCTAAATGGTGCATATTGAGGGTGATTGTAAGCTGCCAAAATGACCAACAATATGTTGTGAATTGTGTTTAGGTTATGGTACAAACCAGAATTGGCACGAATGTTTAGTTTGGTAAATGTTAAAAGTGTCCTTTGATGAGTAATGAATAAAATGCAATAGGGCAGTTTATGTTATGGGCCTAGAACCTTAAGTGTGTGGCTCCAATTGGTATGAGACCAATTGGAGGTGAAACTAGGCACAAAATGTGCCAAGTTTCATGAAGGAAGCTTACCAAAATTCTGCTTGTAAGGTAACTTGAAATGTGACCAAATCCGGATTAGTGCATTTAAGGCCTGAAAATTGACCATTTGGGCAGCAGTTAGTGTTTTGGGCCATAACTCACTCAAAACAGGTCCAATTGACCTGAAATTTTAACCATGAATAGTTAAGACCTATATCTACAAGTCTTATGAAGACATCAAAGCCCAGAAATGACCATAAGCAAGTCAAACAGCTTGCACAAATTCGGGTCCAAAAACTGGCCGAACCTTAAATGACCTAAAATTACCTAAGGTGACCAATTTTGATGCATTTTGACCAGCAATAGTAAAATGACCATAACTTGGTCTACATAACTCAGAATGATCTGAAATTTTGCCCCTCATGCAATAAGACATAGGTCTACAAGTTTGTAGTTTTGATCGAAACCCGAAAACTGAGGGAACTAGGTCGTCCGGCTAGGTCAAACTAGTATCCCGGAATCCAGCAAATTGCAATAAAACGCAAAATACATAGAAATAAATTTGGTAATATGTACCAACTTTAAAAGGCTACAAATGTGACATATTAGTAACACTAAAACCTAATTTACCTAGAATGCATTGAGGGTCGACATATTAGGTTGACTAAGCAAATAATAGAATTCAATGAATTAATTATCAAGCATTATCGTTAGAGACAGTTTAAATGTGTACTGAAACACTTCAAATTGTGTTTCTCAGTTAGCAAAGACTCAGGGAAGGAGAAGGAAACACTGAGTCAGAGCCAAGAGACAGTTATCAAAAATTTGTATACAGCTAGTTTTTAACTGATTTTGTTTTGAATATTTCATATGATTAAATGACATATTTTTCTTATGTATTATGTTTAACAAGCATTGGATTTAATTCAATGATTATTAAAATTGTTATAGTATGTATGAATTTAGCTTTGTGAAATGGTATTACCACAAGTATTAAGCATTATTATGGATTGAATAAATTATATTTTGGAAAATTATGATAGAACATGTTTTGAATTGTGATGGTAATTTTCATGGAAAAATGCAAATTTATGATTTGAATTGTGATGAGCATAAAAATTATTGGATATTGGAATTGAATTTGAATCAAATTATATTGTGATTTATGCTCACTAAAAGGATTTTGATATTGTTTTATATCTCACTATAGATGCTTGACTAGGTTATTACCCATCTCTCTCATTTGTTGAGAAGATAATGGAGTTAGTTGTGTTTTGATTACCATGGTACGTGCACAGGCTTAGATTTTCCTCTGCTTTGAGGTTAGATCTAAGTTTTTTATCGTTATGGCCCTTGCAGAAGATTCATTATTGTGATGTGTACTATGCACGATGATTTGACCTCCCCGACCATAGGGAGTTAGAATCTGATTCGACCTCCCCGACCATAGGGAGTTAGAATCACTTCTAATATGGCCCTTTCGGATTAGTCTTGCATAGTTAGTGAGATAAATAATGATTTTTGAGATACAACATGATTTTTGAGATGCAGCATGATTTTTGAGATACAGCATGGTTTTTGAGATATAGCATGATTTTTGAGATACAACATGATTTTTGAGATACAGTGTGGTTTTTGAGATACAACATGGTTTTTGAGACACAGAATGTTTCTGAATAGTAAAGAATTGTGATTTCAATTATGATTTATGTATAATTGATTTTGTTGGAATTACCTTAAATGGTTAGTTATGATTTGATAAATTGAATTTCGTGATCAAAGTCATTTTATACAAATGATTTACATTATTGGCAATGAATATTTTGAGTTTTGGAATTTGATGAGTATTCAGATTTTCAAATTATTTTTGTAAATTTTGTCAATGTATATTGTACTATGTTTTAAATTATAGCTGTGCACCACTGAGTTCACCACTCAGCTATAGCTTTGTATGCTGTCGCAAGTAAGAAGAGAATAGAGCAGTGAGTAAGTTTCTTTGAAGACACATTCAGATCAGCTCCAGGTATATCATAGGTATACCCATGTACATAAGTTTTGATGTATGCATGTAATAATATGTACGTAAATTATTTGAGCAGTTGTATAAAAACTCTTGTAAAATATTTTGGTATGTAATTAAATGTAAATTATTGTAAATGTAAATTTGGGATTTCATTTATCTGAATAGTTTTGTAATATTAATTTTGAGTCTTGTAATCAATGAAATGTTTCTTTTGTGAGGAGATTGATTTGATTATTGACATTTGAATTATGGGTTCAAATGAAGTTATTGAAGTTGTATTTGAGAAAACATATTGGGAGTGTGTTCTTTGCAGGTTTTGAAGAACTGTTCTCTCAAAATACAACCGGCACTTTGCCGAAATTTTGAAAAAAATTTTATAACACCAGATTCTAATCAATGTTTTAAATTTCATGAAAATTGTTTTAAAATCTCTTGTAGTATATTTAATGGATTATCGGTAGGCGAAGTACGGTAATTCATTAGGTGTACTACGGGATCATGTTACATCTTACAGGGGAGTAGGGTGTGACATGTTTAGTGGTATTAGAGCAATGGTTTTTAAGTAAATTTCGAACTGTGAATTTGAAATATTTTTGTCGGTAACTATAACTGCTCAAATGTTTAATACATATAGTACATTTATATCATAAATATGAACTAATAGAGAGGAATTGAAGGAACGGAAGCATGAAAAACACAAGTTTATACCATTGAATTCAAAAATTTTCACCTAGGGTCACATGCATCATGCAAGATTTATTTTTATCTATTTGATTTCAATGATAAACAACATATTAAAACTCTTTTAATATGTTTTTGGATCTATATTTCCCATTTAAGATTTTAAAATTAATCAGATTAATTTTAGAACCCTAGATTAAATCAAGAACGATTACACTAACCTCTTGATGCACTGCAGCGTGTCTGCGCCTTTGAGATTCATCTTCAGGACACCAGATGTTGTCCCTCTAGCTTGTCCACACCAAGAACATCTATGGCAGCCCTTGGATAGCTTCTAAAGCTTTTTCTATTAATTAGAAAATCAAGTTCTGCCTTTTAAGAGATTAAAGATGTAAACAGGACACTTGAAACAATTTCTAGTGTTCTTAATTCAAGAGATTGATGGCTAATCTCTTTGAATTGATGAGAGATGAAGAAGAATAGAGGGAGGGCTGCAAAATGGCGTGACAAAGGAGTGTGGCTGCTGGTTGTATTTTATTTTCCCATAACAACACTTAAATAGCTAGGTTAACACATTAAACCCTTGCCACATGTCACCCTTTGATTAGCTCTAGGTTTAAGTGACCCAATCACATTGTGCCAAGTGTCAAACCTATATTTATTCTTGATTTTAATCATCTTACATGAATAAAAAACATTTGGCAAGCTTATGTGTTATGCCATGTGTCACTGTCACACTGCAAAATGACCAAAATGCCCCTGTGTCTTAATTTTGAGTTCTTAACCCAAAATAGTTATTTTCTTCTTCTAATTAATTTATATCAAATATAAATTAATTAATTAATCTCTATTAATTAATTTCTCATCAATTAAATTCATATTTAAACACTTTAAATATAAATTTAATTTATACTACACATCCAATAATCTAGATTTGGTTTCAAGTCATGCTAGGGACTTTGCAATTTAATTGCAAACCAAACCTATTTAATTAATCAATTAAACTTTTTAATTAATTAATTAAATTATATTTAAATAGGTGATAACTTGTGTATGTGTGTGACTTACTAGGCTCATCACTAATTGGCGATGAGACATGATATCAACTCTTAATATCATCAGAACTCTTTCTTACCATAAATGATTTCTCTAAATCATTTTATGAACCTCATAGACCATGGTTAACACCTAGCATAGCATGCCATGGCCACCCAATTAGTAATAAGGTTTACCTTAAATGAACCTATAATCATATATTACCATGCACTAGAATCTCTCTGTTACAAAATCCCAACTCAAGCTGGAGTCATGGTTTATGTCAAACTCCATTTGCTATGAATATTATGTTCTCTTTTAATTCCAGTTCTTGATTAAAAAGATTTTCTCATCAGAAACTCTTTTCTGAATAAATCTATCTGTCCTGGCCAGGAACTTGAAACATCAAGAACAATTAAATGAACATAGGATTTTATCTCTATTTACTTAGAGTAACAGATTCCATCTTGATCAACACCTACCTCCATATATAACTAGTAGGAGCCAACACATGCCCATATACCCATACACGGTACAAGTATGAAAGCAGTATCAAACTCAAACTACCTATATACAAGATAACTGTGCTATCTCAGGTCTAAAGATTATACGCACTAATATGATTTATGACAAAACATTGACAAGAGTAAACTCCATGTGCTTGTCATAAGTGTCACTGGTTCGGCCTACTTATCATTTATAAGTACATATCATGTTTGTTATATGGCATGAGACTCACCATTCCATCTTATTTATATCTCATATAAATAACTTAGGAACAAACATGAATACAATCTTTCTGGATAAGTCATGTCCTTATTATGAAGTATCCTCGATTGTGAACCTATTTATGATACTTCGTGCTAGAAATATTGTCACTCATATTCTTAACAACTTAAGAATAATATTTCTAACAAAATATCAATGGACCTTTTCTATTACACATAAATATATTATGTAAACAGAAAAGTGAAAATGCCTTTTATTAATAAAAATATGTACAAGATACATACTAAATGATATGCTCTAGGGCATACTACTAACAATCTCCCACTAGCACTAGAGCCATTCATTACAATATCTTAGACCTATCTTCTCAAGATGTCGGTCTAACTGAGTCTATGACATAGGCTTAGTGCATGGATCAGCTGGATTTTCAGCTGATGCTATTTTCTGCATGGCTACATCGCCTCGCCCAACTATTTCTCTGATAATGTGGTAGCGCCTTTCTATGTGTTTGGATTTCTGGTGAGACCTTGGTTCCTTAGCCTGTATGACTGCTCCATTGTTGTCACAGTGTAGTGGAACTGCTGACTCAATGGAAGGAACTATTGTAAGTTCTGTCACAAACTTCTTTATCCAAACAACTTCCTTTGTAGCATCTGATGCAGCAATATACTCAGCCTCTGTAGTGGAATCTGCAATCGTGCTCTGTTTGGAACTCTTCCAACTGACTGCACCTCCATTATGAATGAACACATATCCAGAGGTAGACTTTCTATCATCGATATCTGATTGGAAATCAGAATCAGTATAACCATCCAATTGCAAGTCTCCACCTCCATAAATCAAGAATAAATCCTTAGTTCTTCTCAAGTACTTAAGAATATTCTTGATGACTATCGATGTTCCAAACTGGATTGGATTGATACCGCTAGTCAAACTAACGACATATGCGATATCGGCCTAGTACACAACATTGCATACATTAAACTTCCAATAGCCAAGCATATGGAATCTGGCCATCTTATCTCTTTCTTGGTGTCTTTGGAGACATCTCTTTAGAAAGATGGATACCACGTCTCACTGGTAACAATCCTCTCTTGGAATCAAGCATGTTAAACCTCTTTAACACCTTTTCCAAGTATAGACTTTGGGATAAACCAATTATTCTTTTCGCTCTATCTCTATAGATGCGAATCCCAAGAATATAGGTTGCCTCCCCTAAGTCTTTCATGGAGAATGTATTTGACAACCATACCTTTATAGTCGTCAACATACCTGTGTCATTACCCATCAACAGTATGTCATCCACATATAAGACAAGGAAAGTGATAGCATCACTAACCTTCTTATATACACATGGCTCATCCTCATTTTTGATAAAACCAAAGGATTTAATGGCTTCATCAAAACGGATGTTCCAACTCCTCGAAGCTTGTTTTAACCCATAAATGGATCGCTTTAGCTTGCATACCTTGGAACCATCTTGGGATTCAAATCCCTTAGGTTGTTCCATGAAAATGTTTTCTTCAATATATCCATTGAGAAAAGCTGTTTTGACATCCATCTGCCAAATCTCATAATCATAGTATGCAGCTATTGCTAATAAAATCCTAATTGATTTAAGCATGGCAACAGGCGAGAAAGTCTCCTCATAGTCGATTCCTTGCCTTTGGCGAAACCCTTTCGCTACTAGCCTTGCCTTATAGGTCTCTACCTTTCCATCAGAACCAATTTTCTTCTTGAAAACCCATTTGTTCCCTATAGGTATAATACCTTCAGGTGGGTCAACAAGATCCTAAACTTGATTCTTATACATGGAATCAATCTCGGATTTAATAGCATCAATCCATTTTGAAGAGTCTATATCTGATATAGCTTCTTCATAGGTAAGTGGATCATCTCCATGATCTACTTCTTCATGAGTAGACAACTCTTGTTCTTCTTCATGAAGAAAACCATATCTCACTGGTGAGTGAGATACCCTGGTTGTTCTACGAGGAACAGCTGTAGATGTTTCATCAATGGGTATAGGTTGACTAGATGGATCTATATCCATTTGATCTGTTGGTTGGTCAGAATTCTCCAATTCTAACTCTATTTGCCTTCCTTTGCCTCCTTCTTGAACAAACTGTTGTTCAAGAAATATGGCATCTCTACTTATAACAACCTTTTGTGAAGTAGGCAAATAAAAATAATATCTAAAACTATCTTTTGGATATCCAACAAATCGACCTTTTTCTGATCTGGTCTCCAATTTATCAGTGTTCAGTTTTTGATATAAGCTGGACAACCCCAAATCTTAACATGCTTAAGACTTGGTTTTCTTCCATGCCATATCTCATAAGGTGTGGAAGAAACTGATTTTGATGGAATCCTATTCAGAATATACAAAGCTGATTCTAATGCAAATCCCCAAAAGGAGATTGGCATATCAGTATAGCTCATCATACTACGTACCATATCCAATAGGGTACGATTTCTCCTTTCAGATACACCATTTAGCTGTGGCGTTCCTGGAGGAGTCAGCTGAGAAACAATTTCATGCTCTCTCAAGTATTCATCAAATTCAGTACTCAAATATTCACGTCCACGATCTGATCGAAGAGCTTTAATATTCTTTCCTGTTTGATTTTCTACTTCAGATTTAAATTCTTTGAACTTTTCAAAAGATTCATATTTGTATTTCATCAAATACAAATACCCAAACCTTGATTTATCATCAGTAAAGGTAATAAAATAATGAAAACCCCCTCTAGCCATTTCTTTAAATGGACCACATACATCACTATGTATTAGCTCCAAAATATTTTCAGCTCTTAGCCCTTGTCCAACAAAGGGTGATCTAGTCATTTTGCCCTGAAGGCAAGATTCACAAGTTGGAGTAGGCTCAGAGCCCAATGAGGATAAAATCCCCATTTTCTCCAATTTTGCAATCCTATCTTCTGCAACATGACATAACCTTAAGTGCCAAATATATTTTGAACTTGAGTTGGTTTTCACCATGGCATTGCATTCTTTAGATCACTTGCATTCAATTTGTGTTTGTCATTATTATCCAAATAATAAAGTCCATCATTCATATAACCTGAACCAACATATTTATTTCCAAAATAAATATTGCAAACATCATCAGTGAACTGAAATTCATAGCCATCTCTAGTCAAACTAGATATAGAAATGATGTTCTTAAAAGCATCAGGTACATATAAAATATTATCCAAACACAAAACATGTCCAAACATGTAAAAAGATTTAGATCCTATGGCTAAAGCTTCAATAGTTGAGCCATTGCCAATCCGGACTCTAATATCTTGAGAACGCAAGTCGCCATCGCTTGCTAGTTTCTGCATATCATTAGAAATGTGAGAACTAGCACCAGTATCTAAAACCCAAGCTGTAGATGAACTATGAGTATCATCAGAATCTAAATAACAAGATATGGACATACCTTCCGAAGGTGTATCCTTCTTGTCCTTCAGAGAAGTAAGTTACTATGGGCAGTTCATTTTCCAGTGCCCATCCTTTTGGTAGTGGAAACACTTTCCTTTGCCTCCATCAGCTTTAGTCTTCCTTTTCTGTTTAGCTATTTTCTTGGAAGGACCAGGAATCTGAGGTTTCTTTTTCTTATTGTCCTTCTTCTTGTTGGACTTTCCAGCAGAAGAAGATGCAACCAAAGCTACCTCTCTTCCTTTATTACCTAGCATATTCTTTTGGGCAATAACCAGCATGTTGAGTAAACCAGCTAAGGTGCATTCCTGTTTAGTCATATGGAAATTTGTCACAAAATTCCCAAAAGACTCAGGAAGGGACTAAAGGATCAAATCAGTCTGTAGTTGGAAATCCATGATGAAGTCAAGATGTTCCAACTGCTCAATCAGCCGAATCATCTTGTGGACATGATCCCCAATATTCTGTCCCTCAAACATCCTCATACGGAATAACTGTCTAGATATCTCATACTTAGCATTCCTGCTGTGCTCACCATACAACTCTTGTAGGTGAAGGAGGATCTCACTCGCACTCTGCATGTTCTCATGTTGCTTCTGTAACTCATTACTCATGGAAGCAAGCATGTAACACTTAGCTCTTATATCATGCTCCTTCCACTTGTCCAAAGTTTCATGTTCCTTTTGTGTGGCCTCTGGAGGTAAGGGACCAGGAACATTTGAATCTAGAACATATCCTATATGTTCAAGGTTCAGGACAAGTTTCAAATTTCTTAGCCAATCAGACAGATTAGGTCCTGTCAACCTATTGTGATCAAGTATGCTTGCAAGGATATTGGATGGTGGTGGTTTGTTTTGTGCTCATTTTTATCAGAAAATTAGCTGCAGAAAATAACCAGATTAATTAGTAAATGTATCATGTAATTAACCAAAATGATTATGGTCTTTTAATCAAATTGGTCCTCCCACTAACTTAGCGAATCCTACACTTCCAAAGTAGAAAACGGAAATCCTAGTTGGATGGATTTCTAGTGGGTGATTGAATTCTTATAATTCTATTGATCATCCTCAGGTACATCCATTATTGGAATTACAATAAACTATAAGTGAGCAACTCCTTGCCCATCACATCTCATGTGAGGTTCAATCCTTTACCTAACCCCTAATGCTCAAAATCTCAGGTACATCCATTATTGACTTATCTTGCATTAGTTAAGTTGATCCCATTGAGCCAGTAATTATGTAAATAATTTTAATGCCCTCAGGTACATCCAATATTGGCCACCAAACCATTTACATATTTACAACATCTCATGCTTAACAATTATTCTTAAGAAAATCTCTTAAATTAATTGCATCTCATGCAACTATTTAAAATTTCTTAAAATAATTGCCCCAATGGAGGGCCTATGTTATAATTACTTTAATTATAGCATTTCCAACTTAATCATTTGTTTGGAAGATTTTATGGTCATTCTAATTACTATTAAGGTCTCACTTTGCACATTATCCATTTAGCATGCCTATATCATATAATTGCATACATTCCCATACATCTCATGCATTCATGGATAAGCAGTAAATATGGTATGATCATGGACTTTCTAAGGGATTCAATATTGAGCCACCAAGAATTGAATCAGGGCATTCCTAGGTGCATTTCATTCATTCATTTTACAAGAGTTGCTGAAGGAGTACATAATCAACACTTGATCTTGAATTCCTCTCACTGGTCCCACCAATGCTCTTGACCTCCTTGAACTTCTTGCAATCCAATATTACATAGTAATCCTTGGCATACCAAGGCGAATTTACAAGAACTTAAATAAATGAAATTACAACCCAAAAATTATTACAAACTTAATAATACATGCCCAAAATAAATTAAAATAAATTAATTAATTTATAATCCCAAAGAAACATAAAAGAAATAAATCCAATCACATTGGTCTTTTATAGTCCATGATCATCCATCATGCATATCACTATTTAACAATTAAATAAAACATACATACTTAAATTAAATTGAATATCTCATATTCAACTTAAAAATCCAGATTTGAATATGATTCAAATAAATTTAAAAATTCAGATTTGAATCCCATTCAAACAACTTTAAAAATTCAGATTTGAATCACATTCAAACATTTTTAAAAAATCAGATTTGAATCACATTCAAATATTTTTTAAAAAATCAGATCTGAATTTTATTCAATCAATTTTAAAAAATCAGATTTAAATATGATTCAAACAACTTTAAAAATTCAGATTTTAATCACATTCAAACAACTTTTAAAATTCAGATTTGAATCACATTCAAACAATTTTTAAAATTCTGATTTGAATCATAATTTAATTGTGTGATAAAAATTCTAATTAAACAATTTAATTAGACATAAAATGGATCTTAGATCATACAACAATTGTACATTCACCATCCATTTACCTTTGCACACCATTGTGGTGTATCAACCATGCGCACCATGGTGTTCATCACTTGTGCCGCCACCTTGGCTTTGCAACTAGCAATGAACTCTTGATCTCATGATCAAACACACAATTAAATCATATAAATATCAATATAAATGGCAAATATAGTTGCTCTGATACCAATTGAAGGAACGGAAGCATGAAAAACACAAGTTTATACCATTGAATTCAAAAATTTTCACCTAGGGTCACATGCATCATGCAAGATTTATTTTTATCTATTTGATTTCAATGATAAACAACTTATTAAAACTCTTTTAATATGTTTTTGGATCTGTATTTGCCATTTAAGATTTTAAAATTAATCAGATTAATTTTAGAACCCTATATTAAATCAAGAACGATTACACTAACCTCTTGATGCACTGCAGCGTGTCTGCGCCTTTGAGATTCATCTTCAGGACACCAGATGTTGTCCCTCTAGCTTGTCCACACCAAGAACACCTATGGCAGCCCTTGGATAGCTTCTAAATCTTTTTCTATTAATTAGAAAATCAAGTTCTACCTTTTAAGAGATTAAAGATGTGAACAGGACACTAGAAACAATTTCTAGTGTTCTTAATTCAAGAGATTGATGGCTAATCTCTTTGAATTGATGAGAGATGAAGAAGAATAGAGGGAGGGCTACAAAATGGCGTGACAAAGGAGTGTGGCTGCTGGTTGTATTTTATTTTCTCATAACAACACTTAAATAGCTAGGTTAACACAATAAACCCTTGCCACATGTCACCCTTTGATTAGCTCTAGGTTTAAGTAACCCAATCACATTGTGCCAAGTGTCAAACCTATATTTAATCTTGATTTTAATCATCTTACATGATTAAAAAACATTTGGCAAGTTTATGTATTATGCCATGTGTCACCTTCTCATGGTGCCACGTGTCACACTGCAAAATGACCAAAATGCCCCTGTGTCTTAATTTTGAGTTCTTAACCCAAAATAATTATTTTCTTCTTCTAATTAATTTATATCAAATATAAATTAATTAATTAATCTCTATTAATTAATTTCTCATTAATTAAATTCATATTTAAACACTTTAAATATAAATTTAATTTATGCTACACATCCAATAATCTAGATTTGGTTTCAAGTCATGCTAGGGACTTTGCAATTTAATTGCAAACCAAACCTATTTAATTAATCAATTAAACTCTTTAATTAATTAATTAAATCATATTTAAATAGGTGATAACTTGTGTATGTGTGTGACTTACTAGGCTCATCATTAATTAGCTATGAGACATGATATCAACTCTTGATATCATCAGAACTCTTTCTTACCATAAATGATTTCTCTAAATCATTTTATGAACCTCATAGACCATGGTTAACACCTAGCATAGCATGCCATGGCCACCCAATTAGTAATAAGGTTTACCTTAAATGAACCTATAATCATATGTTACCATGCACTAGAATCTCTCTGTTACAAAATACAAACTCAAGCTGTAGCAATGTTTTATGTCAAACTCCATTTGCTATGAATATTATGTTCTCTTTTAATTCCAGTTCTTGATTAAAAAGATTTTCTCATCAGAAACTCTTTTCTGAATAAATCTATCTGTCCTAGCCAGGAACTTGAAACATCAAGAACAATTAAATGAACATAGGATTTTATCTCTATTTACTTAGAGTAATAGATTCCATCTTGATCAACACCTACCTCCATATATAACTAGTAGGAGCCAACACATGCCCATATACCCATACACAGTACAAGTATGAAAGCAGTATCAAACTCAAACTACCTATATACAAGATAACTGTGCTATCTCAGGTCTAAAGATTATATGCACTGATATGATTTATGACAAAACATTGACAAGAGTAAACTCTATGTGCTTGTCATTAGTGTCACTGGTTCGGCCTACTTATCATTTATAAGTACCTATCATGTTTGTTATATGGCATGAGACTCACCATTCCATCTTATTTATATCTCATATAAATAACTTAGGAACAAACATGAATACAATCTTTCTGCATAAGTCATGTCCTTATTATGAAGTATCCTCGATTGTGAACCTATTTATGATACTTCGTGCTAGAAATATTGTCACTCATATTCTTAACAACTTAAGAATAATATTTCTAACAAAATATCAATGGACCTTTTCTATTACACATAAATATATTATGTAAACGGAAAAGTGGAAATGCCTTTTATTAATAAAAATATGTACAAGATACATACTAAATGATATGCTCTAGGGCATACTACTAACAGAAATCTCCTTGTGTTGGTTGTACAGTAATAGAAAATCTTGTGAAAAGATATGGAAGAGAAGAATGAGACAATAGAACAGTCCATGATGGCAGAAGTACAAGTTGAGGCCCCAACTCCACAAAGTGTTGAAGGCCCGGCTGTAGCAGTTTTACCAGTATAAATTACTGCACAAATGGCCCAGTAAATTGCCACTTTCTTCCAACAAATGGCTGATAATTTGTCAGGCCAAGCCCAAGTACAGACCCAACCCCCATAAGGGCAGTGTGAAATAGAGAAGAAGGAGAAATCTACAGGTCAGAACTCGAGCAGTAATTTGGGGAAGAGAAAAGAATTTGAGGAACCCCGAGCTCAAAGATATGACAGAGGCGGATCATTAGGGCAGAGAACACCAAGATCTAGTCGTTGAACAACCAGAAGTTCCTATTCTGCCTGTTTCTGCCATGTTTGTGGTAAGCTACATGGAGGTATTTATCGAAGGGCCTCTGGAGCCTGCTACAATTGTGGAAAGCTTGGACACTTTGTTAGAGATTGTACTAGACCACCTCGATCTACTCTCCGGAGTTCACAAACCGTCAGTCAGAGTTGAGATAGAAATAGAGTTGGTACTCCTCACCACTATAACATAGTGAATCAACTCGAATATAGTAGTGCACCAGTCAGAGCATCTACTATGCGCCAAGGAGAAAGAGCAGAAACTTCGGATGTAGCTGCTGGTATGTTCTTAATTTTTGAAGGAAACAATGAGTTATTATTTGATCCCAGCACTACTTATTTATATGTTAGTGTTAGAATTCTATGTTTTGCTGCTATTCCTTTACAGGGGAATAAATTTTGATGCGTTAGTGACTAGTTTTTTTTTAGGATAAAAACTAAAATAACAAGTATGATTGACATTAATTTTGGAAGAATTGTTAGCTAAAAGTATTTTCTAAAACACCATAAATTATAAAGCTAATTGGTGAGCCTACTTAATGTAAGGCAAGAGGAGCTAAAAGTAAGTTACAGTAATAGAATTGCTCTAGATGAGGGCAAAGATGTTACTGTTATTAATTATCAAAGGAAATTGTAATCAGAATCGATTTAGGATATTAGTGGATTCGAGAAAGATAAGATGTTATAAAACCTAGCCCATGAGGTTATAACGTAGTGACTATATAATGTTCTCAATGTTTGTATTGTAAGCTGCAGATTACAGTATCGATACGGGATTATTATGTAGAGCTACGTGCTTCCTCGTGGTACAATAAATTAAGAATATTTGTAAGTAATTTATAAATTGATACAGTTGCGCCCGAATAGAGTACTATTACGGGAAATAAATGTGAAAATTCTAGTAAGATATTTAAAACTTTAGAACTAGCCTATCAAACGACTACATTTGTAAGGTAGCTAGAGTCAGTGACTCGATTACATTAATGTGAATTACCTGTACCACAGTAATTGCTATAACCTTAGAGATATCAGTACGACTTGTCATCCTCAGACGGATGGACAGTCAAAACAAGTGATTCAGGTAAATTTTGAAACTCATTGAGTTTCTATAAATAATGAAATGAAATGATAATAATAACTTGTAATATGTGATAAGCCCTCAAGAATATACTGAGAACTTGTGTCATTGAATCCGAGGGGAGATGGGACAGATACATCCCACTAACAGAATTTGTATACATTAATAAGTGTCAAGCTAGCATACAAGTGGCACTCTATGAAATATTGTAAGGGAACAGATAACTATGGATTTTGTGATGAGATTTACAAGGACACAGAATAGTCATGATGCAGTATGGGTTATAGTTGATAGAATAACCAAGTCTGCTCACTTTTTGCCAGTCCGGATGGACTATAGCCCTAGAAGATTGGCCAGATTGTACATAAATGAGATTGTAAAACTGCATGGAGTGCCAGTGTTGATTGTATCAGGCAGAGATCCTAGGTTCACTTCTAGATCCTGGGGTAGTCTTCAGAGAGCCCTAAGAACTAGATTGAACTTCAGCACAGCATTCCACCCACAGACAGATGGCCAGTCTGAGAGGATTATTCAGATATTGGAGGATATGCTACGGGCTTGTGTGATTGAGTTTGAAAGTAGTTGGGATATACACTTGCCTTTGATTGAGTTTGCTTATAACAACAGCTACCAATCAAGCATTGGGATGCCTCCATATGAAGCTTTCTATGGCAGAAAGTGCAGAACTCCTTTATATTGGGATGAAGTAGGTGAAAGAAAGATGATTGGGCCAGAAATTGTTCAGCAAAAAGAGGAAAAGATCAGATTGATCAGGGATAGACTCAAGGCTGCATCAGACCGTCAGAAGTCCTATGTGGATATGAAGAGAAGAGACGTTGAATATGCAGTGGGTGATAAGTATTTCTCAAAGTTTCTCCTTGGAAGAGGATTATGAGATTTAGCAGAAAGGGGAAACTGAGTCCTCGTTTCATCAGACATATGAGGTTCTGGAAAGAGTGGGTCCTTTGGCATATCGGTTGGCATTACCTTCGGAGTTAGCAAGGATACACAGTGTCTTCCAAGTGTCCATGTTAAGGAAGTACAGATCAGACCCATCTCATGTACTATTAGTTGAAGAGATTGAGGTAAATCTAGACCTCTCCTATGAGGAAGAACCCATAGAAATTCTGGCTTATGAGGTGAAGCAGCTAAGGAATAAACAGATACACCTGGTTAAAGTGCTGTGGAACCATCATTCAGGCTAGGAAGCTACTTGGGAACGTGAAGAGGATATGAGGAGACAGCACCCACAGTTGTTTAGAAACTAATGCCACGTAAAATTTCGAGACGAAATTTATTTTAAAGGGGAGGGGGGGAACTGTAACGCCCCGAAGTTCGGTAGTGCGTTCTACTGTTCCGATGACCAGTGTTGTCCGGACAGCTAGAATGCCTAGAACTACACTTACATATTAATGAGGAGACATAAAATAATGAAATACAAGAGAAGAAAATATAAGAAAAACAAAGGAAAAATAATAGCAAAGAAATGTAACCAAGTTAAGCGAGCCAAGAACCCTAGCGATGGGTGACTGCACCGGGAAGTTGCGGCGTGGACCGTTGACTAGCCCTGAACCACGGAGAACCCTGGGAAAATACTTTTAGGACTTAAATAGACACCTATTGAAGTATAAATACCATTAGAAATATCAAAGAAAAATTAATTAATTAGTACAAAGAAAAGTGAGAAATCAAAAAACGGACAAAACCCGGTGTTACCGAAAAATCGGGAATGTAACCCGAACAGGGGCATTGTGGTCATTTGACACCCTGAGTTGTCTTTTGACCTAAATGTTCATTAAAAATAAATGATATTACACTTGGAAAATGTCATGAAAAATTAAATTAGTGGTACCTAATGTAAATAGCAAAAATGGGAAGCTTAATGTGGGAAAATGAAATCTTATATTAAACTAATATTTAATTTAAGCTTAGTGCTCCACTCACCCATCAAAGTGGACCACTAACTCATCATCTTGGGCAGAATACACATCTTCATCTTCAACCTTAGAACCAGCAGAAATTTGCTCCCAAAAAAAACTCCATTGATGCATGGTTTGAAGCTCCATGCATGTGAGATTCAAGCTCCTTTCTTGGCACTTTCCTTCATTAAAGATTGTCCATACACCTTGGGCAGTAGATAGGCAACAAGAAGACCAAGTTTTGGAGAGATTTTGAAGCGTTTCCAAAGTGGTAAGTTTGTGTTTTTGATTATTGTTTCATTAAAGTTAGTAAGAATGTTATGGGTACTTGAATTATGGAGAGATTTTTGAGGTTTGATGTTTAAAAGGGATGTGTACTTTTTGCAGCCATGGAAACCCCTTGAGGACAGTTTATTCTTGCTTGTAAATGGTAGATTAAAAGGTTGATTAAATGTTTATGTGTGTAGAAATTAATTTGGGTGATGTATACTTAGTATATGTGAATGTGTATTTGAAATTGGAAGCTTGGAAATTAATGGAGTGTAATGTATGAATCGGCAGCTTGGTTTGGTGAACCATAAGGATGTTATTTCATGTTTGGTTTATAGAATATTAATGTTGAATTGTGATAGTTGTTATGGCAGCTTGGGTATATGTATGATGGTGTGAGGTTGGACATGTAAATGAGCTAGATTAAGTGATTGAATTATTGTAATTTAAGCTTGAAAAATTCTGTGCTAAATGGTGCATATTGAGGGTGATTGTAAGCTGCCAAAATGACCAACAATATGTTGTGAATTGTGTTTAGGTTATGATACAAACCATAATTGGCATGAATATTTAGTTTGGTAAATGCTAAAAGTGTCCTTTGATGAGTAATGAATAAAATGCAATAGGGCAGTTTATGTTATGGGCCTAAAACCTTAAGTGTGTGGCTCCAATTGGTATGAGACCAATTGGAGGTGAAACTAGGCACAAAATGTGCCAACTTTCATGAAGGAAACTTACTAAAATTCTGCTTGTAAGGTAACTTGAAAAGTGACCAAATCCGGATTAGTGCATTTAAGGCCTGAAAATTGACCATTTGGGCAGCAGTTAGTGTTTTGGCCGTAACTCACTCAAAACAAGTCCAATTAACCTGAAATTTTAACCATGAATAGTTAATACCTATATGTACAAGTCTTATGAAGACACCAAAGCCCAGAAATGACCATACATAAGTCAAACAGCTTGCACAAATTCGGGTCAAAAAACTGGCCGAACCTAAAATGACCTAAAATGACCTAAAGTGACTAATTTTGATGCATTTTGACCAGCAATAGTAAAATGACCATAACTTGGTCTACATAACTCATAATGATCTGAAATTTTTCCTCGCATGCAATAAGACATAGATCTACAAGTTTGTAGTTTTGACTGAAACCCGAAAACCGAGGAAACTAGGTCGTCCGGCTAGGTCAAACTAGTATCCCGGAATCCAGCAAATTGCAATAAAACGCAAAATACATGGAAATAAATTTGGTAATATGTACCAACCTTAAAAGGCTACAAGTGTGACATATTAGTAACATTAAAACCTAATTTACCTAGAATGCATCGAGGGTTGACATATTAGGTTGACTAAGCAAATAATAGAATTCAATGAATTAATTATCAAGCATTATCATTAGAGACAGTTTAAATGAGTACTGAAACCCTTCAAATTGTGTTTCTCAGTTAGCAAATACTCAGGGAAGGGGAAGGAAACACTGAGTCAGAGCCAAGAGACAGTTATCAGAGGTTTATGCACAGCTAGTTTTTAATTGATTTTGTTTTGAATATTTCATATGATTAAATGAATATTTTTCTTATGTATTATGTTTAACAAGCATTGGATTTAATTCAATGATTATTGAAATTATTATGGTATGTATGAATTTAGCTTTGTGAAATGGTATTTCCACAATCATTAAGCATTGTTATGGATTGAATAAATTATATTTTGGAAAATTGTGATAGAACATGTTTTGAATTGTGATGGTAATTTTCATGGAAAAATGCGAATTTATGATTTGAATTGTGATGAGCATAAAAATTATTAGATATTGGAATTGAATTTGAATTGAATTATATTGTGATTTATGCTCACTAAAAGGATTGTGATATTGTTTTATATCTCACTATAGATGCTTGACTAGGTTATTACCCGTCTCTCTCATTTGTTAACAAGACAATGGAGTTAGTTGTGTTTTGATTACCATGGTACGTGCACCGGCTTAGATTTTCCTCTGATTTGAGGTTAGATCTAAGTTTTTTATTGTTATAGCCCTTGCGGAAGATTCATTATTGTGATGTGTACTGTGTACAATGATTCGACCTCCCTGACCATAGGGAGTTAGAATCACTTCGAATATGGCCCTTTCGGATTAGTCTTGCATAGTTAGTGAGATAAAGAATGATTTTTGAGATGCAGCATGGTTTTTGAGATACAGCATGGTTTTTGAGATACAGCGTGGTTTTTGAGAGACAACATGGTTTTTGAGATAGAATGTTTCTGAATAGTAAAGAATTGTGATTTCAATTATGATTTATGTATAATTGATTTTGTTGGAATTACCTTAAATGGTTAGTTATGATTTGATAAATTGAATTTCGTGATCAAAGTCATTTTATACAAATGATTTACATTATTGGCAATGAATATTTTGAGTTTTGGAATTTGATGAGTATTCAAATTTCCAAATTATTTGCTGTAAATTTTGTCAATGTATATTGTACTATGTTTTAAATTATAGTCTGAGTTCACCACTCAGCGATAGCTTTGTATGCTGTCACAGGTAAGAAGAGCATAGAGCAGTGAGTAAGTTTCTTTGAAGACACATTCAGATCAGCTCCAGGTATATCATAGATATACCCATGTACATAAGTTTTTATGTATGCATGTAATAATATATATATAAATTATTTGAGCAGTTGTATAAAAACTCTTGTAAAATATTTTGGTATGTAATTAAATGTAAATTATTGTAAATGTAAATTTGGGATTTCGTTTATCTGAATAGTTTTGTAAGATTAATTTTGAGTCTTGTAATCAATGAAATGTTTCTTTTGTGAGGAGATTGATTTGATTATTGAGATTTGAATTATGGGTTCAAATGAAGTTATTGAAGTTGTATTTGAGAAAACATAATGGGAGTGTGTTCTTTGCAGGTTTTGAAGAACTGTTCTCTCAAAATACAACCGGCACTTTGCCGAAATTTTGAAAAAATTTTTATAACACCAGAATCTAATCAATGTTTTAAATTTCATGAAAATTGTTTTAAAATCCCTTGTAGTATATTTAATGGATTATCGGTAAGCGAAGTACGGTAATTCATTTAGTGTACTACGGGATCATGTTACATCTTACAGGTGAGTAGGGTGTGACATGACTTGTTTTAACCTTAGCACAACTTTTACTTAAGAAAATTTAAGAAACTAACACTAATCTTTTATGGAGCTTGATCAAACCTCAACTATTCTTCTTCAAAATACCATCAATCTCTTCCTTGTAGTGTGGGGAGCAAAGTTAATGAAGTGAGCTTTGGGATTTAAGTTGGAAATGGTGGAGGTTATGGAGCTTTTGAAGTTTTGGCCATGGAGGAATTTTGGGTCTTCAATTCGGCATGGAGAAGATGAAGTGTTACACCCTACCCCTCTGTAAGGCATAACACGATCCCGTAGTATACCTAATGAATTACCAACTTCGTCTACTGATAACCCATTAAATACACTACAAGGGATTTTAAAACTTTTCTTACTTCTTTTTACAGTGGTGAGCGCTATTTACAAGTGTTAAAAATTTTTTCCTTTTTGAACTGAAGTGAAACAGCTAACACATTTGGATTATTGGTAATTTCTGTAAAAATTTTGGCATAGTGCCATCTGTATTTTGGAATAAAATAGTTCTTCAAAAACCTGTAAGAAGCACTTCAAATATATTTCTCAATCTCAAACTCCAACATTTAGTCAACTCAAATCCATAATAATTTTTCAGTAATTTTAAAGGCTGAGATAAAAGAAATATATCACAATATTTACAAACCAAAATAATTTACAATTTATTTTACAATTTCAATGTACAATTTTAATTTACAGCTGCTCAAAACCAAGAACACTATATATATACAGTGAACATACATTACAATACAAAATGCAAACTATGGTATACTCAATATACCCGATGATCTCTCAGTGTAGTACTAGTAGCCTAGTCTGCTGCCCTGTCAGTCTGTTTACCTGCGATAGCAATGAAAAGCTATCGCTGAGTAAAATTTACTCAGTGGTGCACAATAACAATTTGAAATGCGATATATAAATCTTTTATTTACAATTCATAAATCAAATAATTCACAATTCCATTTCATAATTTACAAAGTTCATATAACACAAATTTGATCAAATAACTGAATAATACAGTTTTGTCAATCAATAACACAATTTGATCAAATAACTGAATAATACAGTTTTGCCAATCAATAACACAATTTGATCAAATAACTGAATAACACAGTATTGCCAATCAATAACACAATTTAGACCATGACACAATTTTTCCGCACATGCCGTGTTGTACACCACGACAAGACACACTCACCCCAATAATCGAAATCAATGAGGGAGGAAGCTAGCTAAATAATGAGTACTCATCCACACTCACCTCAGACTGGCAAGTCAAAAAGGAAGGAACATAATCACACTCACCCCAGGCTGATAAGTCAAAGAGGGAGGAATATAATAATAGTGTCATGCCAAGTGTGAATCAAAACAATTTCAAATCACAATATTTCATACAAACCACAAATCACATTTTATCTCAAAATTTTCATTTGCAAAGTTGGCAACACAATAATTTCCAAATAATATTTCCAAAACCAAAATAATAAAAAATTATTCATAACTCATTTCTCCAAATAAATTTCCTAGTAAAAGCAGAGAATATAAAAGTATTGTGCACGAAAACAATTTAAAACTATAATGTTCAATTAAATTTTTAAGTAGAAAATGAGAAGTCAAAATTATTGTGCACAAACACAATTTAAAACAATAACATACAAATAATCATAATTTATTTGAATTGAAAAATTCAAAAGAAATAACTATTATGCACAAACCTCTGATATATGCCTCTTGGCCCTGACTTAGTGTTTACTTCCCCTTCCCTGAGTCTTTGCTAATTGAAACACACAATTTGAAGTGTTTCAGTACTCATTTAAACTGTCTCTAAGAATAAAGCTTAATAATTAACTTATTGAATTCTATTATTTCCTTAGTCAACCTAAGATGTTGACTCTCGATGCACTCTAGGTCAATTAGGTTTTAATGTCACTAATATATCACATTTGTAGCCTTTTAGTATATGTTACCAAATTCATTTCCATGTATATTGCATTTTATTGCATTTTGTCGGATTCTGATATACTAATTTGACCTAGTCGAATGACCTAGTTTCCCCATTTTTCGAGTTTTGGTCAAAACTACAAACTTGCAGATCTATGTCTTATTGCACGCGGGGTAAAATTTCAGGTCATTCTGAGTTATGTAGACCAAGTTATGGTCATTTTACTATTGCTAGTTAGAATGTACCAAAATGGTCACTTTAGGTCATTTTTAGGTCACTTTTGGTTCGGCCAGTTTTTGGACTCGAATTTGTGCAAGCTATTTGACTTGCTTATGGTCATTTTTGGGATTTGGTGTCTTCATAAGACTTGTAGATATATGTCTCAACTATTCATGGTAAAAATTTCGGGTCAATTAGACCTGTCTTGAGTGAGCTGTGGCCAAAACATTAACTGCTGCCCAAATGGTCAATTTTCAGGCCTTAAATGCACTAATCCGGATTTGGTCATTTTTCAAGTTACCTTCCAAGCAGAATTTTGGTAAGCTTCCTTCATGAAAGTTGGCACATTTTGTGCCTAGTTTCACTCCAATTGGTCTCATACCAATTGGAGCCACACTTAAGGTTCTAAGCCAAAACACACACTGCCCTATTGCACATTGTTCATCACTCATCAATTACACATTTAACACTTACCAAGTTACACATTCATGCCATTTCTGTTTTGTACCTTACCATTAACACATTTCACAACACTTTTTTTGTCATTTTGGCAGCTTGTAACCACACTTAATATGCACATTATAGTATAGAATTTTCCAAGTTCAAATTACAAACAATTTAATCACATAACCTAGCTCATTTACATGTCCAAACTCACACCTTCATACATATGTACATGCTGCAATAACAAATACCATAATTCAACAATATAATTTCATAAACCAAACCACAAATTAACATATCTTGATATACACTTCAAGTTTGCCGAATTGTACCTCTCTTTGAATTAACTTCCAAACTTCCAAAATCAAGTGTACTTTCACATATACTTAGTATACATCACCCAATTTATTGCTACACACATAAACACTTCATCAATACTTTAATCTACCATTTACATGCAAAGATAAACTGCCCTTATTGAAGTTCCATGGCTTCCAAAAATATACCTCTCCCTTAACTCATCAAACCTCAAAAATCCTTCCACAATTTAACTACCCATAACATCCACACAAGGTTTAATGAAACAATAATAAAAAACACATACTTACTACTTTGAAAACTCTTCAAAACCTTCACTAAACTTGATCTTCTTGCTGCCTATCTACTGCCCAAGTGGTGTAGAACAACTTTTGTGAAGGAATCAAATGGAATGGAGGTGGGATTCATGGTTGCATAGAGCTTGGGACAATTCAGCCATGGAGGTTTTCATCCTTCAATTTCGGCTGGTTTTTTGTGAGGTTGAAGAAGATGAAAATCTGTGGTCCAAAAAAAGGTTTAGTGGTCCACTTTAGGTGTGAGTGGAGCGCTAAGTGAGAATATAATGTTTGTTTATTCTTAAGTTTCCTTATTCCTACATTAAGCTCCTATCTTTTGCTATTTACATTAGGTACTACCAATTTAATTTTTCATGACATTTTCCAAGTGTAATATCATGTATTTTTAATGGACATTTAGGTCAAAAGACAACTCGGGGTGTCAAATGACCACAATGCCCCTGCTCAGGTTGCATTCCCGATTTTTCGGTAACACCGAGTTTTGTCCATTTTCTCGATTTCTCACTTTTCTTTATACTAATTAATTTTTTTTTTATATTTCTAATGTATTTATACTTTAATATGTCTTTAATTATGTCTTAAAAATATTTTCTAGGGTTCCCCGCGGTCCAGGGCTAGTCAACGGTCCATGCCGCGACTTCCAGGTGCGGTCACCCATCACTAGGGTTCTCGACTCGTTTAACTTGGTAACATTTCATTGCTATTATTTTTCCTTTGTTTTTCTTCTATTTTCTTTTCTTGTATTTCATTATTTTATGTCTCCTCATCAATATTTAAGTGTAGTTTGAGGCATCCTAGCTGTTTGGACAACACTGGTCACCGGAACAGTAGAACGCACTACCGAACATAGGGGTGTTACATGAAGAAGGAGATGAAGTGCTTAGTAGACATACACATGTCCCTTAATGAGTTTAAATGCCCCTTAGTGCTCCACTAAATTTTAATTAACATTAAAATATTCTAATTTTAATTATTCCAAATTCTTACCCTTAATTTCTTCCTAATTATCTTTTATACATAATTTCATTTTTCATGGCATTTTCTGTAACACCCCTATGTTCGGTAGTGCGTTCTATTATTCCTATGACCAGTGTTGTCCGGACAGCTAGGATGCCTAGAACTACACTTAGATATGGGTGAGGAGACATAAAATAATGAAATACAAGAAAAGAAAATATAAGAAAAACAAAGGAAAAATAATAGCAATGAAATGTAACCAAGTTAAACGAGCCGAGAACCCTAGCGATGGGTGACCGTACCGTGCAAGTTGCGGCGTGGACCGTTGAGTAGCCTTGGACCGCAGGGAGCCCTAGAAAATATTTTTAAGACATAATTAAAGACCTATTGAAGTATAAATATTATTAGAAATATCAAAGAAAAAATAATTAATTAGTACAAAGAAAAACGGAAAATCGAGAAAATAACAAAACTCGGTGTTACAAAAAAATTGGGAATGCAACCCGAACAGGGGCATTGTGGTCATTTGACACCTGAGTTGTCTTTGACTTAAATGTCCATTAAAAATAATTGATATTACACTTGGAAAATCTCATGAAAAATTAAATTGGTGGTACATAGTTTAAATAGCAAAAGATACGAGTTAAATGTGGGAATTTGAAAACTTTAGAATAAAGAAACATTAAAATGGGTGATAGTGCTCCACTAACTCCATTAAGTTGACCATTAACCTTCATTTGGACAGAAAACTTCATCTTCTTCAACCTTGCCAAAAACCAGCCGAAATTTCCCTTGAAAGAATCCTCCATGGCCGTCCATGACCAAGCTCCATTCTCCCATGATCCAAGCCAATTTCCTTACATTTTCCTTCACTAAAGTTGTTGTACACAACTTGGGCAGTAGATAGGCAGCAAGAAAATTAAGTTTTGGTGAGGTTTTGAAGAATTTCAAAAGTGGTAAGTATGTATTTTTTATGCTTGTTTCATTAAACCTTGAATGGATGTTATGGGTAGTTGAATTGTGGTAGGATTTTTGAAATTTGATGAGTTAAGGGAGACGTACATTTTTGGTAGCCATGGAACTTCAATAAGAGCAGTTTATCCTTGCATATAAATGGTAGATTAAAGTGTTAATGTAAGTGTTTATGTGTGTGGGAATAAATTTGATGATGTATACTAAATGTATGTGTGATAGTACACTTGATTTTGGAAGCTTGGAAGCTAATTGAAGGAGATGTACAATCGACAACTTTGAAGTGTAGACCAAAATGTGTTGTTTCATGGTTTGGTTTTGGGAATTATATTGATGAATGATGGTGCTTGTTATGGCAGCATCATGTATATGTGTGTAAAGGTTTGAGTTTGGACATGTAAATGAGCTATGTCATGTGGTTAAATTATTTGTAATTGGACTTGAAAAATTTTATACTATAATGTGCACATTGAAAATGGTTATAAGCTACCAAAATGACCAAAAATGAGTTTCTAAATGTGTTTATGTTATGGTACAAACAAGAATTTGTTAGTAGTATGCCCTAGAGCATATCATTTAGTATGTATCTTGTACATATTTTTATTAATAAAAGGCATTTCCACTTTTCCGTTTACATAATATATTTATGTTTAATAGAAAAGGTCCATTGATATTTTGTTAGAAATATTATTCTTAAGTTGTTAAGAATATGAGTGACAATATTTCTAGCACAAAGTATCATAAATAGGTTCACAATCGAGGATACTTCATAATAAAGACATGACTTATCCAGAAAGATTGTATTCATGTTTGTTCCCAAGTTATTTATATAAGATATAAATAAGATGGAATGGTGAGTCTCATGCCATATAACAAACATGATAGGCACTTATAAATGATAAGTAGGCCGAACCAGTGACACTTATGACAAGCACATGGAGTTTACTCTTGTCAATGTTTTGTCATAAATCATATCAGTGCATATAATCTTTAGACCTGAGATAGCACAGTTATCTTGTATATAGGTAGTTTGAGTTTGATCTCGCTTTCATACTTGTACTGTATGGGTATATGGGCATGTGTTGGCTCCTACTAGTTATATATGGAGGTAGGTGTTGATCAAGATGGAATCTGTTCCTCTAAGTAAATAGAGATAAAATCCTATATTCATTTAATTGTTCTTGATGTTTCAAGTTCCTGGCCAGGAAAGATAGATTTATTCTGAAAAGAGTTTCTGATGAGAAAATCTTTTTAATCAAGGACTGGAATTAAAAGAGAACATAATATTCATAGCAAATGGAGTTTGACGTAAACCATGACTCCAGCTTGAGTTGGGATTTTGCAACAGAGAGATTCTAGTGCATGGTAACATATGATTATAGGTTCATTTAAGGTAAACCTTATTACTAATTGGGTGGCTATGGCATGCTATGCTAGGTGTTAACCATGGTCTATGAGGTTCATAAAATGATTTAGAGAAATCATTTATGGTAAAAAAGAGTTCTGATGATATTAAGAGTTGATATCATGTCTCATTGCCAATTAGTGATGAGCCTAGTAAGTCACACACATACACAAGTTATCACCTAATTAAATATGATTTAATTAATTAATTAAAGAGTTTAAATTGATTAATTAAATAGATTTGGTTTGCAATTAGATTGCAAAGTCCCTAGCATGACTTGAAACCAAATCTAGATTATTGGATGTATAATATAAGTTAAATTTATATTTAAAGTGTTTAAATATGAATTTAATTTATGAGAAATTAATTAATAGAGATTAATTAATTAATTTATATTTGATATAAATTAATTAGAAGAAGAAAAATAATCATTTTGGGTTGAGAACTCAAAATTAAGACACAGGGGCATTTTGGTCATTTCACAGTGTGACACGTGGCACCATGAGATGGTGACACATGGGATTACACATAAGCTTGCCAAATGTTTTTTAATCATGTAAGATGATTAAAATCAAGATTAAATATAGGTTTGACACTTGGCACAATGTGATTGGGTCACTTAAACCTAGAGCTAATCAAAAGGTGACATGTGGCTAGGGTTTAATGTGTTAACCTAGCTATTTAACTGTGGTTATGAAAAGAAAAAATAACCAGCAGCCTCTCCTCTCATTTGTCACGCCACTTTGAGCCTCTCCAGCTATTTCTCTTCATCTCTCATCAATTCAAAGAGATTAGCCATCAATCTCTTGAATTAAGAACACTAGAAATTGTTTCTAGTGTCCTGTTTACATCTCTAATCTCTTAAAAGGCAGAACTTGAATTTCTAATTAATAGAAAAAGCTTTAGAGGCTATTCAAGGGCTGCCATAGGTGTTCTTGGTGTGGACAAGCTAGAGGGACAACATTTGGTGTCCTGAAGACGAATCTCAAAGGCGCAGACACGCTGCAGTGCATCAAGAGGTTAGTGTAATCGTTCTTGATTTAATCTAGGGTTCTAAAATTAATCTGATTAATTTTAAAATCTTAAATGGCAAATACAGATCCAAAAACATATTAAAAGAGTTTTAATATGTTGTTTATCATTGAAATCAAATAGATAAAAATAAATCTTGCATGATGCATGTGACCCTAGGTGAAAATTTTTGAATTCAATGGTATAAACTTGTGTTTTTCACGCTTCCGTTCCTTCAATTGGTATTAGAGCCACTATATTTGCCATTTAGATTGATGTTTATATGATTTAATTGTGTGTTTGATCATGAGATCAAAAGTTTATTGCTGGTTGCAAAGTCAAGGTGGCGGCACAAATGATGAACACCATGGTGCACATGGTTGATGCATCACAATGGTGTGCAAAGGTAAATGGATGGTGAATGTGCAATTGTTGTATGATCTAAGATCCATTTTATGTCTAATTAAATTGTTTAATTAGAATTTTAATCACACAATTAAATTATGATTCAAATCAGATTTTTAAAAATTGTTTGAATGTGATTCAAATCTGAATTTTAAAAGTTGTTTGAATGTGATTCAAATCTGAATTTTTAAAGTTGTTTGAATCATATTTAAATCTGATTTTTTAAAATTGATTGAATAAAATTCAGATCTGATTTTTTTAAAAATGTTTGAATGTGATTCAAATCTGATTTTTAAAAAAATGTTTGAATGTGATTCAAATTTGAATTTTTTAAGTTGTTTGAATGTGATTCAAATCTGAATTTTTAAATTTGTTTGAATGAGATTCAAATCTGAATTTTTAAATTTATTTGAATCATATTCAAATCTGGATTTTTAAGTTGAATATGAGATATTCAATTTAATTTAAGTATGTATGTTTTATTTAATTGTTAAATAGTGATATGCATGATGGATGATCATGGACTATAAAAGACCAATGTGATTGGATTTATTTCTTTTATGTTTCTTTGGGATTGTAAATTAATTAATTTATTTTAATTTATTTTGGGCATGTATTATTAAGTTTGTAATAATTTTTGGGTTGTAATTTCATTTATTTAAGTTCTTGTAAATTCGCCTTGGTATGCCAAGGATTACTATGTAATATTGGATTGCAAGAAGTTCAAGGAGGTCAAGAGCATTGGTGGGACCAGTGGGAAGAATTCAAGATCAAGTGTTGATTATGTACTCCTTCAGCAACTCTTGTAAAATGAATGAATGAAATGCACCTAGGAATGCCCTGATTCAATTCTTGGTGGCTCAGAATTGAATCCCTTAGAAAGTCCATGATCATACCATATTTATTGCTTATCCATGAATGCATGAGATGTATGGGAATGTATGCAATTATATGATATATGCATGCTAAATGGATAATGTGCAAAGTGAGACCTTAATAGTAAATAGAATGACCATAAAATCTTCCAAACAAATGATTAAGTTGGAAATGCTATAATTAAAGTAATTATAACATAGGCCCTCCATTGGGGTAATTATTTTAAGAAATTTTAAATAGTTGCATGAGATGCAATTAATTTAAGAGATTTTCTTAAGAATAATTGTTAAGCATGAGATGTTGTAAATATGTAAATGGTTTAGTGGCCAATATTGGATGTACCTGAGGACATTAAAATTGTTTGCATAATTCTCGGCTCAATGGGATCAACTTAACTAATGCAAGATAAGTCAATAATGGATGTACCTGAGATTTTGAGCATTAGGGGCTAGGTAAAGGATTGAACCTCACATGAGATGTGATGGGCAAAGAGTTGCTCACTTATAGTTTATTGTAATTCCAATAATGGATGTACCTGAGGATGATCAATAGAATTATAAGAATTCAATCACCCACTAGAAATCCATCCAACTAGGATTTCCGTTTTCTACTTTGGAAGTGTAGGATTCGCTAAGTTAGTGGGAGGACCAATTTGATTAAAAGACCATAATCATTTTGGTTAATTACATGATACATTTACTAATTAATCTGGTTATTTTCTGCAGTTAATTTTCTGATAAAAATGAGCACAAAACAACCACCACCATCCAATATCCTTGCAAGCATACTTGATCACAATAGGTTGACAGGCCCTAATCTGTCTGATTGGCTAAGAAATTTGAAACTTGTCCTGAACCTTGAACATATAGGATATGTTCTAGATTCAAATGTTCCTGGTCCCTTACCTCCAGAGGCCACACAAGAGGAACATGAAACTTTGGACAAGTGGAAGGAGCATGATATGAGAGCTAAGTGTTACATGCTTGCTTCCATGAGTAATGAGTTACAGAAGCAACATGAGAACATGCAGAGTGCGAGTGAGATCCTCCTTCATCTACAAGAGTTGTATGGTGAGCACAGCAGGAATGCTAGGTATGAGATATCTAGACAGCTATTCCGTATGAGGATGTCTGAGGGACAGAATGTTGGGGAACATGTCCACAAGATGATTCGGCTGATTGAGCAGTTGGAACATCTTGACTTCAACATGGATTTTCAACTACAGACGGATTTGATCCTTCAGTCCCTTCCTGAGTCTTTTGGAAATTTTGTGACAAATTTCCATATGACTAAACAGGAATGCACCTTAGCTGGTTTACTGAACATGCTGGTTATTGCCCAAAAGAATATGCCAGGAAATAAAGGAAAAGAGGTAGCTTTGGTTGCATCTTCTTCTGCTGGAAAGTCCAACAAGAAGAAGGGCAATAAGAAAAAGAAACTTCAGATTCCTGGTCCTTCCAAGAAAATAGCTAAACAGAAAGGGAAGACCAAAGCTGACAAAGGCAAAGGAAAGTGTTTCCACTGCAATAGGAAAGTGTTTCCATTGCCAACAGGAAAGTGTTTCCATTGCCAGTAAGAAAGTGTTTCCACTGGCTAGAGTATAGCAATCTAAAAGAATGCAATGCCATGGTGAAAAACCAACTCAAGTTCAAAATATATTTGGCACTTAAGGTTATGTCATGTTGCAGAAGATAGGATTGCAAAACTGGAGAAAATGGGGATTTTATCCTCATTGGGCTCTGAGCCTACTCCAACTTGTGAATCTTGCCTTCAGGGCAAAATGACTAGATCACCCTTTGTTGGACAGGGGCTAAGAGCTGAAAATATTTTAGAGCTAATACATAGTGATGTATGTGGTCCATTTAAAGAAATGGCTAGAGGGGGCTTTCATTATTTTATTACCTTTACTGATGATAAATCAAGATTTGGGTATTTGTATTTGATGAAATACAAACATGAATCCTTTGAAAAGTTCAAAGAATTTAAATCTGAAGTAGAAAATCAAACAGGAAAGAGTATTAAAGCTCTTCGATGAGATCGTGGAGGTGAATATTTGAGTACTAAATTTGATGAATACTTGAGAGAGCATGGCATTGTTTCTCAGCTGACTCCTCCAGGAACGCCACAGCTAAATAGTGTATCTGAAAGGAGAAATCGTACCCTATTGGATATGGTACGTAGTATGATGAGCTATACTGATATGTCAATCTTATTTTGGGGATTTGCATTAGAATCAGCTTTGTATATTCTGAATAGGATTCCATCAAAATCAGTTTCTTCCACACCTTATGAGATATGGCATGGAAGAAAACCAAGTCTTAAGCATGTTAAGATTTGGGGTTGTCCAGCTTATATCAAAAGTGAACAACGATAAATTGGAGACCAGATCAGAAAAAGGTCGATTTGTTGGATATCCAAAAGATAGTTTTGGATATTATTTTTATTTGCCTACTTCACAAAAGGTTGTGATAAGTAGAGATGCCATATTTCTTGAACAACAGTTTGTTCAAGAAAGAGGTAAAGGAAGGAAAATAGAGTTATAATTGGAGAATTCTGACCAACCAACAGATCAGATGGATATAAATCCATCTAGTCAACCTATACCCATTGATGAAACATCTACAGCTGTTCCTCGTAGAACAACCAGGGTATCTCACCCACCAGTGAGATATGGTTTTCTTCATGAAGAAGAACAAGAGTTGTCTACTCATGAAGAAGTAGATCATGGGGATGATCCACTTACCTATGAAGAAGCTATATCAGATATAGACTCTTCAAAATGGATTGAAGCTATGAAATCCGAGATTGATTCCATGTATAAGAATCAAGTTTGGGATCTTGTTGACCCACCTGAAGGTATTGTACCTATAGGGAACAAATGGGTTTTCAAGAAGAACATTGGTTCTGATGGAAAGGTAGAGACCTATAAGGCAAGGCTAGTAGCGAAAGGCTTTCGCCAAAGGCAAGGAATCGACTATGAGGAGACTTTCTCGCCTGTTGCCATGCTTAAATCAATTAGGATTTTATTAGCAATAGCTGCATACTATGATTATGAGATTTGGCAGATGGATGTCAAAGCGACTTTTCTCAATGGATACATTGAAGAAAACATTTTCATGGAACAACCTAAGGGATTTGAATCCCAAGATGGTTCCAAGGTATGCAAGCTAAAGCGATCTATTTATGGGTTGAAACAAGCTTCGAGGAGTTGGAACATCCGTTTTGATGAAGCCATTAAATCCTTTGGTTTTATCAAAAAAGAGGATGAGCCATGTGTATATAAGAAGGTTAGTGACAGTGCTATCACTTTCCTTGTCTTATATGTGGATGACATACTGTTGATGGGTAATGACACAGGTATGTTGACGACTACAAAGGTATGGTTGTCAAATACTTTCTCCATGAAAGACTTAGGGGAGGCAACCTATATTCTTGGGATTCGCATCTATAGAGATAGAGCGAAAAGAATAATTGGTTTATCCCAAAGTCTATACTTGGAAAAGGTGTTAAAGAGGTTTAACATGCTTGATTCCAAGAGAGGATTGTTACCAGTGAGACATGGTATCCATCTTTCAAAAGAGATGTCTCCAAAGACACCTGAAGAAAGAGATAAGATGGCCAGGATTCCATATGCTTCGGCTATTAGAAGTATTATGTATGCAATGTTGTGTACTAGGCCGGATATCGCATATGCTGTTAGTTTGACTAGCAGGTATCAATCCAATCCAGGTTTGGAACACTGGATAGCTGTCAAGAATATCCTTAAGTACTTGAGAAGAACTAAGGATTTATTCTTGATTTATGGAAGTGGAGACTTGCAATTGGATGGTTATCACGATTCGATTTCCAATCGGATATCGATGATAGAAAGTCTACCTCTGGATATGTGTTCATTTGTAATGGAGGTGCGATCGGTTGGAAGAGTTCCAAGCGAGCACGCATTGCAGATTCCACTACAGGTCGAGTATATTCTTTGCATCGAGATCTTGCAAAGGAAAATTTGGATAAAGAAGTTCGTGTGAGAACTTACAGAGTTCCTTCCATTGAGTCGGCGGTTCCACTACTGTGACAACAATGGAGAGCGATCATCTGAGCTAAGGAACTAAGGTCTCACACAAAATCCAAACACATAGAAAGGCACTACCACATTATCAGAGATATAGTTGGGCAAGGCGATATAGCCATGCAGAAAAATAACATCGGCTGAAAAAATTCAGCTGATCCATGCACTAAGCCTTTGTCACAGACTCAGTTAGACCGACATCTTGAGAAGATAGGTCTAAGATATTGTAATGAATGGCTCTAGTGCTAGTGGGAGATTGTTAGTAGTATGCCCTAGAGCATATCATTTAGTATGTATCTTGTACAAATTTTTATTAATAAAAGACATTTCCACTTTTCCGTTTGCATAATATATTTATGTGTAATAGAAAAGGTCCATTGATATTTTGTTAGAAATATTATTCTTAAGTTGTTAAGAATATGAGTGACAATATTTCTAGCACAAAGTATCATAAATAGGTTCACAATCGAGGATACTTCATAATAAGGACATGACTTATCCAGAAAGATTGTATTCATGTTTGTTCCCAAGTTATTTATATGAGATATAAATAAGATGGAATGGTGAGTCTCATGCCATATAACAAGCATGATAGGCACTTATAAATGATAAGTAGGCCGAACCAGTGACACTTATGACAAGCACATGGAGTTTACTCTTGTCAATGTTTTGTCATAAATCATATCAGTGCATATAATCTTTAGACCTGAGATAGCACAGTTATCTTGTATATAGGTAGTTTGAGTTTGATCTCGCTTTCATACTTGTCTTGTGTATGGGTATATGGGCATGTGTTGGCTCCTACTAGTTATATATGGAAGTAGGTGTTGATCAAGATGGAATCTGTTCCTCTAAGTAAATAGAGATAAAATCCTATGTTCATTTAATTGTTCTTGATGTTTCAAGTTCTGGCCAGATAGATAGATTTATTGAGAAAGAGTTTACGATGAGAAAATCTTTTAATCAAGAACTGGAATTAAAAGAGAACATAATATTCATAGCAAATGGAGTTTGACATAAACCATGACTCGGCTTGAGTTGGGATTTTGCAGAGAGATTCTAGTGCATGGTAACATATGATTATAGGTTCATTTAAGGTAAACCTTATTACTAATTGGGTGGCTATGGCATGCTATGCTAGGTGTTAACCATGGTCTATGAGGTTCATAAAATGATTTAGAGAAATCATTTATGGTAAGAAAGAGTTCTGATGATATTAAGAGTTGATATCATGTCTCATTGCCAATTAGTGATGAGCCTAGTAAGTCACACACATACACAAGTTATCACCTAATTAAATATGATTTAATTAATTAATTAAAGAGTTTAAATTGATTAATTAAATAGGTTTGGTTTGCAATTAGATTGCAAAGTCCCTAGCATGACTTGAAACCAAATCTAGATTATTGGATGTATAATATAAGTTAAATTTATATTTAAAGTGTTTAAATATGAATTTAATTAATGAGAAATTAATTAATAGAGATTAATTAATTAATTTATATTTGATATAAATTAATTAGAAGAAGAAAAATAATTATTTTGGGTTGAGAACTCAAAACTAAGACACAGGGGCATTTTGGTCATTTCACAGTGTGACACGTGGCACCATGACATGGTGACACATGGGATTACACATAAGCTTGCCAAATGTTTTTTAATCATGTAAGATGATTAAAATCAAGATTAAATATAGGTTTGACACTTGGCACAATGTGATTGGGTCACTTAAACCTAGAGCTAATCAAAAGGTGACATGTGGCTAGGGTTTAATGTGTTAACCTAGCTATTTAAGTGTGGTTATGAAAAGAAAAAATAACCAGCAGCCTCTCCTCTCATTTGTCACGCCACTTTGAGCCTCTCCAGCTATTTCTCTTCATCTCTCATCAATTCAAAGAGATTTGCCATCAATCTCTTGAATTAAGAACACTAGAAATTGTTTCTAGTGTCCTGTTTACATCTCTAATCTCTTAAAAGGCAGAACTTGAATTTCTAATTAATAGAAAAAGCTTTAGAGGCTATTCAAGGGCTGCCATAGGTGTTCTTGGTGTGGACAAGCTAGAGGGACAACATTTGGTGTCCTGAAGACGAATCTCAAAGGCGCAGACACGCTGCAGTGCATCAAGAGGTTAGTGTAATCGTTCTTGATTTAATCTAGGGTTCTAAAATTAATCTGATTAATTTTAAAATCTTAAATGGCAAATACAGATCCAAAAACATATTAAAAGAGTTTTAATATGTTGTTTATCATTGAAATCAAATAGATAAAAATAAATCTTGCATGATGCATGTGACCCTAGGTGAAAATTTTTGAATTCAATGGTATAAACTTGTGTTTTTCACGCTTCCGTTCCTTCAGAATTGGCATGTAGGAAGTGACTTGGTAAGTGTTGAATGTGTCCTTTGGTATGTGACGAACAATGTACAATAGGGCAGTGTATGTTTTGGCTTAGAACCTTAAGTGTGTGGCTCCAATTGATATGAGACTAATTGGAGGTGAAACTAGGCACAAAAAGTGCCAACTTTCATGAAGGAAGCTTACCAAAATTCTACCTAGAAGGTGACTTGAAAAATGACCAAATCCGGATTAGTGCTTTGAAAACCTGAAAATTGACCATTTGGCAGCAGTTGGTATTTTGGCCATAACTCACTCAAAATAGGTTCAATTGACCTGAAAATTTTATCGTGAATAGTTGAGACATATATCTACAATTCTTATGAAGACACCAAAGCCCAGAAATGGCCAAAACCAAGTCAAATAGCTTGCATAATTTCAGGTCCAAAAACTTTCCGAACCAAAAATGACCTAAAAATGACCTAAATCTACCATTTTGGTACATTCTGTCCAGCATTGGTAAATTGACCATAACTTGGTCTACAAAACTCAGAATGACCTGAAATTTTGCCCCGCGTGCAACAAGAAATAGACCTACAAGTTTGTAGTTTTGACTAAAACCCAAAAATCGAGGGAACCAGGTCGTCCAGCTAGGTCAAATTAGTAAACCGGAATCTGACAAATTGCAATAAAATGCAATATACATGAAAATGAATTGGGTAACATGTACCAGCATTAATAGGCTATTAAATATGACACATTGATAACATTAAACCTAATTCACCTAGAGTGCATCAAGGGTCAACATCTTAGGTTGACTAAGGAAATAATAGAATTCAATAAATTAATTATTGAACCTTATTGTTAGAAACAGTTTAGATGAGTACTGAAACACTTCAAATTGTGTGTTTTAGTTAGCAAAGACTCAGGGAAGGGGAAGGAAACACTGAGTCAGGGCCATGAGACAGTTATCAGAGGTATGTGCATAATAGTTAATTCTTTTGAACTTTTCAATTGAAATAAATTATGACTATTTGTATATCATTGTTTTAAATTGTGAAAAATTGTTTGAATAATATGTGATGGATACTTATTGACTGAAAAGCATTGTAAATGGTTTGAAACCACAGCTATCATGTATATTGATTGAATTCCTTGCTAGCTTGTCTAGTGGGATGAATTGAATTCCCTCTCTGGCTAAAGTGTTGAGGTGTGTGCTTGTTGAGGATGAATAGAATGAGTACTCATATTATTGCTAACTAGCTAGCTATGTTATTCCTCACTAGCCATCGGCTTTTGGGACGAATTGAACTTTGGCAACATGATTAAGCTATGTGTGTGATTTATTGATATTTATTGTGATATTGTGAAATGGAGTTTAAATTCTTATTGACATTCAGTCTTTGAATTTAACTATGGTTTTAACTATTCACTATTTATATGACTTATGATTTGTGATTTAAAGTTGCATTTTGTTAATGTTGTGCACCACTGAGACATTGGCTCAGCAATAGCTTTTCATTGCTGTAGCAGGTAGACAGACTGACAAGGCAGCAGACTAGGCTGCTAGGCTTCAGTGAGAGTTCATCGGGTATATTGAGTATACCATATTCTGCATTTTGTATTGTAATGTATATTCACTGTATGTATATAGTATTCTTGGTTTTGAGCAGTTGTAAATTAAAATTGTACATTGAAGTTGTAAAATAAATTGCAAATTATTTTGGTTTTTAAATATTGTGATATATTTCTTTTATCTCAGCCTTTGAAAATACTAAAAAAAAAATATTATAGATTTGAGTTGAGAAACATATTGTGTTGATTAAATGTTGGAGTTTGAGATTGAGAAATATATTTGAAGTGCTTTTTACTGTTTTTTGAAGAACTGTTTTATTCAAAATACAGATGGCACTCCACCAAAATTTTTATAGAAATTACTAATAATTCAAATGTGTTAGTTGTTTCACTTCAGTTCAAAAAAATTTTAACACCTGTAAATAGTGCTCACCACTGTAAAAAGAAGTAAGAAAAGTTTTAAAATCCCTTGTAGTGCATTTAATGGGTTATCAGTAGACAAAGTTGGTAATTCATTAGGTTTACTACGGGATCATGTTATGCCTTACAGAGGGGTAGGGTGTGACATGTTTAAGTGGTATTAGAGCTACTTTTTTAAATTCTTTTTTCACCTATAATTTGAATATTCTTTCTTCATAGTACAACTGCTCAATGTCATTGTTTGCTACATACAGTACATTACATTATAAAAATGCACTAATGGGAGGAAATCTCCATGTGTTATTTGTTCAGGAGGTTTAAGATCCTCGCATTGACTATGGAAGAGGGTGATCGTTCAATCGATCAATCTATAGTGGGTAAGGTACAAGGGGATGCCCTAGCCCTACACAATGTCAATGGATCAGCAGCACTAGCCCCCTCAGTACCGTAGTTTCCTGCTCAGTTTGCTCAGCAAATGGCTGCAATGTTTCAACAGATGGCTGGTAATGTGCCTACTCAAGTCCCACTACAGACACCAGTGGTACAACCACAGCCTTCTGCTAGGCAGTATGACAAATTGATGAAATGTGGGGCTGCTGAGTTCAAAGGGATAGTAGATCCTCTAGAGGTGGAACAGTGGTTAGAGAGAATGGATAGGGTGTTCAAGAAGCTATGTTGTACAGAGGAGCTCAGGTTTGAATATTCAGTATCTCTTCTACAGGGGGATGCATATGACTGGTGGAAAACCATTCCCCATAGTCTGGTAGAGCCTTCAGTGCTAACATGGAATGATTTTTTACGAGAGTTCAGACAAAAATATGTCCCTGATGCTTATGTGGACCAGAAGCCACAAGAGTTCCTAAGTCTGAAAAAGGGGAGTAGATCGGTGGCTAAATATGAAAGGGAATTTTCCTGCCTAAGCCATTATGCAGTAAGTCTACTTGCTACCAGTAGGGAGAGATGTAAGAGGTTTGAAACTGGCTTGAAGCCCAGTATCAAATTACAAGTGGTCGGATTCAAACATACCAATTTCTCTGAGCTTATTTCTTAAGCACTAGAATTAGAAAGAATTGAGTTAGAAGCAGCCCCAGAGAAAAAGAAATCAGAGAAGACAGAGAAAGAGAAAGAGGGGAAGTCAGTAGATCAGAGTTCCAGTGGTCCTACTGGGAAGAGAAAGAACTTTGGGGGACACAGTAGAGGTGGTAAGAATTCTAGTAGGGGAAGATATTCAGGACAGAAACCTCCTCTATCTGGTCAGCAGAGTACCAGAAGTTCCTACCCATCCCGCCATGTCAAACTTGTGGAAGAAATCATGGTGGGGTATGCTACAAGTCTATTGGAGCCTATTATAACTATGGAGGTAAAGGGCACTTTGCCAAGGACTGCACCAATACTCGCAGAGTTGGACCACCTCCTACTACTATTGAAGGGTCAGTTCAGAGCCCTATCACCAGAGGTTCACAACCACCTAGTAGAGGTAGAGGCAGGGGTGGAGGTAGTCCAGCAGGTAGTCAAGGCACTATGAATCAATCAGAACAAGGCAGTGCTCCAGTCATAGTCTATGCAATGAGACAGAGAGAAGAGGCCGAGACATTTGATATTGTGGCTGGTACCTTCTCAACTTTTAATCAAGATGTGTTTGTGTTATTTGATCCGGGTTCTACCCATTCATATGTGAGTGCAAGCATCATTGATTGCATTGCTGTTCCATGCAGAAAAACGGACTTTGAGGTGCTAGTAATAAGTTTGCTAGGACAAGAGGTCAGGGTTAATAGAATGTATAGGGATTATCCTTTGGTGATCCAAGGACACACTTTTCTGTCTGATCTCATTGAAATGCCCTTCGATACCATCTTGGGCATGGATTGGTTAGCCATGCATCACGCCATGATTGACTATAGGCTGAAGACAGTCACTTTTGGCCTTCCTCAGTACAGTGTGTTAGTAGTATGCCCTAGAGCATATCATTTAGTATGTATCTTGTACATATTTTATTAATAAATGGCATTTCCACTTTTCTATTTATATAATATATTTATGTGTAATAGAAAAGGTCCATTGATATTTTGTTAGAAATATTATTCTTAAGTTGTTAAGAATATGAGTGACAATATTTCTAGCACAAAGTATCATAAATAGGTTCACAATCGAGGATACTTCATAATAAGGACATGACTTATCCAGAAAGATTGTATTCATGTTTGTTCCCAAGTTATTTATATGAGATATAAATAAGATGGAATGGTGAGTCTCATGCCATATAACAAACATGATAGGCACTTATAAACGATAAGTAGGCCGAACCAGTGACACTTATGACAAGCACATGGAGTTTACTCTTGTCAATGTTTTGTCATAAATCATATCAGTGCATATAATCTTTAGACCTGAGATAGCATAGTTATCTTGTATATAGGTAGTTTGAGTTTGATACTGCTTTCATACTTGTACTATGTATGGGTATATGGGCATGTGTTGGCTTCTGCTAGTTATATATGGAGGTAGGAGTTGATCAAGATGGAATCTGTTCCTCTAAGTAAGTAGAGATAAAATCCTATGTTCATTTAATTGTTCTTGATGTTTCAAGTTCCTGGCCAGGACAGATAGATTTATTCAGAAAAGAGTTTCTGATGAGAAAATCCTTTTAATCAAGAACTGGAATTAAAAGAGAACATAATATTCATAGCAAATGGAGTTTGACATAAACCATGACTCGGCTTGAGTTGGGATTTTATGTGAGAGAGATTCTAGTGCATGGTAACATATGATTATAAGTTCATTTAAGGTAAATCTTATTACTAATTGGGTGGCCATGGCATGCTATGCTAGGTGTTAACCATGGTCTATGAGGTTCATAAAATGATTTAGAGAAATCATTTATGGTAAGAAAGAGTTCTGATGATATTAAGAGTTGATATCATGTCTCATTGCCAATTAGTGGTGAGCCTAGTAAGTCACACACATACACAAGTTATCACCTATTTAAATATGATTTAATTAATTAATTAAAGAGTTTAATTGATTAATTAAATAGATTTGGTTTGCAATTAAATTGCAAAGTCCCTAGCATGACTTGAAACCAAATCTAGATTATTGGATGTGTAATATAAATTAAATTTATATTTAAAGTGTTTAAATATGAATTTAATTGATGAGAAATTAATTAATAGAGATTAATTAATTAATTTATATTTGATATAAATTAATTAGAAGAAGAAAAATAATTATTTTGGGTTGAGAACTCAAAATTAAGACACAGGGGCATTTTGGTCATTTCACAGTGTGACACGTGGCACCATGACATGGTGACACATGGGATTACACATAAGCTTGCCAAATGTTTTTTAATCATGAAGATGATTAAAATCAAGATTAAATATAGGTTTGACACTTGGCACAATGTGATTGGGTCACTTAAACCTAGAGCTAATCAAAAGGTGACATGTGGCTAGGGTTTAATGTGTTAACCTAGCTATTTAAGTGTGGTTATGAAAAGAAAACATAACCAGCAGCCTCTCCTCTCAATTGTCACGCCACTTTGAGCCTCTCCAGCTATTTCTCTTCATCTCTCATCAATTCAAAGAGATTAGCCATCAATCTCTTGAATTAAGAACGCTAGAAATTGTTTCTAGTGTCCTGTTTACATCTCTAATCTCTTAAAAGGCAGAACTTGATTTTCTAATTAATAGAAAAAGCTTTAGAAGCCATTCAAGGGCTTCCATAGGTGTTCTTGGTGTGGACAAGCTAGAGGGACAACATCTGGTGTCCTGAAGACGAATCTCAAAGGCGCAGACATCTGCGATTGCATCAAGAGGTTAGTGTAATCGTTCTTGATTTAATCTAGGGTTCTAAAATTAATCTGATTAATTTTAAAATCTTAAATGGCAAATATAGATCCAAAAACATATTAAAAGAGTTTTAATATGTTGTTTATCATTTAAATCAAATAGATAAAAATAAATCTTGCATGGTGCATGTGACCCTAGGTGAAAATTTTTGAATTCAATGGTATAAACTTGTGTTTTTCACGCTTCCGTTCCTTCACAGTGATGTGGTAATACATGGGGAGAGGCAGCTATTGCCATCAAACATCATTTCAGCTGCACTAGCTAGAAAAATTATCAAAAAGGGGTGTGAAGCATACTTGGCACATGTGGTAGACACCCAAGTGGGGAGTCCAGCATTGAAGGACATCCCTACAGTATATGATTTTCTAGATGTGTTTCCTGATGAATTGCTAGGATTACCTCCGGAAAGAGAAGTGCAGTTTGAGATTAATGTTCTGCCTAGTGTGGATCCAATCTCCATAATGCCATATAGAATGGCACCAGCAGAGTTGAAGGAGTTGAAGGCACAATTGCAAGAACTACTTGAAAAGGGCTTCATCTGCCCTAGTGTGTCACCTTGGGGAGTGCCAGTATTGTTTCTTAAGAAGAAGGATGGCACTCTTCGCTTATATATTGACTACCGGCAGTTGAATAAGGTGACAATAAAGAAGAGATAACCATTACCTTGCATTGATGATCTGTTTGATCAATTGAAGGGTGCAGCTGTATTCTCCAAAATTGATTTGCGATCTGGTAATTATCAGTTGAAAGTGCAAAAGCAGAGTATTCCAAAAACTACTTTTAGAACTCAGTATGGCCACTATGAGTTTCTAGTAATGCCATTCGGGTTAACTAATGCTCCAGCTGCTTTTATGGATCTGATGAACACTATCTTCAGACCATATCTCAACCAATTTGTGGTGGTGTTTATTGATGACATTTTGATATATTCGAGGAATGCATAGGAGCATGATAGACATCTGTGGATTGTACTGCAGACTTTAAGGGAGAAACAGCTATATGCCAAATTATCAAAATGTGAATTTTGGCTGAAAGAAATCTCCTTCTTGGGACATGTTGTGTCAGCTGAAGGGATCAAGGTAGATTCCAGCAAGGTAGAAGCTATCCTTAATTGGAAGCCGCCCAGGAATATCACAGAAATTCGCAGTTTTTTGGGTTTAGCTCGATATTGCCGTCGATTTGTGAAAGGGTTTTCTATGTTAGCTTCTCCACTGACCAAGCTACTTCAAAAAGATGTAAAATTTTAGTGGACAGATAAATGCCAGTAGAGTTTTGATGAGTTGAAGAAGTGTTTGACTGAAGCTCCAGTCCTTACTTTACCTACCCCGGGTAAAGAGTATACAGTTTATAGTGATACTTCTCACAATGGGTTAGGCTGTGTACTGATGCAAGATTGGAATGTCATTGCTTATGCATCACGCCAGCTGAAACCGCATGAGAGGAACTACCCAACACATGATTTGGAGCTAGCAGCTATGTTTTTGCTCTGAAGATCTGGAGACACTATTTGTATGGGGAGAAATGTTACATTTACATAGTTCACAAGAGCTTGAAGAATTTAGGCACCCAGAAGGAATTGAATTTGAGGCAGAGGAGATGGGTAGAACTGATTAAAGACTATGATTGTTTAATAGACTATCAACTAGGGAAAGCAAATGTGGTAGCTGACGCCTTATGTCGCAAGACTATGGTAAGTCTCAGAGTTTCTCCTTTGTCCATGGTACATGAATTGAAAGCACAACATGCCAGTTTAGAGACTGACGATGAGGGACAGACAGTGGTTGCATGGCATGTACAGCCAGTGTTGATTGATCAGATCAGAATGGCTGCTCAGAGTGATGAATAATATCAGAAGCTACTAAAAGAAGTCCAGCAGGGCAAGAAATCTGAATTTTCTGTGAGAGATGATGGTTTATTGTTGCATCAGGGCAGAATGTGCATTCCTAGTGATGTGGAATTAAGATGGATCATTATGAAGAAAGCACATGAGTCTCCTTTTGCTATGTACCCTAGTGGAACTAAAATGTACAGAGGGCTGAAAGAGCATTACTAGTGGATGGGTATGAAGAGGGATATAGCTGAATTTGTTTCCAAATGCCTAACTTGTCAGCAAGTAAAGGTAGAATATCAAGTTCCAGTTGGTTTGTTACATCCTTTGCTAGTACCAGAGTGGAAATGGGAACGGATAACTATGGATTTTGTTACGGGACTTCCGAGGACACAGAATAGTCATGATGTAATATGGGTTATGGTTGACAAACTAACCAAGTCTGCTCACTTTTTGCCAGTCCATATGGACTATAGCCTGGAGAGATTGGCTAGATTGTACATATATGAAATTGTAAAACTACATGGAGTGCCAGTATCGATTGTATCTGACAGAGATCCTAGGTTCACTTCTAGATTCTGGGGTAGTCTTTAGAGAGCCCTAGGAACTAGATTGAACTTCAGCACAGCATTCCACCCACAGACAGATTGCCAGTCTCAAAGGGTAATTCAAATATTGGAGGATATGCTACGGACTTGTGTGATTGAGTTTGAAGGTAGTTGGGATACACACTTGCCTTTGATTGAGTTTGCTTATAACAATAACTACCAATCAAGCATTGGGATGCCTCCATATGAAGCTTTGTATGGCAGAAAGTGCAGAACTCCCCTATGTTGGCATGAAGTAGGTGAAAGAAAGATGATTGGGCAAAAAATTGTTCAGCAGACAAAGAAAAAGATCAGATTGATTAGAGATCCACTCAAGGCTGCATCAGACCATCAGAAGTCCTATGTTGATCTGAAGAGAAGAGACATTGAATATGCAGTGGGTGATAAGGTATTCCTTAAAGTTTTTCCTTAGAAGAGGATTATGAGATTTGGCAGAAAGGGGAATCTGAGTCCTCGTTTCATCGGACCATATGAGATTCTGGAGAGAGAGTGGGTCCTTTGGCATATCGGTTAGCATTTCCTCCAGAGCTAGAAAGGACATACAATGTCTTCCATGTGTCCACGTTAAAGAGGTACAGATCTGACCCATCTCTTGTACTATCAATTGAAGAGATTGAGGTAAATCCATACCTCTCATATGAGGAAGAACCCATAGAAATTCTGGCATATGAGGTGAAGCAGCTGAGGAATAAACAGATACACCTGGTTAAAGTGCTTTGGAACCATCATTCAGGCTAGGAAGCTACTTGGGAACATAAAGAGGTTATGAGGAGACAGCATCCACAGCTGTTCAGAGACTAATGCCAGGTAAAATTTAGAGACAAAATTTATTTTAAGGGGGGGAGAATTATAACACCCATATGTTTGGTAGTGCGTTCTATTGTTCCTGTGACTAGTGTTGTTTGGACAACTAGGATGCCTAGAACCACACTTAGATATGGGTGAGGAGACATAAAATAATGAAATACAAGAAAAGAAAATACAAGAAAAACAAAGGAAAAATAATAGCAATGAAATGTAACCAAGTTAAACGAGCCGAGAACCCTAGCGATGGGTGACCGCACCGGGAAGTTTCGGCGTGGACTGTTGACTAGCCCTGGATAGCGAGAAACCCTGGAAAATATTTTTAAGACATATTTAAAGACCTATTGAAGTATAAATATCATTAGAAATATCAAAGAAAAATTAATTAATTAGTACAAAGAAAAACAGAAAATTGAGAAAACGAGAAAACTCGGTGTTACCGAAAAATCGGGAATGCAACCCGAACAGGGGCATTATGGTCATTTGACACCTGATTTATCTTTTCACCTAAATTTTCATTAAAAATAAATAATATTACACATGGAAAATGTCATGAAAAATTAAATTGGTGGTACATAGTTTAAATAGCAAAAGATAGGAGTTAAATGTGGGAATTTGAAAACTTTAGAATAAAGAAACATTAAAATGGGTGATAGTGCTCCACTAACTCCATTAAGTGGACCATTAACCTTCATTTGGACAGAAAACTTCATCTTCTTCGACCTTGGCAAAAACCAGCCGAAATTTCCCTTGAAAGAATCCTCCATGGCCGTCCATGGCCAAGCTCCATTCTCCCATGATCCAAGCCAATTTTCTTACATTTTCCTTCATTAAAGTTGTTCTACACAACTTGGGCAGTAGATAGGCAGCAAGAAAATTACGTTTTGATGAGGTTTTAAAGAATTTCAAAAGTGGTAAGTATGTATTTTTTATGCTTGTTTCATTAAACCTTGAATGGATGTTATGGGTAGTTGAATTGTGGTAGGATTTTTGAAGTTTGATGAGTTAAGGGAGAGGTACATTTTTGGCAGCCATGGAACTTCAATAAGAGCAGTTTATCCTTGCATTTAAATTGTAGATTAAAGTGTTGATGTAAGTGTTTATGTGTGTGGGAATAAATTTGATGATGTATACTAAATGTATGTGTGATAGTATACTTGATTTTGGAAGCTTGGAAGCTAATTGAAAGAGATGTACAATCGGCAACTTTGAAGTGTAGACCAAAATGTGTTGTTTCATGGTTTGGTTTATGGAATTATATTGATGAATGATGGTGCTTGTTATGGTAGCATGTATATGTGTATAAAGGTTTGAGTTTGGACATGTAAATGAGCTATTTCATGTGGTTAAATTGTTTGTAATTGGACTTGGAAAATTCTGTACTATAATGTGCATATTGAGAATGGTTATAAGCTGCCAAAATGACCAAAAATGAGTTGCTAAATGTGTTTATGTTATGGTACAAACCAGAATTGGCATGAAAGAAGTGACTTGGTAAGTGTTGAATGTGTCCTTTGGTATGTAATGAACAATGTATAATAGGGCAGTGTATGTTTTGGCTTGGAACCTTAAGTTTGTGGCTCCAATTGATATGAGACCAATTGGAGGTGAAAGTAGGCACAAAAGGTGCCAACTTTCATGAAGGAAGCTTATCGAAATTCTGCCTAGAAGGTGACTTGAAAAATGACCAAATCCGGATTAGTGCTTTGAAAACCTGAAAATTGACCATTTGGGTAGCCGTTGGTATTTTGGCTATAACTCACTCAAAACAGGTTCAATTGACCTGAAATTTTTACCATGAATAGTTGAGACATATTATCTATAATTCTTATGAAGACACCAAAGCCCAGAAATGGCCAGAACCAAGTCAAATAGCTTGCACAAGTTCAGGTCCAAAAACTGGCCGAACCAAAAGTGACCTAAAAATGACCTAAATCTACCATTTTGGTACATTCTGTCCAGCATTGGTAAATTGACCTCTACACAACTCAGAATGACCTGAAATTTTGCCTCACAAGCAATAAGACATAGACCTACAAGTTTGTAGTTTTGACTGAAATCCAACAAATTGCAATAAAATGCAATATACATGAAAATGAATTGGGTAACATGTACCAACACTAAAAGGCTATTAAATATGACAAATTGGTAACATTAAAACCTAATTCACCTAGAGTGCATCGAGGGTAAACATCTTAGGCTGACTAAGAAAATAATAGAATTCAATAAATTAATTATTGAACCTTATAATTAGAAACAGTTTAAATGAGTACTGAAACACTTCAAATTGTGTGTTTCAGTTACCAAAGACTCAGGGAAGGGGAAGGAAACACTGAGTCAGGGCCAAGAGACAGTTATCAGAGGTTTGTGCACAACAGTTATTTCTTTTGAATTTTTCAATTGAAATAAATTATGACTATTTATATATCATTGTTTTAAATTGTGAAAAATTGTTTCAATAATATGTGACGGATACTTATTGATTGAAAGCATTGTAAATGGTTTGAAACCACAGCTATCATGTATATTGATTGAATTCCTCGCTAGCTTGTCTAGTGGGATGAATTGAATTCCCTCTCTGGCTAAAGTGTTGAGGTGTGTGCCTGTTGAGGACAAATAGAATTAGTACTCATATTATTGCTAGCTAGCTATGTTATTCCTCACTAGTCATCGGCTTTTGGGACGAATTGAACTTTGGCAACATGATTAAGCTGTGTGTGTGATTTATTGATATTTATTGTGATATTGTGAGAGGGAGTTTAAATTCTTATTGACATTCACTGTCTTTGAATTTAACTATGGTTTTAAGTATCCACTATTTATATGACTTATGATTTGTGATTTAAAGTTGCATTTTATTAATGTTGTGCACCACTGAGACATTGGCTCAGCGATAGCTTTTCATTGCTGTCGCAGGTAGGCAGACTGACAGGGCAGCAGACTAGGCTGCTATTGCTTCAGTGAGAGTTCATCGGGTATATTGAGTGTACCATATTCTGCATTTTGTATTGTAATGTATGTTCACTGTATGTATATAGTGTTCTTGATTTTGAGCAGTTGTAAATTAAAATTGTACATTGAAGTTGTAAAATAAATTGCAAATTATTTTTGTTTGTAAATATTGTGATATATTTCTTTTATCTCAGCCTTTGAAAATACTAAAAAAAAAATTATTGTGGATTTGAGTTGAGAAACATATTGTGTTGATTAAATGTTGGAGTTTGAGATTGAGAAATATATTTGAAGTGCTTTTTACAGGTTTTTGAAGAACTATTTTATTCAAAATACGGATGGCACTCCGCCAAAATTTTTATAGAAATTACTAATAATTCAAATGTGTTAGCTGTTTTACTTCAGTTCAAAAAAATTTTAACACCTGTAAATAGTGCTCACCACTGTAAAAAGAAGTAAGAAAATTTTTAAAATCCCTTGTAGTGTATTTAATGGGTTATCAGTAGACGAAGTTGGTAATTCATTAGGTATACTACGGGATCATGTTATGCCTTATAGAGGGGTAGGGTGTGGCATTTTTAAAATTGAATACTACTTATTTTTAATGGACATTTAGGTAAAAAGGCAACTCGGGGTGTCAATTGACCAAATTGCCTCTCTTCGGGTTGTATTCTCGATTTTTCGGTAACATTGATTTTTATTTATTTCTTGATATTTCGTTTTTCTTTATACTAATTTATTAATTTTTGCTTAACATTTCTAATGTCATTTATACCTCAATAGATGTTTAATTAGGTCCCAAAAATATTTTTCAGGGTTCCTCGCGGTCCAGGGCTAGTCAACGGTCCTTGCCGCAACTTCTCGGTATGGTCACCCAACGCTACGATTTTTGGCTCGCTTAATCACATTTCATTACTCTTATTTTTCCTTTGTTTTTCTTGTATTTTCCTTTATTGTATTTTGTTATTTTATGTCTCCTCACTAATATTTAATTATAATTCTAAGCATCCTAGCTGTCCGGACAGACACCGATCGCCGAAACTGTAGAACGCACTACCGAATATAGGGGTGTTACATTGAGGACTCAAAATAGTGGAGTTGTAGTAATTGTAGATATTGGTGATGAAGTTAACAACATAAATTACTACAGTGTCTTAAATGAGATTATTCAATTGCAATATCATGGAGGAAGACGTGTGGTGCTATTTCATTGTAATTGGTGGGATGTTTATGATTGAGTGAGGGGTGTTAACATTAATGAATATGGGGGGGGGGGGGGGGGTTAGTGTTAACTGCAAACGAACTTTGAAAACAAATGAACCTTTCATTTTAGCTATGTGATACCCCTTACCCATCTACAGTGTAGCCAAGTAAAGCGTGCCACATTCGGTGTCAGAGCACCCTATCTTATGCTGTCCTATTCACTGTTAATTTTAAACTTCATTTAAAAAATGTGGAGATTTTTTTTTTATCACAAATTATTTCTGTGGATACCCGAGCAGAGCCTCCTCTGTTTTATTAGCATCTGGCGAGTTTCACTATTCACCTGTTCAAAACAATTTCATATCCATTTATTTAGTCATATAACATGTCATTCATTTTCTCATATAACAAATCATTCATAAGAAAATTCATATATAGAAATTCACATCTTTATTTACAATCTTAAAAACATAATTAAAATTTATTTAAATCACAACTATGATTACATAATGTTTTTACACAATGAACCAAAACATTAAGTCTATACATGGGCCCTACTAAAATACTACAACTAATAAAGTGAACTCTGGAGTGTGGCAGATCTAGTCAACTCTAGTCAGAATACTACTGTGGTGGTTACTGGTCTCCAGTACCTATGCGATGGAAAAACCAACATGCTTAGCAAATTGCTTAGTGGTGCATAATTTTAAAGAATAATAACTGAATAATTAAAAGTAATAGCTCTATGTAGAATTTTGCACTTTTAGGTCAATTATATATTTTATTGCACTTTGGGAATAATTTACTTATCAGGATCTTATCTATATATCTATTTCCTTCTCTGTCTTTTTAAAGTCATATCAATATCTTATCTATTCATTTATTCTTTTCTCAGACTTTTAAAATCATAACAATGCCCAAGTAACCTATAACAGATTATAATGCTGGATACACGAGAGTATACTGGTTAGATAGACATATGTCTATCTTGTATACATCTGTCATGTGAGGCACAAGGCCAGCGGGCAGGCTTTTAAAGCCATATATAAAATTAGGCACAATGGCCAACCGGTAGGCATAAAGCCTGTAGATCAATCATATCAAACATATGTTGTTGGTTAATGATTATTCATGTAGGCAATACTGCTATCTATATGTCTAATTCATATACCAATCGATCCAACTATATATATATAAGCCTAGGTTTACTGTGGGCAATTAAGCATTAATAATTATTTAGCAGAATTTTCATGTCCATGTATTGTGGGAAAGTAGATCCCATATACCTATTTCATGTAATTTAGCATGTAGTGACTTATTAGAGATAAGTCATAATTTATTTCAAAAACCTTTCTTTAGGTTCAGTATTAGTATCTTAACTTTGCATATCAAATTAAGCAATTTGTGGCCACTGTTTGACCATATTTCCTTTCCAAAACCTCAAAGTAAACCTCGAGTCTCAGTCAGATATAATCAATATCGATGCTCTATGTAACCGTACTATCTCAGCTATGTAGATTTCTGCTAATCTATCCAGTGAGTAGTCAGTTCTGATAGGTAGGAAGTGAGCTGACTTTGTTAATCTATCCACAATCACTCAGATGGTATCATGCTTCTTCTGTGTCAATGGCAGTCCATTGACAAAATCCATAGTGATGCGGTCCTATTTCCACTTTGGTATAGATACAGGTTGTAACAGTCCTGATAGAACCTGATGCTTCAGCTTTAACCTGCTACCATGTCAGACATCTGTTACAAAATTTCCAATCTCCTTATTCATTCTAGGCCACTAATACAGTGCCTTCAGGTCATGATTCATCTTGGTACTTCTTAGGTGCATAGCATGGAAGCTACTATGCATCTCTTTCAAGATATTCTTTTTCAATTGTTCATCTCCTGGTACACAGATTCTACCTTTATAATACAAGCACCTATCTCCTTTCAATTCATTATCAATCTCCTTCCCCTCTTTAACTCTACCTAAAATAGTTATTAACTTTTCATCCCTTATCTGTGCTTCCTGTATTTGCTGTAACAAGCTTGGCTTTACACACAACTTAGCCAAAATAGTCCCATTTGGAACTAAGGACAAGTGAACATTCAGTGCTCTCAAAGCCATTATGGATTTCCTGCTCAGTGCATCAGCCACTACGTTTGCCATTTCAGGGTGGTAGTCAATCACACAGTCATAATCCTTAAGGAATTCAATCCATCTCCTTTGTCTCAGATTAAGTTTCTTCTGGGTTGGCAAGTACTTTAGACTCTTGTGATCAGTATAGATATAGCACTTCTCATCATACAGGTAGTGCCTCCATATCTTCAGTGCAAATATAATTGTAGCTAATTCCAAATCATGTGTTAGGTAGTTCTTTTCAAGTGGCCTTAGCTGTCTGGAAACATAGGCAACTACTTTCCCTTCTTGTATCAAAACATACCCAAGTCCATTGTGAGAGGTGTCACTGTAGATCACATAGTCTTTCCCTGACTCTGGCTGTGTCAACACTGGAGCTTCTGTGAGCATAGCCTTTACCTTTTCAAAGCTAGCTTGGCATTTATCATTCTAGTCAAACTTGACATTCTTATGCAGTAGCTTAGTTAGTTAGGCTGCTATAAGGAAGAATCCCTTCATAAATATCCTGTAGTATCCAGCTAACCCCAAGAAGCTTCTGACCTTTGTTACATTTCTGGGAGGCTTCCATTCGACTACTGCTTCAATCTTTTTTGGACCTATCCTGATCCCATCTGCTAATATAATGTGTCTAAGGAAATATATCTCATCTAACTAGAAGTCACACTTGGACAACTTAGCATATAACTACTTTTTCTACAGTATCTGCAGTACTACTCTCAAGTGTTCATCATGCTCTTCCCTGTTCTTAGAATACACTAGAATATCATCTATAAAGACCACTACAAACCGATCCAAATAGGGATGAAAGTATGGTTCATGATGTCTATGAAAGCTGCTGGTGCATTTGTTAGCCCAAATGGCATCATTAGGAACTCATAGTGTCCATACTGAGTCCTGAAAGCAGTTTTTGGAACATCTGTCTCCTTTAACTTTAACTGATGGTAGCTTGATCTAAGATCTATTTTGGAGAATACACTGGCTCCCTTCAATTGATCAAACAAGTCATCTATCCATGGTAAAGGATATTTGTTTTTCACAGTCACCTTATTCAGTTGCCAGTAATCTATACAAAGCCGTAAGATACAATCCTTCTCCTTTACAAATAACACCGGTGCTCCCCATAGTGACACACTTGGGCGTATAAAAACGTTATCTAATAACTCCTGTAATTGAACTTTCAACTCTCTCAGTTCAGTAAGTGCCATCGTATATGGAGCAATGGAAATCGGTGCAGTACCTAGCATAACCTCTATAACAAACTCCACTTCTCTCTCTGGTGGTAAACCCAGCAACTCTTCCAGAAATACATCTAGAAAATCACATACAGTGGGGATGTTCTGTAAACTCGGGCTAGTTTTACTAGTGTCAACCACAAGTGCTAAGAAAGCCTTACAGTCATTCCTCATCAATCTTCTGGCTGCTGTGGCTGATATAATGATAGAAAGACAACTCGTTCCTTCACCTACGACTATAATCTCATTCCCATCTATTGTCTGTAATGAAATCCTCTTCAACTGACAATCTACCATCACCTGATGACGTGATAACCAATCCATTCCCAGTATCACATCAAATTCATGATGGTAGTTCAATCAAGTCAGCTAGAAATTCATAACCCTATATCTTTAGAGGACAACCCTTATAGACCTTTTTCACCATAACACTATGGCCTAAAGGGTTAGTAACTTGTACGTCCTCCTCTAACTCCTTTATCTGTACCCCTCTATCAACTAGCGGTGTAATACACACATATGAATGTGTGGCGCTAGGATCAATCAGTGCACATACTAATATATCATAAAGAGAAAATGTACCTCTAATGATATCTACTGGATCTGGCTCTTCCCGAGCTCTCATAGCATAAGTACAAGGTGCTACCCTAACCTCCTGCCTCTAAATTGTCTTTATAGTAGGCCTCTGTAATGGACCAACTGTATCAGGCCTCGCAGGTCTTTTACCCCTCTATCTGCCAGGGTAGACCTCTCTGTTTGGGGTGGACCAGTGGGAATGTTAGCACTCCTCTATGGACAAATCCTTAAAGAAGTGATCCGTAGACCCACATCTGAAACACCCACCAGTCAACAATCTACACTCTCCTTGGTGGTTCCTTCCACAGTGTATACAGGCTGATATTGGGGTTGATCCCTGTGTAGCTGGACCTGTAGAACTACCACTGATATACCAGAATGTCCTCCTCTCCTCGGAGCAAATCGAGATCTCTGGCTCTTACCTCGACCCTGAGTTTGACTCTAAGACTCTTTAAGCTTGTTACTACCGGTGGCTGTTGAACTAGACTGACTAGATCTAGAACCCCTCTTATGTTGCCTGTCCCTCCGGGATTGCTTCTCATTTCTGACTCTCTCCACATCTAGAGCTGAGGCTACTAACAGGGAGAAGTCTGTGAAGTAATGAGATGTGACTATCAGTTTGATATTATCATTTAATCCATCCTCAAATCTCCTGCATCTATCAACCTCTATAGGCATTATCTCTAATGCATATCCACTAAGTCTCATGAACTCCCGCTCATATTCGGAGACTGTAAGCTGCCTCTGTCTCAATGCTTGGAATTCTCTCCTTCTAGCCTTTAAATACACATGGCTGACATATTTCTTCTTGAATTTTTCCAAGAAGAAATCCCAAGTGATCTTGCAGGCTATACTACCTTCGATACTGTCACCCTCCACCGATATGCATCCTCCTATAGTAATAACAAAGCACACTCCAACTGCTACTCTGGGGTGTAGTGGAGCTGCTACAAAACCCTCTCTGTCCTCTCTAGCCAATACTCTGCGGCAACTAGATCATCCTTCTTCTTACCCTTGAAGTCAACTGTCCCATATTTTCGCAGTCTCTCTAATGGGAATCTGTGTACAAGTTGTGGCTATAGGGGTACTGGTGGCTATACAGGTGGCAGTGGCTATGGCTGAGGCTATGGAGGTGGAGGTGGCTGTGGTTGAGGTATAGCTCCAGTGACTTAATGGAGCAGTTGTGTCATCTGTTCCAGGAAGGCCTACTGTGCTCAACCTGTAGTACTCATAGATGACTCGACTCTGATGCTTTACTCCCTACTAGGAACAGGTGCGGGTGCATGACTATCTACCTCCTCCTCAATCCGTCTAGGAGACTCGTGCTCTGAAGAATCAGATGCCATCGATCCTATAAAATAAACAAAGAACAGATCTGCATTAGTGTCACCTAGACTCTATTTAAAGGCCCGTACATGTGATGCAAACTATTTCTTTCTATCTATCTAGGTCAAGGACCGCCTAAACCTCTACTCTGATACAACTAAATGTGATACCCCTTACCCGTCTATAGTGTAGCAGAGTAAAGCGTGCCACATTCGGTGCCGGAGCACCCTATCTTATGATGTCCTGTTCATTGTCAATTTTAAACTTCATTTAAAACATGTGGAGATTTTTTTTTTATCACAAATTATTTCTGTGGATACCCAGGAAGAGCCTCCTCTATTTTATTAGCATCTAGCAAGTTCCATTATTCACTTGTTAAAAACAATTTCATATCCATTTATTTAGTCATATAACATGTCATTCATTTTCTCATATAATAAATCATTCATAAGAAAATTCATATACAGAAATTCACATCTTTATTTGCAATCTCAAAAGCATAATTAAAATTTATTTACATCACAACTATGATTACATAATGTTTTTACACAATGAACTAAAATAATAAATCTATACATGGGCCCTATCAAAATACTACAACTGATGAGGTAAACTCTAGACTGTGGCAGATCTGGTCAACAGTAGTCAGAACACTACTGTGGTGGTTGCTAGTATGCAGTACCTACGCGATGGAAAAACCAATGTGCTAAGCAAATTACTTAGTGGTGCATAATTTTAAAGAATAATAACTGAATAATTAAAAGTAATAGCTCTATGTAGAATTTTGCACTTCTAGGTCAATTATATATTTTATTGTACCTTGGGAATAATTTACTTATCAGGATCTTATTTGTATATCTATTTCCTTCTCTGTCTTTTTAAAGTCATATCAATATCTTACCCATTCATTTATTCTTTTCTCAGACTTTTAAAATCATAATAATGCCCAAGTAACCTATAATAGATTATAATGCTGGATACATAGGAGTATACTGGTTAGATAGACATATGTCTATCCTATATACATCTGTCATGTCAGGCACAAGGCCAGTGTGTAACACCCCTAATTGCATGGCCTGGTATATTTTATTATTTTGGTGACCGGTGTCGGTCTGGACAACTGAGGGGAATAGAACCACACTTAAGACAACTAGATAAGCCCTAAACACAAATAATTAGTAATTGTCAATTAGTTAAGTATAAATAAGAACAATAGAACATAAGAAGTTAAACGAGTCGAGAGTCACAACAATGGGTGACCTTCTCGGGAAGGAACGCGAAGTCGATTTAAACTCAAATTTCGAACCGTAAAATGTGACGCCGCGGTCCTTAGGACTATTGTGAACACAATGGAAAAGAGAAAATCACAAAAAAGAATTGTTAAGCCAGTCAAATAATTAGGTCAGGGAGCCGAAAGAAATATTAAATTATTTGCAAACCGGGTTGAACCGGCGAGGGGCTCAATTGACCCCGAGAGCTGACTCCTGACCTAACTGTCAAATAAAATTGGAGAAACAAAAATTTTGGAATGTAAAAGTAAATTAAAGAAGAATGGAAAGAAAATGAAAAAAATGAAAAAAAAAGGAAAAGTTATTACATCATACAAGTGGTCCCACCATGACATCATAAATGAATTTAAATTATTGTAAATTTTGACTAAGTAAAATTTAAGAGATAATTATACATAAAATACAAAAAAAAAAATTCAGATCTTCTTCCCAAGAGTTTCAGCCACTCTCTCTCTCACCCTCTCCCTCACAAAATACTCTATTAAAGCTCATTTTGAGCTTGAAGAAACCGTAATTCCCACCATAGAAACCCTACTCTCCATTACTAAATCTTGTAACTAGACCTTGATAAGAATATTTACAACAAAAAGAAAAAGAAAGAAGAAGTTTGGAGAGGTGAAAAAATTCTGCATAAGGTTAGTAAACTAAACTTGATTTGCTAATTGATTTTATTGTGTTTGTAGTTGAATAAACTTAGAAATTCATTTAAAATGAAAAGAAAACATCTTAAGGGGACTAAAGGGAAATTCGGCCAGCATGTGTGAGGGTATGATTTTCCTGGGTTTGATTGAATTAGAGGTGAATATGAACATCAAGGAGTTGAATGATTATGGTTATATGCTTTGAATTAGCTAAATGCAACAAATTGGTGAACTAGAGTTTTGGACACCTAGGGTTTAGGAGGCCAAAATGTGAGAATTGGTCAAATGGTATGTTTGACGTTGTTTGAGATGAAAAATGGTCATTTGTGACCAATTGAGATGTGTTGGAAATGTTAGAAGTGAGTTTAAATTTGGATTGAAAATGGTCAAGCTGCAGGCAGCAGGACCAAGGTCCCTTTGAGGGACCAAAACTGAACATTTACAAGTCCAATTAGTATGAGACCAATTGAGAATGAAAATAGACACAAAATGGAACATTTTTCATTTGGGAATCATGCCCAAAAAGTGACCAAAACCTAGTGAACAAATTGACCAAATCAAGATTTCTGCAGTCTGACTTGTACAAAAATGACCAAATGAATAGTGTTTGTCATTTCACTATCACTTGGGCTAGGCAGGTCTAAATGACCTGAAATTTTACCAGTGGGCAGTTGAGATATAGACCTAAAACTTTCATGACGAACACTAACCCAAATTATGCCCTTAACCAAGTCATTTGGCCACCCAAATTTGGTGACCTAAAGCTGCCATAACTAGAATTTGCCAAGAAAATCTAGATTAGGTCCAATCCGGCAACCATGATTCAAATGGCTATAACTTGAGCTAAAAAACTCCAAATGGATTGATTCGTAAAGGAGAATAAAGTTAAGATAATAGAGAACATTTTCTATAAAGAAAGTTTTACCAAATTCTAACAGAAAAATGACCAATAGAACAGTGCAACTTAAGACACCAAAACTGAAAATTTGCAAATTCGCCTAAAAGACTTAGAATTTGAGTAAACAACCAAAACCAACAAATTTAGTTATCAAAATGTGCTATGTGGGTGAAATTGGAATTCCCATACCGATTAAGCCTTAGAAAGTCAACAAATTGACTTGAATAGTATAGTGAATAGTAACCCCGAAACACAAATTTTAAAGAACGTCAAGTTTAGCACATTAGAGCTAGGAAAAAGTGAAATTAAGTTTATTTTTGGATTTATGCTAAGTTATGATACTGAAACATTATAAAACTGTGTGTTTCAGTTGAAAAGAACATCGGGAAAGAACCCGAGGAATCGAGTTAAGGCTAAGAGGCGACTCGCTTAAGATTTGTGAACAACGTAGAATTTCCGTAAATTTTCTTCTGCATATTGTTTTGAATAATTTGAAATATTGAATTTTGACATCATTGGGATTAAATGTTTATTATGCTTTTGACTTAAATTGTTGAAAGTTATTTGTGTATATTTGAGATGGCATAAATGTTTAGTAAATTGTTAAGATATGTTTTGAAACCACAGTGTTATGACCATATATTTGAACACCTCACTAGCATGACTAGTGGGGGTAATCAGTTTCAAATTTTGATCCATTCTGTGGCTGAAGTGTTGAGGTGTGTGCCAGTAGAAGAAGAAATTGAATGGATATCCATATATTTGAGCTAGCTAGCCTTGTGATGTGACTTCTCCTTAGCCTCTGGCTATTGAGATTATATTTGTTTTGAATGGCATGATATAACTAGGGGTGTGCAAACGGTCGGTACGGTTCCGAACCGAACCGAACCGATAAAACCGAAAACCGAAAATCTAAAATTTTAAAAATCGAACCGAACCGATTGATAAAAGAAAACTGAACCGAATCGAACCGATAAATTTCGGTTCGGTTCGGTTTTAAACCGATTAAACCAAAATTTATAAAATTTCATATTTTTAACATTAAATCTAAATAATAAAAACATAAAAACAAAAAAAATTAGAAATCAAAACTCAAAAATCTTTAGGTTCAGTTCGGTTTTCTTTGATTTCGGTTCGGTTCGATTCAATTTGATTCGATTTTTTTGATTTCCTATATATATTAATTATTTCAGTTCGGTTCGATTTTTTGATTTTTTAATGAAAATAACTGAACCGAACTGATTAACCGAAATTATCAAAAATATAAACCGAACCGAACCGATTAATTTTTAAAACCGAACCGATTGAACCGAATTAATCGGTTCGGTTCGATTTTTCGATTTAAACCGAAAACTGCACACCCCTAGATATAACTGTGGGTTTTATGAAATGTGTTTTGATACTTCGAAATGAAATTGTTTGGATTAAAATCTCATAATTCATGTTTTATATTTAATTATCATGTTCAGTCCAATTTTTGAATAAATATGATTTAAATTCTGCATAAAGATTATTTTAGTATGTTGTGCACCACTGAGTCTTAGTACTCAGCGATGGCTGTTATTGCTGTGGCAGATTTAAAGACTAGAGGAGCAGCAGACTGAGCTACTGAGGATTGAGGACCTACCTGCTTGAAGTTATCGGGTATATTTTATACCCTGACTGTAAAAATTTATTTTGATGTATGTAATGTATATAAAGGTATGGACATGTAAAACTGGTCTTGAGCAGTTGTACAAAGTTTGTAATAAATTTTAGTTTGAATTTCTCTTAATGTAAATTTTTGTAATGATGTATATAAATTATTTTGTCTTTAATGAAATATGAATGGAAGTATTTTGTTTTAAATTGAATGAAATTCATTAATGGTATTTTGATGATTATTGGATATTGGAAATTATGGATTTGAAATTTGGAGATTGATAATGATGTTGAAATTGATTATGAATTTGAAGAAGTTTTTGAGACAGATTATTGGAAGTGCTTTTTACAGGAATTTGAAAAACTGTTTTCTCAACATACAGACGGCACTCTGTCGAAATTTTTATAAAATTTGCCAAAAAATAAAATGGGCCAAAAATTTTAATTAGTTCTCAACTTTAATTAAATGATTTTAATACTTATTAGAAAATGCTCACGACTTGTAAAAGTAAGAAAATTGTTTTCAAATCCCTTGTAGGGTACTTAATGAGTTATCGGTAGGTGAAGTTCGGTAGTTCATTAGGTATTCTATGCGATCATGTTGTGCCTTATAGAGAGGTAAGGTGTGGCATGTTTTAGTGGTATCAGAGCAAATTTTTGAAGTATGTTTTAACTTATAAACTTTTATCTTTTCTTTGCTAAGTACAACTGCTCAATGTCCTTATTTGTTACATACAGTGCATTACATCATAAATATGAACTGACGGAGGGAAATCTCCTTGTGTTATTTGCTCAGGAGATACCCTAACTTCAGACTGGAATGGAAGAAGGGGATCGCTCAGTCGAGCAATCTATTGAAGCTGAAGCACAAGGGGAAGCCCCAGCTCTACAAAATGTTAATGGATCAGTAGCACCAGCCCCACAAATGATGCAGTTTCCTGCACAGTTTGCACAGCAGATGGCTGCGATGTTTCAACAAATGGCTAGGGGTATGCCTGCTCAAGCTCCACCCCAAACTCCTATAGTACAACCACTGCCTCCAACCAGACAGTATGACAAGTTATTGAAGTATGGAGCTACTGAATTTAAGGGTACAGTAGACCCGCTTGAGGCAGAGAAATGGCTTGAAAGAATGGACAGAGTGTTCAAGAAGCTACACTGCCAAGATGAATTGAAGTTTGAATACTCTGTGTCTCTACTGCAAAGGGATGCGTATGATTAGTGGAAGACCATCCTCCACAGCTTGGCTGAACCACTAGTACTGACCTGGGATGACTTCATCAGAGAATTCAGACAAAAATACGTCCCAGATGCATATGTGGATCAAAAGTTATAAGAATTTCTGAGTCTGAAACAAGGGAGTAAATCAGTGGCAGAGTATGAGAGGGAGTTCTCTCGCTTAAGCCACTATGCTGGGAGTCTCCTTTCTACCAGCAAGGAAAGGTGCAAGAGATTTGTGACTAGTTTGAAGCCCAGTTTGAGGATGCAAATAGTGGAACTCAGACACAGCAACTTCTATAAGCTCATCTCTCAGGCACTTGAACTAGAAAGGATTGAATCAGAAGTGACACCTGTAAAAGAAAAATCAGAGAGGATTGAGAAAATAGAGAAAGATAAAGGTGAAAAGTCAGTAGAGCCAAGTCCTAGTGGTACTTCTAGGAAGAGGAAGAAATTTGGTGGACCTAGCAGAGGTCGATGTAGAAGATTTGGAAGGGGCTGATTCTCTGGATAGAGACCCCATAGGTCTGGTCAGCAGTCGAGTAGGGGTTCATATCCTACCCACCCCTGTGAGACTTATGGCAAGATTCATGGGGGAGAATACTATTGGGCTACAGGAGCCTGTTTTAACTGTGGAGGCAATGGCCATTTAGCTAAAGACTGCATTAGTGCTCCTAAATATGGTCCAGCTCCTATGACTGCAGAAGTATCTATTCAGAGTCCTGCTCCCAGAGGTTCATAACCAGTTGGAAGAGGAAGAGGCAGAGGTAGAGCCATTGCTTCAGGCAGTAGGGGTGTTGTTGGTCAGTCAACACAAGGAAGTGCTTCAGCCAGGGTTTACATGATGAGACAGTGAGAAGAGGCTGAGACTTCCAATGTGGTAGCCGGTAAATTTTCTATCTCTAATAAAAAAGTATTTGTGTTGTTTGATCTGCGTTCAACCCACTCATATGTTAGTGCTAGCATAGTTAGCTCACTTGCTGTTCCATGTGTCCAAATGGGTTTTAAAGTACTAGTAACTAGTCCGTTAGGACAAGAGGTTCGGGTTAACAGAATTTATAGAGACTATCCTTTGGTGATCTAAGGACACGTTTTTATGTTGGATTTGATTGAAATGCCCTTCAGAGATTATGATATTATCTTGGGCATGGATTGGTTAGCCAGGCATCATGCCATGATTGACTGTAGACTGAAGACAGTCACTTTTGGTCTCCCTCTGTACGGTCATGTGGTAATTCATGGGGAGAGGCATTTACTGCTATCAAATATCATTTTGGCTGCACTAGCCAGAAGAATGATCAGAAAGGGGTATGAAGCATACTTGGCAAATGTGATAGACACCCAAGTGGGGAGTCCGACACTAAGGGACATTCCTACTGTATGTGACTTCCCGGATGTGTTTCTTGATGAATTGCCAGGATTACCTCCAGAAAGAAAGGTGCAATTTGAGATTGATGTTATGCCTGGTGTGGACCCAATCTCCATAACACCATATAGAATGGCACCTGCAGAATTGAAAGAGTTGAAAGTGCAGTTGCAAGAGCTTCTTGACAAGGGCTTTATCCGCCCTAGTGTGTCACCTTGGGGAGCGCCAGTGTTGTTTGTAAAGAAGAAAAATGGCACTCTCCACTTGTATATTGATTATCGGCAATTGAATAAGGTGACAATAAAGAATAGATATCCATTGCCCCGCATTGATGATTTATTTGATCAGTTGAGGGGTGCAGCTGTGTTCTCCAAAATTAACCTGAGATCAGGTTATTATCAGCTGAAAGTACAAGAGTAGAGCATTCCTAAAATTGCCTTTAGAACCTGCTATGGCCATTATGAGTTCTTGGTCATGCCATTCGGGTTAACTAATGCTCCGGCTGCTTTTATGGATCTGATGAACACTATCTTCAGACCATACCTCAATCAGTTTGTTGTGGTATTCACAGATGATATATTGGACTATTCTAGGAGTGCAGAAGAGCATGATAGACATTTGCGGATTGCACTGCAAACTTTGAGGGAGAAACAACTATATGCCAAATTATCGAAGTGTGAATTTTAGCTGAAAGAAATATCTTTCTTGGGGCATGTAGTATCGGTAAAGGGCATCAAGGTAGATCCAAGTAAGATAGAAGTTGTCCTTAACTGGATGCCACCCAGAAATATCATGGAGATTCGCAGTTTTCTGGGTTTAGCTGGATATTACCGTAGATTTGTGAAGGGATTCTCCATGTTGGCATCTCCACTGACCAAGCTGCTTAGGAAAGATGTAAAATTTTAGTGGACGGATAAATGCCAGTAGTGTTTTGATGAATTGAAGAAATGTTTGACTGAGGCTCCAGTCCTGACTTTACCTACCCCGGGTAAAGAATACACAGTATATAGTGATGCTTCTCACAATGGGTTAGGTTGTGTATTGATGCAAGATCGAAATGTCATTGCCTATGCATCACGCCAGCTGAAACCGCATGAGAGGAATTATCCAACACATGATTTGGAGCTTGCAGCTATTGTGTTTACTCTTAAGATCTTGAAACACTATTTGCATGGGGAAAAGTGTTACATCTACACATATCATAAGAGTTTGAAGTATTTGGGTACCCAGAAAGAGTTGAATTTGAGATAGAGGAGATGGTTAGAATTAATAAAAGACTATGATTGTCTGATAGACTATCAGCCATGGAAAGCTAATGTTGTGGCTGACGCCTTAAGTCGCAAGACTATGGAAAGTCTATAAGTTACTCCTTTGTCTATGGTACATGAGTTGAGATCATTACATGCCAGCTTAGAGATTAATGATGAGGGGCAGACAGCAGTTGTCACACCCTACCCTCTGTAAGGCATACCATGATCCTGTAGTATACCTAATGAATTACCAACTTCGTCTACTGATAACCCATTAAATATACTACAAGGGATTTTAAAACTTTTCTTACTTCTTTTTATAGTGGTGAGCACCATTTACAGGTGTTAAAAACCTTTTTGAACTGAAGTAAAAAAGCTAACACACTTGGACTATTAATAATTTCTGTAAAAATTTTGGCAGAGTGCCATCTGTATTTTGGACAAAACAGTTCTTCAAAAACCTGTAAAAACCACTTCAATAATTTTTTTTCAATCTCAAACTCCAGCATAATTCAACACAATATGTTTTTCAACTCAAATCCACAATAATTTTTCAAAGATTGAGATAAAAGAAATACAGTACAAATTTTACAAGCCAAAATAACTCATAATTTACTTTACAACTTCAATGTACAATTTTAATTTACAACTGCTCAAAACCAAGAACAATATATACATACAGTGAATATACATTACAGTACAAAATGCAAAATGTGGTATACTCAATATACCCGATGATCTCTCAATGTAGTACTAGCAGCCTAGTCTGTCTACCTGCGACAGCAATGAAAAGCTATCGCTGAGTAAAATTTACTCAGTGGTGCACAATAACAATTTGAAATGCGATATATATAAATCTTTTATTGACAATTCACAAATCAAATAGTTCACAAAATTTACAAAGTTCATACAATACAAATTTGATCAAATAACTGAGTAACACAGTTTTGCCAATCAATAACATAATTTGATCAAATAACTGAATAACAAAGTTTTGCCCATCAATAACACAATTTGATCAAATAACTTAATAATATAGTTTTTCCCATCAACAACACAATTTGATCAAATAACTGAACAACACAGTTTTGCCCATCAATAACACAATTTGATTAAATAACTGAATAATACAGTGTTGCCCATCAATAACACAATTTGATCAAACAACTAAATAATACAGTGTTGCCGATCAATATCACAATTTAAGCCATGACACAATTTTTCCACACATGCCGTGTTGTACACCACGACAAGACACACTCACTCCAATAATCGAAATCAATGAGGGAGGAAGCTAGCTGAATAATGAGTACTCATCCACACTCACCTCAGACTGACAAGTCAAAGAGGGAGGAATATATCACACTCACCCCATAAATGGAGGAAGAACATAGTAACAGTGTCATGCTAAGTGTGAATCAAAACAATTTCAAATCATAATATTTCATACAAACCATAAATCACATTTTATCTCAAAATTTCCATTTGCAAAGTTGGCAACACAATAATTTCCAAACAATATTCCCAAAACCAAAGCAATCAAAAATTATTCATAACTCATTTCTCCAAATAAATTGGCTAGTAAAAGCAGTGAATATAAAAGTACTGTGCACGGACACAATTTAAAACTATAATGTTTAATTAAATTTTTAAGTAGAAAATGAGAAGTCAAAATTATTGTGCACAAACATAATTTAAAACAATGACATACAAATAATCATAATTTATTTCAATTGAAAAATTCAAAAGAAATAACTATTGTGCACAAACACAATTTAAAACAATAATGTACAATAGTCATAATTCATTTTAATTGAAAAATTCAAAAGAAATAGCCGCTGTGCACAAACCTCTGATAACTGTCTCTTGGCCTTGACTCAGTGTTTCCTTCCCTTTCCCCGAGTCTTTGCTAATCGAGAAACACAATTTGAGGTGTTTCAGTACTCATTTAAACTGTTTCTAACGATAATACTTGATAATTAATTCACTAAATTCTATTATTTGCTTAGTCAACCCAATATGTTGACCCTCGATGCATTCTAGGTAAATTAGGTTTTAATGTTACTAATATGTCACATTCAATAGTCTTTTAGGGTTGGTACATGTTACCAAATTCATTTCCATGTATCTTGCATTTTCTTGCAATTTGCTGGATTCCGGGATACTAGTTTGACCTAACCGGACGACCTAGTTCCCTCGGTTTTCGAGTTTTGGTGAAAACTACAAACTTGTAGATCTATGTCTTATTGCACACGGGGCAAAATTTCAGGTCATTCTGAGTTATGTAGACCAAGTTATGATCATTTTACTACTACTGGTCAAATTGCATCAAAATTGGTCACTTTAGGTCATTTTAGGTCAATTTTGGTTCGGCCAGTTTTTGGACCCGAATTTTCGCAAGCTGTTTGACTTGCTTATGGTCATTTCTGGCCTATGGTGTCTTCACGAGACTTTTAGATATGGGTCTTAGCTATTCATGGTCAAAATTTCAGGTCAATTGGACCTGTTTTGAGTGAGTTATGGCCTAAATACTAACTGCTGCCCAAATGGTCAATTTTCAGGCCTTATTTGCACTTAATCCGGATTTGGTCATTTTTCAAGCTACCTTGCAAGCAGAATTTTGGCAAGCTTCCTTCATGAAAGTTGGCACATTTTGTGCCTAGTTTCACCTCCAATTGGTCTCATACCAATTGGAGCCACACACTTAAAGTTCTAGGCCCAAAACACAAACTGCCTTATTGCATTTCCTTCATACACATCAAAGATCACTTTTAACACTTACCAAACTCAACATTCAAGCCAATTCTGGTTTGTACCATGACCTAAACATAATTCACAACATATTGTTGGTCATTTTGGCAGCTTACAATTACATTCAATGTGCACCATTTAGTACAGAATTTTTCAAACCCAATTTACATCAATTCAATCACCTAACCATAACACTTTTACATGTCCAACCTCACACCATCATATATATACCCAAGCTGCCATAACCACTATCACAATTCAACATTATTATTCCATAAACCAAGCATGAATTCCAGCATTCTTTAAGAGTTAATAAACTGCCACATTTGTAAAGCCTCCCTAATTGCCTTCAAACTCAAATTTTCACTTGTCCACCATTACATATATATGAAGTTAACTTACCAAAACTTTAAATCACATTAGTCAAAGTTAATTCTTCACAATAAATGTAATAATATTTCATTTAGTGTGCAATTCCATGGCTGTCCATTTAGACAATCACGCATAAAATTTCAATTTCAACAAAAATTTCCAATTCAAGTGCTCAATTTAACATACACCAATAATTAACCTACCAAACTTTGATTTACTTTAATCAATACTAATACCCATCAATTGCATGTGAAAATAATTCAAGTTCTTTAATTACCATGGCTGCCTAAACTAGTGCATAATAAAAATTCACCAAAGCCTCAAAATTTCTTCATCAATTCAATCATCTCAAGCTTCCCATAAACTTTACTTAAGAAATAAATCAATTTAAGCACTTACCTATTGTTGGGGCTTGTTAAATCTTCACCAAACTCCCTTGAATTTAGTATCTACTTCTTCCTTGTGATGTGGGGATCAAAATTAATTAAGACAAGTAAAGAAAATTCAGCTTGAAAATGGGTGGAGTGTGGCATGCATTTGGGCGGCCATGGGAAGATTTTGGGAGCTCTTGAATTCGGCAATGGTGAGGAATGAAAGTTGAAGATGAGTTTTTAGATTTGTTAGTGGATTTACACCTGCCCATTTAATGGTTGTTTAATCCCATAGTGCTCCACTCATGCTAAGATAATGATTTAATATGTTTTAAAGTTTTATTACTCAATTTACACTCCATTTTTGCTATTTATATTAGGTACCCCTAATTTAATGTTTCATTATATTTTCCAAGTGTAATATCATGTATTTTCAATGGAAATTTAGGTTAAAAGACAACTCTAGATGTCAAATGACCACAATGCCCCTGTTCAGGTTGCATTCCAGATTTTTCTATAACACCAGGTTTTGTCCGTTTTTCGATTTCTCACTTTTCTTTGTACTAACTATTTAATTTTTATTTAATATTTCTTATGATATTTATACTTCAATAGGGGTCTATTTAAGTCCTAAAAATATTTTTCAGGGTTCCCCGCGGTCTAGGGCTAGTCAACAGTCCACACCGTGACTTCCCGGTGCGGTCACCCATCGCTAGGGTTCTTGGCTCGCTTAACTTGGTTACATTTCTTTTGCTATTATTTTTCCTTTGTTTTTCTTGTATTTTCTTTTCTTGTATTTCATTATTTTATGTCTCCTCACTCATATCGAAGTGTAGTTCTAGGCATCCTAGCTGTCCGGACAACACTGGTTACTGAAACAGTAGAACGCACTACTGAACATAGGGGTGTTACAATTCTCCCCCCTTTAAATAAATTTTGTCCACGAAATTTTACCCAATAGCCATCTTACAATAGTCATACGTTTATTTTATCCTTTCTATATGATCTCATAATCTTCTTTTCCTCAAATTTGTATAAGACTTTTAACAATCTAATACAACGTTTAATTTGTTTGTATAACACCAATCTTCTCTTACTATTGTCCTGTCTAATATTTCAGTTCATGTTCCTTCTTGAATGACCCTTGAGGTCATGTTAGAATGATTTATCTAGTCATTGGTCCTTTGACCATTCTAGTCAATAGTCTTCCTCACATTCGTAACATTTTTTTTTTATATCTGAACCAACTGTTCGAATTTTTACTTCCATAACTCCTTTTATCTATCAATATTCTATAACTTACTTCCCTTTTGTACTAAACTATAACCTTTTGTTATTCTAACTTTTGAGTTTTAAATCCCTAAGTAGGATTTTCAAACTTATTTCCAACAATAAAATTCTATCCTGGCATAACTATACCAAAACAGATGCCGTTGGCAACTATTCTCATCTTGGTGTATTATCGAGTAGTACGTTGCTCTATACAATAATCTCAAGTCAATACTGTAATCTGCAGCTTACAGTATAAACATTAAGAACATTGCATAGTTACTACAATACATCCCAATAGATCAAATTTTCTGATATTTTATCCTTTTCGAATTTACTGATATTTGAATCTTATTCTGATTACAATATCCATTAGCAATTACTAACAGTAACATCCTTGCCCTCATCTAGAGCAATTCCATTACTGCATCTTACTTTTACATCCTCTTGCCTTACATTAAGTAAGCTCGCCAATTAGCTTTATAACTTATGGTGTGTTAGAAAATACTTTTCGCCGATAAACTCTTTCAAAACTAATTTCACTTATTATCACAATCCTTATCTTAAAGGACTAATCACTAATGCATCAAAATTTATTCCCCTGTAAAGGAATAACAACAGAACATATAGTTCTAATACTAACATAAAAGTATGCAAACTCCAGGTCAAACAATACATATATATATATATATATATATATATCTTAGCTACTAATTGAGAAAGTACCAGCAACAATGTCAAAAGTCTCAGCCTCTTCTCTCTGCCGTATAGTGTATACTCCAGCTGGAGCATCACCCTGTTCTGGATGATTCACAGTACTCTGACTTCTAGGTGTACTACCCCTACCTCTACCTCTGCCTCTACTAACTGATGATGAACTCTTTGGGGTAAAAACTTGGGTTGATCCCTTTGGTGTAGTAAATGGTCCAGAACGACATGGATTTACACAATCCCTAGCAAAATGACCAGTCTCTCCACAATTAAAACATGCTCCTACGGCTCTATAACATACCCCACTATGTGGTTTACCACAAGTTTCACAAAGTCGATCTGACAGCGCATTTCTGGGTTTCTGTTGAGTTTGCTGATCGGATCGAGGTGGTTTCTGTCCAGAAGATCTATCTCTACTGGACTTTTTACTATCTCGGTTGTATCCCTCAAAGTTTTTCCTCTTTCCAGTAGGACCACTAGAACTCTGTTCTACTGACTTTCCCTCTTTTTCTATCTTCTCTGATTTCTTTTTCTCTGGAGTCGCTTCAGATTCAATTCTTTCTAATTGTAGTGCTTGAGAAATAAGTTCAGAGAAGTTGTTATGTTTGAATCCAACCACTTGTAATCTGATACTGGGCTTCAAACCGGTTTCAAACCTCTTGCATCTCTCCCTACTGGTAGAAAGTAGACTTACTGCATAATGGCTTAGGCGGGAAAATTCCCTTTCATATTCAGCCACCGATCTACTCCCCTATGTCAGACTTAGGAACTCTTACAGCTTCTGGTCTACATAAGCATCGGGGACATATTTTAGTCTGAATTCCCTGGGAAAGTCATTCCATGTTAGCACTGCAGGTTCTACCAGAATGTGGGGAATGGTTTTCCACCAGTCATAAGCATCCCCCTGTAGCAAAGATACAGAGTATTCAAATCTGAGCTCCTCCGTGCAATGCAGTTTTTTAAATACCCTATCCATCCTCTCTAACCATTGTTCTGCCTCTAGAGGATCTACTGTCCCCTTGAACTCTGTAGCCCCATATTTCATTAATTTGTCATACTGCCTTGCAGAAGACTATGGTTGTACCACTGGTGTCTATATTGGGACTTGAGTAGGCGCATTGCCAGCCATTTGTTGGAACATTGTAGCCATCTGCTGAGCGAATTGAGCAGGAAACTGCGGTACTACAAGGCCTGGTGCTGCTGAACCACTGACATTGTGTAGGGCTGGGGCATCCCCTTGCACCTCAGCCTCTATAGATTGATCGACTGAACGATCACCCTCTTCCATGGTCAATTCGAGGATCTTAGATCTCCTGAACAAATAAAACGAGATTTCCTCTCGTTAGTGCATATTTATAATGTAATGTACTGTATGTATCAAACAATGACATTGAGCAGTTGTACTATGAAGAAAGAATATTCAAATAAAATGTGAAAACATAATTTAAAAACTAGCTCTTATACCACTAAAACATGTCACACTCTACCCCTCTGTAAGGCATAACATGATCCCGTAGTATACCTAATGAATTACCAACTTCGTCTACTGATAACCCATTAAATACACTACAAGGGATTTTAAAACTTTTCTTACTTCTTTTTACAGTGGTGAGCACTATTTACAGGTATTAAAAACCTTTTTGAACTGAAGTAAAATAGCTAACACACTTGGACTATTAATAATTTCTGTAAAAATTTTGACAGAGTGCCATCTGTATTTTGGACAAAACAGTTCTTCAAAAACCTGTAAAAAGGACTTCAATAATTTTTTTCAATCTCGAACTCCAACATAATTCAACACAATATGTTTTTCAACTCAAATCCATAATAATTTTTCAAAGACTGAGATAAAAGAAATACAGTACAAATTTTACAAGCCAAAATAACTCATAATTTACTTTACAACTTCAATGTACAATTTTAATTTACAACTGCTCAAAATCAAGAACAATATATACATACAGTGAACATACATTACAGTACAAAATGCAAAATGTGGTATACTCAATATACCCGATGATCTCTCAATGTAGTACTAGCAGCCTAGTCTGCACGCCTGTCGATCTGTCTACTGCGGCAAGAATGAAACGCTATCACTGAGTAAAATTTACTCAGTGGTGCAGAATAACAATTTGAAATGCGATATATATAAATCTTTTATTGACAATTCATAAATCATATAATACAAATTTGATCAAATAACTGAGTAACACAGTTTTGCCAACCAATAACACAATTTGATCAAATAACTGAATAACACAGTTTTGCCCATTAATAACACAATTTGATCAAATAACTGAATAACACAGTTTTGCCCATCAATAACACAATTTGATCAAATAACTGAATAATACAGTTTTGCCCATCAATAACACAATTTGATCAAATAACTGAATAATACAGTGTTGCCGATCAATATCACAATTTAAGCCATGACATAATTTTTCCACACATGCCGCGTTGTACACCACGACAAGACACACTCACCCCAATAATCGAAATCAATGAAGGAGGAAGCTAGCTGAATAATGAGTACTCATCCACACTCACCTCAGACTGACAAGTCAAAGAGGGAGGAATATATCAAACTCACCCCATAAATGGAGGAGGAACATAGTAACAGTGTCATGCCAAGTGTGAATCAAAACAATTTCAAATCATAATATTTCATACAAACCATAAATCACATTTTATCTCAAAATTTCCATTTGCAAAGTTGGCAACACAATAATTTCCAAATAATATTCCCAAAACTAAAGCAATAAAAAATTATTCATAACTCATTTCTCCAAATAAATTTGCTAGTAAAAGCAGTGAATATAAAAGTATTGTGCACGGACACAATTTAAAACTATAATGTTTAATTAAATTTTTAAGTAGAAAATGAGAAGTCAAAATTATTGTGCACAAACATAATTTAAAACAATGACATACAAATAATCATAATTTATTTCAATTGAAAAATTCAAAAGAAATAACTATTGTGCACAGACACAATTTAAAACAATAATGTACAATAGTCATAATTCATTTCAATTGAAAAATTCAAAAGAAATAGCCGCTGCGCACAAACCTCTGATAACTGTCTCTTGGCCTTGACTCAGTGTTTCCTTCCCTTTCCCTGAGTCTTTGCTAACTGAGAAACACAATTTGAGGTGTTTCAGTACTCATTTAAACTGACTCTAACGATAATGCTTGATAATTAATTCACGAAATTCTATTATTTGCTTAGTCAACCCAATATGTTGAACCTCGATGCATTCTAGGTAAATTAGGTTTTAATGTTACTAATATGTCACATTCAATAGTCTTTTAGGGTTGGTACATGTTACCAAACTCATTTCCATATTTCTTGCATTTTCTTGCAATTTGTTGGATTCCAGGATACTAGTTTGACCTAACCGGACGACTTAGTTCCCTCGGTTTTTGGGTTTCGGTCAAAACTACAAACTTGTAGACCTATGTCTTATTGCACGCGGAGCAAAATTTTAGGTCATTCTGAGTTATGTAGACCAAGTTATGGTCATTTTACTATTGCTAGTCAAATGGCATCAAAATTGGTCAATTTAGGTCATTTTAGGTCATTTTTGGTTCGGCCAGTTTTTGGACCCGAACTTGTGCAAGCTGTTTGACTTACTTGTGGTCATTTCTAGGCTTTGTGTCTTCATAAGACTTGTAGATATGGGTCTTAACTATTCATGGTCAAAATTTCAGGTCAATTGGACCTGTTTTGAGTGAGTCATGGCTAAACACTAACTGCTGCCCAAATGGTCAATTTTCAGGCCTTATTTGCATTTAATGCGGATTTGGTCATTTTTCAAGCTACCTTGCAAGCAGAATTTCGGCAAGCTTCCTTCATGAAAGTTGGCACATTTTGTGCCTAGTTTCACCTCCAATTGGTCTCATACCAATTGGAGCCACACACTTAAAGTTGTAGGCCCTAAACACAAACTGCCTTATTGCATTTCCTTCATACACATCAAAGATCACTTTTAACACTTACCAAACTCAACATTCAAGCCAATTCTGGTTTGTACCATAACCTAAACATAATTCATAACATATTGTTGGTCATTTTGGCAGCTTACAATTACATTCAATGTGCACCATTTAGTACAGAATTTTTCAAACCCAATTTACAACAATTCAATCACCTAACCATAACACTTTTACATGTCCAACCTCACACCATCATATTTATGCCCAAGCTGCCATAACCACTATCACAATTCAACATTATTATTCCATAAACCAAGCATGAATTCCAGCATTCTTCAAGAGTTAACAAACTGCCACATTTGTAAAGCCTCCCTAATTGCCTTCAAACTCAAATTTTCACTTGTCCACCATTACATATATATGAAGTTAACCTACCAAAACTTTAAATCAAATTAGTCAAAGTTAATTCTCCACAATACATGTAATAATATTTCACTTTGTGTACAATTCCATGGCTGTCCATTTAGATAATCACGGATAGAATTTCAAATTCAACAAAAATTTCCAATTCAAGTGCTCAATTTAACATACACCAATAATTAACCTACTAAACTTTGATTTACTTTAATCAACACTAATACCCATCAATTGCATGTGAAAATAATTCAAGTTCTTTAATTACCATGGCCGCCTAAACTAGTGCATAATAACAAATCGCCAAAGCCTCAAAATTTCTTCATCAATTCAATCATCTTAAGCTTCCCATAAACTTCACTTAAGAAATAAATCAATTTAAGCACTTATTGAATTTAGTATCTACTTCTTCCTTGTGATGTGGGGATCAAAATTAATTAAGACAAGTAAAGAAAATTCAGCTTGAAAATGGGTGGAGTGTGGCATGCATTTGGGCGGCCATGGAAGGATTTTGGGAGCTCTTGAATTCGGCAATGGTGAGGAATGAAAGTTGAAGATGAGTTTTCAGATTTGTTAGTGGATTTACACCTTCCCATTTAATGGTTGTTTAATCCCATAGTGCTCCACTCATGCTAAGATAACGATTTAATATGTTTTAAAGTTTTATTACTCAATTTACACTCTATTTTTGCTATTTATATTAGGTACTCCTAATTTAATGTTTCATTATATTTTCCAAGTGTAATATCATGTATTTTCAATGGAAATTTAGGTCAAAAGACAACTCGGGATGTCAAATAACCACAATGCCCCTGTTCGGGTTGCATTCCAGATTTTTCGATAACACTGGGTTTTGTCCATTTTTCGATTTCTCACTTTTCTTTATACTAACTATTTAATTTTTATTTAATATTTCTTATGGTATCTATACTTCAATAGGGGTCTATTTAAGACCTAAAAATATTTTCCAGGGTTCCCCACAGTCTAGGGGTAGTCAACAGTCCACGCCGCGACTTCCCGGTGCGGTCACCCATCGCTAGGGTTCTCGGCTCGCTTAACTTGGTTACATTTCTTTTGCTATTATTTTTCCTTTGTTTTTCTTGTATTTTCTTTTATTGTATTTCATTATTTTATGTTTCGTCACTCATATCGAAGTGTAGTTCTAGGCATCCTAGCTGTCCGGACAACACTGGTCACCAGAACAGTAGAACGCACTACTGAACATAGGGGTGTTACAGCAGTTGCATGGCATGTACAGCCTGTGTTGATTGATCAGATCAGAATGGCTACTTAGAATGATGAAAGGTATCAGGAGCTGTTGAAAGAAGTCAGGTAGGGCAAGAAACCAAAATTCTCAATAAGAGATGATGGTCTACTGCTACACCAGGGCAGAATGTGTGTTCCTAATGATGTTAATTTGAGGCAGATCATTTTGAAGGAAGCACATGAGTCTCCTTTTGCCATGCACCCTAGTGGCACAAAAATGTATAGAGGGCTAAAGGAGCATTACTGGTGGATGGGTATGAAAAGAGATGTGGAAAAGTTTGTTTCTAAATGCCTAACTTGTCAGTAATTGAAGGCAGAGCATCAAGTACCCGCTGGATTGTTACATCCACTACTAGTACCAAAATGGAAATGGGAGAGAATAACTATGGATTTTGTGATGGGACTTTCGAGAACACAGAAGAGTCATGATGCAGTATGGGTCATTGTTGACAGACTAACCAAGTCTACTCATTTTCTGCCAGTCCGGATGAACTACAGTTAAGAAAGATTGGCCAAGTTGTACATTGATGAGATTGTGAGACTGCATGGAGTGCCAGTATCCATCGTATCAGATAGAGATCCTAGGTTCACTTCTAGATTCTGGGGTAGTCTTCAGAGAGCCCTAGGAACTAGATTGAACTTCAGTACAGCATTCCACCCACAGACCGATGGCCAGTCTGAAAGGGTAATTTAGATCTTGGAGGACATGTTACGGGCTTGTGTGATTGAATTTGAGGACAATTGGGATACACACTTGCCTTTGATTAGTTTGCTTACAACAACAGCTACCAATCAAGCATTGGGATACCTCCATATGAAGCTTTGTATGGCAGAAAATGTAGAACCCCGTTGTGTTGGGATGACATGGGTGAAAGGAAGATGATTGGGCTCGAAATTGTTCAATAGACTGAGGAGAAAATCAGGGTGATTAGAGATCGACTTAAGACTGCATCAGACTGTCAGAAGTCCTATGTTGATCTAAAGAGAAGGAATATTGAATATGCAGTGGGTGACAAAGTATTCCTCAAGGTTTCCCCATCGAAGAGGATTATGAGATTCGGCAGAAAGGGGAAACTGAGTCCTCGCTTCATTGGGCCATATGAGGTTCTGGAAAGAGTGGGTCCATTGGCATATCGATTGGCACTACCTCAAGAGTTGGAGAAGATACATAATGTCTTTCATGTGTCTATGTTGAGGAGGTATCGATCAGACCCATCTCATGTACTACTAGTGGAAGAAATCAAAGTGAATCCAGACCTCACATATGAGGAAGAACCCATAAAGATTCTGGCTTATGAGGTGAAGCAGCGACGGAATAAGCAGATCCCGTTAGTGAAAGTGCTATGGAACCATCATTCAGGCCAGGTGGCTACTTGGGAACGAGAAGAGGACATGAGGAGACAGCACCCACAGCTATTTAGAGATTTATACCAGGTAAAATTTCGAGACGAAATTTATTTTAAGGGGGGAGAATTGTAACACCCCTAATTGCATGGCCTGGTATATTTTATTATTCCGGTGACTAGTGTCGGTCCGGACAACTGAGGGGAATAGAACCACACTTAAGACAACTAGATAAGCCCTAAACACAAATAATTAATAATTGTCAATTAGTTAAGTATAAATAAGAAAAACAGAACATAAGAAGTTAAATGAGCCGAGAGTCACAGCGATGTGTGACCTTATCGGGAAGGATTGCAAAGTCAATTTAAACTCAAATTTTGAACAGTAAAATGTGACGCCGCGGTCCTTAGGACTATTGTGAACACAGTGGAGAAGAGAAAATCACGAAAAAGAATTGTTAACCAGTCAAATAATTAGGTCAGGGAGCCGGAAGAAATATTGAATTATTTACAAATCGGGTTAAACCGACGAGTGGCAATTTGGTCAATTGACCCCAAGAGCTGACTCCTGACCTAACTGTCAAATAAAATCAGAGAAACAAAAATTTTGGAACGTAAAAGTAAATTAAAGAAGAATGGAAAAAAAAAATGAAAAAAACAAAAAAGAAAGGAAAAGTTATTACATCATATAAATGGTCCCACCATGACATCATAAATGAATTTAAATTATTGTAAATTTTGACTAAGTAAAACTTAAGAGATAATTATACATAAAATACAAAAAAAAAAAGAAAGAAAATTCAAATCTTCTTCCCAAGAGTTTCAGCCACTCTCTCTCTCACCATCTCCCTCACAAAATAATCCATTAAAGCTCATTTTGAGCTTGAAGAAACCATAATTCCCACCATAGAAACCCTACTCTCCATCACTAAATCTTGCAACTAGACCTTGATAAGGAGATTTACAACAAAATGAAAAAGAAAGAAGAAGTTCGGAGAGGTGAAAAAATTTTGCATAAGGTTAGTAAACTAAACTTGATTTGCTAGTTGATTTAATTGTGTTTATAGTTGAATAAACTTATAAATTCATTTAAAATGAAAAGAAAATATCTTAAGGGGACTAAAGGAAAATTCGGCTAGCATGTGTGGGGGTATGATTTGCATGGGTTTGATTGAATTAGAGGTGAATATGAACATCAAGGAGTTGAATGATTATGGTTATATGCTTTGAATTGGCTAAATGCAACAAATTAGTGAACTAGGGTTTTGAACACCTAGGGTTAAGGAGGCAAAAATGTGAGAATTGGTCAAATGGTGTGTTTGACGTTGTTTGAGATGAAAAATGGTCATTTGTGACCAACTGAGATGTGTTGGAAATGTTAGAAGCGAGTTTAAATTCGGATTGAAAATGGTCAAGCTGCAGGCAACAGGACCAAGGTCCCTTTAAGGGACCAAAACTAAAAACGTACAAGTCCAATTGGTATGAGACCAATTGGGAATGAAAATAGACACAAAATGAAACATTTTTCATTTGGGAATCATGCCCAAAAAGTGACCAAAACCTACTGAACAAATTGACTAAATCTAGATTTCTGTTGTCTGACCTGTACAAAAATGACCAAATGAACAGTGTTTGTTCATTTGGCCATCACTTGGGCTAGGCAGGTCTAAATGAGCTGAAATTTTACCACTTGATAGCTGAGATATAGATTAAAACTTTCATGAAGAACACCAACCCAAATTATGCCCTTAACCAAGTCATTTGGCCACCCAAATTTGGTGACCTAAAACTGCCAGAACCAGAATTTGCCTAGAAAATCTGGGTTTGGTCCAATTCGGCAGCCATGAATCAAATGGATATAACTTGAGCTACAAAACTCCAAATGGAGTGTTTCAAAAAGGAGAATAAATTTAAGATAATAGAGAACATTTTCTATGAAGAAAGTTTTGCCAAATTCTAACAGAAAAATGATCAATGGAACAGTGTAACTTAAGACACCAAAACTGAAAATTTGTAAATTTACCTAAAAGACGTAAAATTTGAGTAAACAATCAAAACCAATAAATTTAGTTATCAAAATGTTGTATGTGGGTGAAGTTGGAATTTTCATACCTATTAAGCCTTAGAAAGTCAACAAATTGACTTGAATATTATAGTGAATAGTAACCCCGAAACACAAATTTTAAAAAACATCAAGTTTAGCACATTAGAGCTAGGTAAAAGTGAAATTAAATTTATTTTTGGATTTATGCTAAGTTATGATACTGAAACACTATGAAACTATGTGTTTCAGTTGAAAAGCACACCGGGAAAGAACCCGAGGAATCGAGTCAAGGCTAAGAGGCGACTCGCTTAAGGTTTGTGCACAACGTAGAATTTCTGTAAATTTTCTTCTGCATATTGTTTTGAATAATTTGAAATATTGAATTGTGACATCATTGGGATTAAATGTTTATTATGCTTTTGACTTAAATTGTTGAAAGTTATTTTTGTATATTTGAGATGGCATAAATGTTTAGTAAATTGTTAAGATAAGTTTTGAAACCACAGTGTTATGACCATATATTTGAACACCTCACTAACATGACTAGTGGGGGTAATTAGTTTCGAATTTTGATCCCTTCTCTGGCTGAAGTGTTGAGGTGTGTGCTAGTAGAAGAAGAAATTGAATGGATATCCATATATTTGAGCTAGCTAGCCTTGTGATGTGACTTCTCCTTAGCCTCTGGCTATTGAGATTATATTTGTTTCGAATGGCATGATATAACTATGGGTTTTATGAAATGTGTTTTGATACTTTGAAATGAAATTGTTTGGATTAAAATCTCATAATTCATGTTTTATATTTAATTATCATGTTCAGTCCAATTTTTGAATAAATATGATTTAAATTCTGCATAAAGATTATTTTAGTATATTGTGCACCACTGAGTCCTAGTACTCAGCGATGGCTGTTATTGCTGTCACAGATTTAGAGACTAGAGGAGCCGCAGACTGAGCCACTGAGGATTGAGGACCTACTTGCTTGAAGTCATCGGGTATATTTTATACCCTGACTGTAAAAATTTATTTTGATGTATGTAATGTATGTAAAGGTATGGACATGTAAAACTGGTCTTAAGCAGTTGTATAAAGTTTGTAATAAATTTTAGTTTGAATTTCTCTTAATGTAAATTTTTGCAATGATGTATATAAATTGTTTTGTCTTTAATGAAATATGAATGGAAGTTTTTTGTTTTAAATTGAATGAAATTCATTAATGGTATTTTGATGATTGTTGGATATTGGAAATTGTGGATTTGAAATTTGGAGATTTATAATGATGTTGAAATTGATTGTGAATTTGAAGAAGTTGTTGAGATAGATTATTAGAAGTGCTTTTTACAGGAATTTGAAGAACTGTTTTCTCAAAATATAGACGGCACTCTGCCGAAATTTTTATAAAATTTACGGAAAAATAAAATTGGCAAAAAATTTTAACTAGTTCTCAACTTTAATTAAATGATTTTAATACCTATTAGAAAATGCTCACGACTTATAAAAGTAAGAAAATTGTTTTAAAATCCCTTGCAAGGTACTTAATGAGTTACCGGTAGGTGAAGATCGGTAGTTCATTAGGTATTCTATGGGATCATGTTATGCCTTACAGAGAGGTAAAGTGTGACATGTTTTAGTGGTATCAGAGCAAATTTTTGAAGTATGTTTTAACTTATGAATTTTTATCTTTTCTTTGCTAAGTACAACTGCTCAATGTCCTTATTTGTTACATACAGTGCATTACATCATAAATATGAACTAACAGAGGGAAATCTCCTTATGTTATTTATTCAGGAGATACCCTAACTTCAGACTGAAATGGAAGAAGGGGATCGCTGAGTCGAGCAATCTGTTGAAGCTGAGGCACAAGGGGAAGCCCTAGCTCTACAGAATGTTAGTGGATCAGTAGCACCAGCCCCATAAATGATGTAGTTTCCTACACAGTTTGCATAGCAGATGGCTGCAATGTTTCAACAAATGGCTGGGGGTATGCCTGCTCAAGCTCCACCCCAGACACCTATAGTACAACCACTGCCTCCAACTAAACAGTATGACAAGTTATTGAAGTATGGAGCTATTGAATTTAAGGGTACAGTAGACCTGCTTGAGGCAGAGCAATGGCTTGAAAGAATGGACAGAGTGTTCAGGAAGCTGCACTGCCAAGATGAATTGAAGTTTGAATACTCTGTGTCTCAACTACAAGGGGATGCATATGATTGGTGGAAGACCATCCCCCACAGCTTGGCTGAACCACCAATATTGACCTGGGATGACTTCATCAGAGAATTCAGACAAAAATACGTCCTAGACGCATATGTGGATCAAAAGTTATAAGAATTTCTAAGTCTGAAACAAGGGAGTAAATCAATGGCAGAGTATGAGAGGGAGTTCTCCCGCTTAAGCCACTATGCTGGGAGTCTCCTTTCTACCAGCAAGGAAAGGTGCAAGGGATTTGGGACTGGTTTGAAGCCCAGTTTGAGGATGCAAGTAGTGAGATTCAGACATAGCAACTTCTCTGAACTCATCTCTCAGGCACTTGAACTAGAAAGGATTGAATCAGAAGCGACACCTGTAAAAGAAAAATCAGAGAGAACTGAGAAAACAGAGAAAGATAAAGATGAAAAGTCAGTAGAGCCAAGTCCTAGTGGTACTTCTGGGAAGAGGAAGAAATTTGGTGGACCTAGCAGAGGTCGATGTGGAAGATTTGGAAGGGGCTGATTCTCTAGACAGAGACCCCCTAGGTCTGGTCAACAGTCGAGCAGGGGTTCATATCCTACCCTCGCCTGTGAGACTTATGGCAAGATTCATGGGGGAGAATACTATTGGGCTACGGGAGCCTGTTTTAACTATGGAGGCAAGGGCCATTTAGCTGAAGACTGCATTAGTGATCCTAAATATGGTCCAGCTCCTACGGCTGCAGAAGTATCTATTCAGAGTCCTGCTCCCAGAGGTTCATAATTAGTTGGCAGAGGAAGAGGGAGAGGTAGAGGCATTGCTTCAGCCAGTCAGGGTGCTACTGGTTAGTCAGCACAAGGAAGTGCTTCAGCCAGGGTTTACACGATGAGACAGTGAGAAGAGGCTGAGACTTCCAATGTGGTAGCTGATACATTTTCTATCCCTGATCAAGAAGTATTTGTGTTGTTTGATCTGGGTTCAACCCACTCATATATTAGTACTAGCATAGTCAGTTCACTTGCTATTCCATGTGTCCAAATGGATTTTAAAGTGCTGGTAACTAGTCCATTAGGACAAGAGGTTCAGGTCAACAGAATTTATAGAGACTGTCCTTTGGTGATCCAAGTGTTAGTAGTATGCCCTAGAGCATATCATTTAGTATGTATCTTGTACATATTTTATTAATAAAAGGCATTTCCACTTTTCCGTTTACATAATATATTTATGTGTAATAGAAAAGGTCCATTGATATTTTGTTAGAAATATTATTCTTAAGTTGTTAAGAATATGAGTGACAATATTTCTAGCACAAAGTATCATAAATAGGTTCACAATCGAGGATACTTCATAATAAGGACATGACTTATCCAGAAAGATTGTATTCATGTTTATTCCCAAGTTATTTATATGAGATATAAATAAGATGGAATGGTGAGTCTCATGCCATATAACAAACATGATAGGCACTTATAAATGATAAGTAGGCCGAACCAGTGACACTTATGACAAGCACATGGAGTTTACTCTTGTCAATGTTTTGTCATAAATCATATCGATGCATATAATCTTTAGACACGAGATAGCAGATTATCTTGTATATAGGTAGTTTGAGTTTGATCTGCTTTCATACTTGTACTATGTATGGGTATATGGGCATGTGTTGGCTCACGCTAGTTATATATGGAGGTAGGTGTTGATCAAGATGGAATCTGTTCCTCTAAGTAAATAGAGTTAAAATCCTATGTTCATTTAATTGTTCTTGATGTTTCAAGTTCTGGCCAGACAGATAGATTTATTTAGAAAGAGTTTACGATGAGAAAAATCTTTTAATCAAGAACTGGAATTAAAAGAGAACATAATATTCATAGCAAATGGAGTTTGACATAAACCATGACTCGGCTTGAGTTGGGATTTTGTATGAGAGAGATTCTAGTGCATGGTAACATATGATTATAGGTTCATTTAAGGTAAATCTTATTACTAATTGGGTGGCCATGGCATGCTATGCTAGGTGTTAACCATGGTCTATGAGGTTCATAAAATGATTTAGAGAAATCATTTATGGTAAGAAAGAGTTACGATGATATTAAGAGTTGATATCATGTCTCATTGCCAATTAGTGATGAGCCTAGTAAGTCACACACATACACAAGTTATCACCTATTTAAATATAATTTAATTAATTAATTAAAGAGTTTAATTGATTAATTAAATAGATTTGGTTTGCAATTAAATTGCAAAGTCCCTAGCATGACTTGAAACCAAATCTAGATTATTGGATGTGTAGTATAAATTAAATTTATATTTAAAGTGTTTAAATATGAATTTAATTGATGAGAAATTAATTAATAGAGATTAATTAATTAATTTATATTTGATATAAATTAATTAGAAGAAGAAAATAATTATTTTGGGTTATGAACACAAATTTAAGACACGAGGGCATTTTGGTCATTTCATTTGTGTGACACGTGGCACCATGAGATGGTGACACATGGCATAACACATAAGCTTGCCAAATATTTTTAATCATGTAAGATGATTAAAATCAAGATTAAATATATGTTTGACACTTGGCACAATGTGATTGGGTCACTTAAACCTAGAGCTAATCAAAAGGTGACATGTGGCTAGGGTTTAATGTGTTAACCTAGCTATTTAAGTGTGGTTATGAATGGAAAACATAACCAGCAGCCTTTCCTCTCAATTGTCACGCCACTTTGAGCCTCTCCAGCCATTCTTCTTCGTCTCTCATCAATTCAAAGAGATTAGCCATCAATCTCTTGAATTAAGAACACTATAAATTGTTTCTAGTGTCCTGTTTACATCTTTAATCTCTTAAAAGGCAGAACTTGATTTTCTAATTAATAGAAAAAGCTTTAGAAGCTATTCAAGGGCTGCCATAGGTGTTCTTGGTGTGGACAAGCTAGAGGGACAACATCTGGTGTCCTGAAGACGAATCTCAAAGGCGCAGACACGCTGCAGCACATCAAGAGGTTAGTGTGATCGTTCTTGATTTAATCTAGGGTTCTAAAATTAATCTGATTAATTTTAAAATCTTAAATGGCAAATACAGATCCAAAAACATATTAAAAGAGTTTTAATATGTTGTTTATCATTGAAATCAAATAGATAAAAATAAATCTTGCATGGTGCATGTGACCCTAGGTGAAAATTTTTGAATTCAATGGTATAAACTTGTATTTTTCACGCTTCCGTTCCTTCAATTGGTATCAGAGCCACTATATTTGCAATTTAGATTATTGATTATATAATTTAATTGTGTTTTTGATCATGAGATCAAGAGATTCATTGCTGGTTGGATCATGAGGTGTGGCGGCACACATGGTGAAGCCACCATTGGTGGCGGCAAAAATGGTTCCATGGGTGGTTCAAGGTTTGGCTTTTAATTCTGCAATTGTTGTATGATCTAAGGCCTATTCTTTGACTAATTAAAGTGTTTAATTAGTTGTTTTAATCACACAATTAAATTATGATTCAAATCAGAATTTTAAAAATTGTTTGAATGTGATTCAAATCTTAATTTTAAAAGTTGTTTGAATGTGATTCAAATCTGAATTTTTAAAGTTGTTTGAATCATATTTAAATCTGATTTTTTAAAATTGATTCAATAAAATTCAGATCTGATTTTTTAAAAAATATTTGAATGTGATTCAAATCTGATTTTTTAAAAAAATGTTTGAATGTGATTCAAATCTGAATTTTTGAAGTTGTTTGAATGTGATTTAAATCTGAATTTTTAAATTTGTTTGAATGAGATTCAAATATGAATTTTTAAATTTATTTGAATCATATTCAAATCTGGATTTTTAAGTTGAATATGAGATATTCAATTTAATTTAAGTATGTATGTTTTATTTAATTGTTAAATAGTGATATGCATGATGGATGATCATGGACTATAAAAGACCAATGTGATTGGATTTATTTCTTTTATGTTTCTTTGGGATTGTAAATTAATTAATTTATTTTAATTTATTTTGGGCATGTATTATTAAGTTTGTAATAATTTTTGGGTTGTAATTTCATTTATTTAAGTTCTTGTAAATTCGCCTTGGTATGCCAAGGATTACTATGTAATATTGGATTGCAAGAAGTTCAAGGAGGTCAAGAGCATTGGTGGGACCAGTGGGAGGAATTCAATATCAAGTGTTGATTATGTACTCCTTCAGCAACTCTTGTAAAATGAATGAATGAAATGCACCTAGGAATGCCCTGATTCAATTCTTGGTGGCTCGAATTGAATCCCTTAGAAAGTCCATGATCATACCATATTTACTGCTTATCCATGAATGCATGAGATGTATGGAATGTATGCAATTATATGATATATGCATGCTAAATGGATAATGTGCAAAGTGAGACCTTAATAATAATTAGGATGGCTATAAAATCTTCCAAACAAATGATTAAGTTGGAAATGGTATAATTAAAGTAATTATAACATAAGCCCTCCATTGGGGCAATTATTTTAAGAAATTTTAAATAGTTGCATGAGATGCAATTAATTTAAGAGATTTTCTTAAGAATAATTGTTAAGCATGAGATGTTGTAAATATGTAAATGGTTTGGTGGCCAATATTGGATGTACCTGAGGACATTAAAATTATTTGCATAATTACTGGCTCAATGGGATCAACTTAACTAATGCAAGATAAGTCAATATTGGATGTACACGAGATTTTGAGCATTAGGGGCTAGCAAAGGATTGAACCTCACATGAGATGTGATGGGCAAGGAGTTGCTCACTTATAGTTTATTGTAATTCCAATAATGGATGTACCTGAGGATGATCAATAGAATTATAAGAATTCAATCACCCACTAGAAATCCATCCAACTAGGATTTCCGTTTTCTACTTTGGAAGTGTAGGATTCACTAAGTTAGTGGGAGGACCAATTTGATTAAAAGACCATAATCATTTTAGTTAATTACATGATACATTTACTAATTAATCTGGTTATTTTCTGCAGTTACTTTTCTGATAAAAATGAGCACAAAACAACCACCACCATCCAATATCCTTGCAAGCATACTTGATCACAACAGGTTGACAGGACCTAATATGCGATTGGCTAAGAAATTTGAAACTTGTCCTGAACCTTGAACATATAGGATATGTTCTAGATTCAAATGTTCCTGGTCCCTTACCTCCAGAGGCCACACAAGAGGAACATGATACTTTGGACAAGTGGAAGGAGCATGATATGAGAGCTAAGTGTTACATGCTTGCTTCCATGAGTAATGAGTTACAGAAGCACCATGAGAACATGCAGAGTGCGAGTGAGATCCTCCTTCACCTACAAGAGTTATATGGTGAGCATAGCAGGAATGCTAGGTATGAGATATCTAGACAGCTATTCCGTATGAGGATGTCTGAGGGACAGAATGTTGGGGATCATGTCCACAAGATGATTCGGCTGATTGAGCAGTTGGAACATCTTGACTTCAACATGGATTTCCAACTACAAACGGATTTGATCCTTCAGTCCCTTCCTGAGTCTTTCGGGAATTTTGTGATAAATTTCCATATGACTAAACAAGAATGCACCTTAGCTGGTTGACTCAACATGCTGGTTATTGCCCAAAAGAATATGCCGGGCAATAAAGGAAAAGAGGTAGCTTTGATTGCATCTTCTTTTGCTGGAAAGTCCAACAAGAAGAAGGTCAATAAGAAAAAGAAACCTCAGATTCCTGGTCCTTCTAAGAAAATAACTAAACAGAAAGGGAAGACTAAAGCTGATGAAGGCAAAGGAAAGTGTTTCCACTGCTAACAGGAAAGTGTTTCCATTGCCAATAGGAAAGTGTTTCCATTAGCCAGAGTATAGCAATCTAAATGAATGCAATTCCATGGTGAAAACCAACTCAAGTTCAAAATATATTTGGCACTTAAGGTTATGTCATGTTGCAGAAGATAGGATTGCAAAACTGGAGAAAATGGGGATTCTATCCTCATTGGGCTCTGAGCCTACTCCAACTTGTGAATCTTACCTTCAGGGCAAAATGACTAGATCACCCTTTGTTGGACAGGGGCTAAGAGCTGAAAATATTTTGGATCTAATACATAGTGATGTATGTGGTCTATTTAAGGAAATGGCTAGAGGGGGCTTTCATTATTTTATTACCTTTACTGATGATAAATCAAGGTTTGGGTATTTGTATTTGATGAAATACAAACATGAATTTTTTGAAAAGTTCAAAGAATTTAAATCTGAAGTAGAAAATCAAACAGGAAAGAATATTAAAGCTCTTCGATCAGATCGTGGAGGTGAATATTTGAGTACTGAATTTGATGAATACTTGAGAGAGCATGGCATTGTTTCTTAGCTGACTCCTCCAGGAATCCCACAACTGAATGGTGTATCTGAAAGGAGAAATCGTACCCTATTGGATATGGTACGTAGTATGATGAGCTATACTGATATGCCAATCTTCTTTTGGGGATTTGCATTAGAATCAGCTTTATATATTCTGAATAGGATTCCATCAAAATCAGTTTCTTCCACACCTTATGAGATATGGCATGGAAGAAAACCAAGTCTTAAGCATGTTAAGATTTGGGGTTGTCCAGCTTATATAAAAAAGCTGAACACTGATAAATTGGAGACCAGATCAGAAAGAGGTCGATTTGTTGGATATCCAAAAGATAGTTTTGGATATTATTTTTATTTGCCTACTTCACAAAAGGTTGTGATAAGTAGAGATGCCACATTTCTTGAACAACAGTTTGTTCAAGAAGGAGGCAAAGGAAGGCAAATAGAGTTAGAATTGGAGAATTCGACCAACCAGCATCGGATGGATATAGATCCATCTAGTCAACCAATACCCGTTGATGAAACATTTACATTTGTTCCTCGTAGAACAACCAGGTATCTCACCCACGGTGAGATATGGTTTTCTTCATGAAGAAGAACAAGAGTTGTCTACTCATGAAGAAGTAGATCATGGAGATGATCCACTTACCTATGAAGAAGCTATATCGGATATAGACTCTTCAAAATGGATTGATGCTATGAAATCGAGATTGATTCCATGTATAAGAATCAAGTTTGGGATCTTGTTGACCCACAGAAGGTATTGTACCTATAGGGAAAAAATGGTTTTTCAAGAATAAAATTGGTTCTGATGGAAAGGTAGAGACCTATAAGGCAAGGCTAGTAGCGAAAGGGTTTCGCCAAAGGCAAGGAATAGACTATGAGGAGACTTTCTCGCCTGTTGCCATGCTTAAATCAATTAGGATTTTATTAGCAATAGCTGCGTACTATGATTATGAGATTTGGCAGATGGATTTCAAAACAGCTTTTCTCAATGGATACATTGAAGAAAACATTTTCATGGAACAACCTAAGGGATTTGAATCCCAAGATGGTTCCAAGGTATGCAAGCTAAAGCGATCCATTTATGGGTTGAAACAAGCTTCGAGGAGTTGGAACATCCGTTTTGATGAAGCCATTAAATCCTTTGGTTTTATCAAAAATAAGGATGAGCCATGTGTATATAAGAAAGGTTAGTGACAGTGCTATCACTTTCCTTATCTTATATGTGGATGACATACTGTTGATGGGTAATGACACAGGTATGTTGACGACTATAAAGGTATGGTTGTCAAATACATTCTCCATGAAAGACTTAGGGGAGGCAACCTATATTCTTGGGATTCGCATCTATAGAGATAGAGCGAAACGAATAATTGGTTTATCCCAAAGTCTATACTTGGAAAAGGTGTTAAAAAGGTTTAACATGCTTGATTCCAAGAGAGGATTGTTACCAGTGAGACATGGTATCCACCTTTCTAAAGAGATGTCTCCAAAGACACCTGAAGAAAGAGATAAGATGGCCAGGATTCCATATGCTTCGGCTATTGGAAGTTTAATGCATGCAATGTTGTGTACTAGGCTGGATATCGCATATCTTGTTAGTTTGACTAGCGGTATCAATCCAATCCAGTTTGGAACATCTGGATAGTATCAAGAATATCCTTAAGTACTTGAGAAGAACTAAGGATTTATTCTTGATTTATGGAGGTGGAGACTTGCAATTGGATGGTTATCTGATTACGATTTCCAATCGGATATCGATGATAGAAAGTCTACCTCTGGATATGTGTTCATTTGTAATGGAGGTGCGATCGGTTGGAAGAGTTCCAAGCGAGCACGCATTGCAGATTCCACTCGAGTGAGTATATTCTTTGCATCGAATCGCAAAGGAAAGTCTGTTTGGATGAAGAAGTTCGTGTGAGAACTTATAGTAGTTCCTTCCATTGAGTCAGCGGTTCCATTACCTTTGTGACAACAATGGAGCGATCATCTGAGCTAAGGAACTAAGGTCTCACCAAAATCCAAACACATAGAAAGGCATTACCACATTATCAGAGATATAGTTGGGCAAGGCAATATAGCCATGCAGAAAATAGCATCAGCTGAAAATCTAGCTGATCCATTCACTAAGCTTTTATCACAAGTTGATTAGACCGACATCTTGAGAAGATAGGTCTAAGGTATTGTAATGAATGGCTCTAGTGCTAGTGGGAGATTGTTAGTAGTATGCCCTAGAGCATATCATTTAGTATGTATCTTGTACATATTTTATTAATAAAAGGCATTTCCACTTTTACGTTTACATAATATATTTATGTGTAATAGAAAAGGTCCATTGATATTTTGTTAGAAATATTATTCTTAAGTTGTTAAGAATATGAGTGACAATATTTCTAGCACAAAGTATCATAAATAGGTTCACAATCGAGGATACTTCATAATAAGGACATGACTTATCCAGAAAGATTGTATTCATGTTTGTTCCCAAGTTATTTATATGAGATATAAATAAGATGGAATGGTGAGTCTCATGCCATATAACAAACATGATAGGCACTTATAAATGATAAGTAGGCCGAACCAGTGACACTTATGACAAGCACATGGAGTTTACTCTTGTCAATGTTTTGTCATAAATCATATCGTTGCATATAATCTTTAGACACGAGATAGCACAGTTATCTTGTATATAGGTAGTTTGAGTTTGATACTGCTTTCATACTTGTACTATGTATGGGTATATGGGCATGTGTTGGCTCCTGCTAGTTATATATGGAGGTAGGTGTTGATCAAGATGGAATCTGTTCCTCTAAGTAAATAGAGTTAAAATCCTATGTTCATTTAATTGTTCTTGATGTTTCAAGTTCCTGCCAGGACAGATAGATTTATTCGTAAAAGAGTTTCGATGAGAAAATCTTTTAATCAAGAACTAGAATTAAAAGAGAACATAATATTCATAGCAAATGGAGTTTGACATAAACCATGACTCCAGCTTGAGTTGGGATTTTGTAACAGAGAGATTCTAGTGCATGGTAACATATGATTATAGGTTCATTTAAGGTAAATCTTATTACTAATTGGGTGGCCATGGCATGCTATGCTAGGTGTTAACCATGGTCTATGAGGTTCATAAAATGATTTAGAGAAATCATTTATGGTAAGAAAGAGTTCTGATGATATTAAGAGTTGATATCATGTCTCATTGCCAATTAGTGATGAGCCTAGTAAGTCACACACATACACAAGTTATCACCTATTTAAATATGATTTAATTAATTAATTAAAGAGTTTAATTGATTAATTAAATAGATTTGATTTGCAATTAAATTGCAAAGTCCCTAGCATGACTTGAAACCAAATCTAGATTATTGGATGTGTAGTATAAATTAAATTTATATTTAATGTGTTTAAATATGAATTTAATTGATGAGAAATTAATTAATAGAGATTAATTAATTAATTTATATTTGATATAAATTAATTAGAAGAAGAAAATAATTATTTTGGGTTAAGAACTCAAAATTAAGACACAGGGGCATTTTGGTCATTTCACAGTGTGACACATGGCACCATGAGATGGTGACACATGGCATAACACATAAGCTTGCCAAATATTTTTTAATCATGTAAGATGATTAAAATCAAGATTAAATATATGTTTGACACTTGGCACAATGTGATTGGGTCACTTAAACCTAGAGCTAATCAAAAGGTGACATGTGGCTAGGGTTTAATGTGTTAACCTAGCTATTTAAGTGTGGTTATGAATGGAAAACATAACCAGCAGCCTTTCCTCTCAATTGTCACGCCACTTTGAGCCTCTCCAGCCATTCTTCTTCGTCTCTCATCAATTCAAAGAGATTAGCCATCAATCTCTTGAATTAAGAACACTATAAATTGTTTCTAGTGTCCTGTTTACATCTTTAATCTCTTAAAAGGCAGAACTTGATTTTCTAATTAATAGAAAAAGCTTTAGAAGCTATTCAAGGGCTGCCATAGGTGTTCTTGGTGTGGACAAGCTAGAGGACAACATCCGGTGTCCTCAAGACGAATCTCAAAGGCGCAGACGCAAAGACATCAAGAGGTTAGTGTGATCGTTCTTGATTTAATCTAGGGTTCTAAAATTAATCTGATTAATTTTAAAATCTTAAATGGCAAATACAGATCCAAAAAACATATTAAAAGAGTTTTAATATGTTGTTTATCATTGAAATCAAATAGATAAAAATAAATCTTGCATGGTGCATGTGACCCTAGGTGAAAATTTTTGAATTCAATGGTATAAACTTGTGTTTTTCACGCTTCCGTTCCTTCACCAAGGACATGTTTTTCTGTTGGATTTGATTGAAATGCCCTTCAGAGATTATGATATTATCTTGGGCATGGATTGGTTAGCCAGGTATCATGCCATAATTGACTATAGACTGAAGACAGTCACTTTTGGTCTCCCTCTGTACGGTGATGTGGTAATTCATGGGGAGAGGCATTTATTGCCATCAAATATCATTTCGACTGCACTAGCTAGAAGAATGATCAGAAAGGGGTGTGAAACATACTTGGTAAATGTGATAGACACCCAAGTGGGGAGTCCGACACTAAGGGACATTCCTACTGTATGTGACTTCCTGGATGTGTTTCCTGATGAATTGCCAGGATTACCTCCAGAAAGAGAGGTGCAATTTGAGGTGTGGACCCAATCTCCATAACACCATATAGAATGGCACCTGCAGAATTGAAAGAGTTGAAAGTGCAGTTGCAAGAGTTGCTTGACAAGGGCTTTATCCGCCCTAGTGTGTCACCTTGGGGAGCGCCAGTGTTGTTTGTAAAGAAGAAAGGTGGCACTCTCCACTTGTTTATTAATTATCGGCAGTTGAATAAGGTGACAATAAAGAATAGATATCCATTGCCTCGCATTGATGACTTGTTTGATTAGTTGAGGGATGCAGCTGTGTTCTCCAAAATTAACCTGAGGTCAGGTTATTATCAGCTGAAAGTACAAGAGTAGAGCATTCCTAAAATTACCTTTAGAACCCGCTATGGCCATTATGAGTTCTTGGTCATGCCATTCGGGTTAACTAATGCTTCGACTGCTTTTATGGATTTGATGAACACTATCTTCAGACCATACCTTGATCAGTTTGTTGTGGTATTCATAGATAATATATTGGACTATTCTAGGAGTGCAGAAGAGCATGATAGACATCTGCGGATTGTACTACAAACTTTGAGGGAGAAACAGCTATATGCCAAATTATCGAAGTGTGAATTTTGGCTGAAAGAAATATCTTTCTTGGGGCATGTAGCATCGGTAGAGGGCATCAAGGTAGATCCAAGTAAGATAGAAGCTGTCCTTAATTGGAAGCCACCCAGATATATCACAGAGATTCGCAGTTTTCTGGGTTTAGCTGGATACTATCGTAGATTTGTGAAGGGATTCTCCATGTTGGCATCTCCACTGACCAAGCTACTTAGAAAAGATGTAAAATTTTAGTGGACGGATAAATGCCAGTAGAGCTTTGATGAATTGAAGAAATGTTTGACTGAGGCTCCAGTCCTGACTTTGCCTACCCCGGGTAAGGAATACACAGTATATAGTGATGCTTCTCACAATGGGTTAGGTTGTGTATTGATGCAAGATCGAAATGTCATTGCCTATGCATCACGCCAGCTGAAACCACATGAGAGGAATTATCCAACACATGATTTGGAGCTTGCAGCTATTGTGTTTGCTCTTAAGATCTAGAGACACTATTTGTATGGGGAAAAGCGTTACATCTACACAGATCATAAGAGTTTGAAGTATTTTGGTACCCAAAAAGAGTTGAATTTGAGACAGAGGAGATGGTTAGAATTGATAAAAGACTATGATTGTCTGATAGACTATCAGCCAGGGAAAGCTAATGTTGTGGCTGACGCCTTAAGTCGCAAGACTATGGCAAGTCTACAAGTTACTCCTTTGTCTATGGTACATGAGTTGAGATCATTACATGCCAGCTTAGAGATTAATGATGAGGGGCAGATAGCAGTTGCATGGCATGTACAGCCAGTGTTGATTGATCAGATCAGAATGGCTGTTTAGAATGATGAAAGGTATCAGAAGCTGTTGAAAGAAGTCAGGCAGGGCAAGAAACCAGAATTCTCAATAAGAGAGGATGGTCTACTGCTACACCAGGGCAGAATGTGTGTTCCTAATGATGTTAATTTGAGGCAGATCATTTTGAAGGAAGCACATGAGTCTCCTTTTGCCATGCACACTAGTGGCACAAAAATGTATAGAGGACTAAAGGAGCATTACTAGTGGATGGGTATGAAAAGAGATGTGGCAGAGTTTGTTTCTAAATGCCTAACTTGTTAGCAAGTAAAGGCAGAGCATCAAGTACCCGCTGGATTGTTACATCCACTACCAGTACCAGAATGGAAATGGGAAAGAATAACTACGGATTTTATGATGGGACTTTCGAGAACACAGAAGAGTCATGATGTAGTATGGGTCATTATTGATAGACTAACTGAGTCTACTCATTTTCTGCCAGTCCGGATGAACTACAGTTTAGAAAGATTGGCCAAGTTGTACATTAATGAGATTGTGAGACTGCATGGAGTGCCAGTATCCATCTTATCAGACAGAGATCCTATGTTCACTTCTAGATTCTGGGGTAGTCTTCAGAGAGCCCTAGGAACTAGATTGAACTTCAGTACAGCATTCCACCCACAGACCGATGGCCAGTCTGAAAGGGTAATTCAGATCTTGGAGGACATGTTACGGGCTTGTGTGATTGAATTTGAGGGCAATTGGGATACACACTTGCCTTTGATTGAGTTTGCTTACAACAATAGCTACCAATGAAGCATTGGGATGCCTCCATATGAAGCTTTGTATGGCAGAAAATGTAGAACCCCATTGTGTTGGAATGACGTGGGTGAAAGGAAGATGATTGGGCTCAAAATTGTTCAACAGACTAAGGAGAAAATCAGGGTGATTAGAGATCGACTTAAGACTGCATCAGACTGTCAGATGTCCTATGTTGATCTGAAGAGAAGGGATATTGAATATGCAGTGGGTGTGACACCCCTTACCCGTGTACAGTATACCCGAGTAAGCAATGTCACACAGTGTACTGACACACTCTATTATACCTTAATTAATTTTTATCATGGTTTTGAATGTAACTTGTGAAATATAATATATTTGAGCCATTTATCGAAATTATAATTTATTTGAGGTTCCGAAAATTTTATAGAAAATCCAGCAGAGTACCGGCTAAAAATGGAGAAAACAGTTCTTCGAAACCTGTGAAAAACACTTCCAATATTCATATTCAATCATCTCAAACTCCAATATCAAAATCTCACTATTTTTCAATTTCGTTTCTCAATCATTCATCTCATATGATAATTATGTACAAATCACAAATAAACATTCACTTTTCCATTCATGAACACAATTTTCATTATTTACATGAAAATCAAAATACATTACATAAGTTTCATTTGCACAAAGGAAAATAAAAATCAATTACAAAATACCAAAATGAAGCCTAGTGTCCTACCAATGCACTGTAGATGGTGAGGTGACACGGACACTATGCAGGCTGCAGGATGGACTCACCCAGTCTGCGGTCTACTGGGCTCTTGATCAGTATCTCCAGAACCTACGCGTGGCAAAAGTAACACGCTAAGCAATGATGCTTAGTGGTGCAATAATAAAATAAAAGAAAATAGCAGAAAATAAATATGTATTGAATGTATATGTCTTATTTGTTTTGTATTTGTTATATTTATTTATTTCTTTAACTTTGTCCATTTTCATTCATTTAGTTGCCCAAGTAACCTATCTTCGACGATCGATGGATAAACGGTAACCGCATCGGGTATCAAGTACCTCGCCACACCATCGGTCACATATGTATCTCGGTATGCATCGTAATGACTAACAAGTCAGAATAACAATAGGCACAAGGCCAAGTCCCAACACAATATCAAAATGGCTAAAAGCCATAAAATCACAGAATGGCATAATGCCATGTGCAGTACTGCTAACTGAACCCTATTGGCATGCCAAACTATCCAAACCAAACTAGTTAGGTATACTAGGGCGTTTGATACTTTTGAATTCTTCAATTTTTGAATTTTAAGTTCTGGTGTCACTATTCACCTCATTGGTCAACAAAAATGTTGACTTTTGGATAGAAAATAGGTACATTGGTTTTGACACTCCCAACATACCACATTTTGCATTCAAAACTTGTTGGCATTAAGCATTAATACCATTTCTAAGCTTAAACCAAGGGAAGCAAAATTTTCAGTTTTTGTAACCCAAATTAACTGTTCCATTGGGCACTGTTGCAGTGGAAATTTGAGGAAATGGTAAACATGAAAGTTGTTCCTTATTTTGTCTAGTTGAATTTCTTTTATTGAATCACTCCATTTGGAGTTTTGTAGTTCCAGATATAGTCCAAAAACCACAGCTGGTCGGATTGGAAATCTGCAAAATTTACCAAATCTACAGTACAATAAATAGTAACTATGAGTGCCTTGTTGGATAGGTTCTGGTCATAATTTGGGGTAGGTTCCTTCATGAAAGTTGTTTTTCTATGTCTTAAATTGTTGCTGTAAAAATTTCAGGTCAATTGACCCATTCTACAGTGAGTTATGGCCAAATGAATAGTTACTGTTCATTTGGTCATTCTGTAGAACCTGTTTGCAGGGTATCCGGATTGGGGCCAATTTTTGGTCCACTTGCTTTGGTCTTTTGGACATGGTTTCTTCAGCAAAATTGTGCCATTATAAGTCTAGTTTCATGTCCAATTGGCCAAACACCAATTGGACCTACACAGCCAAAGATATGGCAGTCCAAACAGGCTAGACTCACAGCCTTCCTGCTGCTGTCACTAGGCAGCCTACCAAAACTCTTTGTAACCCTTTAATGCACTTCAAATTATGGTCAACTTACCTCAAATGGTCACTAATTGACCATTAAAATGTTCTTTAACAATTTCATCAGCCAAGTCAAAATTTTACTCTCAAACCCTAGCTTCCCATTATGATTCACACAAGATGCCTTAATTTGCTAACTCATTCACTAACCACATACATACATGCTTTAAACATGATCTCTAGTCCACTTTAAATCCATCAAAACAGTCAACCCTATCCCTTCCTTAGGGCTGCCGAAATTCATGGTGGACATACACATAATTTTTATTCATTTAAGTTACAAATTCTTACTTAATTCAAGTCACTAACATGGAAATAAAGAGTTTAAGGTATATATGTGCACTAACCTCTTGTAGGGCAGAATTTTCCAAGCTTAACTTCACTTCTTCTCCTTTTTCTTGGCTGCCAAAAGGTTATGCAAGGTGCAAGGATAAATTTTAGTGAAAGGAGTAGGAGGATTTAAGGTGAAAGGAGGAGAGAAATTGAGCTTGTTGAATGTTTTAATGGAGGTTTGGTGCTAGGGCATGGTTCGGCTGGTTTTGGGGAGGATGAAGGTGGCTGTTGGCTTTTTAATTCTTTGGTCTTTATTTGTGTCTTTTATTAGTTAATTAGATAGTTGTTTAAATACAATTGGTGGGGACTTGTAAATGACATCATAAAGATGTCATAATTTGCTTAATTTTGATTTTTCTTTTCTTTTCATCTCTACTCATTTTCAATTTAATTTTTAGTAATGTTTATTCATATTTTATGTTATAATAATTATTTACTCAACTGGACAAGTCGGCCAAAAATCACCTCTGAAGGCGAAATGACCAAAATGCCCTCCGTTTGGCTTAACGGGTCAAAATTGTCTGTACCGATTGAAAAAATTTTCTAAATATTTTCTTGGCATTCTAATGCCATAGGAACCTCAATGACCCTTCTCTGGAGTCCCAAAAATTATTTTATGAATTTTCTCTCGGGTCTAGGGCTCCTAGTTGCGAGAACCGCAACTTCCCTCTGGGTTACCCATCGCTAGAGCACCGGCTCGTTTAACTTGGTCGTATTTTATTTCTAAAATTTTTCCTAAATTTTTCTTATTAATATTTAAGTTAATTATGGTTCCTCACTTTAGTTTAAATATTTTTCCGGACGTTCTAGCTGTCCGGACCGACACTGGTCACCGGAACAGTAGAATGTACGGAGTTTCTACCGGGAGGGTGTTACAGTGGGTGACAAAGTATTCCTCAAGGTTTCCCCATGGAAGAGGATTATGAGATTCGGCAGAAAGGGAAAACTGAGTCCTCGCTTCATTGGGCCATATGAGGTTCTGGAAAGAGTGGGTCCTTTGGCATATCGATTGGCACTACCTATAGAGTTGGAGAATATACATAATGTCTTCCATGTGTCTATGTTGAGGAAGTATCGATCAGACCCATCTCATGTACTACTAGTGGAAGAAATCGAAGTGAATCCAGACCTCACATATGAGGAAGAACCCATAAAAATTCTGGCTTATGAGGTGAAGCAGCTACGGAATAAGCAGATCCCGTTAGTGAAAGTGCTATGGAACCATCATTCGGGCTAGGAGGCTACTTGGGAACGAGAGGAGGACATGAGGAGATAGCACCCACAGCTGTTTAGAGATTGATGCTAGGTAAATTTTTGAGACGAAATTTATTTTAAGGGGAGAGAATTGTAACACCCCTAATTGCATGGCCTGGTATATTTTATAATTCCGGTGACTAGTGTCGGTCCGGACAACTGAGGGGAATAAAACCACACTTAAGACAACTAGATAAGCCCTAAACACAAATAATTAATAATTGTCAATTAGTTAAGTATAAATAAGAAAAACAGAACATAAGAAGTTAAACGAGCCGAGAGTCACAGTGATGGGTGACCTTCTCGAGACGGACTGCAAAGTCGATTTAAACTCAAATTTTGAACAGTAAAATGTGACGCCGCGGTCCTTAGGACTATTGTGAACACAGTGGAGAAGAGAAAATCACAAAAAAGAATTGTTAACCAGTCAAATAATTAGGTCAGGGAGCCAGAAGAAATATTGAATTATTTGCAAACCGGGTTAAACCGGCGAGGGGCAATTTGGTCAATTGACCCCGAGAGCAGACTCCTGACCTAACTGTCAAATAAAATCGAAGAAATAAAAATTTTGGAATGTAAAAGTAAATTAAAGAAGAATGGAAAAAAAAATGAAAAAAACAAAAAAGAACGAAAATGTTATTACATCATACAAGTGGTCCCACCATGACATCATAAATGAATTTAAATTATTGTAAATTTTGACTAAGTAAAAATTAAGAGATAATTATACATAAAATATATAAAAAAAAGAAAATTCAGATCTTCTTCCCAAGAGTTTTGGCCACTCTCTCTCTCACCCTCTCCCTCACAAAATACTCCATTAAAGCTCATTTTGAGCTAGAAGAAACCATAATTCCCACCATAGAAACCCTACTCTCCATCACTAAATCTTGTAACTAGACCTTGATAAGGAGATTTACAACAAAAAGAAAAAGAAAGAAGAAGTTTGGAGAGGTGAAAAAATTATGCATAAGGTTAGTAAACTAAACTTGATTTGCTAGTTGATTTAATTGTGTTTATTGTTGAATAAACTTAGAAATTCATTTAAAATGAACAGAAAACATCTTAAGGGGACTAAAGGGAAATTCGGCTAGCATGTGTGGGGGTATGATTTGCATGGGTTTGATTGAATTAGAGGTGAATATGAACATCAAGGAGTTGAATGATTATGGTTATATGCTTTGAATTAGCTAAATGCAACAAATTGGTGAACTAGGGTTTTGGACACCTAGGGTTTAGGAGGAAAAAATGTAAGAATTGCTCAAATGGTGTGTTTGACGTTGTTTGAGATGAAAAATGGTCATTTTTGACCAATTGAGATGTGTTGGAAATGTTAGAAGCGAGTTTAAATTCGGATTGAAAATGGTCAAGCTGCAGGCAGCAGGACCAAGGTCCCTTTAAGGGACCAAAAATGAAAACAAGTCGAATTGGTATGAGACCAATTGGGAATGAAAATAGACACAAAATGGAACATTTTTCATTTGGGAATCATGCCCAAAAAGTGACCAAAACCTACTGAACAAATTGACCAAATTCGGATTTCTGCAGTCAGACCTGTACAAAAATGACCAAATGAACAGTGTTTGTTCATTTGGCCATCACTTGGGCTAGGCAGGTCTAAATGACCTGAAATTTTACCAGTTGATAGTTGAGATATAGACCTAAAACTTTCATGAAGAACACCAACCCAAATTATGCCATTAACCAAGTCATTTGACCACCCAAATTTGGTGACCTAAAACTGCCAGAACCAAAATTTGCCCAGAAAATCTGGGTTAGGTCCAATCCGGCAGCCATGATTCAAATGGATATAACTTGAGCTACAAAACTCCAAATGGAGTGTTTCAAAAAGGGGAATAAAGTTGAGATAATAGAGAACATTTTCTATGAAGAAAGTTTTGCCAAATTCTAATAGAAAAATGACCAATGGAGCAGTGTAACTTAAGACACCAAAACTGAAAATTTGCAAATTTGCCTAAAAGACTTAGAATTTGAGTAAACAACCAAAACCAATAAATTTAGTTATCAAAATGTGGTATGTGGGTGAAGTTGGAATTTTTATACCAATTAAGCCTTAGAAAGTCAACAAATTGACTTGAATAGTGTAGTGAATAGTAACCCCGAAACAAAAATTTTAAAGAACGTCAAGTTTAGCACATTAGAGCTAGGTAAAAGTGAAATTAAATTTTTTTTGGATTTATGCTAAGTTATGATACTAAAACACTGTGAAACTGTGTGTTTCAGTTGAAAAGAACACCGGGAAAGAACCCGAGAAATCGAGTCAAGGCCAAGAGGCGACTCGCTTAAGGTTTGTGCACAACGTAGAATTTCTGTAAATTTTCTTCTGCATATTGTTTTGAATATTTTGAAATATTGAATTGTGACATCATTGGGATTAAATGTTTATTATGCTTTTGATTTAAATTGCTGAAAGTTATTTATGTATATTTCAGATGGCATAAATGTTTAGTAAATTGTTAAGATAAGTTTTGAAACCACAGTGTTATGACCATATATTTGAACACCTCACTAGCATGACTAGTGGGTGTAATCAGTTTCGAATTTTGATCCCTTCTCTGGCTGAAGTGTTGAGGTGTGTGTCAGTAGAAGAAGAAATTGAATGGATATCCATATATTTGAGCTAGCTAGCCTTGTGATGTGACTTCTCCTTAGCCTCTGGCTATTGAGATTATATTTGTTTCGAATGGCACGATATAACTGTGGGTTTTATGAAATGTGTTATGATACTTCGAAATGAAATTGTTTGGATTAAAATCTCATAATTCATGTTTTATATTTAATTATCATGTTCAGCCCAATTTTTGAATAAATATGATTTAAATTCTGCATTAGTATGTTGTGCACCACTGAGTCCTAGTACTCAGCGATGGCTGTTATTGCTGTCGTAGATTTAGAGACTAGATGTAACACCCTCCTTGTAGTAACTCCGTACATTCTACTGTTCCGGTGACCAGTGTCGGTCCGGATAGCTAGAACGTCCGGAAAAATATTTAAACTAAAGTGAGAAACCATAATTAACTCAAATATTAATAAGAAAAATTTAGGAAAAATTTTAGAAATAAAATACAACCAAGTTAAATGAGCCGGTGCCCTAGCGATGGGTAACCTAGTAGGAAGTTGCGGTTCTCGCAACTAGGAGCCCTAGACCCAGGGAAAAATTCATAAAATAATTTTTGGGATTCCAGAGAAGGGTCATTGAGGTTCCTATGGCATTAAAATGCCAAGAAAATATATAGAAAAATTTTTCAATCGGTACAGACAATTTTGACCCGTTAAGCCAAACGAGGGCATTTTGGCCATTTCGCCTTCAGAGATGATTTTTGGCCGAATTGTCCAGTTAAGTAAATAATTATTATGATCCAAAATATGAATAAATATTGCTAAAAATTGAATTGAAAATGAGTAGAAAAGAAAAGAAAAGAAAAATGAAAGAAATTGATAATAATGACTTCACATGATGTCATTGCAATGCCCTCCACCAATCAAATTTCAACAAGCACTTTAAAAGGGGATAATTGAGACAAAAAATTGAAAACAAAATCTGCATCTTCTCTCCCAAACCAGCCGGCAGCCACCTCTCCCATTTCCACCATTTTTATCCTTCATTACACCTTGCTAACTTTGAATTTTTCACCATAAAATCCCTACCTTCCTTCATAAAAATTTAATATTACATCTTGAGCAAGTGTTTGGCAGCCTAGAAAAAGAAAGAAAGTGAATTTTAAGCTTGGGAAAACTCTACTCAAAAAGGTTAGTGTCCAATGTTTTCCTCTCTCTTTAAATTCATGACTAGAAAGTTGATTTAACTTGAAATTTATAAGAAATTCAAATGAAAACCTTTGATGTACTCACTTTATATTTTTGGTAGCCATGGATTTATTAGAGTTTTGATGATTTCTTTGGATTAAATGAGTATATAAGCTGCCCTTGATATGAACTTAATATTTAGCTCATTGAATTGTAGGTTAATGGAAAAGTAGAGAAATTGAAAATTTAGGGTTTTGAGCAAATTGGAGTTTAGCTGCTATAATGGTGTAGGAACATTTTGATGGTCAATTAGTGACCATTTGGTTTGGTTTGAATCAGAAATGAAGTGAATTGGGTTGTGGGATTTGAGGTTGATGTGGCTGCCTAGTGAGAGCAGTAGGTGTGGCTGTGAGTCCAGCCTGTTTGGACAGCCATAACTTGGGCTGTGTAGGTTCAATTGGTGTTTGGCCAATTGGACATGAAACTAGACACATAATGGCACAATTTTGGTGAAGAACCAATGCCTAAAAGACCAAAGCAAGTGGACCAAAAACTGGCCCCAATCTGGATGTCCTGCAACCAGATTCTGCAGAATGACTAAATGAACAGTAATTGTTCATTTGGCCATAACTCATTGTAGAATGACCCAATTGACCTGATAATTTTACAGAAACAAGTTAAGATATAGACAAACAACTTTCATGAAGAAACCTACCCCAAATTATGACTAGAACCTATCCAACAAGGCAGTTGCAGTCACTGTTCATTGCACTGTAGATATAGTCAGTTCTTCAATTTTTCAATCCGGCCAGCTGTGGTTTTTGGACCATAACTGGAGCTACAAAACTCTAAATGAAGTGATTCAAAAAAAGAAATTCAATTAGACAAAATAAGGAACAACTTTCATGTTTATCACTTTCTCAAATTCCCATTGCAACAGTAACTAATGGAATAGTAAAATTAGGGTACGAAAACTAAAAATTCTGCCCCCTTAGTTTTAAGTTTAGAAATGGTATTGGTGATTAATGCCAACAAGTTTTGAATGCAAAATGTGGTATGTTGGGAGTGTTAAAACCAATATACCTATTCTCTATGCAAAAGTCAACATTTTTGTTGACCAATGAGGTGAATAGTAACACCAAAGCTTGAAAATCAAAAATTACAAAATTCAAAAGTATCAAATGCCCTAGTATACCTAACAAGATTGGTTTGGATAGTTTGGCATGCCAATAGGGTTCAGTTAGCAGTACTGCACATGGCATTATGCCATTCTGTGATTTCATGGCTTTTAGCCATTCTGACATTGTGTTGAGACTTGGCCTTGTGCCTAATGTTATTTACAGCTTATTAGCTGTTCTGTTGCACACCGGGAGATACATATGTGACCGATGGTGTGACGGCCCGAGGTACTTGATACCCAGTGCCAGTTTACCCGTTTATCCAGTCCAGTCGTCCAGTATAGGTTACTTGGGCAACCGAACATAAAAGTGGCCAAATTTAATGAAATAATGAATATAACAAGTACAAAATAAGTAAGATTACAACTACTCATCGAAAATTTATTTGAAATAAAACATCAATACATTCACTGCATATTTACTTTCTGTTATTTATTTTTATTTTATTATTGCACCACTAAGCATTATTGCTTAGCGCGTTGCTTTTGCCACGCGTAGGTTCTGGAGATACTGACCGAGAGCCCAGTAGACCGCAGACTGGGTGAGATCTCCTGTGACTACGCATAGTGTCCGTGTCACCTCACCATCTACAGTGCATTGATAGGACACTAGGTTTCATTTTGGTATTTTGTAACTAACTTTTATTTTCTCATATGTAATTGAACTTATGTAATGTATTTTGATGTTCATGTATATAATGAAAATTGTGGTTATGAATGGAAAATTCGAGTATTTATTTATTGTTTGTATATGAGTACCATGAGAAATGAATGTTTGAGTAATGGAAATGTTGTTGAAAATCATATTGAGACTTTGTTGATGAAATGGAGTTGGAATTGTTTGGAAATGATTTTGGAAGTGTTTTTCACAGGTTCCGAAGAACTGTTTCCTCCATTTTTAGATGGTACTCTGCCGGATTTTCTATAAAATTTTCGGAACCTCAAATAAATTATAATTTCAATAAATGACTTAAATGAATTATATTTCACAAGTTATATTCAAAACTATGATAAAAATTAATTAAGAAAAAATAGAGTGTTCCGGTACACCGTGCGACATAACTTACTCGGATATACTGTAGACGGGTAAGGGGTGTCACATTTAGTGGTATCAGAGCACGGTTTAGGTGTTTCTAGGCCTAGATTGAGTCCATACCATGCATTGCATTTGTAAGAGTCGAGGTGACACTAATGTAGATCTGTTTGTCTTTCTTATTTTGAATAGGATATGGATCCTACATCTCAGAAGGCAGTTGAGGAGGAAGTGGAGAGTCATGCTCCACTTGCAGCAGCTGAGACTGGGGGTATGGGAGAACCTACTCCGCCAGCTCAAGCAGAGCCTGCTCAGCCTCCACAAGCCATGTTCCAGCAAATGGCCGAATTCTTCAGACAAATGGCTGGGGTAATGCCAGCACCACCACCACCAACTCCACAACCAAAATCACACCTGGAAAAATTGAGAAAGTTTGGAGCAGTGGACTTCTTTGGCAAGAGAGAAGATGATTACATGCGGTAGAATTGGTTGAATGTAAGCAGAGTTTTAAAACAACTCCAGTGCACCCCAGAGCAAAATTTAGAGGCTGCTGTATCTCTGTTGCAAGATGATGCATATGAATGGTGGGAGACGGTATCCAGTGAAGTGCATCCAGAAGTTATAACTTGGGACTTCTTCCTCTCCGAATTTAAGAAGAAATATGTGGGTAGTGTATACCTGGAAGAGAGAAGAAGAGAGTTCATTAACCTGAGGCAGAGACAGCTGACAGTGGCCGAGTATGAAAAGGAATTTGTCAGATTAAGCCGCTATGGAAGGGAGATAGTCCCTAATGAAGCTGAAAGGTGTAAGAGATTTGAAGAGGGATTAAATGACAATATAAAGATCATGATCACTGCCTTCGGGATCATCGACTTCACCAAGTTAGTGGAAGCTGCAATAAAGGTTGAAAAGGTTAGAATAAGTGAGCAGACCAGAAGAGAGAGACAGCAGAAGAGGGGTCCAGGTCAATCTAGTTCATCTCCTGCATTTGGGAAGAAGTTCAAGGGTCCACCTGCACAGAGTTCAGGTCAACCACAAGGTCGTGGTCACCTCAGGGGCCTGTGCCACGCTTACCCCTAGGAGAGGTCAGTCCACACCATCAGTGGGCAGCTCTCCAAGGATGGGGTTCAGGGGACCAGCCCCAGCATCTTCTGCATGTCCACATTGTTTGAAATGGCATAAGGGAGAGTGTTGGAGAGTGACTGGTGCTTGCTTAAGGTGTGGGTCAACAGAGCATCAGTTGAAGAACTGTCCACGCAGAACTACTACAGCTGCTCCAACATAAGCGCATGCACCGCCTCGCACCACAAAGGGGTAGGAAATCTGGCAAATCTGAGGCAGTGGGACCATCACAGAGGCCTGCATCTGAGCCAGCAGAGAGGCCTGAGAGCAGACCTCCTGCCAGAGCCTATGCCATAAGAGCTCAGGAGGAGCAAGATGCCCCGGATGTCATCAGGGGTACGTTCTCCCTCTACAATACATCTGTGCATGCATTAGTGGATCCAGGATCCACTCATTCATACATCTGCATCAACCTACCCGTAGAAAGGGGGATACTAGTAGGGGAGAGTGACCAAGACATCCTGGTCACTAATCCATTAGGCCACAGTGTAGTGGTGAACAAAGTGTACAAGGGTTGCCCGTTAAGGATTCAGGGGTATGAATTCTTGGCAGATTTAATTGAGTTGCCTTTCTATGAGTTTGACGTGATTTTGGGAATGGACTGGTTGTCACGTCATCAGGCAATAGTTGATTGCAAATTGAAGAGAATTTCTCTGAAAACTTCTGAGGGTAATGAGATCACTGTTGTGGGTGAAAGGACAAATTTCCTGTCCAATGTTATCTCAGCCACAGTTGCAAGAAGAATGATGAGAAAAGGCTGTGAAGCCTACCTAGCACATGTGGTGGATACTAGGCAGGCTAAGCCAAACCTGAGTGATATACCCACAGTAAGAGACTTCCTAGAGGTATTTCCTAAAGAGTTGCCTGGTTTTCCACCAGAAAGGGAAGTTGAATTTGCTATTGAGACACTGCCAGGTACAATACCCATTTCTATTGCTCCTTATAGGATGGCACCCACGGAATTGAGGGAGTTGAAAACTCAGTTGCAAGAGTTACTTGGTAAGGGGTTTATACGCCCCAGTGTGTCACCATGGGGAGCTTCAGTGCTGTTTGTAAAGAAAAAGGATGGGACTTTGAGGCTATGTATCGATTACCGGCAGTTGAATAAAGTGACTGTGAAGAACAAATATCCGTTGCCTAGAATTGATGATCTGTTTGATCAGTTGAAGGGAGCAGGAGTATTTTCTAAGATTGATCTCAGATCAGGGTATCATCAGTTGAGGGTGAAGGATGTAGATGTGCCAAAGACTGCATTCAGGACCCAGTATGGGCATTATGAGTTTCTGGTGATGCCCTTTGGCCTAACAAATGCACCAGCGGCATTTATGGACCTTATGAACCGTATCTTCCATCCATACCTAGATCGGTTCGTAGTGGTCTTTATTGAAGATATTCTAGTGTATTCCAAGACCAGGGAAGAACATGATGAGCATTTGAGGATTATTTTGCAAACCCTGAGAGAAAAGAAGCTGTATGCTAAGTTGTCCAAGTGTGACTTCTGGTTGAATGAGATTGCATTCCTTGGACACATAGTGTCAGCTGATGGGATTAGGGTGGATCCCAAGAAAATAGAAGCAGTGATGGAATGGAAGCCTCCCAGAAATACAACTGAGGTCAGAAGCTTCTTGGGGCTAGCTGGGTATTACAGAAGATTTGTGAAGGGATTTTCCTTAATAGCTGCTCCAATAACCAAGTTGTTACACAAGAATGTCAAATTTGACTAGAATGACAAGTGTCAGACTAGTTTTGAGAAGTTGAAGGCTATGTTGATAGAAGCACCAGTGTTAACACAGCCAGTGTCAGGAAAGGACTTCGTGGTTTACAGTGATGCCTCTCATAATGGGTTAGGGTGTGTATTGATGCAAGAGGGGAAGGTGGTCGCTTATGCTTCCAGGCAGCTAAGGCCACATGAACAAAATTACCCTACCCATGATCTAGAGATTGTAGCAATTATCTTCGCACTGAAGATATGGAGGCATTACTTGTATGGTGAAAAGTGCTACATTTACATGGACCACAAAAGCCTGAAATACTTGCCAACCCAGAAGGAGCTCAACCTTAGACAGAGATGATGGATTGAGTTCCTGAAGGACTATGATTGTGTAATTGATTACCATCCTGGGAAGGCAAATGTAGTTGCTGATGCTTTGAGCAGAAAATCCATCACAGCTTTAAGATCATTGAATGCCCGTCTATCTTTGGTTCAAGATGGAGCTATTTTGGCTGAGTTGCAAGTGAGGCCAAGCTTGTTACAGCAAATTTTAGATGGGCAGAAGATAGATGAGAAGCTAAAAGCTATTATGAGAAAAATCCTAGAAGGGAAAGAAACTGACTATGAAGTGAAAGCAGATGGGTGTCTGTACTACAAAGGAAGAGTATATGTACCAGATGATGGGGAATTGAAGGCCAGTATTCTAAAAGAGGCACATACCAGTGTTTATTCTATGCACCCAAGAAGTACAAAAATGTATTATGATCTGAAACTTCAGTATTGGTGGCCTGGTATGAAGAAGGACATAGCTGACTATGTGACTAAATGCTTGACATGTCAACAAGTCAAGGCAGAACATCAAGTTCCATCAGGTTTGCTACAGCCTATACGCATACCTGAATGGAAATGGGATCGGGTCACCATGGATTTTGTAAGTGGTCTACCTCTCACCCAGAAGAAACATGATGCAGTATGGGTGATAGTAGATAGATTGACGGTCAAGACACTTTCTCGCCGATTAGACTGACTACTCACTGGAGAAGTTAGCAGAATTGTATATCAGTGAGATAGTTAGAATGCATGGAATTCCACTTTCCATCATATCTGATCGAGACCCAAGGTTTACATCGAGATTTTGGAAGAAGTTGCATGAGTCCTTGGGTACACAACTGTAACACCCCTCACCCGACTATAGTGTAGCCGAGCAAAGTGTGCTACATTCGGTGCCGGAGCACCCTATCTTATCTTAATTTATTCCTTTCATATTTTGATCTTGTTATATTTTAATATTAATTATTTTTCGACGGAGAAACCAGCGGAGTTTCCCCTATTTTATTACCAGTTGACGTAATTTACTATTTACCTGTTTGAAAGTTTCAATAATATTTTACAAATAAAATCTCATCAATTATTTCATAACCATCTCATAATTCACATCTCATTCATATATCTCAATTTCATATTCATTTACATGCATTATCTATATATTTCAAATCTGTCTTCGAATCCATACAATCTCATTCATGCTCAAATCACATAAGTAAAATTTTCAATTTTCTTTAATTTACATAATTTCATAATTTACATGATATATAAATTAATTACATATGAAAAAGCTAATTTATTAAATTACATTACATTTCTATTAATTACCTGCTCATAATCTACATTATAATACAATATCTAGCATTTTATACTAAATACAAAATATGATCTATATGGGCCCTATCTACATGCATTGCTGAGGAGGTGACAACCTTAAATACTCCACCACTTCGCAGATCCGACTCCAAAAATCTTAGTCAAAGTACCTGCGCGAGGAAACAAATCCATCGCGCTAAGCATTGTTGCTTAGTGGTGCAATAATAGAACAAGAAAATAAAATATACAAATAAAGAAAGAACGAAGCATAATTTGAATATTTAAGAATCAATTTAATTTAATACAATGTGTCTAATATTAATTATCTTTTGTTCTCATTTGTTTCGCTTTGAAAGTGTTTAATTCCGAAATTCACAGGGATAATGTACAACATACAGAATTAATAAAAATACTTGGTTTATATTTATATGACAATAGAAGGTACATTTAAAATATTTAGTTAAGTTATACCTATTTTTGCAACTCTTTCATCATTTTACTTAACAATTTTTATGTGGTTTGGATCATTTCATAATTGTAACTAATTCTTTTGAAGTCTTATTAACTCATTTATTTGATTTCTAATATTTTTAATTACTAATAATCTTAATTTATTTTAATAAATTACACTGCCCAAGTAACCTACGACAGGCTGACTAAACTGGATAACGGGTCGTTGGCTCTGGACACCGCGGTGCCTCGGGCCGTCATACCATGGGACGCAGAACGTCAACCACGTATGCAGTCAGTATGGCTAAAGAGCCATGATATTACATAATCGGGCATAAAAGCCATGAATACGGGCTTAAGAGCCATGAATGCGGGCATAGAGCTATGAATATAGGCATAAAGCCTTTTGCAGTACTGCTAAAACAATACCCTATTGGCATGCCAAACTATCCAATCTGACACACATGTCTAGGCAATACAAAGGCACATAATATCATTAAATATTAATATATTGTATTTTATGACTTCATTATTTCAAGATAAATTTCGATTATAATTCATACATTCACTTGATCATTTATATGATCACAATTCACATCAATTATCCTTTTATACCATTGTACTCAAAACATTTTTCTTTTCTCATTTATACATTCAAAAATCTACTCATGTAATTACAATTTTTATATTTCAAGTTGAGTTATTAATATGTTATGAATTCCATTTGTGATGGGCATATAAGCCCTAACTAATTATTCACATCAATTTGGTGACTTATTTTTCATGTTTCAAGTAATCCATAAATATTTCATGGATTTCAAATTTATGGCCTTAATTTCTTTTTAACAATTTTGACTAGGATGCATAGTCCACATTTGTCATACAATTCTAAGCATTTAAGCTTAGAATTGGTTCTAGGTCTTCATCTTAATTTACTAATCATTTTGATTACTATTCACCTTACTAGTCAACCAAAATGTTGACTTTTTTATACTTAATGGATATATTAATTCTAATTACACCAAGATCCCACATTTTGAGTTTTATATTTGCTAGTATTAATTACCAATTGCAATTTAAAGTCCCTAGATGCATTTCTAAATTTTAAACTTTGAATTTTAAGTTTTGGTGTCACTATTCACCTCATTAGTCAACAAAAATGTTGACTTTTGGATAGAAAATAGGTACATTGGTTTTAACACTCCCAATGCACCACATTTTACATTTAAAACTTGTTGGAATTGATTACCATTACCATTTCTAAGCTTAACACAAGAGGGCAGAGTTTTTAGTTTTTGAAGCTTAACTTTACTGTTCCATTAAGCACTGTTGCAGTAGGAATTTGAGGAAATGGTAAACATAAAAGTTGTTCCTTATTTTGTCTAGTTGAATTTCTTTTTTTGAATCACTCCATTTGGAGTTTTGTAGCTCCAGATAAGGTCCAAAAACCACAGCTGGCCGGATTGGAAAAACTGCAGAATTACCAAATCTACAGTACCATGAACAGTGACTGTGACTGCCATTTGGGTTAGGTTCTGGTTATAATTTGGGGTAGGTTTCTTCATGAAAGTTATTTTTCTATGTCTTAACTTGTTGCTGTAAAAATTTCAGGTCAATTGACCATATCTACAGTGAGTTATGGCCTACTGTTCATTTGGTCATTCTGCAGAATTGGCTTGCAGGGTACCCGGATTGGGGCCAACTTTTGGTCCTCTTGCTTTGGTCTTTTGGGCATGGTTTCTTCAGAAAAATGGTGCCATTATAAGTCTAGTTTCATGTCCAATTGGCCAAACACCAATTGAACCTACACAGCCAAAGATATGGCAGTCCAAACAGGCTGGACTCACAGCCTCCCTGCTGCTGTCACTAGGCAGCCTGCCCATTTCACTTTGCCATGCAATAGTTCACTCCTAATTATGGTCAACTTACCTCAAATGGTCACTAATTGACCATTAGAATGTTCTTTAACAATTTCATAAGCAAAGTCAAATTTTTCACTCCCAAACCCTAGCTCAAATTCATGGTTTTGTAAAAACTACCCTAGTTAACTAACTAAATCAATATCCTTATGTTTATATACTTTAAACATGATTTCTAGTTCACTCCAAGTCCATCAAAAAAAATTCAATCCTATTCCTTCCTTAGGGCAGCCGAAATTCATAGAGTACATATACATGAGTTTGGTTCATTTAATCTACCATTTCATAACAATTTCAAGTTCCTAACATGAAATAAAAGAAATACTTATATAAATAAGCACTAACCTTTTTGAAACCAACCGTGAGCTTGTTATTCTTCAAGATTTCTCCTAGAACCATAATAATCATAATCAATTATAACTTCACTTTCCTAAATTAAATATCCAATAAAAATTCAACAGAATTTCCCCTTAAATTGGACTAAACTCCTATCATAAATCTTAAATCCACAACCACCCATTAATACCCAATCTGGCAGCTTGTGCATTCAAATTTATATATAATGATCTAACTGTTAGATAAATCCCAAATTTTAACCATATATTCAAGACATCCCTATACAATAGCAGTAAAAATTTTAGCATCAAATAATCTCTATAGCATGAGATATCAAAACATTCATTCAACCCTTCAAAATCTGAATTTTTGCAGAAATCAGTCTTACTCAGACAGCTCATGCAAAACAATTTATATCTCATAAACTACAAGTTTAAAATTCACCAAATTTTAACCCAGCAGTCTCAACATCCCAAATATCATTTGTACCAAATTTCATAATTTTATAAGCATCCTAACTATTTATTTTTCTTAAATTTCAGTAGCCAAAATTCAGAATTCAACCTATAGACAGCCTGTGTTCAATAATATGTTTCTCCAAATCCAACCGTGAAAAATCACCAAATTTTAACCATAACTTCCACACATACATACCTCAAACATATCCAAAAATCAGCCGTAGATGTTGAGCCAAACTCACCTGGACGGAAGAGAAACATGCTGCCCTGCTAAACCCCTGTTTCTGCTACTATTCATCTCCTTCTCCTTCTTCCTTTCTTTCTTTCTTTTCCTTTTCTCTCTCTTTCTCTCTTGATTCAGCCCGTATGAAGAAGGAAACTGCTAGTTTCCTTTGTTTTTTTATCTCATTTTAAGTCATTTTTATCTCTTTTTATTGGTTTGTCAAATGGTGATTGGAGGGGGCTTTTAAATGACATCATCATATGTCATAATTAAGCATTTTCCTTCATTTTCTTTTCTTCTTTTCTCTACTCATTTTCAATTCAATTTTTAGTAATATTTATTCATATTTTATGTCATATTAATTATTTACTCAACTGGACAAGTCGGCCAAAAATCACCTCTGAAGGCGAAATGACCAAAATGCCCTCCGTTTGGCTTAACGGGTCAAAATTGTCTGTACCAATTGAAAAATTTTTCTAAGTATTTTCTTGGCATTCTAATGCCATAGGAACCTCAATGACCCTTCTCTGGAGTCCCAAAAATTATTTTATGAATTTTTCCCCGGGTCTAGGGCTCCTCGTTGCGAGAACCGCAACTTCCCTCAGGTTACCTATCGCTTGGGCACCGGCTCGTTTAACTTGGTTGTATTTTATTTCTAAAATTTTTTCTAAATTTTTCTTATTAATATTTGAGTTAATTATAGTTCCTAACCTTAGTTTAAATATTTTTCCAGACGTTCTAGCTGTTCGGACCGACACCGGTCACCGAAACAGTAGAATGTACGGAGTTGCTACCGGGAGGGTGTTACAACTGTCGACACCATATTTTGGCCGATCCCCAAAATCAATAAAACTTTGAAACCGATCCCCGGTACTAAGTCTCCTTCGGACGGCTAATCACATTTTCGATCCCTCTTTGATAGGCTGTCACAATTCTGATCTCTCCCCGCAAAGAATTAAATCAAATTGTTAAGTTCTCGCATCAGTCAAAGCTTTACTAGTCTATCGCTCACCGATCTCTCAAACCCATTGTCGAAACTCAGGACCCGTCAAGTATATTCCTACTAAACAAAATAAACTGGCACTAGATCTTTTCTTACCAGTTTTATTGCCGATCTCCTTTTCAAAAGATTAAGAGCTAAGGTTTTGGTTCGGTTTAATGAGGATTCCGATCTTAAGTGTTCAAGTCAAATTTTCAATTTTAATCAAGTCCCATTCAGCATTTCTTCCCCACCGATCTCATGCTTATTGTGCTTTCCGATCTCTTATACTTAGATTAATAATTGCATTTAGTTCTTGTTTCGCTATGCTCATACAATCAAATACTTAGGCAATTCAGAGATTTTCCAATCACATCCATTCATTGAACAAAAGAGACATCCCATTTCATTTCATTTTTTTTGTACAAGTTATTCAGCTGGAGGGTCACCCTCAGCCTGATTTACATTTTGCTCACTCTCTCTCTCACCCTCGGCTTCCTCCTCACTGTCCTCATCATCACCCCCAGGAGCCAGGTCGGCCATCCAAGAGAAGTCCTCCTCTGGGTAACGCTTCTAGAGTTCGGCCAAGAGGTCCTTGTGAGCATTCACATAGGATCCGGCTATTCCCGTCACCATCTCTTCATCTTTCTCCTTAAGCTCCCCGTCTTTCTCTTTAAGCTCCTCGATGAGTTGGGCGACCTGAGCAGCTTCGTTGGCTTGTAGCGCCTGGACTTCTCCGAGAACCCGATTCCTTTCAGCCAGAACAAGAGACTGTTCAGCCAGCTTGTCTTCATAGTACTTCGCCCGTCCCTCAACTTGAGATATATAATCCCGAGCGGATGAGAGTTGGGATCGGAGGGAAGCCACTTCCTGATTTTTCTTCCCGATCTCCTTACCCAGACGCTGAACCTTTTCCCAAACCATGGTCTGATTCACCAGGCACTCCACGTTCAGGCTCATGGATTGAGTCAAGATATCATCAAGGCTGTTCGAGGATAGCCTGTCCCGATCCTCCCGAAGAAAGATGGAAGACCCCAAGACTTGGGCAAAACCGAGGTTCTCCCGAATAGTCCGGTTATTCTTCAGGGACTCGATTAGCTTTTGAGCGCCACGAGAAGAGGTCCTCCCAGAAGATTGAGAAGGACCCCTTTCCGTGCTTGGAACAACTGGAAGAGCCGGAGGCTGCTCTTCCAATCTAGGAGGAGATCGGACAGCTTCAGCGGTCGGCAGATCCGAAGGTTGAGGCGGGTCCCCTTGTATCTCCCCAGGTTCATGGCCAGGTGTCCGAAGCATTTCCGAACGCTTCATCTCCTTTATTTTCCGGGAGATCTCTTTGTCCTTCTTTAGCTTCCTAGAACACTCACCGCCCGCCATACCTGCACAAAGAAAAGGTCAGTGAGATCGCTAAGGTCCTGAGAGCTGAGATATAGAAAATACCAATGCCGAGGTCAGAGAGCGGAAGTTCGCGGTCTCGGCCGGTGAGCAGTTGAATAGTCCAATGGTGCAACTCGGCAGTCACCGCATCCAAACAAGAATACTTTTGAGTGGCGGCCTGACTCTTCAGATCCATCACTATTAAGCTTTCCTCCTGGTTCAGGGTAATATGCTTCGGAAGCAAAGGCCCCTGGTACCACCAGCTACGGGGGAAGTCCTCAAAGCAGCTCGGATCTTTGCTCCTCAGAATGAAGAAACGGTTCTTCCAATTCTTAAGGGATGAGGGCAGATCGGAAAAGAGCCCGCAATGGGGCTTCGCCTGAAAGAACCAGTGTTCGTCATCCTTTCGGCGAGTTAGTCTATGCAGCTCAGCGAACACCTTAGCCGTAGGTCTGATTCCCTTAGCTCGGCATAGACCTCGGAAGGCTACCAAGATCCGCCACGAGTTAGGGTGAATTTGAGCAATGCACGCTCGGTGAAGTTTTAGGACCTCCTTATAGAAGTCATCTAGAGGGAACCGAAGACCGGCCTTTAACTGTTCCTCGTACACCATAACCATGTCATTCTCTTCAAAGGAGTGATCGACACGAAGATCGCCGTGGCACTTGATTAGCTCGTACGAATCAGGCCGAATGTTGTATTCTTGGCTAAACGATTGCAGATCGGATTCTCGAAGAACCGACGGTAGCTCGTCTATAGGGAGAGTCTCCCTCCCTGAAACAGGTGCACGCCTTGATGGTATGATCCGCCCCCGAGCTGGAACGGAGACCCTAGGGGGTTCAGGTTGCGTGCTTGGCCCGACTACCTCTTCTTCATCGGACGACCATGAGAACTGAATGGAAGGAGGGCTCGCCGCTCTCTGACCTTCGACACCGCTCATTTTCAAAGGAAATAAAGAACTTAAACTAAAAAGAAGATCAAAGCCCTTACCGGAGTCTGATCGGCGTCGGAAGAACTTGGGAAAAATGAGAGAACTTCGAAGTTGTGAGCAAGAGACTGAAAATGGAATGAGAGAGCAAATGGCTAACCCCCCCATCCCTATTTATACTAGTCCGAGCATTTAATGCTCACGAGGTTCCATGCAGTGCATCGGTTAACGGGATTCGCCAGCTGTTCTGACACGTCTCTCGAACATTCCGAGATCGGTTAACTGGAGATCGACATAATAAGTTGAATATTTTGAATGAAGGATCAGTTAAGAGTCGTTTTGTTAGGAACCAGATCGGACAAATATATCAGAGATCGGAAAATAATCAATAAGATAATAATTGGAGAAACAAGACTTTTATTTCCAAAAAGATCGGATTACATCATTAGGGCGATCTCTAGAGATCTGATTACATTAACGAATTACATCATCTGGGCGATCTCTAAGGATCGGAATACATTGGAGATCTGATTATATCAAAAGGCTGATCTAAGGATCAGTTTGTAACTGATCCCAAGGATATTGCCGACCGGATGCTTCATCCGCTGTCGGAACACCCAATGTGGGAGGAAACCGCTGTCGGAACACTCAATGTGATGAGAAGCCGAATGAACTCAGTTGAGCGACTCGAGATCGGTACAACCGAGGTCCGCAATACAGATCGGTCAAATCCAGTTCTCTCACCATCGTCAGTTAGGGTTATGCGATCACCGGGATCGTAAATTTTCAGCCGGTGGTTAAAGAAGCCCATCGGAAAAAGATCAAAAACCACAATCATGGCCGGAGCGACCGCCGGAGCAGCTAGAACTAGAGAAGTAAGAAGGAAGAGAGGGAAATCAGATGAAGGAAATGTCTCTGCCAACAGGGGTATATATAGGGGAAAATGAGCATTTATTGCTGAGCAGAAAACGAAGCGAACGCTTCGGGAATCGAGGGGCAATTAATGCTTTGACCAGACCGGACCTGAGGAAGGGAAAAGATCGGAATAATAGATCGGAAGATGGGAGACCAGCATGAAAGATCGGAAAGAACATGTGAAAGAGATCAGAAAGAGGAGGGATCGGAAGGCAAAAAGAATAAGACAAATCCCAAATAACCGTCGTCAGAATCAGAGCCGAGGTAGTTAAAGCGTTGCAGACGAGATCTCCACCGCACGCCTAAGAATCGCCCGCAATGCTGACAGGGTATGTCATGACAGTCCTGTACATCCCAATCTCCACCGTTGATCCCACTTGTAAGGACAAACCCGGAACCCTTGGATCAAGAGAGAAGACGACAATGCCAGCATCTTTCGCTCTTAGCCCTTAGATCGTTCCGGACAAGAAGATCTGGGACCGTCAGATTGAAAGAAGAAAAGGACAAACGTTCTGAAGAGGGATCTCAGCCATTCATTTTGATTCTCTTTAATTCCTGGACATCCGATCATGTCCTTCGAAATCTTGACCCTCCATCTCCCTCAAAATAAATCCTGACCCTCCACGGGGAGCGCCCGATTCCTATAAATACCTGCATGAAAAACTGTTCAGGGAGGGACGGACAAAAAAGAGAGGCTGTTATTATAGTGGAAGAACTCTGAAAACTTCATTCAGTTTGTTATTCCGCTACTTTGAAGTGTTGATTGGAAAAACTTTTGAAACTAGTTTTCTGAAGTGTTTCTTGAAAAGGATTCTGAATACTGGAACTCTACATTTCCAGTTTGTTCATTATCTGGTCAAACCCTTACTTTCAGCCCTTTATCATCTCTGTTTTCATTCCCACTGTCTAAGCTAAACTTCATTCCACTCGGCTTTTATCTTAATATGATTATATTTTAGCTAAGCTCCCTTCACTTCCCGGCGAACATCAGCTCTCAGGCTAATCAGTCCACTGTCTTATCTCTATTTGCCACCCCGTAGCTATTTCAGTAGATTTGGCTCCTCACAGGTAAGAGCTCATATTGCTGTTTTACTAAGTGTTTACATTTATTTTTCGCACTTTCTTTGTTCTTCTTACGTATGTGATTTTCTCCAAGTTCATTTTGTGCAAAAGGACCCAAAAGAATGTTACTCTCGAGTTATCTCTTTAGTGATTAGTCCGTCATTTTATTAATCTTCGTCATTTCTGAATGCAAGTTTTTCTGGTTCCTAGTAGCGTGTAAATGGTCAGGCAAGACGTAGGTAACTGCAACTTAGGAGTCTCTTTTAAAAGAGAGAACCTGAATAACGCGTCAGGAAGATAGCCAAACTATTAGGCTGACGTGAACAACAATTTGACAAAGAGGTCATAAAGTGGAATAAAACCAAAATAAACAAAACAGAATATATCGGTCATTAATAGGTATTGGTAAAATGAATACACGGAAGGTCGGTAAATTAAGTCTAGTTTTCCCCATCTAGCCAAAAGGTATCGAGAAGCCTTATCCCCAGCATCCTTGAATGCCAGAATCCTTAGCTTTAGGCTCTTATGTCATGTAGCTGAAATTAAAATCCGGGAGATCGGAAAAGTCCCTTTCAGGCTCCTGTTAATCTAAAAGAGATCGGAGGAGAGTTCTTATCCGGTCTCAACTCAAAATTTTAATAACTATTAAATAGAGATCGGAGGAGGGTTCTTATCCGGTCTCCACTCCAAGTTTTAATAAATAACCATTAAATAGAGATCGGAGGAGGGTTCTTATCCGGTCTCCACTTAAAATTTTAATAAATAACCATTAAATAGAGATCGGAGGAGAGTTCTTATCCGGTCTCAACTCAAAATTTTAATAAACATTAAAAAGAGATCGGAGGAGAGTTCTTACCCGGTCTCAACCAAAATTTTAATAAACGTCTAGAGGAGATCGGAGGAGGGTTCTTATCCGATCTCCCTCCAAAATTTTAATAAATAAGTTAAAAGAGATCGGAGGAGAGTTCTTATCCGATTCTCACATCAAACCTTAACCTATACGTAAAATAATCCCAAAACCAGGATGATTCGCGACACCAACTCACTAAGGTTGTCTCATTTACTTATGTATCTGGGTGGTCCAAATTTAGTGAGAAATCAAATGTTCCTTTAGCCAAAAGGATTAACATTCCCATTCAAGCCCTCCTAACTAATTTATAAAGAACGTAAAATTAAATCTACTTACCCTTATTAAGGGACGAGGTGGGGTGCCTAACACCTTCCCCACCCGTTTACGGACCCCGAACCTAGAATCTCTGTTTTGAAGTGGTTTCATTTTTAATTTATCTTCCCAAATGGTTTTCTTTAGTTTCCCTCAAAACTAAGGTGGCGACTCCTCACTTTTCCCACTTCGGTGAGTGATCGTCCAGGCGACCGCAAAATCCCTTTGCGACAACAACAACTCCACTTCAACACAGTTTTCCATTCTCAGACAGATGGGCAATCAGAAAGAGTAATCCAGGTAAACAATTGAACCAATTGAATTAATACAAATATTGAACTAAAATGATAATAATAACATGAAATATATGTTAGGTCCTTGAGGATATGTTGAGGGGTTGTGTCATTGAGTTTGAGGGAAGTTGGGATAGATACCTCCCACTGGCAGAATTTGCATACAACAATAGCTACCAAGCTAGCATCTAAATGGCCCCATATGAAGCACTATATGGGAGGAAATGTAGAACTCCAGTGTGCTGGACTGAATTCGACGAAGATAAACTGGTAGGGCCAGACCTGGTGAAACAGACTGAGGAGAAAGTAAAACTAATCAAGCCAATCTGAAGGTTGCCTCAGACAGACAGAAATCTTATGCCGACCTGAAGAGAAAAGAAATAGAATATGTGGTTGGCGACAAAGTGTTCCTCAAGGTGTCACCGTGGAAGAAGGTATTGAGATTTGGAAGAAAAGGTAAGTTGAGCCCTAGGTTCATTGGCCCATATGAAGTCACTGAACGTGTGGCCTACAGGCTAGCTTTACCACCAGAGCTAGATAAGATCCACAATATGTTCCACGTGTCTATGCTAAGAAGATACCGCTCAGATCCTTCACATGTCATCTCCAGGGAAGAAATTGAAATACAACTGGATTTGACATATGAAGAAGAACCCATATGGATCCTGGCTCGGGAAGTGAAGGAGTTGAGGAATAAGCAGATTCCACTGGTGAAAGTGCTTTGGAGGCACCACAACACCGAAGAGGCAACTTGGGAAAGTGAAGAGACGATGAGGCAACAGTTCCCTCAACTGTTTGCATCAGGTAAATTTCGAGGACGAAATTTAAATTAGAGGGGAAGAGTTGTAACACCCTCCCTGTAGCAACTCCGTACATTCTACTATTCCGGTGACCAGTGTCGGTCCGGATAGCTAGAACGTCCAGAAAAATATTTAAACTAAAGTGAGGAACCATAATTAACTCAAATATTAATAAGAAAAATTTAGGAAAAATTTTAGAAATAAAATACAACCAAGTTAAATGAGCCGGTGCCCTAGCGATGGGTAACCTAGTAGGAAGTTGCGGTTCTCGTAACTAGGAGCCCTAGACCCAGGGAAAAATTCATAAAATAATTTTTGGGATTCCAGAGAAGGGTCATTGAGGTTCCTATGGCATTAGAATGCCAAGAAAATATTTAGAAAAATTTTTCAATCGGTACAGACAATTTTGACCCGTTAAGCCAAACGGAGGGCATTTTGGCCATTTCGCCTTCAGAGACGATTTTTGGCCGACTTGTCCAGTTAAGTAAATAATTATTATGATCTAAAATATGAATAAATATTGCTAAAAATTGAATTGAAAATGAGTATAAAAGAAAAGAAAAGAAAAATGAAAGAAATTGATAATAATGACATCACATGATGTCATTGCAATGCCCTCCACCAATCAAATTTCAACAAGCACATTAAAAGGGGATAACTGAGACAAAAAATTGAAAATAAAATTTGCATCTTCTCTCCCAAACCAGCCGGCAGCTACCTCTCCCATTTCCACCATTTTTATCCTTCATTACACCTTGCTAACTTTGAATTTTTCACCATAAAATCCCTACCTTCCTTCATAAAAATTTAATATTACATCTTGAGCAAGTGTTTGGCAGCCTAGAAAAAGAAAGAAAGTGAAGTTTAAGCTTGGGAAAACTCTGCTCAAAAAGGTTAGTGTCCAATGTTTTCCTCTCTCTTTAAATTCATGACTAGAAAGTTTAAATTCATGACTAGAAAGTTGATTTAACTTGAAATTTATAAGAAATTCAAATGAAAACCTTTGATGTACTCACTTTATATTTTTGGCAGCCATGGATTTATTAGAGTTTTGATGATTTCTTTGGATAAAATGAGCATATAAGCTGCCCTTGATATGAACTTAATATTTAGCTCATTGAATTGTAGGTTAATGGAAAAGTAGAGAAACTGAAAATTTAGGGTTTTGAGCAAATTGGAGTTTAGCTCCTATAAAGGTGTAGGAACATTTTAATGGTCAATTAGTGACCATTTGGTTTGGTTTGAATCAGAAATGAAGTGAATTGGGTTGTGGGATTTGAGGTTGATGTGGCTGCCTAGTGAGAGCAGTAGGTGTGGCTGTGAGCCAGCCTGTTTGGACAGCCATAACTTGGGCTGTGTAGGTTCAATTGGTGTTTGGCCAATTGGACATGAAACTAGACACATAATGGCACAATTTTGGTGAAGAACCCATGCCCAAAAGACCAAAGCATGTGGACCAAAAACTGGCCCCAATCCGAATGTCCTGCAACCAGATTCTGCAGAATGACCAAATGAACAGTAATTGTTCATTTGGCCATAACTCATTGTAGAATGACCCAATTGACCTGAAATATTTACAGCAACAAGTTAAGATATAGAAAAACAACTTTCATGAAGAAACCTACCCAAATTATGACCAGAACCTATCCAACAAGGCAGTTGCAGTCACTGTTCATTGCACTGTAAATATGGTCAGTTCTGCAATTTTTCAATCCGGCCAGCTGTGGTTTTTGGACCATAACTGGAGCTACAGAACTCCAAATGAAGTGATTCAAAAAGGAAATTCAACTAGACAAAATAAGGAACAACTTTCATGTTTATCACTTTCTCAAATTCCCATTGAAACAGTAACTAATGGAATAGTAAATTTAGGGTACAAAAACTGAAAATTCTGCCCCCTTAGTTTTAAGTTTAGAAATGGTATTGGTGATTAATGCCAACAAGTTTTGAATGCAAAATGTGGTATGTTGGGAGTGTTAAAACCAATGTACCTATTCTCTATGCAAAAGTCAACATTTTTTTTTACCAATGAGGTGAATAGTAATACCAAAGCTTGAAAATCAAAAATTACAAAATTCAAAAGTATCAAATGCCCTAGTATACCTAACAAGATTGGTTTGGATAGTAGTATGCCCTAGAGCATATCATTTAGTATGTATCTTGTACATATTTTATTAATAAAAGGCATTTCCACTTTTCCGTTTACATAATATATTTATGTGTAATAGAAAAGGTCCATTGATATTTTGTTAGAAATATTATTCTTAAGTTGTTAAGAATATGAGTGACAATATTTCTAGCACAAAGTATCATAAATAGGTTCACAATCGAGGATACTTCATAATAAGGACATGACTTATCCAGAAAGATTGTATTCATGTTTGTTCCCAAGTTATTTATATGAGATATAAATAAGATGGAATGGTGAGTCTCATGCCATATAACAAACATGATAGGAACTTATAAATGATAAGTAGGCCGAACCAGTGACACTTATGACAAGCACATGGAGTTTACTCTTGTCAATGTTTTGTCATAAATCATATCAGTGCATATAATCTTTAGACCTGAGATAGCACAGTTATCTTGTATATAGGTAGTTTGAGTTTGATACTGCTTTCATACTTGTACTGTGTATGGGTATATGGGCATGTGTTGGCTCCTACTAGTTATATATGGAGATAGGTGTTGATCAAGATGGAATCTGTTCCTCTAAGTAAATAGAGATAAAATCCTATGTTCATTTAATTGTTCTTGATGTTTCAAGTTCCTGGCCAGAACAGATAGATTTATTCAAAAAGAGTTTCGATGAGAAAAATCTTTTAATCAAGAACTGAATTAAAAGAGAACATAATATTCATAGCAAATGGAGTTTGACATAAACCATGACTCACTTGAGTTGGGATTTTGTAACAGAGAGATTCTAGTGCATGGTAACATATGATTATAGGTTCATTTAAGGTAAACCTTATTACTAATTGGGTGGCCATGGCATGCTATGCTAGGTGTTAACCATGGTCTATGAGGTTCATAAAATGATTTAGAGAAATCATTTATGGTAAGAAAGAGTTCTGATGATATTAAGAGTTGATATCATGTCTCATTGCCATTTAGTGATGAGCCTAGTAAGTCACACACATACACAAGTTATCACCTATTTAAATATGATTTAATTAATTAATTAAAGAGTTTAATTGATTAATTAAATAGGTTTGGTTTGCAATTAGATTGCAAAGTCCCTAGCATGACTTGAAACCAAATCTAGATTATTGGATGTATAATATAAGTTAAATTTATATTTAAAGTGTTTAAATATGAATTTAATTAATGAGAAATTAATTAATAGAGATTAATTAATTAATTTATATTTGATATAAATTAATTAGAAGAAGAAAAATAATTATTTTGGGTTGAGAACTCAAAATTAAGACACAGGGGCATTTTGGTCATTTTGCAGTGTGACACGTGGCACCATGAGATGGTGACACATGGCATAACACATAAGCTTGCCAAATGTTTTTTTTTAATCATGTAAGATGATTAAAATCAAGATTAAATATAGGTTTGACACTTGGCACAATGTGATTGGGTCACTTAAACCTAGAGCTAATCAAAAGGTGACATGTGGCTAGGGTTTAATGTGTTAACCTAGCTATTTAAGTGTGGTTGTGAAAAGAAAAAATAACCAGCAGCCTCTCCTCTCATTTGTCACGCCACTTTGAGCCTCTCCAGCTATTCTTCTTCATCTCTCATCAATTCAAAGAGATTAGCCATCAATCTCTTGAATTAAGAACACTAGAAATTGTTTCTAGTGTCCTGTTTACTTCTCTAATCTCTTAAAAGGCAGAACTTGAATTTCTAATTAATAGAAAAGGCTTTAGAAGCTGTTCAAGGGCTGCCATAGGTGTTCTTGGTGTGGACAAGCTAGAGTGACAACATCTGGTGTCCTGAAGACGAATCTCAAAGGCGCAGACACGCTGCAGCACATCAAGAGGTTAGTGTAATTGTTCTTGATTTAATCTAGGGTTCTAAAATTAATCTGATTAATTTTAAAATCTTAAATGGCAAATACAGATCCAAAAACATATTAAAAGAGTTTTAATATGTTTTTTATCATTGAAATCAAATAGATAAAAATAAATCTTGCATGATGCATGTGACCCTAGGTGAAAATTTTTGAATTCAATGGTATAAACTTGTGTTTTTCACGCTTCCGTTCCTTCAAGTTTACCCGTTTATCCAGTCTAGTCGTCCAGTATAGGTTACTTGGGCAACCGAACATAAAAGTGGCCAAATTTAATGAAATAATGAATATAACAAGTACAAAATAAGTAAGATTAGAACTACTCATCGAAAATTTATTTGAAATAAAACATCAATACATTCACTGCATATTTACTTTCTGTTATTTATTTTTATTTTATTATTGCACCACTAAGCATTATTGCTTAGCGCGTTGCTTTTGCCATGCGTAGGTTCTGGAGATACTGACCGAGAGCCCAGTAGACCGCAGACTGGGTGAGATCTCCTGCAGCTCTGCATAGTGTCCGTGTCACCTCACCATCTACAGTGCATTGGTAGGACACTAGGTTTCATTTTGGTATTTTGTAATTAACTTTTATTTTCTCATATGTAATTGAACTTATGTAATGTATTTTGATGTTCATGTATATAATGAAAATTGTGGTTATGAATGGAAAATTCGAGTATTTATTTATTGTTTGTATATGAGTACCATGAGAAAAGAATGTTTGAGTAATGGAAATGTTGTTGAAAATCATATTGAGACTTTGTTGATGAAATGGAGTTGGGATTGTTTGGAAATGATTTTGGAAGTGTTTTTCACAGGTTCCGAAGAACTGTTTCCTCCATTTTTATAGGGTACTCTGCCGGATTTTCTATAAAATTTTTGGAACCTCAAATAAATTATAATTTCAATAAATGACTTAAATGAATTATATTTCACAAGTTATATTCAAAACTATGATAAAACTTAATTAAGAAAAAATAGAGTGTTTCAGTACACCGTGCGACATAACTTACTGGGATATACTGTAGACGGGTAAGGGGTGTCACACTAGAGGAGCAGCAGACTGAGCTGTTGAGGATTGAAGACCTACCTGCTTGAAGTTATCGGGTATATTTTATACCCTGACTGTAAAAATTTATTTTAATGTGTGTAATGTATGTAAAGGTATGGACATGTAAAACTGGTCTTGAGTAGTTGTATAAAATTTGTAATAAATTTTAGTTTGAATTTCTCTTAATGTTAATTTTTGTAATGATGTATATAAATTGTTTTGTCTTTAATGAAATATGAATGGAAGTATTTTGTTTTAAATTGAATGAAATTCATTAATGGTATTTTGATGATTGTTGGATATTGGAAATTGTGGATTTAAAATTTGGAGATTGATAATGATATTGAAATTGATTGTGAATTTGAAGAAGTTGTTGAGACAGATTATTAGAAGTGCCTTTTACAGGAATTTGAAGAACTGTTTTCTCAAAATACAGATGGCACTCTGCCGAAATTTTTATAAAATTTGCAGAAAAATAAAATGGGCCAAAATTTTTAACTTGTTCTCAACTTTAATTAAATGATTTTAATAAATGGCAGGCTTTTTAAGCCAGATGTAAAATTAGGTACAATGGTCAACGGGTAGGCATAGAGCCTGTAGATCAATCACATCAGACATATATTGTCGGTCAATGATTATCCATATAAGCAGTACTGCTATCTATAGTCCCTAATTGGTATACCAATCGATCCAACTATTTATATATATATATAAGCCTAGGTTTACTGTGGGCAATTAAGCATTAATAATTATTTAATAAAATTTTCATATCCATGTATTATGGGAAAGTAGATGGCATATACCTATTTTATGTAATTTAGCATGTAGTGACTTATTAGGGATAAGTTGTAACACCCCGAACCTCCGAGTTATGAATATTACTATTTTTGGTCCGTGACTAGTACTATTTAAAGACACCTTGAGGATCAAAAATAAATAGAAAATTAATTGAGATAGACACAATAAAAATTCAAATGACCCAAAAATATAAGGACTCACTAGATATATTGAAAAAGAGGGATTATGACTCGATGAGGGCATTTTCGTCAATTCACCTCAAGAGTTGAGTTTTGATCAAAATGTTAATTAATTTAAGTGAAATTAATGAATTGAATTATGGAATAATTTTTTTTTTTAGGAAAAGAATTCAAGTATAAAGTGAAAAGAAAATAAAAGAAATAAAAATCTAGAATTTTAGGTCCATTTTGACCCAATTAAAATTTTAGGACCAATGGGCTTTGGACAACTCAATTAAAATTAATTAAATAAATAAATAATTGGGATAAGTATAAAAGGAAGCTATCTTCCTGCCTCCCTTATTTAGTTGCCCCCCATACACCTCCTCTCCCTCTCTTTTCTTTCTTCTCTCTTCATTCTTCCACTTACAACCTCTCTCAACCCTTGATTTCCCCACTTTTACTCCATGGGTTTTCTATCTAATTGGTAGAAAACATCAAATTTATCCTTCATTGAGAGATTAGAAGCTAAGAGAATAAAAGAGTTAGAAGAAATTGAAGATTAGAAGTGGTCACTTGAGGTAAGTTTCTTTTCATGTTAGATTAGTTGTATAAGCCTTGAATAAAGTTAACTTATGATGAAATTTCATGAGAAATTGAAAGAAAACATGCATGGAACCTAAACTAGGGTTTTGGCCAACTTAGGAAAAATTAGGGTTTCGATGTATTTTAGTTAAATTGATGATAAATATAAGTTAAATTGAGGTAGTATGCATGATTGAGAGTAGTAAGATTTCATGGGATTGCATAAATTAAATTATGGAAGATTAGGGTTCATGGGAAAATTGGGTTTTGGTGCTAGAGAGTGAAATTGGTGTGTGTAGTGTTAAATTATGGTCATTTGAGGTTTATTTAGTTTGAATTGACATTGGGTTGATGAATGGAGATAATCAAATGGTAGGATTAGGGAAATTGCAAACTTTGGTGTTTGAAAATTATAGGTTTTGTGCTAGGAAGTGCCATTGATGTGGTAATGCTAAATTATAGTCATTTTGGGTGAATTAAATATGAATTGAGGTTGGTTAGTAGAAGTAATTGAAGAAATGAAAATTTTAACTTAGGGCAGAATTTTGCACACTGAATTCAGTGTGTTTGGAAGCCATAACTTGAGCTACACAACTCCAATTGGTGTGAAACCAATTGGAAACGAAACTTAATATATAGGGCTAGAATTTTTGTGAAGATACCCTGCCCGAAAATGACCTTAAGCTATCCAAAATGAGCCTTGAACTTAGAGATTAAATTCTGGAACTTACAGAATTTGACCATATAAACAGTAAACTTTGCATGGCCATAACTCTCTCTCTCTCCGATTTAGGCAATTCTTGAACCGATGGAAACCTAAGACATAGTAAAACATTTCATATGAAGAACCTGAGGCCAAATTATGGACTTAACCCAATCAAATTGCTGAGCAAAGTTGAATCACCGAATCTGCAGAATTGAAGATTTACCATATAAACAGTAAACTTTGCATGGCCGTAACTCTCTCTAGAAAACTCTGATTTAGGCAATTCTTGAACTGATGGAAACCTAAGACATAGTAGAACATTTCATATGAAGAATAATAGACAAAATTATGGACTTAACTTGACCAAATTGCTGAACAAAATTAGATCGATAAATCTGCCAAAACTAAATCTGCAGCATGAACAATGACGTGAATAGTAATCATGTTTTGGGCATAACATGAGCTACACAGCTCCAAATTAAGTGATTCAAAAAGAAAAATAAAGTTAAGAACTAGATAAACAATTTTCATGAAGAACACCTCACCAAATTATGATCGAAACTAGGTAAAAATTGGGTTCAAAGATTGGGGCACCAAGTTGTCCAAAACCAAAATTTTCTAAAATTTGCAAAGCTAACTTGGGATGCATTAGACATGCATGTAATGAGTTTTTGGCAGCAATTGAGATTGGTATTGAGGTATTTTATTTGTGTATTTTCAGTAGAAAAAGAAGTTGGAACGGACAAGGAGAAGCAGGTAACAAGGAAGGAGAATTATTGATGGTTTGTGCACAACTAACATTTTCTTCATTTTTAAACTTGTAAATTGCTTGGAATGTGTTAAATTGAATGAGTTTGCTTTGAACAAGTTTACTTTAACTGAAATATGATTTTTCTTTTGCATTTAAGAAATTTGGGTGTTGCCACCTTTATATGGATATTATGATGAATTTAAATGTGTTTATTGGTTTATAAATGTGATTGTTAAGTGGGAAATTTTTAGAAACTGTTTTGAAACTACAGTTAGCATGACAGTCCCTTTCAGAACTCCCTAGTAGTAACGATTACTTGGGGTTCATAATTGATATTGATTATGTCTCCCATTAATAAGACTACATGAGTACTCATTAGCTAGCTAGCCCTTCCCTCATTAATAACGGTTAGTGAGGTTGAGAATGCTTTGTCGTGGTGTACAACACGGCACTGATCGTGAAATTTTGTGTCATGGCCTGAACTGTGTATTGATGTTGGCAACACTAATGCTTTGTGAATTGTGATTTATGAAGTATGATTTCTCACTTGAAATGTTATTCTAATAAATGGCTCTTATGAACTTAGAACTATTGTGAAGTTTTCATGCTGAAGAAAAATATGACTTATTATGCTTTGACAAATTATGTTTTACCTTAACTTTTAAAGTTATTAGTTGTGCACTACTGAGTGATATACTCAGCGATAGCTTCTTTATGCTATCGCAGGTAAGGGAAAGGAGAAGGCTATCGAGTGAGAGACTTGAAAGCAGCATTTTGATATTGTTTATGGGTATTTACGTTAGGTATACCCTTGTGATTCATTTGGATGTATTTTGTACCTATATATATGGATGTATGGACATTGAGCAATTTGTATTTAAAAGCATTGCATTGTTATTACATTTTGAGTTTGTAACTATTTTGTATTTTACTTTGAGACTTATGAAAATGTAACTTTTACAATATTTAGTCTATCATTATTTCCAATGAATGTTTACATGGAATTTTAACTATTCTCATGCAGTTTTCCACAAAAAAATTGATAAGATAAAAAGCTATGATTTGTATTAAAATCCTTTGTAGCATAACTAATGGTTTATCAGTAGGTGGAGTTCGGCGATTCATTAGGTATGCTACGTGAACATGTCGTGCCTTACAAGGGATAAGGTGTGACATGTTTTAGTGGTATCAGAGCTTTGGTTTTCATACAAGTTTTGAAATTGCATATTTGAAAATTTTTTACAAGTACAACTGCTCAATTATCATTATTGATACATATAGTGCATTACATCATAAATATGGACTAATGGAGGGAAATCTCCTTGTGTTGGTTGTTCAGGGAGTAGAATTCCTTGTGTGAAATTGGATGGTGATGTGCTAGTGACTAGTCCTTGAGGACAAGAGGTTAGGGTAAACAAATTGTATGAACATTGTCCTTTGGTGATCCAAGGACATACATTCTTGTTAGACTTAATTGACATGCCCTTCCAAGATTATGATATCATTTTGGGCATGGATTGGTTAGCCAGGCATCACGCCATAAATGACTGTAGGCTGAAGACAGTCACTTTTGGTCTTCCCGAGTATGCAGACGTAATGATACACGGGGAGAGGCAGTTATTGCCATCCAACATCATTTCAGCTGCACTTGCTAGAAAGATGATTAGAAAGGGATCTGAAGCTTATCTAGCTCATGTGATAGACACCCAGGTGGGGACTCTATATCTTAAAGATATTCCTACGATATGGGATTTTTCGTATGTCTTTTCGGAAGAATTATCGGGATTACCTCTAGAAAAAGAGGTCCAGTTTGAAATTGAGACTATGCCTAGTGTGGAGCCAATCTCCATCACTCCTTATAGGATGGCACCTGCTGAGTTGAAAGAGTTGAAGGTGTAATTGCAGGAATTGTTAGATAAGGTTTCATCTGCCCTAGCGTGTCACCTTGGGGAGCACCAGTATTATTTGTGAAGAAGAAGGATGGTACTCTCCGTCCATGCATAGACTACAGACAGTTGAATAGGGTGACCATAAAGAATAGATATCCTCTGCCACGGATCGATGATTTGTTTGATTAGTTAAAGGATGCAACTGTATTCTCCAAAATTGACTTGAGATCAGGCTACTACCAGTTGAGGGTGCAGGAGCAAAGCATTCCTAAAACTGACTTTAGGACTCGGTATGGCCACTATGAGTTCTTGGTAATGCCATTCGGGTTGACTAATGCTCCAGCAGCTTTTATGGACCTAATGAACACTATCTTCAGGCCATATTTGGACCAGTTTATTGTGGTGTTCATTGATGATATTTTGGTGTACTCAAAGAATGCAGAGGAACATGATAAGCACTTGAGGATAGTATTGTAGACTTTGAGGGAGAAGCAGTTATATGCCGAACTGTCGAAATGTGAGTTTTGGCTAAAGGAGATTTCAGTTTTAGGGCATATTGTATCTACCGAAGGTATCCAGGTGGATCCTAGCAAAGTAGAAGCCATTCTTAATTGGAAGCCACTTAGAAATGTCACAGAAGTTCAGAGTTTCCATGGTTTAGCTGGGTATTATCGAAGGTTTGTGAAGGGATTCTCCATGCTAGCATCTCCACTGACCAAGCTACTTAGGAAGGATGTAAAATTTCAGTGGACTGATCAGTGCTAGGAAAGTTTTGATGAGTTAAACAGGCGTTTAACTGAAGCTCCAGTCTTAACCTTGCCCACTTTGGGTAAGGTGTATACCATATATAGTGATGCTTCTCATAACGGATTAGGTTGTGTGTTGATGCAAGATAGGAATGTCATTGCCTATGCTTCATGCCAGCTTAAACCGCATGAGAGGAATTATCCTACACATGACTTAGAGCAAGCAGCCATTGTCTTTGCCTTGAAGATCTGGAGACATTACTTGTATGGAGAGAGATGTTATATATACACAGATCATAAAAGTTTGAAATACTTGGGCACATAGAAGGAGTTAAATTTGAGGCAAAGGAGATGGTTAGAGTTGATAAAAGATTATGATTGCTTGATAGACTATTAACCTGGAAAGGCAAATGTTATAGCTGATGCCTTAAGTCGCAAGACTATGGATGGTTTGAGGGTTTCTTCTTTGTCCATGGTGCATGAATTAAGGGCACTGCATGCTAATTTGGAGATTAATGAAGATGGGCAAATGGTAGCTACTTGGCAAGTGAAGCCAATGCTGGCAGAACAAATTAAAGCAGTTACACCGAAGGATGATAAGTATGTGAAGTTGATGGAAGAGGCTCGGGATGGCAAGAAAACAGAATTATCAGTAAATGATAAGGGCTTGTTGTTATATAAGGGAAAAATGTGCATTCCTGAGAATGTTGAACTGAGGCAGACCATTTTAAAGGAAGCACATGATTCACCTTTTGCAATGCACCCTGGTGGAACAAAAATGTATAGAAGTGTGAAAGAGCACTATTGGTGGAGAGGAATGAAGAAAGACATTGCAGAATATATTGCCAAATGCCTAACTTGTTAGTAGGTAAAGGCAAAACACCATGTGCCGCAGGGTTGCTATAGCTATTGCCAATTCCCGAGTGGAAATGGGAAGGAATCACTATGGATTTCGTGACAGGACTTCCACGTACACAAAAGAATCATGATGCAGTTTGGGTTATTGTTGATAGATTGACCAAGTCTGCACACTTTTTGCCAGTGAGAATGGATTACAGCTTGGAAAGATTGGCCAAACTATACATTGATGATGTTATGAGGTTACATGTTGTGCCAGTGTCTATTGTGTCACACAGAGACCCAAGGTTCACTTCTAGATTCTGGGGTAGTCTCCAAAAAGCCCTAGGAACTAGATTGAACTTCAGTACAATATTCTATCCACAGACAGACAGCCAATCTGAAAGGATCATTCAGATTTTGGAGGATATGCTTTGGGCTTGTGTGATTGAGTTTGAAGGGAGTTGGGACACACACTTGCCTTTACTTGAATTTCCCTACAATAACAGTTATTAATCAAGCATCGGGATGCCTCCATACGAAGCACTTTATGGCAGAAAGTGTAAAACTCCCTTGTGTTGGGATGAAGTGGGCGAGAGAAAGTTGATGGTCCAGAATTAGTGCAACAGACAGAAGAAAAGGTTAAGCTCATTAGAGACAGACTCAAAGTTGCAACGGATAGATAAAAGTCCTGCATTGACCTAAAGAGAAGAGATATTCGGTATAGTGTGGGTGACAAGGTGTTCCGGAAAGTTTCCCCATGGAAGAGGATCATGAGGTTTGGTAGAAAGGGGAAACTAAGTCCTTACTTCATTGGGCCTCATACCAATTGGGGCCATATAATTTCACTTATGGCTCAAAGCATACACTGCCCTAACACATACTCAACCTACACAAAAATTTACACTTCTAATTTCATTCTCCAACTCCCAAACTCCACATTGACGTTCATGGCACTTCTAATCATCATCAATCAAACCTCAATACAGTCAATTTCTAGCAGTTTATACAAGTCTCCAATAATCAATTTAAAACCCTAATTCAAATGGTCAAAGTCAACATTATACACATAGAAACAATTTGCTAGTACATATGACTTCAACTATCAACATATAACTCACTTCCACTTATCCATCAACACCATTAATCAATAATTACGTACATGAAATTATCAATCTCCTAAGGTCCTCAAGGCTGCCGAATTGAACCATTTGCACAAGTCTTTAATATTTTGCTCAAACCCCAATTCAAATGGTCAATCTTAAATATAAACAAGCAATTATATTGTAATATATATAATTACTTTAATTAACATCACTAATCACCATTTATATGTAAGAATCAATCACACTCTTATGGTTTCCATGGCTGCCAAATTTAAGACTCCTAAATACTCATCAAATTCTTCAAATTTCTTAGCATATCAACTCAAATAAACCTCAATTCAACTTTTAATGAAGCAAGGAAGAAAAATTATGTACTAACCTTTAATCAAGAATTTTCCAACCTTGTAGAACTTCAAAATTTTCACTTCATTTTGCTGCCTATATACTTCCCATGGTGTGAGGACAAGTTCTTGTGAAGGGATCTTGTGGTTTCAAGTGGAAAATGGTGGGATTGGGAGCTTGCATGGAAGAGCTCTCATGGAAAAATTGGGAGAGAATGAATTCGGCAATTTGAGTGAAGGTTGAAGAAGATGAGAGTTAGTGGATTTAAGTTGTCATCTTATGCTTTTGTACGTCCACTAAGTATAATTAATTAATTATAATAATTAAACTTTTCAATAGTTTAATTAATCCCTCATATTTACTTTAATTACATTAGACATGTAAATTTCATTTTTTATTGGATTTTCAAAATTTAATACTACTCATTTTTAATGGACATTTAGGTCAAAAGTCAACTCTAGATGCAAATGACCGAAATACCCCTCTTCGGGTCATAGTCGGACTTTTTCGATAATATCGATTAAATCCCTGATCCATCGATTCCTTTAATTTCCATGTTCATTAATACCGATTAAAGAAATTTTCTTTGACATTTTTAATGTCATTTGTACCTTAGTAGACCTTTAATTAAGTCCTGAAAATTATCTTCCAGGGTCCCTTGCGGGTTTGGGGTCGTTAACTATCTACGCAGTGACTTCCCGGTGCGGTCACCCGTTGCTACGATTTCAGCTCATTTAACCTAATTGCATTTCATTTTTTTTTTCTTAATTTTTCTTGTATTTTCATATAATGTATTCCATCATTTTATGTCTCCTCACTATCATTTAAGTGTAGTTCCAGACATCCTAGCTGTCTGGACATACATTAGTCATCGGAACAGTAGAACGTATGGACTACCAACGGTGAGGGCGCTACAAGCTAACCAAGCATCATAAGTCTTTTATGTTCCAGACAATATTCACAAAGGCTGGCATTGTGTGATAAAGGCACATCCTCGAGATTCCTATGACATCACATTAGAAGAAGACATTGACTCCGTTGATTTGAATCAATTAGGTGAAGCATATCAAGCTGATGAATCTGTTAGTCTTGAATACAGAGAAACAACTATAGTTGATGCAAATGACCAAATTAGTTGGCAGGGAATGGATATAGAGCCACAAATAATTGATATATCTTCAACACAGAAGAAAAGAAAACATGGATCATAAAGTTTATTTAATTATTATTGTTTGAATGCTAGTGTATAATGTTTCTTTTCAAAATAAACTCTATAATATATACATAATTTATTTTGAGTGTTTATGTGTAATTAAGTTATTCAATGTAGTTTACATTTCATTTTGTCTTTTTCCCATATTTTATTTTTGTTGTTTCCCATATTTATTTATTTCATGATATATTTTGTTGGTTTGAAAAAAAATTCACATATATTTGATGTGCTAATATTCTAGGTAAATGATGCTGGAAATGGGGTCACAAAAAAAGAAAGGACCTAGGACAAATATAGTGACGAGTTCATTTATATCACCGGGTGCATTAAGAAGGGCAAGGGGACATGGATGTCGATCAAGATCATTTTTACCTATGACATCCACACAAAGTCAAACTGCATCAATTACACGTTGTTCGTTAGAGCCACATAATGACATCTCTCTTTTTCAAGATGTTGATCATAGGGAAGAAGATGGTGGAATACAAGAACAAATTCCTGAACAAGTGCATGAAGGTTCAACTCCTATTTTTCTATTTCATTTAAGGTTATGAATTTAGTTTACATTAATAATTTACTTTTTATTTTTAATATTGATAGATTTTGATACTATGCAATGTAATTCAACAAGGAAACATCAAATTAATAACAATCCAGCTCAGGAAGAAACACAAGAAGGTTCAAATAATTATTGTCATATGTATTATTAATAATTTATATTTATTATACGTATTTATTATTGATGCATTATTTCTATATCATTAATGAAGTTCTAGGGACTTTTTTATTTAGGTATTGCCACTATACAAAAGAAGGGAAAACAAGAGGAATGAACAAGGGTAAAAAGATTATAGCACTTAAGGATGGAGAGAAACTGGATGTGGTTTTCTATAATAATCGAGTTGTTGGAGAAAATCATGCAGAATGGTCAAGACATTTGGGCAAAATAGTGCATGACCCAAACATTTGTCCAATAATAGTGCACTCATGGAAGCAAATTGCAAAATATATAAAGAATCATATGTGGGATTCAGTCAAGGTACCTTTACTTTTAACAAAACATTGGATTAATTTAATTTGCGTCTATTCATTCATTCTTTTTTTTTTTTTATAGGAGAAATTTAAAAATGTTGACATTGAGCTATATTGGGAAAAGACTTTAGAGCATATGAATCATTTATGGAATATTTGGAGAGGGGATTTGAAACGCCACAATATAAAGCCTTGTGGTTCTTTTCCAGAGATGTTGAAAAATGTTCCTCAAGGGATGCATCAAGAAGATTGGGAGTGGTTAGTTAAGAACCATTTTTGCATCAGAAAATTTAAGGTATGATATTTTATTTTACTAATATTAGAAATTATGTAAATTAAATATAAGTACGTTTATCTTTAGTTTTATTATTTTTTAGAAGGGTTAACATAATGTTTTTAAATAATTTTTTTAATGTAGGAAACAAGTGTTCGAAACTCTGAAAATAGGAAAAATTTAACTATGCTTCATCGTACTGGTAGCAAACTTACAAACAAATTATTAATGATTTGTTAATATTAGTGAAATTTTTTCATGCTTTTGCATTTTAGAGATTAAATATATTGTGCTAGATATTGGAACTATATTCTTTGAAACTCACAAGAAGGATGCAAATTTGGTTGACTTTAATGTTAAAGAGAAATATGTATGGTATATTAGTTTTATTGCAAATCTGTTTCTTTTCATAAATTGTTATATTTGTGTCATTGATTAATTATAATTATTATAGGATCAAATACATGATGTCATCCAATCTAACCCTTCTTTGTCTCATATGGAGGTAGTAGAATAATGTTTCGAAACACGACATTGTGATCAAGTGATTGGTTATGGGGGTGAAATAAAGGCAAAAGAAGTTAAGAAATCTCGTTCCAAAGTTGGCCTTCAAGAGGAGAATCGATTGCTTAAGGATCGTTTGTCTAAAGTAGAAGCTAGGATGAAACACCTGGAGGACTTACTATTGAGCCAATACTCTAATGCTCCATCTAGAACTCTGCCATCTATAGATCAATCTACATGATTGTGATAAGGTAATTATCTTTTTTTTTTCATGTACTATATTCTTTATATTGTTTTTAATATAGGTCATATTTTAAGTTGTACATTTATAAATGGAAATATAATATTCACTATTATATATTTATTGAAGATAAATGTATATAATTTAATTAAAGAGTACGAAAATTGGATTGGAAGTTGATGAGTATTTTTGAATTTATGTTTTATGCAGGTTGTGAATTTGAATTATTTTTTTGAAATTTTGAAAATGTCCAAAATACAAACGGAACTCTGTCGAATTTTTTATTTGATATTTATACTTAAACTGTTTAGCAATAAAATATTAACAAATTTTAAGTTAAATGTGAAACTTGTTTTAAGCTATTAGTGGATTTCATAGTTGTTGCAATCTATTTATATTTTTATATTTTGGTGCAGATGTGATTATGCAAATAGTGAAAGCATTGAAGTAACTTTTTTAGGTGAAGGTGTTCAAAAGTAATTTGGAAGATATTGTCAAATTTTATTCCAACCTTCACGTATTTATAGTTTCCTTATTGACATGAACAAATAAAGTGTAAATAATTAATATTAAATTGACATTTGAGATGGTTGTTATGATATTTTTCATATTGATGTATTCATATTGATTGTTAATTACCTCTTTTTGTTATCGTTAATATTTTTTCACAACTATTTTTATGGTTGTTAATCAATTTTAAGGACCATTTTGCATCGTTGTTATCAATTTTTAATGTTCATCCTCAATTATTTTCAACGACTACTTTTTACTATCGTTAGTAGTTTTTAACGATCATCATTTGCTCTCGTTAATACTTTTTAGTGACATTTTTTTTAATTGTTAATAACCATTAACGAGCATTATTTGTTGTTGTTAGTATTTTTTAACGATCAATTTTTTTATCGTTAATAGTTTTTAGAAGCTGTTACATTGTAAAATAATGATCTTTTAATTTAAATTTGATGACCATTTTCTCTGTCGCTAATAACATTAACGACGACTAAAATAGTAATTAATACTACAATTTTAATGATCGCTTATTGTGTCCTCATTATTAGTATCAACGACGAGTTATATAAAGTCCTCATTAAACTTTTAAATGACGGAGCCTATAACGATTACTTAACGATCAACTTTTGTGGTTGTTAATCATTATTAACGATCACTTTTTAACTTCTAACGATGATTTTTCCTCTCATTAAATATTAATTTTCTTGTAGTGTAAATATCTAAATTTTTAATTAAATATCTAAATTTTAAAGATAAATTGCAAATATGGTTGTATAGAAATTTAACTACAAGTAAAGATGATTAAAAAAATTTAAAATTATAATATCAAAATAATAAGATTTGTCTTTTGAATAATAGTATGTATTTTTAATATTTATTATATTAATAAAAAATAATGATATTTTAAAATTTTAATTTTTATAAAATGTATTTATTTTGTATCATAAATTTATGTAAAACGATAACCGTTTTTGTAGAAAAAAATATTTTATAAAAAATATATCATATTAATAAAAAAATTGCACTTTACAAAAATTTAAAGAAATAATATTTAAAAAAAATAATATAATAAATGTTATTTCTAATTAATAATAATGTTATGTATTTTCATTATCACTAAAATTAAGTAATTCAATTCATTATTAGTGATTTAATATATTTTTATTATATTAATAACAAAAAAAATATTTTTATATTTTTAAAATAACATTATTTCTCATTAATTGAATAAATTTGTTAATCTATAAAAAATAAATATCGATTTATATAAATTATGAGATAAAATATAAAAATTTTATGAAATTTAAATTATTTTTTGAATAAAGTAATTTTATCACGTTTTAAATGAAGTAATAATATAAACTATTATTAATATATGTATAAAAAGAAATAAATAGATATTTTAATTAATTATACCATAAATTAATTAAAAATTTATTATTATACTAGGTAAAAATTTATTCAAATTAAATTAAATAAGATTTGAAATTTTAATTAAAAATTAATTTAATAGTAGTAATTTATATACAATGTAATTAAAAATTAAATTAACAAATAAAAATTATAAATTATCCACATATAGCATGTGCATTATGCTAATATTTTTAAAAAGTTATTTATAACTCTTTTTAAAAGACACCACATGGTAGGGATTATGCCATAATCATAGAAACAATGTTGAACTTTTTACATTTCTCATTAGGAATTTCTTTATGTCATGTTTCTTTGTTAGAAAGTCAAAGTTATAACTAAGAATGTGGACAAAAATGCTTGAAGACTATGGTTTATCAATAAGGTTAGTATTATAATGTATCATAATGTAAAATCAAAATGCCAATCAAATTAAACATCCTTGTTATAACAGAAGATATTATATGTAACACCCTTGTATTTAGTAGTGCGTTCTACTGTTTCAGTGACCAGTGTCTGTCCGGACAGCTAGGATGCTTAGAATTATACTTAAATATTAGTTAGGAGACATAAAATAATAAAATACACTAGAAGAAAATACAAGAAAAATAAAGGAAAAATAAGAGCAATGAAATGTGATTAAGTTAAATGAGCCAAAAATCGTAGCGATGGGTGACCGCACCGGGAAGTTGCGGCGAGGACCATTGACTAGCCTTGGACCATGAGGAACCCTAGAAAATATTTTTGGAACCTAATTAAACATCTATTGAGGTATAAATTACATTAGAAATGTCAAAGAAAAATTAATAAATTAGTACAAAGAAAAACGAAAAATCAAGAAACAAACAAAAATCAGTGTTACAAAAAAATCGAGAATACAAACCGATTAGGGGCATTTTGGTCAATTGACACTTAGAGTTGCCTTTTGACCTCAATGTCCATTAAAAATGAGTAATAGCACACTTTGAAAATGTCATGAAAATTAAAAATGTGGTACATAAAATAAATGATGAAAGTTTAGGGCATAATTACAATTAAGGGAAATTTTGGATTATTAAATATTTAATCCACCTTAGTGGAGCACTATGGATTTGTATATTGATTAAGTGGACAGCATATCCCACTTCAGCCACTTCTTCTTCTTCATTTCATCTTCAAGCAGAATCCAATCCTCCCAAAAACTCCATGGATGGCCAAAGCTTCAAGCTCTTATCCACCAAGATTAAGCCATGAAATCTTCAAGGTTCTTTCATTAAACTTTATCCTCATACCTTGGGTAGCATATTGGGAGCAAAAAGAAGGAGTTTTGTTAAGGTTTGACCAAGCTCCAAAAAGAGGTAAGGGTCCAATTCACTTCCTTTCTTAAGTAAAGTTTATGTTTAGCTTGAGATGAGTTGGTGATGAAAATTGATGGAATTATTAAGTTATTGGACTGCCCAATTTTAGGCAGCCATGGGAGTCTATATTATTTGAGTATTCTACCCAATTTACTTTGCTAGAATTGTATTGAATAATTATAGAAGTGCCAAGAATGAATATTGAAGTATTGGGAGGAGGAGGATTGCCAAATTGGGAGTGTAAATTCTCTTATGTAGGTTGTGATTGTTGGCAGTGTATAAATTAGGTTATAAGTGTAAAGTTGTGACTCCAATTGGTATGAGGCCAATTGAAGGTGAAACTAGACATAAAATAGGCCAACTTTCATGTAGAAGTGTTTCCAAATTCTGCCTAGAAGTGACCTAAAAGAATGACCAAATCCGGAATTGCATGACATGAAAACCTAGAATTTTGACCATATGAACAGTATTCAATATTTTGGCCATAACTCACTCAAAACAGGTTCAAATGACTTGAAATTTGTACCATGGAAAGATTAGACATAGAGGCACAACTCTTATGAAGACACCAAAGCCCAGAAATGACTAGAACCGAGTTAAAATGCTTACACAAGTTGGGTTACAAAAACTGGCCGAGTTGACTTTGACATAAAAATGACATAAACTTTGCAATATAAGTGCTACTTGACCAGGAATAGTAAAATGACCATAACTTGGTTAACTCCAAATGCCCTAAAACCAGTGCTAAATTTTCATTAAGACATAGGCCTACAATAATGGTATTTTGACCAAAACCCAAAAACTTAGGAAACTAGGTCAATTAACTTGATTAAGTTGGCATACCAAATCTGGATATGGTTCAAATGACCATTAACTCTAGCAAAGCATTTTAAGTATAACTCCCACTCGAAGTCTTCAGACAAAATGAGCCATACCATTCTAGAAAGCTAAGAAATAGACCTTAAACTTTGTTTTAGACCTCTCCCTCACCTTATGAATGTAATAAGCTAAAATATTGGGTCAAAGCTACTGCCCTAGTTGAACATCTTGTCACTATAAAACCATTGAGTCCAGTCCAATAACTTGACCATAAGTAACTCTATAAGACTTGAAAAATTACAATAAAAAATTATTAGTGACCATAAGACATAGGGTAACATATCCTATGGAGAGTAATAGACCTAAATATGGTAGCAACCTACTCAAATTAAATTGGCAAAGTGTAATACTAAAATTACCTAGTAAGGGAACCAAAATTCAGAATTGGCCTAGTTATGGTCAATTGACCATAACTTGAGTTATACAAATCCAAATGACTTGATTCAAAAAGGAAATTAAAGAAGACAAAATGAGAAACAATTTAATGAAGAGAAATCTATTAAATTTACACTGTAACTTGGTTTAATAGACAATAAACATTGGCCATGAAATTTGAATAATTACAATAAAATGTAATAAGCTTTAAAATGAAATTTGTAACATATACCAACACTTAGAGACTATAAAATGTGACAAATTGGGAACATTAAAATTGACTCACTTAGAGTGCATCAAAGGTCAGCATTATAGGTTGACTAATGAAATGAATTGAAGGGAATAGTACCAAGAAAATTTAGATATTGGATTTTATTTTCAGAAACGATTTAACTGAGTACTGAAACACTTTAAATTGTGTGTTTCAGTTGAAAAGGATATTGAAAAGCATAAGGAACATTGAGTAAAGGCCAAGAGGCAACTCATTAGAGGTTTGTGCACAACAAGTTTTTAATTAATTTTGTTTTAAATATTTCATATGATTAAATGACGTATTTTCCTTTTGTATTATGTTTATCAAGTATTAGATTTAATTCAATGATTATTGAGATTGTTATAGTATGTATGAATTTAGCTTTGTGAAATGGTATTTTAACAAGTATTAAGTATTATTGTGGATTGAATAAATTATATTTTGAAAAATTTTGATAGAATATGTTTTGAATTGTGATGGGCAATTTGCATGGAAAAATACAAATTTATGTTTTGAATTGTGATGAGCATAAAAATTATTGGATATTGGAATTGACTTGATTTATGCTCACAAAAAGGACAAAGAGAATTATGATAATGTTTTATATCTCACTATAGATGCTTGACTAGGTTATTACTCGTCTCTCTCATTTGTTGAGGCGACAATAGAGTTAGCTTTGTTTTGATTACCATGGTACATGCACAGGCTTAGATTATCCTCTTATTAGAGGTTAGATCTAAGTTTTTATGTTATGGCCCTTTCGGAAGTTTCATTATTGTGATGTTTACTGTGCACGATGATTCAACCTCCCCGACCATAGGGAGTTAAAATCTGATTCGACCTCCCCTACCATAGGGAGTTAGAATCACCCTGAAGATGGCCCTTGCGGATTAATCTTGCATAGTTAGTGAGATAAAGAATGGTTTTTGAATAGTAAAGAATTTCAATTTCAAATGGGATTTATGCATAATTGATTTTGTTGGAATTAGTCTTTATTTCCATGATTGCTAGAATTATTTTAAATGTCCAGTTGTGATTTGATAAATTGAATTTCTTGCTCAAAGTCATTTTAACTAATGATTTATATTATTGGCAATGAAGATTTTAACTTTTGGAATTTTGTTGAATTTCGAGACTTTCAAATTAATTATTATAATTTTGTCAATGTATATTGTACTATGTTTTAAATTATAGTTGTGCACCACTAAGTTCACCACGCAGCGATAGCTTTGTATGCTGTCATAGGTGAAAAGAGCATAGAGCAGTTGAGTAAGCTTCTTTGAAGACACATTCAGATCAGCTCCAGGTACATCATAGGTATACCCATATACATAGGTTTTGATGTATGCATGTAATAATATGTATGTAAATTATTTGAGCAATTGTATAAAAACTCTTGTAAAATATTTTGATATGTAATTAAATATAAATTATTGTAAATGTAAATTTGAGATTTTATACCTAAATAGTTTTATATCAATTTTTGAGTCTTGTAATCAATGAAATGTTTCTTTCATGATGAGGTTGGTTTGAAAATGAAATTATTTGATTATTGAGATTGAATTGTGAGATGAAATGAAGTTTGTTGGAGTTGTATTTGAGAAAACATATTGGGAGTGTTTTCTTTTTTAGGATTGTACCTGGAGCTGATTCAACCTCCCCGACCATAGGGAGTTAAAATCTGATTCGACCTCCCCTACCATAGGGAGTTAGAATCACCCTGAAGATGGCCCTTGCGGATTAATCTTGCATAGTTAGTGAGATAAAGAATGGTTTTTGAATAGTAAAGAATTTCAATTTCAAATGGGATTTATGCATAATTGATTTTGTTGGAATTATTCTTTATTTCCATGATTGCTAGAATTACTTTAAATGTCCAGTTGTGATTTGATAAATTGAATTTCTTGCTCAAAGTCATTTTAACTAATGATTTATATTATTGGCAATGAAGATTTTAACTTTTGGAATTTTGTTGAATTTCGAGACTTTCAAATTAATTATTATAATTTTGTCAATGTATATTGTACTATGTTTTAAATTATAGTTGTGCACCACTAAGTTCACCACTCAGCGATAGCTTTGTATGCTGTCATAGGTGAAAAGAGCATAGAGCAGTTGAGTAAGCTTCTTTGAAGACACATTCAGATCAGCTCCAGGTACATCATAGGTATACCCATATACATAGGTTTTGATGTATGCATGTAATAATATGTATGTAAATTATTTGAGCAGTTGTATAAAAACTCTTGTAAAATATTTTGATATGTAATTAAATATAAATTATTGTAAATGTAAATTTGAGATTTTATACCTAAATAGTTTTATATCAATTTTTGAGTCTTGTAATCAATGAAATGTTTCTTTCATGATGAGGTTGGTTTGAAAATGAAATTATTTGATTATTGAGATTGAATTGTGAGATGAAATGAAGTTTGTTGGAGTTGTATTTGAGAAAACATATTGGGAGTGTTTTCTTTTTTAGGATTGAAGAACTGTTTTCTCAAAATACAGCCGGCACTCTGCCGAAATTTTGAAAAATTTTTATAACACCAGATTTTAATCGATGATTTAAATTTCACAAAAATTGATTTAAAATCCCTTGTAGCATATTTAATGGGTTACCGGTAGGCGAAGTACGGTAATTTATTAGGTGTACTATAGGATCATTTTATATCTTACGGAGGAGTAAGGTGTGACATTATCACAGTAAAATCTCAAGCTACAAAACAAATGTGACAAAGATAGCCCATTTTTATTCTAGGGTTTCTCCAGATTTGAAGTTGAATTTACACACACACACACACACACAGGCGCACACACACACACACACACACACACACACATTTATGCAGTTTTCTGAAAAATGAAAACTGCAAACTGCATAACAAAAGATTACCATTTTTTATTAAAGGGTTTGTCTGAATTTGAAGGTCAAATTTCCATAATAAAACACACACATATAGGTGTGCACATTTCTGAAAACAAATATATAAGTGGGATAGGTAAGCCAAAAAAAGGATAATAACTTGAGAAAAAGAGAGAATATCATCATAAACAAAGCCAAACCCATTTTCAATAGCCTCTAATCTTCCTCTTCCCCTCCTGATATCTCATGGGTGAGAGAGCAAACGTTAAGGCTAGGAAAATGAACAATTTTCACCAAATTTGAGACCCAGTTGGCTTATTTAATATCTTAATTACTGAATAAGAAAGAGAAACACTAGAGGAAGAAGATGGGTTGTTAATAACTGGATATGTTAATAGGAAACTAGAGTTTGAACCCTAAACTTGAAAGGACACCATTCTAATTCCATGTCGAAGGACAAAGAAGAGAGGGAAAGGGGTTTTAGGAGGGTTTGAGAACCAAAGTAGAGTCATATTATTTTATTTTACTAGAAATTACCTATGCTAATGCACTAGGCTACTATATTTTTAATATATAAATAATCTTAATATGTATATATATAATGTATAAAATAAAATAATGTCTTAAATTTTTTATTAATTATTTTATATATTTTTTTTCCTTTTATGTAGACTAATTTTTTTATCTTGCAAACTTTTAGTAAAGATTTCATAATAAAAATAATAAAATATAGCAATATGATAAAAATATTAATTAAAGATATAGAATCATTTGAAGTTAGTTCAATCATGCGATTATTTTCATCATTTTTAATATCAAAATTTTGTTATATCCTCTTAAAATATTAACAAAAATATAATATATTCAATGTTATCTTTATTTAATAATGTTAATATTATTTTTAAAAGTAATAAGAGCTTTTTACTTTACAGGTGTGCTATTGAACAAAAATTACTATAAAGGGGTTTGTTGCTTGAAAATTATGAAAAGGATGTGAAAAAAGCTGAGGTGGAGTGGTTTGGTAGAAGACACTAGTTATATTAAAGTCTGAAAGCATAGAACACTAATTATAATTGTTTTTTTCCTTGGATATCGGCATTCAAATAATCGAAAGACTTGTATGCCAGTATTATTGGTGTCCCAAATGGTTGCAATCATTGCCCGCAGGTTGAACGCCAATATAAGAAGCGTCCGGACCACAAAACGCCAATGAAAATGGCATCCCACTCACAAAATGCCAATGAAAATGGCATCCCATATGTGCATGCCAATAAAAATGGTGTTCCTCCTTGCACAACAATAAAAATGGCGTCTCGGCCCTAATTTTTGTTTTAATTTATTTTTTTTACTAACATTTATTTAATATTATTATTAATTTTCATAATAAAATGTTTAGTATCATATCATTTATTTAATATTATTAATATCATTATCAATGTGGGAAATTATATTTTGTTTATGTATTGTAAAATATTATAGTTATATAGATTAAAAAATATTAATGTATAATATTGTAATCAGTATGTCTTATTTATTCTAATGGAATTTTATTTTTTTAATTTTGTAAAGTATGTTAGTTTTATATATTAAAAAATATTAAAGTATAAAATTTGAACCAACATGTCATATTTATGCTAATGGATTTTTTTTTATAAAATATGTTGGATTTATAGATTAAAAATATTAGTGGATAATATTTGAAACAGTATGTCTTATTTATTCTAATGAGGGATTTTTTTTATTTATTTTGTAAAACATGTTAGTTTTATAGATTAAAAAATATTTGTCACACCCTACCCCTCTGTAAGGCATAACATGATCTCGTAGTATACCTAATGAATTACCAAACTTCGTCTACTGATCACCCATTAAATACACTACAAGGGATTTTAAACCTTTTCTTATTTCTTTTTACAGTGGTGAGCACTTTTGATAAGTGTTAAAATATTTTTAACTGAAGTGAAACTAAATAACAAATCTGAGTATTAGTAATTTCTATAAAAATTTTAGCAGAGTGCCATCTGCATTTTGAATAAAATAGTTCTTCAAAAACCTGTAAAAAGTACTTCCAATATATATTTCTTCAATCCCAAACTCCAATAATAGTTCAACACAATAAATTTCTCAACATTTGTCAAACTCAATTCAACATCAATTTCCAAAAATAGACAACAAAGGACTGAGTAGTTCAAAAGCTGAGATAAGAAATAAATATATTACAACTTTAGTTTACAACTGCTTTAGACCAAGTACAATTTATACATACAGAGCACATATATTACAACAAAAACTACAAAATATGGTATATTCAAATGCCCGGTGAAATCTCAAAATGTAGCACAAGCGGTCTACTTTGCTGCTCTGTCCGTCTGTCTACCTGCGACAGTAATGAAAAAGCTATCGCTGAGCCAATGTCTCAGTGGTGCACAACATTAAGAAAATATAATTTAAAACCATAAACCATAAATCATATGAACTGTGGATACTTAAAATCATAGTTGAATTCAAAAGACAGTGAATGTCATAAAGAATTAAACTTCATTTCATAATATCACAATAAATATCAATAAATCGCACACACAGCTTAATCATGATTCCATAGTCCAATTCGTGTCAAAAGCTGATGGCTAATGAGGAATAACATAGCTAGCTAGCAAATAAATGAGTACTCATCCAATTCATCCTCAATAGGCACACACCTCAACACTTCAGCCAGAGACGGGATTTAAAGTCAATTCGTCCCACTAAACAAGCTAGCGAGGAATTCAATCAAATATACATGATAGCTGTGATTTCAAACCATTTGCAATATTTTTCAAGCAATAAGTATCCTTCAAATTTCCATTCAAACAATTTTTCACAATTTAAAATAATAACATACAAATAGTCATAATTTATTTCAATTGAAAATTCAAAAAAATTATCTATTGTGCATAAACCTCTGAAGTGTAACCTCTTGGCCTTGACTCAGTGTTTCCTTCCCCTTCCCTGAGTCTTTGCAAACTGAAACACACAATTTAAAGTGTTTCAGTACTCATTTAAACTGTCTCTAACAATAAGGTTCAATAATTAATTTATTTAACACTATTGTTTCCTTAGTCAACCTATAATGTTGATCTTTAATGTATTCAAGGGGAAAAAATTTTAATGTTACCATTATGTCACATTTTATACTCCTTTAGTGTTGATACATGTTACCAAATTAATTTTCAAGTGTATTGCATTTTATTGCAATTTATCGGATTTCGGTATGCTATTTTGACCTTGCCGGACGACCTAGTTTCCTCGGTTTTTGATTTCTGATCTGATTCACAAACTTGTAGGTCTATGTCTTAGTGAACTTTTGCCACAAATTTTAGGTCATTTGGAGTTTACTAGACCAAGTTATGGTCATTTTACTATTGCTGGTCAGATTGCACTAAAATGGCAAACTTAAGTCATTTTTAGGTCATTTCCGGTTCTGGTAATTTTTATACCCAAATTTGTGCAAACATTTTGACTTGCTTATGGTCATTTCTGGGTTTCGGTGCCTTCATAAGAGTTGTAGCTCTATGTCTAATCTATCCATGGTAAAAATCTTAGGTCAATTGGACCTGTTTTGAGTGAGTTATGGCCAAAACACTAACTGTTGTCCAAATGGTCAATTTTCAGGTTTTCAAGTCACCAATCTGGATTTGGTCAATTCTCAAGTCACTTTTTGGATAGAATTTGGGTAGGCTTTCTTAATGAAAGTTAGCACATTTTGTGCCTAGTTTCACCCCCAATTATCCTCATACTAATTGGAGTCACACACTTAGGGTTATAGGCTCATTTGCACACTGCCCTCTACATGCCTTTCAAACACCAAACCAAACACACATTCACCAACTATCTCCTCACTTCTCTAAACCATTCTGCATTTGGCACTAACCATAATCATTCATCACTTTACATTATAGGTCAACTTGGACAGAATATAATAATTTCATAATGCACCAAATGCAATCATAATTCACAAAGTCCAAATCTAACAATATATACACATAAACACTTCTAATTATTACACATACCTCCATCATCAAATTACATACCTTATCACTACTATTCCACATACATATGCTACCATTTTTTTGTACAATACTTCACCAACATTTCATGAACTTAAACATTATCAATTTTCATTATGAGGCTGCCCAAGTAACACATTCACATCAAACTTCCATTTTCACTTTTCAAGCTCACTATTCAAACTTTATACATGGAAATCAACTTCAATACATATAAGCACTTAATTTAACATCTCAAACTACCATTTATATGCAAAAACAAACTATACATGATGAACTCCCATGGCTACCGAAATGGAGTATCAACCTAACTCATCAAAACTTCAACTTTTCTTCCATAAATCAACTCACCACAGCCTTAGTTACAATTTTAATGAAACAAGAATTGAAAACAATCACTTACCTCTTTTGAACTTCTTCAAAACTCCACCAAATTCCTTCTTTCTTGTTCCCTAAGTGCTGCCCAAGGTGTGGTGGTCAAGTTTAATGAAGAAACCTTGCAAGAACTTTGGCTTGATCATTGAGATGGGAGCATGCAAATGGGGCGACCATGGATGAGAGCTAGGAGAGGATTTTTGGCTGTTTTGGAAATGAGAGGTTGAAGATGGAGTTTCTGCCCACATTTGTGATATTTTAATGTCCACTAACTTAACTTAGTGGAGCACTAAGTTTGGTTAAAGATTTAATAATCCAAAGTTTCCAAATTCCCACATTTCACCTTATTTCTTTTACTATTTAAATTATGTACCACCACTTTAATTTTCATGATATTTTCAAAGTTTAATATCATTTATTTTTAATGGACATTTAGGTCAAAAAGCAAATCAGGATGTCAAATGACCACAATGCCCCTATTCGGGTTGTATTCCCGATTTTTCGGTAACACTGATTTTTGTCGGTTTCTCGATTTCTTATTTTTTTTATACTAATTAATTAATTTTTCTTTGACATTTCTAATGTCACTTATACTTCAATAAAGTCTTTAATTATGTCTCAAAACTAAATTCTGAGGGTTTCCTACAGTCCTGGGGTCAGCTATTGCCTGCGCCATAACTTTGTCGTGTGGTCGCCCATCGCTGCGGTGCTGGCTCGTTTAACTTAGTTTCATTTCATTGCTATTATTTTTCCTTTGTTTTTCTTGTATTTTCCTTTCTTATATTTCATTATTTTATGTCTCCTCACTAACATCTAAGTGTAGTTCCAGGCATCCTAGCTGTCTGAATAGACACTGGTCATCGGAACAATAGAACGTACTACCGAACATAGGGGTGTTACAATATTAAAATATAAAATTTTAACTTACATATCTATTTATGCTAATGGAAATATATATATATATATATATATATATTGTAAAATATGTTAGTTTTATAGATTAAAAAATAGTAATGTATAAAATTTTCACTAGCATATTGTATGAGCAAGAAGTGAAAATTCTAAATATAAATGGCAAAAAGAAAGATATAAATTAAGACAAGTATTCAAACTAGCATAACATTTAAAACATGTAATATAATAAAACAAAATAAAGATAGCAGCATAATTAATATATAAATTAAGACAAGTATTCAAAAAAGTCATGTGCCATAACCGGGTCTCCTTATATGTTGCCTCTATTGAAGAACTCGATGTTATCCCCCTTCTTTCTGATCTTCTAGATCACTATGTGTATCTTGGGGTTGGTTAAGTTGTCCTTGTTGTTGTCCTGATGATTCCCCTTGCAGTATATTGCATAGCACTTTATTCATAGTGTCCAAATAGCCCCGCACCAGAAGGACTATGGCCTAAAGCATCGAACTGATACGGTGCAAAGTATTGATCTGAACCATATCCACCAATTGAGTCGAAGTATAATGTGACGACCCACTGCTAGATGGTTTGCCAAAAAGAGCAAATATGTGATACCCCTCACCCGTCTACAGTGTAGCCGAGCAAAGCATGTCACACAGTGTGCTAAAGCACCTTATCATATCGTATTTCAAGTTCTAATTCTTAGTCTATTTATTAAAAGCCTCTAAGTGAAGTTTATGCCATTTATTGAAATTTTGAATTGATTTGGGATTCTGAAACTTTTACAGAAAATCTGGCAGAGTGCCGGCTAAAAATTAGGAAAACAGTTCTTCGGAACCTATTAAAAACACTTCCAATGTTCATATCATATCCACAACTCCAATAAACCTCAACACAGTTTCATCAAATCATAATATTTCAAACTGAAATTCACAATTTTCATTCATACAAAACCAATAAAATTGGTACTCATTCATAAATGAAATACTAAATGTCATTAATGTACATAATTTCAAATATTCACATGGTTCCATAATTTACATAACAAAATAAATATCTAACATAAAATACAAAATACAAAATATATGCTGTAGCCTAGTGTCCTACCCAAAATACACTACAGATGTGGTGACACTAAAACACAATGCAGATATGAATGCTCACCCAGTCTGAGGTCTGCTAGGCTCTCTATCGATCTCACCAATGCCTACGCGTGGCAAAAAGTAACGTGCTAAGCAATATAGCTTAGTGGTGCCAATATAATGTAAAAATAAACTAAATGAATAAATATGCAGATATTATGTTGATATATTATGCAAATTGAAATTTTTGGTAATTATTAATATTTTTATTAATTTAGAACTTTTATGTTCATTAATTGCTAATAATTTATTTAGACTTATTTTAATTGCCCAAGTAACTTATATCAGTCGACTGGACTGGATAAATGAGTAAACTGGTACTAGGTATCAAGTACCTCGGGCCATCACACCATCGATCACAAAGTGTCTCCTAGTGTGCAACAAAACGACTAATAAGCAGTAGTAATAGACGGACATATTGCCGAGTGTATCAAGTGTATCAAAATGGCCAAAAGCTATATTTTCACAATTGGCCATTAAGACCATAAATCACTGAATGACATAAAGTCATAGGCAGTACTGCAAATCGGAACCCTATTGGCATGCCAACCTATCCAAACTAATCATTCTAGGCATACTAGGGCATGTTATCAAGTTAAGTGGTTATTTCCTTGCATTTAATATTTGGTGGTTACTATTCAAGCATAAATGTTGACTTTTTTCTACATAATAGATATGTTAGTTCTAATTATACCAAAATCCCATATTTTGGGTTTTACACTTATTGGCATTAATTGCCAACCTTAATTCAAAACTCATTTAGAGTTATTTCAAATTTTTAGATTTCATTACATAAGTTTACTATTCCATTGGACCTAGCTACAGTAGGAATTTGGCTAAACTTTCTTCATAAAAGTTGTTCTTTAATGTGTCTTCTTTAATTTCCTTTTGAATCACTCCATTTGGAATTTTTTAGCTCAAGTTATGTCATTTGTACTATAACTGGCCGGATTAATTTATTTCCAGATTTTCTGGGCAAAAATGGGTTATAGCAGTTTTAATATCCTAATTTTGGCTAGTAATTTGAATTAGTTATGGTCAAAATTTGGGTTTCTGTTCTTCATAAAAGTTGTTCTAAATTCTCTAAGCTTTCCATGGCCACAAAAATCAGGTCATTTGAACCTTTCTACGCTGAGTTATGGCCATTTGAATAAACACTATTATTTAGTCAATTTCCAGGTCCAGAATGTTAGTTACCTGGATTGAGGCAATTTTTAGGTCAACTTAAGTTGGTTTTCTGAGCAGGGCCCCTTCATAAAAAATGTGGCATTATGTGCTTAATTTCACCTCCAATTAGCCTTGCACCAATTGAAGCCACACAAGTCAAGTTAGGGCTGCCCAAACCTACTAGACTCAAAGTCTAAAATTTCCAGCATATGGGCAACCTAACCAATTCATTGTTCTATGCTACAATTGGTCTCAATTTAAGGTTAATTAATCACAAATGGTCACTAATTGACCATTAGAATACCACTTCACCATTAATTCAACAAACCCTAATTTTTACTCTAACCCTGATTCTCAAAGTTTACAATTTTCACCATATATGAATAATCAAGCTCTCATCATTTTATTCTCATCAAGGGCAACTAATATACTAATTTAATTCAAAGAAAATCATCAAAACCCTAACAATTTCATGGCTTCCAAAAATTTGGGGGTGCCCTAACATACATATTTCCTTGTAATTTCTTCAAATTCTAACTTAATTCAAGGTCCTAATCAAGAATATAAGGAGAGAGGTAAGGGATTTGGCACTAACCTTAAATTGAAGCGCTTTCACTCTTGCCCAATCTTCACTTTCTTGGCTTTTCTTGGTAGCCAAACACCTTCCCAAGAGGAGTTGATAAGTTTTTGTGAAGAGAGTTATGGATTTTATGGTGATTTAAGGTGCGAGATGAAGCTTTTATTAAGCAAAAATGGTGAAACTCTTTCTCTCTCTCTCTTTCTCTATGGTTCGACCACAAGGAGAAGAAGATGGGAGATTGTTCTTTCCAATTTTTGACTTCTTTTCTTCTTTTTAATAAGGTTTAAGTGTGCTTGTTGAGTTTTAATTGGCTAACAAATTTTATTGCATCATGCTTGCATATGCATGATGTTATAATTAGGCATTTACTTTCATTTTCTTTTTCTTTCTTTTCTACTCATTTTTAATTAAATTTTTATCAATATTTATTCATATTTTATGTCATATAATTCACTTAATTAAATAAAGAAGTTGGTCAAAAATCATCTCTGAAGGTGAAATGACCAAAATGCCCTTTGTTTAGCTTAACGAGCTAAAATTATCTATACCAATTTATAAAATTTTCTTAGTATTTTCTTGGCATTCTTTTGTGATCCAAGTCTTAATAACTCTTCGCTGAAGTCCTAAAAATTATTTTACAAGGTACCCCTCAGGTCTAAGGTTTCTAACTGTCTTTACAGCCGCTTCCCGTTAGGTCACCCATCACCGAAGCACCGACTCATTTAACCTTGTTGTATTTTATTGTTTAAATTTTTCCTTAATTTTTCTTGCCATTATTTAGTTTATTTATGACTCCTCACTCTAGTTTAAATATGGTTCCAGACATTCTGACTGTCCAGACAGACATTAGTCACCGAAGTAGTAGAATGTACGGACTATCTAAAGTGAGGGCGTTACAAAATAAGCTGCTGAATGGTGCTTGCAGCTGCTGACTCTCAATGAAGTCGAACGTGCTTCTACTTTGCATTTGAGATTGAAATAGCATCCATGTTACCGATAGGCCAGGCATTGATGGGCTAGGCACCCAACTAGTGTACTGCTTTTCCTCAGTGTACGCTTAACTTGCACCATATTTTCTATTGATGGGTTCTCTAATTTGAGCAAACAATCCTTAATTCCATCATCTTATAAATAAAAACATTCATGCATTAATTTATATTTTGGGTTAAAAATTATATAAAATGATTAACAATAAGTATTTAATTATGAAAAAATAGGTCTTGTAAATCATTAATACAGAACCAATAGCAACTCCACTAATTGAGATCTAATGTCTCATAACTCGACGATACTACTCCATATATTCAAAATGATGGTAGAGTGGCTTTGCCATTTCTTGCCTTTGAATAATGAACTGTTCTCGCATATTTCAATGATTAATATAAGTCCTATGATGGTGTTCCTAATTACTCTCACTTAGTCAAAGAGCAATCTCGTGTAGTGCATCTATTTGCATGGATAGGTGTGGAATAGGCTAAACCATTCCAAACTGCCTAAGTACACTATCAGGTTGGTGCTAGTTAACAATATGGAAGCAAACTAATGGCACCATTACGTTCCAAATGGGATGGTCCTGAACACATAGGTGTGGTAGCTCATCCAAGAGTTCATCACTATATGGTTTCCATTTAATCTGCAAGTTGTAATATTAACAAAACATTAATTGAGGATAAATGTAAAGAAAAATGTAACATATGATTAATTTAATTGAGATTATGGAAGTGTGATTTACATCTTGAAGGCACATCTAGTCAAGGTTGTACCAAACTTGGGGTAGTACATGGGTTGTTACTTCAGCAATCTATCGAGCTCTACTCCACCTATAAGTTTAAAAAAAAAAATAGCTGAATCCAATAAAAATCAATTTGTTCATTGCTTAATAGAAAGAAAATAAAAGTGTAAGGACATATCTAACACCTAGTAGTGCATCATCAGGTGCTGATGGATTTCTTAATGATGAAGAGATTATTTTAAATCTCTCACAGGCCAAGATCTGCAAAATGAATAGGGGCCCTGAAATCTCCTTCATTTCAGTGATAGCAATAAAACATAGCTCCCGATAAGGGAAGGCTAAACATGCTCCACCCCAACTGTATGTCGTAGCATCCCTCAAGTCCTCTAAAAAGGGTAGGAACATCAAATTGACATGCGATGTAACACCCTCACTGTAGCCATTCCGTACATTCTACTGTTCTGGTGACCGGTGTAGGTCCAGATAGCTAGAACGTCTGGAAAAATATTTAGACTAGAGTGAGGAGTCATAAATAACTCAAATAATAGTAAGAAAAATTTAAGAAAAATTTTAAAAATAAAATACAACCAAGTTAAATGGGCTGGTGCCCTAGTGATGGGTGACCTAAAGGGAAATTGCTGTCTTCACAGCTAGAAGCCCTAAACGCAGGAGAAAATTCATGAAATAATTTTTGGGACTCCAAAGAAGAGTCATTGAGGTTTCGATGGCATTAGAATGCCAAGAAAATGATTAGAAAATTTTTTAGATCGGTACAGACAATTTTGGCTCAATAAGCCAAACGGAGGGCATTTTGGTCATTTCGTTTTCAGAAATATTTTTTGGCCAACTTGTCCAATTAAATAAATAATTTATATGACATAAAATGTGAATAAATATTACTAAAAATTAAATTAGAAATGAGTAGAAAAGAAAGAAATTTAAAATAAAAAATTAGACTTATGACATAAACCATGATGTCATAAAGTTTAAATTAAAATTTACAATAAATTAAAGTGCCAACCAATGGGAGCTTGACAAACATTTTAAGAGGATAAAAACTTAATAAATAAGGATAAAAAAAAATTAAACTAGATTATTTTTTCCCAAATTCGGCAGCCATCTTCTTCCTCACATCTTAAATCATCTTTAGGCAGCCATTAGAAGGAGGAATTGTAAAGAATTTCAAGCTCAAGTTGAAGTTCCAAAGAGGTTAGTGCCATTTTTGTTCACTCTTTCCTTATATCCTTTGTTAAAACATTAATTTATGTTAGAAAGTATGAAATGCGAAGCAAATTAGGCATGGTAAAGTTCACTTAAAATTTCGGAAGCCTAGGGTACTCTAGGGTTTTAATGATTCAAGTGAGTTTTAGTTGTGAATTGATGCAATTGAATATGAATTTGATAATTAGAATATTAGATTGCATGTGGTTTGAGTAATTTGGAAATTGGAGTTAGGATTTAGGGCACAAATTTGAGATTTGCTCATGTATTGGTGAAAGGAAGTTCTAATGGTCAATTAGCAACCATTTGGCTATGTGTGATTAGGAAGTGAAGTGATTTGTGCCATGGGAATTGAAGTTAGGTATGCTGCCTAGTGTGACCTGCAAGACTAGGTGTAAGTCCAGCATATTTGGGCAGTTATAACTAAAGTTGTGTAGGTTCAATTGGTGCAAGGCCAATTGGACATGAAATTAGATACATAATAGCACAACTTTGATGAAGGAACCCTACCTAGAAAATCACAATAGACTGACCTAAAAATTTACCAAATCTAGGTAATACACATTTTGCCTGGGCAAAATGACCAAATGCACAGTATTCATTCATTTGGTCTTAACTCAGTGTAGAAAGGTCCAATTGACCTAAAATTTATATCAATGAAAATTTTAGACAATTTAGACCAACTTTCATGTAGAACACAAACTCCAATTTTGAACTTAACCAAATGAAATTGCTAACTAAATTTGAGCTACCAAATCTGGCAGAACTAGAATTACCTAAAAATTCTGGGTAAAAGTCCATCCGACCGGTTATGGTAAAATGGCCATAACTTAAGCTAGAAAACTCCAAATGGAGTGATTCAAAAAGGGAATTAAAGAATACACAATAAAGAACAACTTTGATTGAGAACATTTGGCCAAATTCTCACTGTAGAATGGCCTAATGGAATAGTGAACTCTAGCACCCAAAACTAAAATTTTTTATTTATTTCCTATTGGTTTGAAGTATTGATTGGCAACTAATGCCAATACTTTTGGAAATCAAAATGTGGTAATTTCATGTGATTAGAACACATGTAACTATTATGTATGGGAAAGTCAATATTATGACCTAAATGGTAAAATGAATAGTAATCTTACATGTTAAACACAGAATTTTAATCAAGAATTTTGTAATATACCTTAGTAGACCTAGTAAGATTGGGTTGGATAGGTTGGCATGCTAATAGGGTTCGGATAGTAGTACTGCATATGGCATCACGCCATTCTGTGATTTATGGCTTGAGTGGCCATTCGGTGATTTTATGGTTTTTAGACATTCTGATATTATTGTGATACTTGGCCTTGTGCCCAATATTTATTATAGCTCATTAACTGTTCTGTTGCACACCGGGAGACACATTGTGACTGATGGTGTGACAGCCCCAGGTACTTGGTACCCAATGCCAGTTTACTCATTTATCCAATTTGGTCATCGAGTATAGGTTACTTGGGCAACCAAAAATAAGATTTATAAATTTTAATTAAATTATTGGGATAAAAAGTACCAAATGAATAATACTACAAATAAGTACCAAAAATTGTTCGTATGAAAAACATGCATACACTCTGCATGCTTACATCATTTTAGTTCTTTTCATTTTATTATTAGCACCACTAAGCAGTATTGCTTAGCGCTTTGCTTTTGCCACATGTAGGTTCTAGAGAGACTGATAGAGAGCCCAGCAGACCACAGACTCGATGAGGCCATAGATTTGCATAGTGTCAGAGTCACCTCTCAGGCTATAGTGCATTAGTAGGACACTAGGTCCCATTTTGTATTTTGTGAGTTTTGCAAGTTTTGTAATTAAACTCTTACTTTATCATGTATATTTGAAACCTATGTAATATAATTTTGTATTAATGTAAGTATTTGTAACCTTGTGTTTATAAATAACATACGAGTATTTATTTATGATTTGAGCATGATGATGATGTGAAATGAATGAATGACAAATTGAGAAATTATTGAGAAATTGTTGAAAATTGATGTTATAATTGGAGTTGTGATTTGAACAATTATTGGAAGTGTTTTCTATAAGTTTCGAAGAACTGTTTTCTCCATTTTTAGCCGGCACTCTGTCGGATTTTCTATAAAATTTTCAAAATCGCAAATTAATTTACAATTTCAACAAATGATCTAAATGAGATCAATTTCATAAATTTCACTTAATAACTATAAATAAATAAATTAAGAACGAATAAATATCAATGGGATAAGTTATGGTGTTCCGGTGCTCTGTGTGACATATCTTGCTCAGCTACACTGTAGATGGGTAAGGGGTGTCACATTTAGTGGTATCAGAGCATGGTTTAGTGCATTTATGGGTCTAGATAGAGTCCATACCATGCATTGCATTTGTAATAGTCGAGGTGATACTAATGCAGATCTGTTTGTTTTTCCTACTTTGATTAGGATATGGACCCTACATCACAGAGAGCAGTAGATAAGGAAGTGGAGAGTTATGCTCCACCTGTAGTTGAGACTAGAGGTAGGGGAGAATCTGCTCCACTAGCATCAGAGGTGCTTGCACAACCTCCACCAGCTATGTTTCAGCACATGGCGGATTTCTTCAGACAAAAGGCTGGGGTTATACCACCACCACCACCTCCACAGCAGAAATCTCACCTAGAAAAACTGAGGAAATTCAGAGCTGTGGACTTTTTGGGTAAGAGAGAAGAAGACTCAGTGGCAACTGAAAATTGGTTAGACAGAACCATTTGGGTATTGAAGCGACTGCATTACACCCCAGAGCAAAACTTGGAGGGTGCGGTCTCTCTGCTACAAGACGATGCCTATCAGTGGTGGGACACTGTATCTAGTGAAGTCCGGCTAGAACTAGTAACTTGGGATTTCTTTGTAACATCCCCACCGTATGTATTCTGTACGTTCTGTTGCTCCAGTGGCCAAATAACAGTCCAGGCAAGTTAGGATGTCTGGAACTACACTTCGGTGATAGTGAACAGACATATAATGATAAAATAAATAAAAAGAAAATACAAGAAAAATCAAAGAAAAGTGAAAAGAGAGAAAATGAAGCTAAGTTAAATGAGCAGGCATCGCAGCGATGGGTGACTGCACCGGGAAGGCCGTTGCCGACCCCAGGACCGCGGGAAAACCTCGAAATTAAATTTCAGGACGTAAGTAAAGGTCTATTAAAATATAATTGACACTAGAATTATTAAAGAAAAATTAATAAATTAGTACAAAGAAAAAAACAAAAAATCAAGAAACAGACAAAAATCGGTGTTATCGAAAAATCGGAAATATAACCGGAAGTGGGATATTTTGGTTATTTGACACCAAGAGCTGCCTTTTGACCTCAATGTCCATTAAGAATAAATGATATTACACTTTATAAATGACATGAAAAATTAAAATAGGATACAATGTGTAAATAGTAAAAGAATGGAGCTAAATGAGCAAATAAGGAAACTTTAATTATTTAACCATTAAACTATTACCTAGTGCTCCACTAACTCCAGCCATGGGACACTTATCTAAGCCTTGGGACTGAGTCATCTTCTTCTTCATCCCACTTCACCTTGCCAAAATGAAGTTCACCATGGAAACCACCATGGCCGCCCCACATGCAACCTTCAGGGGTCAATGATCAAGCCACCATTTCTACTTGGTTCCTTCATTAAATCTTGCCTACTTACCTTGGGGAAGATATTGGCAACAAGAACAACAAGTTTTGGTGAAGTTATGATAAGCTTCAAAAGTGGTAAGTGTCCAAAACTGAAGGAACGGAAGCGTGAAAAACACAAGATTATACCATTGAATTCAAAAATTTTCACCTAGGGTCACATGTACCATGCAAGATTTATTTTTATCTATTTGATTTCAATGATAAACAACATATTAAAACTCTTTTAATATGTTTTTGGATCTGTATTTGCCATTTAAGATTTTAAAATTAATCAGATTAATTTTAGAACCCTAGATTAAATCAAGAACGATTACACTAACCTCTTGATGTGCTGCAGCGTGTCTGCGCCTTTGAGATTCGTCTTCAGGACACCAGATTTTGTCCCTCTAGCTTGTCCACACCAAGAACACCTATGGCAGCCCTTGAACAGCTTCTAAAGCCTTTTCTATTAATTAGAAATTCAAGTTTTGCCTTTTAAGAGATTAGAGATGTAAACAGGACACTAGAAACAATTTCTAGTGTTCTTAATTCAAGAGATTGATGGCTAATCTCTTTGAATTGATGAGAGATGAAGAGAAATAGCTGGAGAGGCTCAAAGTGGCGTGATAATTGAGAGGAGAGGCTGCTGGTTATGTTTTCTTTTCATAACCACACTTAAATAGCTGGGTTAACACATTAAACCCTAGCCACATGTCACCTTTTGATTAGCTCTAGGTTTAAGTGACCCAATCACATTGTGCCAAGTGTCAAACCTATATTTAATCTTGATTTTAATCATCTTACATGATTAAAATATATATATATATATATATATATATATATATATATATATATATATATTTGGCAAGCTTATGTGTTATGCCATGTGTCACCATCTCATAGTGCCACGTGTCACACTGTGAAATGACCAAAATGCCCCTGTGTCTTAATTTTGAGTTCTTAACCCAAAATAATTATTTTCTTCTTCTAATTAATTTATATCAAATATAAATTAATTAATTAATCTCTATTAATTAATTTCTCATCAATTAAATTCATATGTAAACACTTTAAATATCAATTTAATTTATACTACACATCCAATAATCTAGATTTGGTTTCAAGTCATGCTAGGGACTTTGCAATTTAATTGCAAACCAAATCTATTTAATTAATCAATTAAACTCTTTAATTAATTAATTAAATCATATTTAAATAGGTGATAACTTGTGTATGTGTGTGACTTACTAGGCTCATCACTAATTGGCAATGAGACATGATATCAACTCTTAATATCATCAGAACTCTTTCTTACCATAAATGATTTCTCTAAATCATTTTATGAACCTCATAGACCATGGTTAACACCTAGCATAGCATGCCATGGCCACCCAATTAGTAATAAGGTTTGCCTTAAATGAACCTATAATCATATGTTACCATGCACTAGAATCTCTGTTACTGTTATAAAATCCCAACTCAAATTTGAGTCATGGTTTATGTCAAACTCCATTTGCTATGAATATTATGTTCTCTTTTAATTCCAGTTCTTGATTAAAAGATTTTTCTCATCGAAACTCTTTTACGAATAAATCTATCTGTCTGGCAGGAACTTGAAACATCAAGAACAATTAAATGAACATAGGATTTTATCTCTATTTACTTAGAGGAACAGATTCCATCTTGATCAACACCTATCTCCATATATAACTAGTAGGAGCCAACACATGCCCATATACCCATACATAGTACAAGTATGAAAGCAGTATCAAACTCAAACTACCTATATACAAGATAACTGTGCTATCTCAGGTCTAAAGATTATATGCACTAATATGATTTATGACAAAACATTGACAAGAGTAAACTCCATGTGCTTGTCATAAGTGTCACTGGTTCGGCCTACTTATCATTTATAAGTGCCTATCAAGTTTGTTATATGGCATGAGACTCACCATTCCATCTTATTTATATCTCATATAAATAACTTGGGAACAAACATGAATACAATCTTTCTGGATAAGTCATGTCCTTATTATGAAGTATCCTCGATTGTGAACCTATTTATGATACTTTGTGCTAGAAATATTGTCACTCATATTCTTAACAACTTAAGAATAATATTTCTAACAAAATATCAATGGACCTTTTCTATTACACATAAATATATTATGTAAACGGAAAAGTGGAAATGCCTTTTATTATTAAAATATGTACAAGATACATACTAAATGATATGCTCTAGGGCATACTACTAACAATCTCCCACTAGCACTAGAGCCATTCATTACAATATCTTAGACCTATCTTCTCAAGATGTCGGTCTAACTGAGTCTGTGACATAGGCTTAGTGAATGGATCAGCTGGATTTTCAGCTAATGCTATTTTTTGCATGGCTACATCGCCTCGCCCAACTATTTCTCTAATAATGTGGTAGCACCTTTCTATGTGTTTGGATTTCTGGTGAGACCTTGGTTCCTTAGCCTGTATGACTGCTCTATTGTTGTCACAGTGTAATGGAACTGCTGACTCAATGGAAGGAACTACTGTAAGTTCTGTCACGAACTTGTTTATCCAAACAGCTTCTTTTGCAAAAGATTCGATGCAAAGAATATACTCACCTCGAGTGGAATCTACAAATGCTCTGTTTGGAACTCTTCCAACTGACTGCACCTCCATTACAAATGAACACATATCCAGAGGTAGACTTTCTATCATCGATATCTGATTGGAAATCAGAATCAGTATAACCATCCAATTGCAAGTCTCCACCTCCATAAATCAAGAATAAATCCTTAGTTCTTCTTAAGTACTTAAGAATATTCTTGATAGCTATCCAGTGTTCCAAACCTGGATTGGATTGATACCTGCTAGTCAAACTAACAGCATATGCGATATCCGGCCTAGTACACAACATTGCATACATTAAACTTCCAATAGCCGAAGCATATGGAATCCTGGCCATCTTATCTCTTTCTTCAGGTGTCTTTTGAGACATCTCTTTAGAAAGATGGATACCATGTCTCACTGGTAACAATCCTCTCTTGGAATCAAGCATGTTAAACCTCTTTAACACCTTTTCCAAGTATAGACTTTGGGATAAACCAATTATTCTTTTCGCTCTATCTCTATAGATGCGAATCCAAAGAATATAGGTTGCCTCCCCTAAGTCTTTCATGGAGAATGTATTTGACAACCATACCTTTATAGTCGTCAACATACCTGTATCATTACCCATCAACAGTATGTCATACACATATAATACAAGGAAAGTGATAGCAATCACTAACCTTCTTATATACACATGGCTCATCCTCATTTTTGATAAAACCAAAAGATTTAATGGCTTCATCAAAACGGATGTTCCAACTCCTTGAAGCTTGTTTCAACCCATAAATGGATCGCTTTAGCTTGCATACCTTGGAACCATCTTGGGATTCAAATCCCTTAGGTTGTTCCATGAAAATGTTTTCTTCAATGTATCCATTGAGAAAAGCTGTTTTGACATCCATCTGCCAAATCTCATAATCATAGTATGCAGCTATTGCTAATAAAATCCTAATTGATTTAAGCATGGCAACAAAGCAGAAAGTCTCCTCATAGTCTATTCCTTGCCTTTGGCGAAACCCTTCGCTACTAGCCTTGCCTTATAGGTCTCTACCTTTCCATCAGAACCAATTTTCTTCTTGAAAACCCATTTGTTCCCTATAGGTACAATACCTTCAGGTGGGTCAACAAGATCCCAAACTTGATTCTTATAAATGGAATCAATCTCGGATTTCATAGCATCAATCCATTTTGAAGATTCTATATCCGATATAGCTTCTTCATAGGTAAGTGGATCATCTCCATGATCTACTTCTTCATGAGTAGACAACTCTTGTTCTTCTTCATGAAGAAAACCATATCTCACCGTGGGTGAGATACCACGGTTGTTCTACGAGGAACAAATTGTAGATGTTTCATCAATGGGTATAGGTTGACTAGATGGATCTATATCCATCTAATCTGTTGGTTGGTCAGAATTCTCCAATTCTAACTCTATTTGCCTTCCTTTGCCTCCTTCTTGAACAAACTGTTGTTCAAGAAATGTGGCATCTCTACTTATCACAACCTTTTGTGAAGTAGGCAAATAAAAATAATATCCAAAACTATCTTTTGGATATCCAACAAATCGACCTCTTCTCGATCCGGTCTCCAATTTATCGTTGTTCGACTTTTTGATATAAGTCGACAACCCCAAATCTTAACATGCTTAAGACTTGGTTTTCTTCCATGCCATATCTCATAAGGTGTGGAAGAAACTGATTTTGATGGAATCCTATTCAGAATATATAAAGCTGATTCTAATGCAAATCCCCAAAAGGAGATGGGCATATCAGTATAGCTCATCATACTACGTACCATATCCAATAAGGTACGATTTCTCCTTTCAGATACACCATTCAGCTGTGGCGTTCCTAGAGGAGTCAGCTGAGAAACAATGCCATGCTCTCTCAAGTATTCATCAAATTCAGTACTCAAATATTCACCTCCACGATCTGATCGAAGAGCTTTAATACTTTTTCCTGTTTGATTTTCTACTTCAGATTTAAATTCTTTGAACTTTTCAAAGGATTCGTGTTTGTATTTCATCAAATACAAATACCCAAACCTTGATTTATCATTAGTAAAGGTAATAAAATAATGAAAGCCCCCTCTAGCCATTTCTTTAAATGGACCACATACATCACTATGTATTAGTTCCAAAATATTTTCAGCTCTTAGCCCTTGTCCAACAAAGGGTGATCTAGTCATTTTGCCTTGAAGGCAAGATTCACAAGTTAGAGTAGGCTCAGAGCCCAATGAGGATAGAATCCCCATTTTCTCCAATTTTGCAATCCTATATTCTGCAACATGACATAACCTTAAGTGCCAAATATATTTTGAACTTGAGTTGGTTTTCACCATGGTATTGTATTCTTTTAGATCACTTGCATTCAATTTGTGTTTGTCATTATTATCCAAATAATAAAGACCATCATTCATATAACCCGAACCAACATATTTATTTCCAAAATAAATATTGCAAACATCATCTGTGAACTGAAATTCATAGCCATTTCTAGTCAAACTAGATATAGAAATGATGTTCTTAAAAGCATCAGGTACATATAAAATATTATCCAAACACAAAACATGTCCAAACATGTAAAAAGATTTAGATCCTATGGCTAAAGCTTCAACAGTTGAGCCATTGCCAATCCGGACTCTAATATCTCGAGAACGCAAGTCGCCATCGCTTGCTAGTTCCTCGCATATCATTAGAAATGTGAGAACCGCACCAGATCTAAAACCCAAGTCAGAGATGAACTATAAGTATCATCAAAATCAAAATAACAAGATATGGACATACCTTCCGAAGGTGTATCCTTCTTGTCCTTCAGAGAAGCAAGATACTCAGGCGGTTCCTTTTCCAAAGGCCCATCCTTTGGTAGTGGAAAAACTTTCCTTTGCCTCCATCGCCTTTAGTCTTCCTTTTCTGCTTAGCTATTTTCTTGGAAGGACCAGAATCGAGGTTTCTTTTTCTTATTGCCCTTCTTCTTGTTGGACTTTCTAGGTAAGAAGATGCAACCAAAGCTACCTCTTTTCCTTTATTGCACGGCATATTATTTTGGGAATTAAACAGCAAGATGAGTAATTCTTATAAGGTGCATTCCTTTTTAGTAATATGTAAATTTGTCACAAAATTCCCAAAAGTCTCAGGAAGGGTCTGAAGGATCAAATCCGTTTGTAGTTGGAAATCCATGTTGAAGTCAAGATTTTCCAACTGCTCAATCAGCCGAATCATCTTGTGGACATGATCCCCAACATTACGTCCCTCGGACATCCTCATACGGAATAGGCATCTAGATATCTCATACTTAGCATTCCTGTTGTGCTCACCATACAACTCTTGTAGGTGAAGGAGGATCTCACTCGCACTCTGCATGTTCTCATGTTGCTTCTGTAACTCATTACTCATAGAAGCAAGCATGTAACACTTAGCTCTCATATCATGCTCCTTCCACTTGTCCAAAGTTTCATGTTCCTCTTGTGTGGCCTCTGGAGGTAAGGGACCAGAAACATTTGAATCTAGAACATATCCTTTATGTTCAAGGTTCAGACAAGTTTCAAATTTCTTAGCCAATCGCATGATTAGGTCCTGTCAACCTGTTGTGATCAAGTATGCTTGCAAGGATATTGGATGGTGGTGGTTGTTTTGTGCTCATTTTTATCAGAAAATTAACTGCAGAAAATAACCAGATTAATTAGTAAATGTATCATGTAATTAACCAAAATGATTATGGTCTTTTAATCAAATTGGTCCTCCCACTAACTTAGCGAATCCTACACTTTCAAAGTAGAAAACGGAAATCCTAGTTGGATGGATTTCTAGTGGGTGATTGAATTCTTATAATTCTATTGATCATCCTCAGGTACATCCATTATTGGAATTACAATAAACTATAAGTGAGCAGCTCCTTGCCCATCACATCTCATGTGAGGTTCAATCCTTTACCTAGCCCCTAATGCTCAAAATCTCAGGTACATCCATTATTGACTTATCTTGCATTAGTTAAGTTGATCCCATTGAGCCAATAATTATGCAAATAATTTTAATGTCCTCAGGTACATCCAATATTGGCCACCAAACCATTTACATATTTACAACATCTCATGCTTAACAATTATTCTTAAGAAAATCTCTTAAATTAATTGCATCTCATGCAACTATTTAAAATTTCTTAAAATAATTGCCCCAATGGAGGGCTTATGTTATAATTACTTTAATTATACCATTTCCAACTTAATCATTTGTTTGGAAGATTTTATAGCCATCCTAATTACTATTAATGTCTCACTTTGCACATTATCCATTTAGCATGCATATATCATATAATTGCATACATTCCCATACATCTCATGCATTCATGGATAAGCAGTAAATATGGTATGATCATGGACTTTCTAAGGGATTCAATTCTGAGCCACCAAGAATTGAATCAGGGCATTCCTAGGTGCATTTCATTCATTCATTTTACAAGAGTTGCTGAATGAGTACATAATCAACACTTGATATTGAATTCCTCCCACTGGTCCCACCAATGCTCTTGACCTCCTTGAACTTCTTGCAATCCAATATTACATAGTAATCCTTGGCATACCAAGGTGAATTAACAAGAACTTAAATAAATGAAATTACAACCCAAAAAATATTACAAACTTAATAATACATGCCCAAAATAAATTAAAATAAATTAATTAATTTACAATCCCAAAGAAACATAAAAGAAATAAATCCAATCACATTGGTCTTTTATAGTCCATGATCATCCATCATGCATATCACTATTTAACAATTAAATAAAACATACATACTTAAATTAAATTGAATATCTCATATTCAACTTAAAAATCCAGATTTGAATATGATTCAAATAAATTTAAAAATTCAGATTTGAATCTCATTCAAACAAATTTAAAAATTCAGATTTGAATCACATTCAAACAACTTCAAAAATTCAGGTTTGAATCACATTCAAACATTTTTTAAAAAATCAGATTTGAATCACATTCAAATATTTTTTAAAAAATCAGATCTGAATTTTATTGAATCAATTTTAAAAAATCAGATTTAAATATGATTCAAACAACTTTAAAAATTCAGATTTGAATCACATTCAAACAACTTTTAAAATTCAGATTTGAATCACAATCAAACCATTTTTGAAATTCTGATTTGAATCATAATTTAATTGTGTGATTAAAACAACTAATTAAACACTTTAATTAGTCAAAGAATAGGCCTTAGATCATACAACAATTGCAGAATTAAAAGCCAAACCTTGAACCACCCAAGGAACCATTGTTGCCGCCACCAATGGTGGCTTCACCATGTGTGACGCCACATCTCATGATCCAACCAGCAATGAATCTCTTGATCTCATGATCAAACACACAATTAAATTATATAATCAACAATCTAAATGGCAAATATAGTGGCTCTGATACCAATTGAAGGAACGGAAGCGTGAAAAACACAAGATTATACCATTGAATTCAAAAATTTTCACCTAGGGTCACATGCACCATGCAAGATTTATTTTTATCTATTTGATTTCAATGATAAACAACATATTAAAACTCTTTTAATATGTTTTTGGATCTGTATTTGCCATTTAAGATTTTAAAATTAATCAGATTAATTTTAGAACCCTAGATTAAATCAAGAACGATTACACTAACCTCTTGATGTGCTGCAGCGTGTCTGCGCCTTTGAGATTCGTCTTCAGGACACCAGATGTTGTCCCTCTAGCTTGTCCACACCAAGAACACCTATGGCAGCCCTTGAACAGCTTCTAAAGCCTTTTCTATTAATTAGAAATTCAAGTTTTGCCTTTTAAGAGATTAGAGATGTAAACAGGACACTAGAAACAATTTCTAGTGTTCTTAATTCAAGAGATTGATGGCTAATCTCTTTGAATTGATGAGAGATGAAGAGAAATAGCTGGAGAGGCTCAAAGTGGCGTGATAATTGAGAGGAGAGGCTGCTGGTTATGTTTTCTTTTCATAACCACACTTAAATAGCTGGGTTAACACATTAAACCCTAGCCACATGTCACCTTTTGATTAGCTCTAGGTTTAAGTGACCCAATCACATTGTGCCAAGTGTCAAACCTATATTTAATCTTGATTTTAATCATCTTACATGATTAAAATATATATATATATATATATATATATATATATATATATTTGGCAAGCTTATGTGTTATGCCATGTGTCACCATCTCATGGTGCCACGTGTCACACTGTGAAATGACCAAAATGCCCCTGTGTCTTAATTTTGAGTTCTTAACCCAAAATAATTATTTTCTTCTTCTAATTAATTTATATCAAATATAAATTAATTAATTAATCTCTATTAATTAATTTCTCATCAATTAAATTCATATGTAAACACTTTAAATATCAATTTAATTTATACTACACATCCAATAATCTAGATTTGGTTTCAAGTCATGCTAGGGACTTTGCAATTTAATTGCAAACCAAATCTATTTAATTAATCAATTAAACTCTTTAATTAATTAATTAAATCATATTTAAATAGGTGATAACTTGTGTATGTGTGTGACTTACTAGGCTCATCACTAATTGGCAATGAGACATGATATCAACTCTTAATATCATCAGAACTCTTTCTTACCATAAATGATTTCTCTAAATCATTTTATGAACCTCATAGACCATGGTGAACACCTAGCATAGCATGCCATGGCCACCCAATTAGTAATAAGGTTTGCCTTAAATGAACCTATAATCATATGTTACCATGCACTAGAATCTCTCTGTTACAAAATCCCAACTCAAGCTGGAGTCATGGTTTATGTCAAACTCCATTTGCTATGAATATTATGTTCTCTTTTAATTCCAGTTCTTGATTAAAAGATTTTTCTCATCGAAACTCTTTTACGAATAAATCTATCTGTCTGGCAGAACTTGAAACATCAAGAACAATTAAATGAACATAGGATTTTATCTCTATTTACTTAGAGGAACAGATTCCATCTTGATCAACACCTATCTCCATATATAACTAGTAGGAGCCAACACATGCCCATATACCCATACATAGTACAAGTATGAAAGCAGTATCAAACTCAAACTACCTATATACAAGATAACTGTGCTATCTCAGGTTTAAAGATTATATGCACTGATATGATTTATGACAAAACATTGACAAGAGTAAACTCCATGTGCTTGTCATAAGTGTCACTGGTTCGGCCTACTTATCATTTATAAGTGCCTATCAAGTTTGTTATATGGCATGAGACTCACCATTCCATCTTATTTATATCTCATATAAATAACTTGGGAACAAACATGAATACAATCTTTCTGGATAAGTCATGTCCTTATTATGAAGTATCCTCGATTGTGAACCTATTTATGATACTTTGTGCTAGAAATATTGTCACTCATATTCTTAACAACTTAAGAATAATATTTCTAACAAAATATCAATGGACCTTTTCTATTACACATAAATATATTATGTAAACGGAAAAGTGGAAATGCCTTTTATTATTAAAATATGTACAAGATACATACTAAATGATATGCTCTAGGGCATACTACTAACAAAAACCTCTCCCTTTCTTTAGTAAACCTTGTGTTTAGGTTGAGGTTAGTATTTTGGTGAAGAGAAATGAAGAAAACATTTAGGAATGAAATGGTCCATTTTTGGTAGCCATGAATATGCGTTGTATTTAAATTTTTCTTACCTCTAATGGATGGAAATTAAGGTTGATTAACTCAAATGGAAGATGTAGTCAGTTAAAATCTAAGTATGTTCATGTAGTGCTCGAATTAAGGTTGGGAAATAGAACCTTAGCTTTGAGCAAACTACCATATTTGGCAGCCCATAATAGCATGAATTTGTGTATGAATATGAAGTTTGTTAATGAAATATGATAGTGTTAAATTGTGGGCAGCATGTGTAAGTGATATTGAAGTATGAGTATGTTGAAGTGCTTGTGTAATATTGACATTGAGATATGTTGAATTTTGGTGGAAGTGAATGTTGAACTTAATGGTGAATTGTGTGCATTGAGCACTTGAATGTTCTGCCCAAAATTGTTGTTGGAATTGTGTACAATATATATATGGAAGTGTCATTGATTGAATATTGAAGTAATGAGGAGGAGAAGGAATATTAAATTGGAAGTGTATGTGCTTTGTGCAGGTTGTGTATTGATGGCAGTACCTAAATTAGATAATAAGTGCCAAACTATAAACCCAATTGGTATGAGGCCAATGGGGGGTGAAATTAGACACCAAATAGGCCAACTTTCATGTAGAAATGTTACCAAAATTCTGCCTAGAAACTAACCTTAAAAATGACCAAATCCTGAATAGCAACCTTGCAACCCAGATTTTTGACATTATGAACAGTAATCATTAGGATGACCATAACTCACTCAAAACAGCTCCAATTGACTTGAAATTTTTACCATGGATAGCTTAGACATAGAGCTACAATTCTTATGAGACACCAAAGCCCAGAAATGAATAGAACCAAGTCATATAGCTTGCACAAGTTGGGGTACCAAAACTGCTAGAACTAAAAGTGACCTAAAATTGACCAAATTTTGCACTAAAGGTGCAATCTGTCCAGCTTTAGTAAATTGACCATATCTTGGTCTATACAACTCAAAATGACCTGAAATTTTTCTCCGCGTGCAATAAGACATAGAGCTACAATTTTGCTTCTTTGACCAGAAGCTAAAAACCAAGGGAAATAGGACCTTAAGCTAGACCAATCTAGCACACTAAAAATTGAGAATTTGACATTTACATACAATGATGCTTGAAGCAATTTGGCAATGAATGCCAACTTGTAAAAATGGTAAATTACACTATATTGGCAGCATATTGAATTGCAATATGTGACATGTTGATGCTAGAAAAACTTATCCATAGTACCTAAAAAGGTCAACATATACATTGACTTATGAATTACATAATAGTTAGTAAACCATAAAAAATTGAAGAATTAAACAATTAATTTATAATGTGCTCTAGTTTGCCTAGTTAACTAGTTTGGATAGGTTGGCATGCCAATAGGATTCTGACAGCTGTTCTGTAAATGGTTTCATGCCATACTGTATTTTTACGGCTTATTATGCCGCACTGTGACTTTAATAGCCTACGGCTATGTATATTGTGTATTTAATATTAGCTTATCGCTAGATTGACTATATGGCTTTTTAGCCACGCTATTTGCACACCGAGAGACACTTTGTGATCGATGGTGTGACGGCCTGAGGTACTAGTTAACCAGTGCCAGTATATCTGTTTATCCAATCTGGTCAGTATATAGGCTACACGGGCAGTAATTCAAGTACTAATAAATTCAAATAGCTAAATCCAGTCTACTGACATACAGCACTACCAAAAAATTAGCAGATATTGTAATGTTAGAAAATAAAGGTAGAATCAACAATTGTAAAGAATACCGATGTCATAAATATTTTAGTGTATATTTCTTTATATTTGGCACCACTAAGCAAAATTGCTTAGCGCATTGCTTTTGTAACGCGTAGGTATTGGAGACACAGTTGGGGAGCCCAGCAAACCTATGATCGGGTGGGACATCAGATCTGCACAGGAGTCCAGAGTCATCTGCACTACATTGCATACATGGTAGGACTTAGGATATCTTTTATTTTGTACTTTTGTTATATTTTTGAAATTCAGCCCTGTATTTAGTAATATTATTAAAGCTCTAAAGTTTGTAATATTTTGTACATATTAAATACCATGAAGATTTTCTGGATATATTTAAATTATTATGGACTGTATTATGGAACTATTTAATAACTGTAAAAGTCTATTGACTTTACTGAGAAATAGATACTGTGAAATATTTGAGATTTTGATATTATCATATTAAACTATTTTCAACAGGCTTGGAAGGACAGTTTGTCCAAAATACAGACGGCACCTTGCCAAATTTTTATTATCAATCTTGAAATACTGATTTTATCAAAGTATGAAAATAGTATCAGCATGGTATGAATATTAAATAAAAGACTTCTTAGAATCAAATTGAGCTCAGGAAATGAGATAATCACAGACTAGGTGCTCCAGCATGCTGTGTAACACACCTTGCTCGGCTACACTGTAGACGGGTGAGGGGTGTTACATTTAGTGGTATCAGAGCACGGTTTAGGCATTTTTGGACCTAGATTGTGACACCCCGTACCCGTGTACAGTATACCCGAGTAAGTAATGCCACACGGTGTACCGGCACACTCTAATATACCCTAATTAATTTTCATCATAATTTTGAATATAACTTGTAAAATATAACTCATTTAAGTCATTTATTGAAATCATAATTTATTTGAGGTTCCGTAAATTTTAAAGAAAATCCGGCAGAGTACCAGCTAAAAATGGAGAAAACAGTTCTTCGGAATCCTTAACGGGCAACTCAATCAAGTCTGCCAAGAATTCATACCCCTGAATCCTTAACGGGCAACCCTTGTATACTTTATTCACCACTACATTGTGGCCCAATGGATTAGTGACCAGAATGTTTTGGTCACTCTCCCCTACTAGTATCCCCCTTTCTACGGGTAAGTTGATGCAGATGTATGAATGGGTGGATCCTGGATCCACCAATGCATGCACAGGTGTAGTGTAGAGGAAAAACGTACCCCTGATGACGTCCGGGGCATCTTGCTCCTCCTGAGCTCTAATAGCATAAGCTCTTGCTGGTGGTCTGCTGTCAGGCCTCTCTGGCGCTCGATCATGAGCCTCTGTGATGGTCCAACAACCTTAGATTTACAGATTTTCTACCTCTACGTAGTGCGGGAGCGGTGCATGCGCTTGTGTTGGAGCGGTGTAGTAGTTCTGCGTGGGCGGTTTCTCGGTGATGCTCTGTTGACCCACACCTCAAGCAGGCACCAGTTACTCTCAAACACTCCCCCTTGTGCCATTTCGCATGCGGTGTGGACACGCAGGTTCGGGCTGGTCCTGAACCCCATCCTCGGAGGCGCCCACCGATGGTGTGGGTGACCTCTCCTAGGGGTGAATCGTGGCTGGGCCCCCGAGACCACGACCACGACTCGTGGTGAGCTGAACTCTGTGCAGGAGGACCCTTGAACTTCTTCCCAAATGCAGGAGCTGAACTAGACTGACCTGGGCCCCTCTTCTGCTGTCTTTCCCTTATAGTCTGCTCACTGATTCTTACTTTTTCAACCTTTATTGCAGCTTCCACTAACTTCGTAAATTCAGTGATTCCCAGGGCAGTGAGCTGAATCTTTATGTTATCATTTAGTCCCTCTTCAAATCTCTTACATCTTTCAGCTTCATTAGGGAGTATCTCCCTTCCATAGCGGCTTAATCGGACGAATTCTTTCTCATATTCAGCCACTGACAACTGTCTCTACCTCAGGTTAATAAATTCCCTTCTTCTCTTTTCTAGGTATACAGTACCCACATATTTCTTCTTGAATTAAGAGAGGAAGAAGTCCCAAGTTACAGCTTCTGGCTGCACTTCACTTGACACCGTGTCCCACCACTCATAAGCATCATCTTGCAACAGAGATATGGCAGCCTCTAAATTTTGCTCTGGGGTGCAGTGGAGTTGTTTTAGAACTCTGCCTGTTCTGTTCAACCAATTCTCGGCTGCCACAGAATCATCTTCTCTCTTGCCATAGAAATCCACTGCTCCAAACTTTCTTAACCTTTCCAGGTGTGAATTCTGCTGTGGAGCTGGTGGTGGTGGTGGTACTGGCATTACCCCAGCCATTTGTCTGAAGTAGTCGGCCATTTGCTGAAACATGGCCTGTGGAGGCTGAGCGGGCTCTGCCTGAGCTGGTGGAGCAGGTTCTCCCATGCCCCCAGTCTCAGCTGCTGCAGGTGGAGCATGACTCTCCACTTTCTCCTCAACAGCTCTCTGAGATGAAGGGTCCATATCCTATTCAAAATAACAAAAACAAACAGATCTGCATTAGTGTCACCTCGACTCTTACAAATGCAATGCATGGTATGGACTCAATCTAGGCCCAGAAACGCCTAAACCGTGCTCTGATACCACTAAATGTGACACCCCGTACTCGTGTACAGTACACCCGAGTAAGTAATGCCACACGGTGTACCGGCACACTCTAATATACCCTAATTAATTTTCATCATATTTTTGAATATAACTTGTAAAATATAGCTCATTTAAGTCATTTATTGAAATCATAATTTATTTGAGGTTCCGTAAATTTTAAAGAAAATCCGGCAGAGTACCGGCTAAAAATGGAGAAAACAGTTCTTTGGAACCTGTGAAAAACACTTCCAATAAACAAATTCATTCATTCTCAACTCCAATATCATCACAAAACTCAATATCAAGATCTCAACATTTCAATTTCAATTCTCAATCATCCCTCACATGTGATGATCACATATAATTCATAAATAACCATTTATTTTTCCATTCACAAATACAATTTTCATAATTTACATAAACCTCAATATACATTACACAAGTTTAATTACATATGAGAAAATCAAAATTAAGTTACAAAATGTCAAAATGACACCTAGTGTCCTACCAATGCACTGCAGAAGTTGAGGTGACACGGACATCGTGCAGTGCGGGATGGACTCACCCAGTCTGTGGTCTACTGGGCACACGATCTGTATCTCCAGTACCTACGCGTGGCAAAAGCAACGCGCTAAGCAATAATGCTTAGTGGTGCAATAATATAATAAAAGAAAATAACAAGAAATTAAATGTGTAGTGAATGTATATGTTTTACTTGTTTGGTATTTGTATATCATTTACTTTGTCCACTTTTATTCATTTGGTTGCCCTAAGTAACCTACACTAGACGACTAGACTGGATAAACGGGTAAACTGGCACTGGGTATCTAGTACCTTGGGCCGTCACACCATCGATCACATATGCATCTCCCGGTGTGCAACAGAACAGCTACCAAGCTGTAAATAACCTCAGGCACAAGGCCAAATCTCAATGCAAAGTCAGAATGGCTAAAAGCCATGAAATCACAGAATGGCATATTGTCATATGCAGTACTGCTAATTGAACCCTATTGGCATGCCAAACTATCCAAACCAATCATGTTAGGTATACTAGGGCATTTGAAACTTTTAAATTCTTCAATTTGTGCATTTCAAGTTTTGGTGTCACTATTCACCTCTTTGGTCAACAAAAATGTTGACTTTTGGATAGAAAATATATACATTGACTTTGGCACTCCCAACATGCCACATTTTACATTTAAAACTTGTTAGAATTGGTCACCATTACCATTTCTAACTTAAAACCGAGAGGGCAGAAAATTTCAGTTTTTGAAGCATATGTTTACTGTTCCATTAAGCACTGTAGCAGTGAGAATTTGAAGAAATGACAAACATGAAAGTTGTTCCTTATTTTGTCTAGTTGAATTTCCTTTTTTGAATCACTCCATTTGGAGTTTTGTAGCTCCAGATATGGCCCAAAGACCACAGCTGACCGGATTCCCATTCTGCAGAAATTACCACATCTACAGTAACATGAACAGTGAGTGTGATTGCATTTTTGAATTGGTTCTAGTCATAATTTGGGGTAGGTTCCTTCATGAAAGTTGTTTGTCTATGTCTTAACTTTTTTATGTAAAAATTTCAGATCAATTGACCAAATCTACAGTGAGTTATGGCCAAATGAACAGTTGGTCATTTCTGCAGGTGCTGTTGCAGGGTGTCCGGATTGGGGCCAACTTTTGGTCCTCTTGCTTTGGTCTTTTGAGCATGGTTTCTTCAGCAAAAATGTGTCATTATAAGCCTAGTTTCATGTCCAATTGGCCAAATACCAATTGGACCAACACAGCCAAAGTTATGGCTGTGTAATTGGACTAAAATTTCAGTCACCATTACTGCTGTCCCTAGGCAGCATAGTCATTCTCTTTGCCAAGCTATTTTTCAGTCCATATTATGGTCAACTTACCTAAAATGGTCACTAATTGACCATTAAAATGTTCTCTAAAAATTTCATAAGCCAAGTCAATTTTTCACTTCTCAAAACCCTAATGTCCAATTCAAATGACACATAAACCTTAATTAGCATACTAGTTCAACATCCATGCATATTCATACCTTAAACATCATTTCTAGCCACTCTAAGTTCATTAAAACAATCAAACTCATCCTTCCTTAGGGCTTCCGAAAATTGAAGATACCCTAACATATATGATTTACTTCAAATTCTTATAATTTCTTATCTTAAAATGATGCTCTAACAAGGATTAAAGGAGTGAGAGTGAAAGTATAGCACTAACCTTGAATAGGGCAGATTTTTTCCAAGTTAAATCTTCACTTTACTTCACATTCTAGGCTGCCAAACACTTCCCCAAGATGAGTGGACAAGTTTTAGTGAAGAGTGTTTAGGGTTTAGTAGTGTAAACAAGAGGGAAATGAAGCTTTTGTTGCAAATCAATGGAGGGAGATGGGGAGAGGGTTTCGGCGCAATTAGGGAAGAAGAAGGCTGCTGGATTTTTAATTGTTTTGGTCTTTATTTTGTCTCTTTTAAGTATTTAAGAAAGCTTAGTAGCTTGTGATTGGTTGGTAATTTATAAATGACATCATTATGATGTCACAAATTGCTTTATTTGAATTTTCTTTTCTTTTCATCACTACTCAATTTCAATTAAATTTTTAGTAATGTTTCTTCATATTTTATGTCATATTAATTATTTACATAGCTGGACAAGTCAGCCAAAAATCACCTCTGAAGGCGAAATGACCAAAATGCCCTCCGTTCGGCTCAACGGGTCAAAATTGTCTGTACCGATTGAAAAATTTTCCTAGGTATTTTCTTGGCATTCTAATGCCATAGGAACCTCAATGACCGTTCTCTGGAGTCCCAAAAATTATTTTATAATTTTTCCCCCGGGTCTAGGGCTCCTCGTTGCGAGAACCGCAACTTCCCTCTGGTTTACCCCTCGCTAGGGCACCGGCTCGTTTAACTTGGTTGTATTTTATTTCTAAAATTTTTACTAAATTTTTCTTATTAATATTTGAATTAATTATGGTTCCTGACTTTAGTTTAAATATTTTTCCGGACGTTCTAGCTGTCCGGACGGACACCGGTCACCGGAACAGCAGAATGTACGGAGTTGTTACCGGGAGGGTGTTACATAGATAGTTTGCATATCATGCATTGTATTGTAAGTGTTAAGATGACTCTAATGCAGATCTTTTGATTTGTTATTTTGATCAGAATATGGACTCCACATCACAGAGAGCGGTCGATGAGTAAGTGGAAAGTCATGCTTCATCTATTACTGAACCAGGAGACAGGAGGGAACCTGCTCCACCAGTACCAGGTGCACCAGCCACATTTCAGTAAATGGCTGAGTTCTTTAGATAGATGGCAGGAGTTATGCCACTACCACCACCTTCACATCAAAAATCTCATATGGAGAGACTTAGGAAGTTTGGAGCAGTAGATTTTCTGGTAAAAAGGGAAGATGATTCTGTCACAACTGAAAACTGGTTGGACAGAAGTGGAAGAGTCTTGAAACAACTTCATTGTACTCCAGAGTAGAATTTGGAAGCTGCTGTATCACTACTGTAAGATGATGCATACCAGTGGTGGGATACAGTAACTAGTGAGGTGCCACCAGAATAGATAACTTGGGATTTCTTTCTCACTGAGTTCAGAAAGAAGTATGTGGGCAGTGTATACCTGGAAGAGAAGAGAAGGGAGTTTATTACCCTACGCCAGAGATAGCTGATAGTGGCTGAATATGAAAGAGAATTTATTAGACTGAGCCGCTATGGGCGAGAAATAGTCCCTAATGAGGCAGAGAGATGCAAGAGATTTGAGGAAGGACCCAATGATAATATTAAAGTAATGATTACAGCCTTAGGGATTATAGAGTTTGCCAAGTTAGTGGAAGCTGCACTAAAGGTTGAAAAAGTTAGAATGAATGAGCAGAACAGAAGGGATAGACAGCAAAAAAGAGGTCAGGGTTAGACCGGTACATCTTCTGCCCTTAGTAAGAAATTCAGAGGTTCGCCTACTCAGAGTTTCAGTAGAGCTCCAAGTCAGTGTCAGTCACAGAGGCCCAAATCTCAGTTCGCACCAAGGAGAGGCCAGTCCACCCCTTCAATGGCTAGCTCTCCAGGGACAGGGTATAGGGGACCAGCCCCTACAGTATCTATTGCTTACCCACATTGCCAAAAATGGCATAAGGGTGAATGTTGGAGGATGATAGGTGCTTATTTACGGTGTGGATCTACAGACCACCTAGTCCGAGATTATCCTCGCAGAACTGCTACATCCACTCCGGTATCAATTGATAGGCCTGCCCCTCCAGCTCCAAAGGGTAGAAAGCCGGGTAAGGCTAAGGCAGCCTACTTCACAGAAACCTGTATTAGATTTGTGGAGAGAGCAGAAGGTAGAAAACCAGCTAGAGCCTATGCTATAAGGGCACAGGAGGAACAGGATGCTCTAGATGTCATCAAGGGTACGTTCCTCCTCTATAATACTTTTGTGCATGCATTAGTGGATCCTAGATCTACTCATTCATATATTTGTATCAAGCTGCCTGTAGAAAAGGGAATACCAGTAGAGGAAAGTGACCAAGACATCCTGGCCATAAATCCGTTAGGCCACAGTGTGGTAGTAAACAAGGTGTATAAGGGCTGTCCATTGAAGATTCAAGGGAAAGAGTTCTCAGCAGACTTACTCGAACTGCCTTTCCATGAGTTTGATGTGCTTTTGGGAATGGACTGGTTATCCCATCATCAGGCAATAGTAGATTGTAAATTGAAGAGAATCTCTCTGAAAACTGCTAAGAATGAAGAAATAACAGTTGTGGGTGAAAGGATAGATTTCTTGTCCAATGTCATATCAGCTACAGTTGTAAGGAGATGGTTGAGAAAAGGGTGTGAAGCCTATCTGGCACACGTGGTTGACACTAGGCAGGGTAAACTTAACTTGTTTGACATACCCATAGTAAGGGATTTCTCTGAGGTATTTCCTGAGGAATTGCCTAGTTTGCCACCAGAAAGGGAAGTTGAATTTGCCATTGAGATTATGCCGGGTGCAGCTCCAATTTCAATTGCTCCGTATAGGATGGCACCTGCTGAATTAAAAGAGTTGAAAATCCAGCTACAAGAATTACGAGACAAGGGGTTCATACGCCCTAGTGTGTCACTATGGGGAGCTCCGGTACTGTTTGTAAAGAAGAAAGATGGGACACTGAGGTTATGTGTTGACTACCGGTAGTTAAACAGAGTAACAGTGAAGAACAAGTATCCATTGCCTAGAATTGACGATCTATTTGATCAGTTGAAGGCAGCCGGTGTGTTTTCTAAGATTGATCTCAAATCAGGGTATCATCAGCTAAGGGTTAAGGATGCAGATGTGCCTAAGACTGCATTTAGAACCCGGTATGGGCATTATGAATTCCTGGTGATGCCATTTGGGTTAACAAACGCTCCAGTAGCATTCATGGACCTTATGAACCGTATCTTCCATCCATACTTAGATCAGTTCGTAGTAGTCTTCATTGATGACATCCTCGTGTATTCCAAGGATAAAGCAGAACATGATGAGCATTTGAGAATTATTCTGCAGACTCTAAAAGAGAAGAAACTATATGCTAAATTGTTCAATTGTGAGTTCTGGTTGAATGAGATTACATTCCTTAGACATGTAGTATCAGCTGAAGGAATTAGAGTGGATCCCAAAAAGATTGAAGCAGTGATGGAGTGGAAGCCTCCTAGAAATACAACTGAGATTAGAAGTTTCTTGGGGTTAGCTGTATATTATAGAAGATTTGTAAAGAGATTTTCCCTGATAGCTGCTCCAATTACCAAATTACTACACAAGAATATGAAATTTGACTGGAATGACAAGTGTCAAGCCAGTTTTGAGAGGCTGAAGGGTATGTTAACAGAGGCACCAGTGTTAACACAGCCAATGTCTAGAAAAGTCTTTGTAGTCTATAGTGATACCTCACATAATGGGTTAGGGTGTGTATTAATGCAAGAAGGGAAAGTGGTCGCATATGCTTCTAGGTAGTTAAGGCCACATGAAAAGAATTACCCTACTCATGATTTAGAGTTAGCAGCAATTATCTTCGCATTGAAGATATGGAGGCATTACTTGTATGGAGAAAAATGCTACATATAGACAGACCATAAGAGTCTGAAGTATCTGCCAACCCAGAAGGAACTTAATTTGAGACAGATTCGATGGATTGAATTCCTGAAAGATTATGATTGTGTGATTGACTACCACCCTAGGAAGGCAAATGTAGTCGCTGATGCTTTAAGCAGAAAATCTATTGTAGCATTAAGATCTCTGAATGCCCAACTGTCCTTAATTCATGATGGAGTTATTTTGGCTGAGTAGCAAGTTAAGCCGAATCTGTTACAACAGATACAGGATGGGCAGAAGAAAGATGAGAAATTAATGGCTGTTATGGGCAAAATCACTGAAGAAAAGGAAACTGAATATGAAGTGAAAGAAAATGGGTGCTTGTACTATAAAGAAAGAGTGTGTGTACCAGATGAAAAGAGTTGAAAACCAGTATTCTGAGAGAAGCACATAACAGTGTGTATGCTATGCACCTAGGAAGCACAAAAATATACCATGACCTGAAACTCCAATACTGGTGGCCAAGTATGAAGAAGGACGTAGTTAACTATGTAACTAGATGCTTTACATGTCAGCAAGTCAAAGTAGAACATCAAGTTCCATCAGGTTTGTTACAGCCCATAAACATACCTGAATGGAAATGGGACTGAGTCACTATGGACTTTGTCAGTGGTCTATCTCTCACTCAGAAGAAGCATGATGCAGTATGGGTGATTGTGGATAGGTTGACTAAATCAGCACATTTTCTGCCAGTTCTCTGACTACTCACTAGAAAAGCTAGCAGAATTATACATCAATGAGATAGTTAGACTACATGGAATTCCGCTTTCCATTATATCTGATAGAGACCCGAGGTTTACATATAGATTTTGGAAGAAATTACAAGAGTCCTTGGGCACACAACTCCATTTTAGTATGGCTTTTCATCCTCAGATGGATGGACAGTCAGAGAGAATAATCCAGGTAAATTTTGAAACTCATTGAGTTATTGTAAACAATAATTAAACTGATAATGATAATAATAACCGAACATATGTGATAGGTCCTCGAGGATATGCTGAGAATTTGTGTTATTGAGTTTGAGGAAAGTTGGGACAGATACCTTCCACTGGCAGAATTTGCATACAACAATAGCTATCAAGCTAGCATACAAATGGCACCCTATGAAGACTATATGGGAGAAAATGCAGAACAACTGTATGTTGGACTGAATTGGGTGAAGATAAGCTAGTAAGGCCAGACCTAATAAAACAGACAGAGGAAAAGGTGAAACTAATAAAGGCCAATTTGAAAGTTGCCTCAGACCGACAGAAATCTTATACTGACTTGAGGAGAAAGGACATTGAGTATGAAGTTGGCAAGAAGGTATTTCTCAAAGTATCACGATGGAAGAAAGTGTTGAGATTCGAAAAAAAAAAAGAAAAAATTAAGCCCTAGGTTCATTGGCCCATATGAAGTTATTGAACATGTGGGACCAGTAGCCTACATATTAGCCTTACCACCTGAGCTAGACAAGATACATAATGAGTTCCATGTCTCAATGCTCAGAAGATACAGATCAGATTCGTCACATGTCATCTCAGCAGAAGAAATTGTGATACAACCTGACCTGACATATGAAGAAGAACCGATTAAAATATTGGCACGAGAGGTAAAAGAGCTCAGAAACAAGACAATTCCACTAGTGAAAATCCTATGGAGACACCACAACATGGAAGAGGCAACATGGGAGAGTGAGGAGACAATGAGGCAACAGTTCCCTCAGCTCTTCACACCAGGTAAATTTCAAGGACGAAATTTTTATTTAAAGGGGAAGAGTTATAACATCCCCACCGTATGTATTCTTTACGTTCTGTTGCTCTAGTCGCCAAATAACAGTCCAGGCAAGTCAGGATGTCTGGAACTACACTTCGGTGATTGTGAATAGACATATAATGATGAAATAAATAAAAAGAAAAATACAAGAAAAATCAAAGAAAAGTGAAAGAGAGAAAATGAAGCTAAGTTAAACGAGCCGGCACCGCAGCGATGGGTGACTGCACCGGGAAGGCAGTTGCCGCCCCTAGGGCTGTGGGGAAACCTCGAAATTAAATTTTGGGACATAAGTAAAGATCTATTGAAATATAATTGACACTAGAATTATCAAAGAAAAATTAATAAATGAGTACAAAGAAAAAAATGAAAAATCGAGAAATAGACAAAAACCGGTGTTATCGAAAAATGAGAAATATAACCCAAAGTGGGCTATTTTGGTCATTTGACACCAATAGCTGCCTTTTGACCTCAATTTCCATTAAGAATAAATGATATTACACTTTATAAATGATATGAAAAAATAAAATAGGATACAATGTGTAAATAGTAAAAGAATGGAGCTAAATGAGCAAATAAGGAAACTTTAATTATTTAACCATTAAACTATTACCTAGTGGGGCACTAACTCCAGCCATGGGACACTTATCTAAGCCTTGGGACAGCTGATTCATCTTCTTCTTCATCCCACTTCACCTTGCCGAAATGAAGTTCACCATGGAAACCACTATGGCTGCCCCACATGCAACCTTCATGGGTGCATGATTAAGCTACTATTTCTACTTAGTTCCTTCATTAAATCTTGCCTACTTACCTTGGGGAAGATATTGGCAACAAGAAAAACAAGAGTTGGTGAAGTTTTGATAAGCTTCAAAAGTGGTAAGTGTCCAAAACCTCTCCCTTGCTTTAGTAAACCTTGTGTTTAGGTTGAGGTGAGTCTTTTGGTGAAGAAAAATGAAGAAAACATTGAGAAATGAAATGGTCCATTTTTGGCAGCCATGAATATGTGTTGTATTTAAATTTTTCTTACCTCTAAAGGATGAAAATTAAGGTTGATTAACTCAAATGGAAGATGTAGTAAGTTAAAATCTAAGTATGTGCATGTAGTACTTGAATTAAGGTTGGGAAATGGAACCTTAACTTTGACCAAACTGCCATGTTTGGCAGCCCATAATAGTATGAATTTGTGTGTGAATATGAAGTTTGTTAATGAAATATGATAGTGTTAAATTGTGGGCAGCATGTGTAAGTGATATTGAAGTATGAGTATGTTGAAGTGTATTTGTAATATTGACATTGAGATATGTTGAATTTTGGTGGAAGTGAATGTTGAACTTAATGGTGAATTGTGTGCATTGAGCACTTGAATGTTCTGCCCAAAATTGTTGCTGGAATTGTGTACAATATATATATGGAAGTTTCATTGATTGAATATTGAAGTAATGAGGAGGAGAAGGAATATCAAATTGGAAGTGTATGTGCTTTGTGCAGGTTGTGTATTGATGGTAGTACCTAAATTAGGTAATAAATGCCAAACTGTAAACCTAATTGGTATGAGGCCAATGGGGGGTGAAATTAGACACCAAATAGGCCAACTTTCATGCAGAAATGTTGCCAAAATTCTGCCTAGAAACAGATCTTAAAAATGACCAAATCCTGAATAGCAACCTTGCAACCTAGATTTTTGACCATATGAACAGTAATCATTAGGATGACCATAACTCACTCAAAACAGCTCCAATTGACTTGAAATTTTTACCATGGATAGCTTAGACATAGAGCTACAATTCTTATGCAGACACTAAAGCCCAGAATGACCAGAACCAAGTCATATAGCTTGCACAAGTTCGGGTACCAAAACTGTCAGAACTAAAAGTAACCTAAAATCGACCACATTTTGCACTAAAGGTGCAATCTGTCCAGCTTTAGTAAATTGATCATATCTTGGTCTATACAACTCAGAATGACCTGAAATTTGCCCCGCGTGCAATAAGACATAGAGCTACAATTTTGCTTCTTTGACCAGAAGCTAAAATCCAAGAGAAATAGGACCTTAAGCTAGACCAATCTAGCATACCAAAAATTGAGAATTTGACATTTACATACAATGATGCTTGAAGCAATTTGGCAATGAATGCCAACTTGTAAAAATAGTAAATTGCACTATATTGGTAGCATATTGAATTACAATATGTGACATGTTGATGCTAAAAACAACTTATCCATAGTACCTAAAAAGGTCAACATATGCATTGACTTATGAATTACATAATAGTTAGCAAACCATAAAAAATTTGAAGAATTAAACAATTAATTTATAATGTGCCCTAGTTTTCCTAGTTGACTAGTTTAGATAGGTTGGCATGCCAATAGGATTCTGACAGCTGTTCTATAGATGGCTTCATGCCATACTGTGTTTTTACGGCTTATTATGCCACACTGTGACTTTAATAGCCTACGGCTATACATATTGTGTATTTATTATTGGCTTATCGCCAGATTGACTATATGGCTTTTTAGCCACAGTATTTGCACACCGGGAGACACTTTGTGACCGATGGTGTGATGGCCCGAGGTAGTAGGCACCTAGTACCAATATATCTGTTTATCCAGTCTGGTCAGTATATAGGCTACACGGGCAGTAATTCAAGTATTATTAAATTCAAATAGCTAAATGCAGTCTACTGACATACAGTACTACAAAAAAATTAGCAGATATTGTAATGTTAGCAAATAAAGGTAGAATCAACAATTGTAAAGAATACGATGTCATAAATTCATTTACTATATTTTAGTGTATATTTCTTTATATTTGGCACCACTAAGCAAAATTGCTTAGCGCATTGCTTTTGTAACGTGTAGGTATTGGAGACACAGCTGGGGAGCCCAGTAGACCTACGACCGGGTGAGACATCAGATCTGCATAGGAGTTCAGAGTCATATGCACTGCATTGCATACATGGTAGGACTTAGGATATCTTGTATTTTGTACTTTTATTGTATTTTTGAAATTCGGCCCTGTATTTAGTAATATTATGAAAGCTCTAAAGTTTGTAATATTTTGTACATATTAAATAACATGAAGATTTTCTGGACATATTTAAATTATTAAGGACTGTATTATGGAACTGTTTAATAACTGTAAAAGTCTATTAACTTTACTGAGAAATAGAGACTGTGAAATATTTGAGATTTAGATATTATCATATTAAATTGTTTCCAACAGGTTTGGAAGGACAGTTTGTCCGAAATACAGACGGCACCTTGCAAAATTTTTATTACCAATCTTGAAACACTGATTTTATCAAAGTATGAAAATAATATCAGCATGATATGAATATTACATAAAAGACTTCTTAAAATCAAATTGAGCTCAGGAAATGAGATAATTACAAACTAGGTGCTCCGGCACGCCGTGTAGCACGCCTTGCTCGGCTACACTATAGACGGGTGAGGGGTGTTACATTATTCCTCGCTGAGTTCAGGAAGAAGTATGTGGAAAATGTGTATCTAGAAAATAAAAGAAGTGACTTTATAAGCTTGAGGCAGAGACAACTGACTGTAGCAGAATATGAACGGGAATTTGTAAGACTGAGTAGGTATGGGAGAGAGATAGTCCCTACCGAAGCAAAGAGGTGCAAAAAGTTTGAAGAGGGGCTAAATGACAACATTGAAATAATGATCACTACCTTGGGGATTATGGACTTCACCAAATTAGTGAAAGTTGTTTTAAAGGTTGAGAAAGTCAGAATAAATGAGTAAAACAGAAGGGAGAGACAGCAGAAGAGGGGTCCAGGTCAGTCCAGTTCATCCTCTACACCTGGGAAGAAATTTAAAGGTCTACCTGCTCAAAATTCAGGTCAGCCTCAAGGTCAGGGTCAGTCCCAGGGGCCCAGACCACAGTTCGCACCTAGGAGAAGCCAGTCCACCCCATCAGTCCCATCATCTTTTGCCTATCCACACTACCTGAAGTGGCATAAGGGGGAGTGTTGGAGAGTGATGGGTGCTTGCCTAAGGTGTGGGTCTACAGAGTATCAGCTAAGAAACTGTCCATGCAGAACTGCTACAACTGCTCTAACACAAGCAGACAGGCCTGCCTCTGCACCTCAAAGGGGTAGAAGGCCCGATAAATATGAGGCAGCTAGTCCATCACAGAGACCTGAATCTGAGACAGCTCAGAGGCCAGAGGCTAGAGTACCTGCCAGGGCTTATGCCATGAGAGCTCAGGAGGAGCAAGATGCCCTAGATGTCATCAGGGGTACATTTTCCCCTTACAACATCTCTGTACATGCATTGGTGGATCCAGGATCTACCCATTCATATATCTGCATCAAGCTACCTGTAGAAAGGGAGATACTAGTAGAGGAGAGTGACCAAGACATTTTAGTCACTCATCCATTAGTCCACAGTGTGGTAGTGAATAAGGTGTACAAAGGTTGCCCGTTAAGGATTTAGGGGTATGAATTCTCAGCAGACTTGATTGAATTGCCTTTCCATGAGTTTGATGTGATTTTAGGAATGGAGTAGTTGTCACGTCATCAGGCAATGGTTGACTATAAATTGAAGAGGATTTCTTTGAGAACTCCTGAGGGAAATGAGATCACAGTTGTGGAGGAAAGGACAGATTTCTTGTCCAATGTCATCTTAGCTACTACTGCAAGAAAATTGATGAGAAAGGGCTGTGAAGCCTACCTAGCACACATAGTTGATACTAGGCAGGTTAAGCCAAACTTGTGTGATATACCCATAGTAAGAGACTTCCCAGATGTGTTTGCTGAAGAATTGCCTGGGTTACCACCAGAAAGGGAAGTCGAATTTGCTATTGAGGTACTGTCGGGTACAACACCAATTTCCATTGCTCCTTACAGGATGGCACCCACAGAATTGAAGGAGCTAAAAATCCAGTTGTAGGAGTTACTGGACAAGGGGTTTATACGCCCCAGTGTGTCACCATGGGGAGCTCCAGTGCTATTTGTAAAGAAAAATGATGGGACTTTAAGGCTATGCATTAATTATCAGCAGTTAAATAAAGTGACTATGAAGAATAAATATCTGTTGCCTAAAATTGATGATCTGTTTGATCAGTTGAAGGGAGTAGGAGTATTTTCCAAAATTGATCTCAGATTAGGGTATCATCAGCTAAGGGTAAAGGATACAAATGTGCCAAGGATTGCATTCAGAACCCGGTATGGGCATTATAAGTTTCTAGTAATGCCTTTTGGCCTAACAAATGCACCAGCAACATTCATGGACCTTATGAACCGTATCTTCCATCCATATCTAGATCGATTTGTAGTGATCTTTATTGATGACATTCTCGTGTATTCCAAGACTAAGGCAGAACATGATGAGCATTTGAGGATTGTTCAGCAAACCTTGAGAGAAAAGAAGCTATATGTTAAGCTGTCCAAATGTGACTTCTGGTTGGGTGAAATTGCATTCCTTGGACACACAGTATCAGCTGATGTAACACCCTTTACCCGTCTACAGTGTAGCCGAGTGAGGAGTGCTACATTCGGTGCCGGAGCACCCTAACTTATCTTACTTTATTTCTTTAAAAATATTGAACTCGTTATATTTTAATATCAATTATTTTTCTATGGAGAAACCAGTGGAGTTTTTCCTATTTTATTATCGTTTAACGTGATTTACTATTCACCTGCTTGAAATTTTTGATAACATATTTTCAATGAAAATCTCATTCATACTCATCATAGTCATCTCACATTCAATTCTTGCAAATCACATACTTATTTGTACAAATTCATTCATTTCCATACATATTCATTAATTTACATAATTTCATAATTTACATGATATATAAATTAATTACATATAAACTAATCTATTTATTAATTTACATCACATAAATATTACTTATAAATTCTTAGTTTACATTACAACATATAAAATATTTTTACATACAAAATACATAATGTGATCTACATGGGCCGTAGCTATATGCATTGCTGAGGAGGTGACAACCTTAAACACTTCTGACACTTCTGCAAATCTGGATTTCAAAATCCCAGTCTAATATCCTCTGGGCTTTATCTTCAATACCTGCGCAAGGAAACAAATCTATCGCGCTAAGCATTGCTGCTTAGTGGTGTGATAATATGACAAAGAAAATAATATACAAATAAAGAAAGAAATGGATTATACTTTGGATACTCTGGAATTTAATATAATACTTATAATATCAACTATCTTTCGTTTTAATTTATTCCTCTTAAGAAGGAATTTATTCCTAAATTTACAGTAGTAATATACTTATATCTCTTTTGCAAATCCTTTTATCATTTCATTCAATACTTTCTAGGTTATTGTAGATTATTTCATAATAATTAAATTTTAATATCTTTCCAATTCATTTCAATTCTTTCTACTAAATAACTAATCTAATTTATTTTAAATATTTTTACTCTTTTATTTGATTGCTAATATTTTTAGTGGCTATTATTCTTAACTCATTTCAATAAATTTCACTGCCCAACTAACCTATGACAGGCTGACTAAACTGGATAACGGGTCGTTGACACTGGACATCGCAGTGCCTTGGGCCATCATACCATGGGACATGAAATGCAGAACGTCAACCACGTATGCAGTCAGAATGGCTAAAAAGCTATGATAACATATCAGTATGGCTAAAAGCCATGATAACATATAATCGGGCATAAAAGCCATGAGTGTGGGCATAAAACCATGAATAAAGGCATAAAGTCTTACGCATTACTGCTAAAACAATACCCTATTGGCATGCCAATCTATCCAATCTGACACATGTGTCTAGGCAATACATGGGCACATAGTACCATTAAATGTTAACATATTGTGTTTTATGACTTCATTATTTCATGACAAATTCCATAATTTATACATTCATTTGATCATTCATATGATCGCAATTCACATCAATTATCCTTCTATACCATTGTACTCAAAATATTAGTCCTTTCTACAATAATGAGAACTAATGTCTCATTCATACATTAATATGATTCATTTATTCATTCATTATGTCATTCATATTGATCAAAATTTATAACAATTATTTCATTAATCACATTATCTATATTAACCATCCTAATAGTTTTTCTAATTTATTATGTCATTTCCTATATCATTGGGGTTACTATTCACATTACCATTTCCCTTCAAAAATTGACTTTCTCTTATATAATACTTATATGAGTTCTAACCACATGAAATTTCCACATTTTGGTTCACAAAAGTGTTGGCATTAGTTGCCAATCAATACTTCTAACCAATAGGAAATAAATCAAAAATTTCAATTTTGGGTGCTAGAGTTTACTGTTCCATTAGGCAATTCTACTGTGAGAATTTAACCAAATGTTCTTAATCAAAGTTGTTTCTTATTTTGTTTAGTTAAATTTCCCTTTTTGAATCACTTCATTTGGAGTTTTATAGCTCAAGTTATGGCTATTTTACCATAACTGGCCGGATTGACCTGTACCCAGAATTCTGGGCAGTCTTGGTTCTACCAGATTTGGTAGCTCAATTTTGGCTAGTGATTTCATTTGGTTAAGTATAGAATTTGAGTTTGTGTTCTACATAAAAGTTTTTCTAAATTGTCTAAGCTTTCTATTGATATAAAATTTAGGTCATTTAGACATTTCTACACTAAGTTATGGGCAAATGAACAAACACTGTTTATTTGGTCACTTTTACCAGGTCCAGAATTAGTTACCCAGATTTGGCTAATTTTTAGGTCATCCTAAGTTTGTTTTCTGGGTAAGGTTGCTTCATCAAAGTTGTGTCAAATTGTTTTAGGTTTCATCTCCAATTGGTCTCATACTAATTGGAGTAACACAACTCTACTTATGGCTTAAAAACCACACAGGACTCAAGGTCTAGAAAATCCTGCATAAACACAACACTACCAATACCACCATTCCACACTACTACCAACCTCAAATCACATTCTGTGCACTTCAAATAGTCCATAATTAATCTCAACAACATCAATTTATTAACATATCATCAAATTCCCAATTTCATACTAAACCCTAACTTATAACTTTTGTAAATCTCATGCAATACATATACAACATCATCTAACTCAACATACACATCAATTAACATTAATCTACAAATTTAATTGAAACTAAACCTTCAAAACCCTAACCCTCTCATGGCTACCAAAAATCAGGAGTTGCCCTAAAATGCACATATTTGATCAATTTCTCAATTTCCTAGCATAATTCATGAGACTAACACAAAATCTAAAGAAAAGAAGAAGGATTAAGCACTAACCCTTGTGTGAGCAGAATTTTCCCTCATCCAATCTTAAATTTTCCTTCACTTTTTTGGCTTTTCTTGGCCGCCAAACACTTTTCCCAAGAGGTGTAGACAAGTTTTAATAAAAGATGCTTAGGGTTTAGCAGTGAGATTCATGGGAAATGGAAGAGAGTGATGAAAGAAAATGTTTATGGAGGAGAGAGAGACATTTTCGGCTTGTTTGGGTTAAGGTAGAAGACAACTGAATTTTATTGGTATTTATCCCATTTTATTTGTTTTAAATATGCTTGTTGAAATTTGATTAGTTGGAGAATGTTAAATGACATCATCTTATGTCATAATTAGGTTTTTATTTCTGTTTTCTTCTTCTTTCTTTTCTACTCATTTTGAATTAAATTTTTAGCAATATTTATTCATATTTTATGTCATAATAATTATTTATTTAACAGGAAAAGTTGGCCAAAAATCATCTCTGAAGGCCAAATGGCCAAAATGCCCTCCGTTTGGCTTATTGAGCTAAAATCGTCTATACTGATCTAAAAATTTTTCTAAGCATTTTCTTGGCATTCTAATGCCATCGAAACCTCAATGACTCTTCTCTAGAGTCCCAAAAATTATTTCATGAATTTCCTCTTGGGTTTAGGGCTCCTAGCTACGAGGACCGCAACTTCCCACTAGGTTATCCATCGCTAGGGCACCGGCTCATTTAACTTAGTTGTATTTTATTTCTAAAATTTTTCCTAAATTTTTCTTACCTTTATTTGGGTTATTTATGACTCCTTACTCTAGTCTAAATATTTTTCTAGACGTTCTAGCTGTTAGTAGTATGCCCTAGAGCATATCATTTAGTATGTATCTTGTACATATTTTTAATAATAAAAGGCATTTCCACTTTTCCGTTTACATAATATATTTATGTGTAATAGAAAAGGTCCATTGATATTTTGTTAGAAATATTATTCTTAAGTTGTTAAGAATATGAGTGACAATATTTCTAGCACAAAGTATCATAAATAGGTTCACAATCGAGGATACTTCATAATAAGGACATGACTTATCCAGAAAGATTGTATTCATGTTTGTTCCCAAGTTATTTATATGAGATATAAATAAGATGGAATGGTGAGTCTCATGCCATATAACAAACATGATAGGCACTTATAAATGATAAGTAGGCCGAACCAGTGACACTTATGACAAGCACATGGAGTTTACTCTTGTCAATGTTTTGTCATAAATCATATCAGTGCATATAATCTTTAGAACTGAGATAGCACAGTTATCTTGTATATAGGTAGTTTGAGTTTGATACTGCTTTCATACTTGTACTATGTATGGGTATATGGGCATGTGTTGGCTCCTGCTAGTTATATATGGAGGTAGGTGTTGATCAAGAAGGAATCTGTTCCTCTAAGTAAATAGAGATAAAATCCTATGTTCATTTAATTATTCTTGATGTTTCAAGTTCTGGCAGACAGATAGATTTATTGAGAAAAGAGTTTACGATGAGAAAAATCTTTTAATCAAGAACTGGAATTAAAAGAGAACATAATATTCTTAGCAAATGGAGTTTGACATAAACCATGACTCGGCTTGAGTTGGGATTTTTATGTGAGAGATTCTAGTGCATGGTAACATATGATTATAGGTTCATTTAAGGTAAACCTTATTACTAATTGGGTGGCCATGGCATGCTATGCTAGGTGTTAACCATGGTCTATGAGGTTCATAAAATGATTTAGAGAAATCATTTATGGTAAGAAAGAGTTTTGATGATATTAAGAGTTGATATCATGTCTCATTGCCAATTAGTGATGAGCCTAGTAAGTCACACACATACACAAGTTATCACCTATTTAAATATGATTTAATTAATTAATTAAAGAGCTTAATTGATTAATTAAATAGATTTGTTTGCAATTAAATTGCAAAGTCCCTAGCATGACTTGAAACCAAATCTAGATTATTGGATGTGTAGTATAAATTAAATTTATATTTAAAGTGTTTAAATATGAATTTAATTGATGAGAAATTAATTAATAGAGATTAATTAATTAATTTATATTTGATATAAATTAATTAGAAGAAGAAAATAATTATTTTGGGTTAAGAACTCAAAATTAAGACACGAGGGCATTTTGGTCATTTCACGATTGTGACACGTGGCACCATGAGATGGTGACACATGGCATAACACATAAGCTTGCCAAATGTTTTTTTAATCATGTAAGATGATTAAAATCAAGATTAAATATAGGTTTGACACTTGGCACAATGTGATTGGGTCACTTAAACCTAGAGCTAATCAAAAGGTGACATGTGGCTAGGGTTTAATGTGTTAACCTAGCTATTTAAGTGTGGTTATGAAAAGAAAACATAACCAGCAGCCTCTCCTCTCAATTGTCACGCCACTTTGAGCCTCTCCAGCTATTTCTCTTCATCTCTCATCAATTCAAAGAGATTAGCCATCAATCTCTTGAATTAAGAACACTAGAAATTGTTTCTAGTGTCCTGTTTACATCTCTAATCTCTTAAAAGGAAGAACTTGAATTTCTAATTAATAGAAAAGGCTTTAGAAGCTGTTCAAGGGCTGCCATAGGTGTTCTTGGTGTGGACAAGCTAGAGGGACAACATCTGGTGTCCTGAAGACGAATCTCAAAGGCGCAGACACGCTGCAGCACATCAAGAGGTTAGTGTAATCGTTCTTGATTTAATCTAGGGTTCTAAAATTAATCTGATTAATTTTAAAATCTTAAATGGCAAATACAGATTCAAAAACATATTAAAAGAGTTTTAATATGTTGTTTATCATTGAAATCAAATAGATAAAAATAAATCTTGCATGGTGCATGTGACCCTAGGTGAAAATTTTTGAATTCAATGGTATAATCTTGTGTTTTTCATGCTTCCGTTCCTTCACTAGCTATCCAGACTGACACGGGTCACCAGAACAGTAGAATATACGGAATTGCTACAGTGAGGGTGTTACATCTGATGGGATTAGAGTGGATCCCAAGAAGATAGAAGTAGCGATAGAGTGGAAACCTCTCAGAAATACAACTAAGGTCAGAAGTTTCTTGGGACTAGTTGGGTATTATAGAAGATTTGTGAAGGGTTTCTCTTTAATAGCTACTCTAATGACCAAGTTGTTACATAAGAATGTTAGATTTGACTGGAACAACAAGTGTCAAGCCAGTTTTGAAAGACTGAAGGCTGTATTGACAGAAGCACAAGTGTTAACACAGCCAGTGTTAGGAAAGGACTTTATGGTCTACAGTGATGCCTCGCATAATGGGTTAGGGTGTGTATTGATGCAAGAGGGAAAGGTGGTCGACTATGCTTCCAGGCAACTAAGGCCACATGAACAGAACTACCCTACCCATGATCTACAACTTACAGCAATTATCTTCGCACTGAAGATATGGAGGCACTACCTGTATGGTGAGAAGTGCTACATTTACACAGACCACAAAAGTCTGAAAAACTTGCCAACCTAGAAGGAGCTCAACCTTAGACAGAGGCGATGGACTGAATGATTATAACTGTGTGACTGATTATCATCCTGGGAAGGTAAACGTAGTTGCTGATGCTTTGAGCAAAAAGTCCATCACATCCTTGAGATCTTTGAATGTCCATCTATCCTTAGCTCGAGATGGAGCTATTTTGGCTGAGTTGCAAGTGAAGCCAAACCTGCTACAGTAGATTCTAGATGGGCAGAAGATAGATGAAAAGCTAACAGTTATTATGGGCAAAATCCCAGAAGGGAAGGAAACTGACTATGTGATAAAAGCAGACGAGTGCCTGTACTACAAAAGAAGAGTATGTGTACCAGATGATGGGAAATTGAAAGCTAGTATTCTGAAAGAGGCACACACTAGTGTTTATGCTATGCACCCAGAAAACACAAATATGTATCATTACTTAAAGCTTCATTATTGGTGGCCTGGTATGAAGAAGGACATAGCTGATTATGTGACTAAATGCCTGGCATGTCAGCAAGTTAAGGCAGAACATCAAGTTCCATCAGGTTTGCTACAACCTATAAGCACACCTGAATGGAAATGGGATCGGGTCACTATGGACTTTGTAAGTGGTCTACCTCTCACTCAAAAAAAGCATGATGTAGTATGGGTGATAGTGGATAGATTAACGAAGTCAGCACACTTTCTACCAATTAGGACTGACTACTCACTGGAGAAGCTAGCAGAATTGTACATCAATGTAAGGACATACTTAACACCTAGCAGTGCATCATCAGGTGCTAGTGGATTTCTTAATGATGAAGAGATTATTTTAAATCTCTCCCAAGACAAGATCTTTAAAATGAATAGGGGCCCTAAAATCTCCTTTATAATACCCATATGTTCGGTAGTACGTTCTACTGTTCTGGTGACCAGTGTCGGTCCGGACAGTTAGGATGCCTAGAACTACATCTAAATGTTAGTAAGGAGACATAAAATAATGAAATATAAGAAAGGAAATACAAGAAAAATTAAGAAAAAATAATAGCAATGAAATGTAACCAAGTTAAACGAGCCAAAAACCGTAGCGATGGGTGACTGCACCAGGAAGTTGCGGTGAGGACCGTTTACTAGCCCTGGACTGCGGGGAACCCTGGGAAATATTTTTAAGGCTTAAATAAACATATATTGAAGCATAAATGACATTAGAAATATCAAAGAAAAATTAAGTAATTAGTACAAAGAAAAACGAGAAATCGAGAAATCGATAAAAATCGGTGCTACCGAAAAATCGGGAATACAACCCGAAGAGAGGCATTTTGGCCATTTGACACCTAAAGTCAACTTTTGACCTAAATGTCCATTAAAAATAAGTAGTGTTGAATTTTGAAAATGTCATGAAAATAAGAAAATTTACATATAATGCAAATAGTGAAAATTGGGGCGTAACTGCAATTAGGGGAAGATTTGCATTTTTTAAATGATAAGTAGGAGATCGTGGAGCACTATGGACAGATTAAAAACACTAAGGGACAAGTGTATCACTATTTCATTTCCTTCTTCCTCTCAAATCTTCAAGTGGCTGAATCCTTTTCTTCTCTCAAATTCATCCATGGCCGTCCATGGCCAAACTCTCTCTTACCATGATCCAAGCCAATTTTCTTCCATTATCCTTCACTAAAGTTGTTCTATACAGCTTGGGCAACATTTTGGGAGCAAGAAAGGAAAGTTTTGGTGGAGTTTTGAAGAAGTTCAAAAGTGGTAAATGTGTATTTTTCAATCTTGTTTCATTAAATTTTGAGTGGATGTTGTGGTGAGTGGTTTTGTGGAAGAAGTTTTGAAGTTTGATGATTTATTGGTGGTACACCATTTTGGCAGCCATGGAAACTTACTATTTGTTGTTTGTTTTCACTTGTAAATGGTTGTTTAAGATGTTGGTATAGGTGTTTATGTGTATAGAAATAATTTAGATAATGTATACTAAGTGTATGTGTGATAGAGCACTTGGTTTTGGAAGCTTGGAAGCTATTTGAAGGAGATGTGTAATTTGGCAACTTTTAAAGTGTAGTTAAAATGTGTTGTTTCATGGTTTGGTTTATTGAATTATGTTGTTTAGGGTGGCAGCATGTATATGTGTATAATAGATTGGAATTGGATATATAAATGGGGTATGCTCATGTGGTTAAATTGTGTAAATAGACTTTGGAAAATTCTGAGTTATAATGTGTTTGTTGAGAATGGTTACCAGCTGTCCAAAATGACCAAAATATGTTGTTAAGTGTGTTAATGGTATGGTACAAACTAGAATTGGCATGAAAGAGTTAGCTTGGTAAGTATAGAATGTGTAATTGGTAAGTGATGAAGAATGTGTAGTAGGGCAGTGTATGTTTTAGCTTAGAACCTTAAGTGTGTGACTCCAATTGGTATGAGACCAATTGGAGATGAAACTAGGCACAAAATGTGCCAACTTTCATCAAGGAAACTTACCTAAATTCTGCTTAGAAGGTGACTTTAAAAATGACCGAATCCGAATTAGTGACTTGGAAGCCTGAAAATTGACCATTTGGGCAGAAGTTAGTGTTTTGGCCATAACTCATTCAAAATAGGTCCAAATGACCTGAAATTTTTACCATGGATAGATTAGACATGGATCTACAACTCTTATGAAGAGGCCAAAACTCATAAAAGAATATAAACAAGTCAAATAGCTTGCATAAGTTCGAGTATAAAAACTGGCCGAACCAAAAGTGACCTAAAAATGACCTAAGCCTACCATTTTAGTGCATTCTGTCCAGCATTAGTAAATTGACCATATCTTGGTCTATACAACTCAGAATGACCTGAAATTTTGCCTCACGTGCAATAAGATATAGACCTACAAGTTTGTAGTTTGGATCGAAACCCGAAAACCGAGGAAACTAGATCGTTCGGCTAGGTCAAAATAGTATATCGAAATCCGGTAAATTGCAATAAAATGCAATACACTTGAAAATGAATTTGGTAACATATACCAGCACTAAAGGGCTATAAAATGTGACATATTGGTAACATTAGAATTGACTCACTTAGAGTACGTCAAGGGTCAACATTATAGGTTGACTAATGAAATGAATTGAAGAGAATAGTACCAAGAAAATTTAGATATTGGATTTTATTGTTAGAAACAATTTAACTGAGTACTGAAACACTTTAAATTGTGTGTTTCATTTGAAAAGGATATTTAAAAGCATAAGGAACATTGAGTCAAGGCCTAGGGGCGACTCAAATTAGTTTTGTGCACAATACTTTTTATATTCACTGCTTTATTAGAAACTTTATTTGGAGAAATGAGTTATGAATAATTTTTTATTGTTTTGGTTTTGGAAATTATTGTGTTGCCTACTTTGTAAATGGAAATTTTGAGATAAAATATGATTTGTGGTTTGTATGAAAAATTTAAATATGTTGATTTGGAATTGTTTTGATTCACACTTGGCATGACAATATTAATATGTTCCTCCTCCACTTGTGGGGTTGAGTTTGATATTTGATTATTTTCCTCCCTCTCTGGCTTGCTAGTCTGAGGTGAGTTTGGATGAGTACTCATTAGCTAGCTAGCCACCTCCCTCATTGATTTCGATTAGTGGGGTGAGTTTGCCTTATTGTGGTATACAACACGGCATGTTCGGAAAATTTGTGTCATGACCTAAGTTGTTTTATTGATTGGCAACACTGTGTTATTCAATTGTTTGATCAAATTTGTGTTATATGAGCTTTGAAAAATTGTGAATTATTTGGATTGTAAATCATTAATAAAAGTTTTACATACCGCATTTTAAATTGTTATTGTGCACCACTGAGTAAATTTTACTCAGCGATAGCTTTTTCATTGCTATTGCAAGTAGACAGACAGACAGAGCAGCAAAGTAGGCTGCTTGTGCTACATTTTGAGATTTCACCGGGTATATTGAGTATACCATATTTTGTAGTTTTTATTGTAATGTATTTGCACTGTATGTATATATTGTACTTGGTCTTCAGCAGTTGTAAACTAAAATTGTAAATTATTTTGATTTGTAAAAATATTGTGGTATATTTATCTTATCTCAGCTTTTGGAAACACTAGAAAATTGATTGTTGAACTGAATTGATAATGTTGAGAAATTTATTGTGTTGAATTGTTATTAGAGTTTGGGATTGAGAAAAATATTGGAAGTGCTTTTTACAGGTTTTTGAAGAACTGTTTTATTCAAAATATAGATGGCACCCTGCCAAAATTTTTAGAAAAATTATTAATACTTTAAATTTGTTATTTGGTTTCACTTCAGTAAAAGAAAATTTTTAACATCTGTCAATAGTGCTCACCACTGTAAAAAGAAGTAAAAAAAGGTTTAAAATCTCTTGTAGTGTATTTAATGAGCTATAAGTAGGTGAAGTTTGGTAATTCATTAGATATACTATGGGATCATGTTATGCCTTACGGAGGGGTAGGGTGTGACATCCTTCATTTCAGTGACAGCAACAAAACATATCTCCCGATAAAGGAAGGCTAAGCATGCTCCACCCCAACTGTATGTCGTAGCATCCCTCAAGTCCTCTAAAAAGGGTAGGAACATCAAATTGACATGCGATGTAACACCCTCGCAGTAGCCATTCCATACATTCTACTATTCCGGTGATCGGTGTCAATCCGGACAGCTAAAACGCCTGGAAAAATATTTAGATAAGAGTGAGTAGTCATAAATAACTCAAATAATAGTAAGAAAATGTGACACCCCTATGTTCGGTAGTGTGTTCTACTGTTCCGGTGGCCAGTGTCTGTCCAGACAGCTAGAATGCCTAGAACTACACTTAAATATTAGTGAGGAGACATAAAATAATGAAATACAAGAAAATAAAATACAAGAAAAACAAAGGAAAAATAATAGCAATGAAATGTGACCAAGTTAAACGAGCCGAGAACCATAGCGATGGGTGACCGCACCGAGAAGTTGCGGCGTGGACCGTTGACTAGCCCTGGACAGCGGGGAACCCTGAAAAATATTTTTAGGACTTAAATAAACGTCTATTGAAGTATAAATATCATTAGAAATATCAAAGAAAAATTAATTAATTAGTACAAAGAAAAACAAGAAATCGAGAAAACGACAAAACTCGGTGTTACCGAAAAATCGGGAATGCAACCCGAATAGGGGCATTGTGGTCATTTGACACCCCGAGTTGCCATTTGACCTAAATTTCCATTAAAAATAAATGATATTAAACTTTGAAAATACCATGAAAATTAAAATGGTGGTTCATTATGTAAATACTGAAAAAAATTAAGGTAAATGAGAGAATTTAAAAACTTGGAATAAATAACCATTTTATTTCTTTAGTGCTCCACTAACCTTAACTTTGGGACACCTTAAGGGACAATTGGAATGATGAAAATCCATCTTCAACCTCACATTGCAAAACCAACTGAATCCTTTCTCCCAAGGTCCATCCAAGGTCGTCCATGGTGAGAGCTCAAGTTCACCATGTTCTAGCCACTTTTTCCATTTGGTTCCTTCACTAAACTTGACCACCAAACCTTGGGCAGCATACTAGGAGCAAGAAAGTTAAGTTTTGGTGAGGTTTTGAAGAACTTCAGAAGTGGTAAGTGAGTGTTTTAAATTCTTGTTTCATTAAAAGTGTAACCAAGGTTGTAGACAGTTGGTTTATGAAAGAATTTTTGAAGTTTGATGTTTTAATGGAGATGTACATTTTGGCAGCCATGAAAATTCTGTATATGTAGCTTGTTTTTACTTGTTTATGGTTGTCTAAGATGTTGTTATTGATGGCAGCATGGATATGCGTATAATGGTTTGAATTTGGACATGTAAATTAGGTATGTCATGTGGTTAATTGTTATAATTTTGAGTTATAATGTGTTTGTTGAGAGTGGTTACAAGCTGCCAAAATGACAAAAAATGTGAAGTAAAGTGTGTTAATGTTATGGTACAAACCAGAATTGGCATGGAAGAGTTAATTTGGTAAGTGTTGGATGTGTAATTGGTAAGGATGAACAATGTGTAATAGGGCAGTATATGTTTTAGCTTAAAACCTTAAGTGTGTGGCTCCAATTGGCATGAGACCAATTGGAGGTGAAACTAGGCACAAAATGTGCCAACTTTCATGAAGGAAGCTTACCAAAATTTTGCCTACAAGGTAACTTGAAAATGACCAAATCCGGAATAGTAAATTGAAAGCCTGAAAATTGACCATTTGGGCAGCAGTTGGTGTTTTGGCCATGACTCACTCAAAACAGGTCCAATTGACCTGAAATTTTTATAATAAATAGTTTAGACATATACCTACAATTCTTATGAAGACACCAACACCGAGAAATGTGTTAGTAGTATGCCCTAGAGCATATCATTTAGTATGTATCTTGTACATATTTTTATTAATAAAAGGCATTTCCACTTTTCCGTTTACATAATATATTTATGTGTAATAGAAAAGGTCCATTGATATTTTGTTAGAAATATTATTCTTAAGTTGTTAAGAATATGAGTGACAATATTTCTAGCACGAAGTATCATAAATAGGTTCACAATCGAGGATACTTCATAATAAGGACATGACTTATCTAGAAAGATTGTATTCATGTTTGTTCCCAAGTTATTTATATGAGATATAAATAAGATGGAATGGTGAGTCTCATGCCATATAACAAACATGATAGGCACTTATAAATGATAAGTAGGCCGAACCAGTGACACTTATGACAAGCACATGGAGTTTATTCTTGTCAATGTTTTGTCATAAATCATATCAGTGCATATAATCTTTAGACCTGAGATAGCATGATTATCTTGTATATAGGTAGTTTGAGTTTGATATCGCTTTCATACTTGTACTGTATGGGTATATGGGCATGTGTTGGCTCCTACTAGTTATATATGGAGGTAGGTGTTGATCAAGATGGAATCTGTTCCTCTAAGTAAATAGAGATAAAATCCTATGTTCATTTAATTGTTCTTGATGTTTCAAGTTCTGCCAGACAGATAGATTTATTCGTAAAAGAGTTTCTGATGAGAAAATCTTTTTAATCAAGAACTGGAATTAAAAGAGAACATAATATTCATAGCAAATGGAGTTTGACATAAACCATGACTCCAGCTTGAGTTGGGATTTTGTAACAGAGAGATTCTAGTGCATGATGACATATGATTATAGGTTCATTTAAGGTAAACCTTATTACTAATTGGGTGGCCATGGCATGCTATGCTAGGTGTTAACCATGGTCTATGAGGTTCATAAAATGATTTAGAGAAATCATTTATGGTAAGAAAGAGTTCTAATGATATTAAGAGTTGATATCATGTCTCATTGCCAATTAGTGATGAGCCTAGTAAGTCACACACATACACAAGTTATCACCTAATTAAATATGATTTAATTAATTAATTAAAGAGTTTAATTGATTAATTAAATAGGTTTGGTTTGCAATTAGATTGCAAAGTCCCTAGCATGACTTGAAACCAAATCTAGATTATTGGATGTATAATATAAGTTAAATTTATATTTAAAGTGTTTAAATATGAATTTAATTAATGAGAAATTAATTAATAGAGATTAATTAATTAATTTATATTTGATATAAATTAATTAGAAGAAGAAAATAATTATTTTGGGTTAAGAACTCAAAATTAAGACCATGAGATGGTGACACATGGCATAACACATAAGCTTGCCAAATGTTTTTTAATCATGTAAGATGATTAAAATCAAGATTAAATATAGGTTTGACACTTGGCACAATGTGATTGGGTCACTTAAACCTAGAGCTAATCAAAGGGTGACATGTGGCAAGGGTTTAATGTGTTAACCTAGCTATTTAAGTGTTGTTATGAGAAAATAAAATATAACCAGCAGCCACACTCCTTTGTCACGCCACTTTGAGGGTTTTTATCTCTTCTTCTTCATCTCTTATCAATTCAAAGAGATTAGCCATCAATCTCTTGAATTAAGAACACTAGGAATTGTTTCTAGTGTCCTGTTTACATCACTAATCTCTTGAAAGGCAGAACTTGAATTTCTAATTAATAGAAAAGGCTTTAGAAGCTGTTTAAGGGCTGCCATAGGTGTTCTTGGTGTGGACAAGCTAGAGGGACAACATCTGGTGTCCTGAAGACGAATCTCAAAGGCGCAGACACGCTGCAGTGCATCAAGAGGTTAGTGTAATCGTTCTTGATTTAATCTGGGGTTCTAAAATTAATCTGATTAATTTTAAAATCTTAAATGGCAAATACAGATCCAAAAACATATTAAAAGAGTTTTAATATGTTGTTTATCATTGAAATGAAATAGATAAAAATAAATCTTGCATGATGCATGTGACCCTAGGTGAAAATTTTTGAATTTAATGGTATAAACTTGTGTTTTTCACGCTTCCGTTAGTGTAATCTGATTAATTTTTGAACACCATGGTGTGCATGGTTGATGAATCACAATGGTGTGCAAAGGTAAATGGATGGTGAATGTGCAATTGTTGTATGATTTAAGATCCATTTTATGTCTAATTAAATTGTTTAATTAGAATTTTTATCACACAATTAAATTATGATTCAAATCAGAATTTTAAAAATTGTTTGAATGTGATTCAAATCTGAATTTTGAAAGTTGTTTGAATGTGATTCAAATCTGAATTTTTAAAGTTGTTTGAATCATATTTAAATCTGATTTTTTAAAATTGATTGAATAAAATTCAGATCTGATTTTTTAAAAAATATTTGAATGTGATTCAAATCTGATTTTTTAAAAAATGTTTGAATGTGATTCAAATCTAAATTTTTAAAGTTGTTTGAATGTGATTCAAATCTGAATTTTTAAATTTGTTTGAATGAGATTCAAATCTGAATTTTTAAATTTATTTGAATCATATTCAAATCTGGATTTTTAAGTTGAATATGAGATATTCAATTTAATTGAAGTATGTATGTTTTATTTAATTGTTAAATAGTGATATGCATAATGGATGATCATGGACTATAAAAGACCAATGTAATTGGATTTATTTCTTTTATGTTTCTTTGGGATTGTAAATTAATTAATTTATTTTAATTTATTTTGGGCATGTATTATTAAGTTTGTAATAATTTTTGGGTTGTAATTTCATTTATTTAAGTTCTTGTAAATTCGCCTTGGTATGCCAAGGATTACTATGTAATATTGGATTGCAAGAAGTTCAAGGAGGTCAAGAGCATTGGTGGGACCAGTGGGAGGAATTCAAGATCAAGTGTTGATTATGTACTCCTTCAGCAACTCTTGTAAAATGAATGAATGAAATGCACCTAGGAATGCCCTGATTCAATTCTTGGTGGCTCAATTGAATCCCTTTAGAAAGTCCATGATCATACCATATTTATCGCTTATCCATGAATGCATGAGATGTATGGGAATGTATGCAATTATATGATATATGCATGCTAAATGGATAATGTGCAAAGTGAGACCTTAATAGTAAATAGAATGACCATAAAATCTTCCAAACAAATGATTAAGTTGGAAATGCTATAATTAAAGTAATTATAACATAGGCCCTCCATTGGGGCAATTATTTTAGGAAATTTTAAATAGTTGCATAAGATGCAATTTATTTAAGAGATTTTCTTAAGAATAATTGTTAAGCATGAGATGTTGTAAATATGTAAATGGTTTAGTGGCCAATATTGGATGTACCTGAGGACATTAAAATTATTTGCATAATTACTGGCTCAATGGGATCAACTTAACTAATGCAAGATAAGTCAATAATGGATGTACCTGAGATTTTGAGCATTAGGGGCTAGGTAAAGGATTGAACCTCACATGAGATGTGATGGGCAAAGAGTTGCTCACTTATAGTTTATTGTAATTCCAATAATGGATGTACCTGAGGATGATCAATAGAATTATAAGAATTCAATCACCCACTAGAAATCCATCCAACTATGATTTCCGTTTTCTACTTTGGAAGTGTAGGATTCGCTAAGTTAGTGGGAGGACCAATTTGATTAAAAGACCATAATCATTTTGGTTAATTACATGATACATTTACTAATTAATCTGGTTATTTTCCGCAGTTAATTTTTTGATAAAAATGAGCACAAAACAACCACCACCATCCAATATCCTTGCAAGCATACTTGATCACAATAGGTTGACAGGACCTAATCTGTATGATTGGCTAAGAAATTTGAAACTTGTCCTGAACCATGAACATATAGGATATGTTCTAGATTCAAATGTTCCTGGTCCCTTACCTCCAGAGGCCACACAAGAGGAACATGATACTTTGGACAAGTGGAAGGAGCATGATATGAGAGCTAAGTGTTACATGCTTGCTTCCATGAGTAATGAGTTACAGAAGCAACATGAGAACATGCAGAGTGCGAGTGAGATCCTCCTTCACCTGCAAGAGTTGTATGGTGAGCACAGCAGGAATGCTAGGTATGAGATATCTAGACAGCTATTCCGTATAACGATGTCTGAGGGACAGAATGTTGGGGATCATCTCCACAAGATGATTCGGCTAATTGAGCAGTTGGAACATCTTGACTTTAACATGGATTTCTAACTACAGACGGATTTGATCCTTCCGTCCCTTCCTGAGTCTTTTGGGAATTTTGTGACAAATTTCCATATGACTAAACAGGAATGCACCTTAGCTGGTTTACTCAACATGCTGGTTATTGCCCAAAAGAATATGCCAGGCAATAAAGGAAAAGAGGTAGCTTTGGTTGCATCTTCTTCTACTGGAAAGTCCAACAAGAAGAAGGGCATTAGGAAAAAGAAACCTCAGATTCCTGGTCCTTCCAAGAAAATAGCTAAACAGAAAAGGAAGACTAAAGCTGATGGAGGCAAAGGAAAGTGTTTCCACTGCCAAAAGGATGGGCACTGGAAAAGGAACTGCCCAGAGTATCTTACTTCTCTGAAGGACAAGAAGGATACACCTTCGGAAGGTATGTCCATATCTTGTTATTTAGATTCTGATGATACTCATAGTTCATCTACAGCTTGGGTTTTAGATACTGGTGCTAGTTCCTGCATATCATTAGAAATGTGAGAACTGGCATCATGCAAGATTTATATGAATGATGGTCTTTATTATTTGGATAATAATGACAAACACAAATTGAATGCAAGTGATCTAAATGAAAGCAATGCCGTGGTGAAAAACAACTCAAGTTCAAAATATATTTGGCACTTAAGGTTATGTCATGTTGCAGAAGATAGGATTACAAAATTAGAGAAAATTGGGATTCTATCCTTATTGGGCTCTGAGCCTACTCCAACTTGTGAATCTTGCCTTCAGGGCAAAATGACTAGATCACCCTTTGCTGGACAGGGGCTAAGAGTTGAAAATATTTTGGAGCTAATACATAGTGATGTATGTGGTCCATTTAAAGAAATGGCTAGAGGGGGTTTTTATTATTTTATTACCTTTACTAATGATAAATCAAGGTTTGGGTATTTGTATTTGATGAAATACAAACATGAATCTTTTGAAAAGTTCAAAGAATTTAAATCTGAAGTAGAAAATCAAACAGGAAAGAATATTAAAGCTCTTTGATCAGATCGTGGAGGTGAATATTTGAGTACTGAATTTGATGAATACTTGAGAGAGCATGGCATTGTTTCTCAGCTGACACCTCCAGGAACGCCACAGCTGAATGGTGTATCTGAAAGGAGAAATCGTACCCTATTGGATATGGTACGTAGTATGATGAGCTAAACTGATATGCCAATCTCCTTTTGGGGATTTGCATTAGAATCAGCTTTGTATATTCTGAATAGGATTCCATCAAAATCAGTTTCTTCCACACCTTATGAGATATAGCATGGAAGAAAACCAAGTCTTAAGCATGTTAAGATTTGGGGTTGTCCAGCTTATATCAAAAAGCTGAACACTGATAAATTGGAGACCAGATCAGAAAAAGGTCGATTTGTTGGATATCCAAAAGATAGTTTTGGATATTATTTTTATTTGCCTACTTCACAAAAGGTTGTGATAAGTAGAGATGCCACATTTCTTAAACAACAGTTTGTTCAAGAAGGAGGCAAAGGAAGGCAAATAGAGTTAGAATTGGAGAATTCTGACCAACCAATGCATCGATGGATATAGATCCATCTAGTCAACAAATACCCGTTGATGTAACATATACAGCTGGTACTCGTAGAACAACCAGGGTATCTCACCCACCAATGAGATATGGTTTTCTTCATGAAGAAGAACAAGAGTTGTCTACTCATGAAGAAGTAGATCATGGAGATGATCCACTTACCTATGAAGAAGCTATATCAGATATAGACTCTTCAAAATGGATTGATGCTATGAAATCCGAGATTGATTCCATGTATAAGAATCAAGTTTGGGATCTTGTTGACCCACCTGAAGGTATTATACCTATAGGGAACAAATGGGTTTTCAAGAAGAAAATTGGTTCTGATGGAAAGGTAGAGACCTATAAGGCAAGGCTAGTAGCGAAAGGGTTTCGCCAAAGGCAAGGAATCGACTATGAGGAGACTTTCTCGCCTGTTGCCATGCTTAAATCAATTAGGATTTTATTAGCAATAGCTGCATACTATGATTATGAGATTTGGCAGATGGATGTTAAAACAGCTTTTCTCAATGGATACATTGTAGAAAACATTTTCATGGAACAACCTAAGGGATTTGAATCCCAAGATGGTTCCAAGGTATGCAAGCTAAAGCGATCCATTTATGGGTTGAAACAAGCTTCGAGGAGTTGGAACATCTGTTTTGATGAAGCCATTAAATCCTTTGGTTTGATCAAAAATGAGGATGAGCCATGTGCATATAAGAAGGTTAGTGACAGTGCTATCACTTTCCTTGTCTTATATGTGGATGACATACTGTTGATGGGTAATGACACAGGTATGTTGACGACTATAAAGGTATGGTTGTCAAATACATTCTCCATGAAAGACTTAGGGGAGGCAACCTATATTCTTGGGATTCGCATCTATAGAGGTAGAGCGAAAAGAATAATTGGTTTATCCCAAAGTCTATACTTGGAAAAGGTGTTAAAGAGGTTTAACATGCTTGATTCCAAGAGAGGGTTGTTACCAGTGAGACATGGTATCCATCTTTCTAAAGAGATGTCTCCAAAGACACCTGAAGAAAGAGATATGATGGCCAGGATTCCATATGCTTCGGCTATTGGAAGTATAATGTATGCAATGTTGTGTACTAGGCCGGATATCGCATTTGCTGTTAGTTTGGCTAGCAGGTATCAATCCAATCCAGGTTTGGAACACTGGATAGCTGTCAAGAATATCCTTAAGTACTTGAGAAGAACTAAGGATTTATTCTTGATTTATGGAGGTGGAGACTTGCAATTGGATGGTTATACTGATTCTGATTTCCAATCAGATATCGATGATAGAAAGTCTACCTCTGGATATGTGTTCATTTGTAATGGAGGTGCGATCGGTTGGAAGAGTTCAACAGAGCACGATTGCAGATTCCACTACGTAAGCCGAGTATATTCTCGCATCGATGTCGAAAGGAAGTCGTTTGGATAAAGAAGTTCATGACGTAACTTACATGAGTTCCTTCCATTGAGTCGCCAGTTCCACTACATCGTGACAATAATGGAGCGATCATCTGAGCTAAGGAACCAAGGTCTCACCGTAAATCCAAACACATAGAAAGGCGCTACCACATTATCGAGAAATAGTTGGGCGAGGCGATGTAGCCATGCGAAAATAGCATCGGTGAAAATCGAAATGATCCATTCACTAAGCCTATGTCACAGACTCGCTAGACCGACATCTTGAGAAGATAGGTCTAAGATATTGTAATGAATGGCTCTAGTGCTAGTGGGAGATTGTTAGTAGTATGCCCTAGAGTATATCATTTAGTATGTATCTTGTACATATTTTTATTAATAAAAGGCATTTCCACTTTTCCGTTTACATAATATATTTATGTGTAATAGAAAAGGTCCATTGATATTTTGTTAGAAATATTATTCTTAAGTTGTTAAGAATATGAGTGACAATATTTCTAGCACGAAGTATCATAAATAGGTTCACAATCGAGGATACTTCATAATAAGGACATGACTTATCCAGAAAGATTGTATTCATGTTTGTTCCCAAGTTATTTATATGAGATATAAATAAGATGGAATGGTGAGTCTCATGCCATATAACAAACATGATAGGCACTTATAAATGATAAGTAGGCCGAACCAGTGACACTTATGACAAGCACATGGAGTTTATTCTTGTCAATGTTTTGTCATAAATCATATCAGTGCATATAATCTTTAGACACGAGATAGCACGATTATCTTGTATATAGGTAGTTTGAGTTTGATACTGCTTTCATACTTGTACTGTGTATGGGTATACGGGCATGTGTTGGCTCCTACTAGTTATATATGGAGGTAGGTGTTGATCAAGATGAAATCTGTTCCTCTAAGTAAATAGAGATAAAATCCTATGTTCATTTAATTGTTCTTTATGTTTCAAGTTCCTGGCCAGGACAGATAGATTTATTCAGAAAAGAGTTTCTGATGAGAAAATCTTTTTAATCAAGAACTGGAATTAAAAGAGAACATAATATTCATAGCAAATGGAGTTTGACATAAACCATGACTCCAGCTTGAGTTGGTATTTTGTAACAGAGAGATTCTAGTGCATGATGACATATGATTATAGGTTCATTTAAGGTAAACCTTATTACTAATTGGGTGGCCATGGCATGCTATGCTAGGTATTAACCATGGTCTATGAGGTTCATAAAATGATTTAGAGAAATCATTTATGGTAAGAAAGAGTTCTGATGATATTAAGAGTTGATATCATGTCTCATTGCCAATTAGTGATGAGCCTAGTAAGTCACACACATACAAAAGTTATCACCTAATTAAATATGATTTAATTAATTAATTAAAGAGTTTAATTGATTAATTAAATAGGTTTGGTTTCCAATTAGATTGCAAAGTCCCTAGCATGACTTGAAACCAAATCTAGATTATTGGATGTATAATATAAGTTAAATTTATATTTAAAGTGTTTAAATATGAATTTAATTAATGAGAAATTAATTAATAGAGATTAATTAATTAATTTATATTTGATATAAATTAATTAGAAGAAGAAAATAATTATTTTGGGTTAAGAACTCAAAATTAAGACACAGGGGCATTTTGGTCATTTTACAGTGTGACACGTGGCACCATGAGATGGTGACACATGGCATAACACATAAGCTTGCCAAATGTTTTTTAATCATGTAAGATGATTAAAATCAAGATTAAATATAGGTTTGACACTTGGCACAATGTGATTGGGTCACTTAAACCTAGAGCTAATCAAAGGGTGACATGTGGCAAGGGTTTAATGTGTTAACCTAGCTATTTAAGTGTTGTTATGAGAAAATAAAATATAACCAGCAGCCACACTCCTTTGTCACGCCACTTTGAGGGTTTTTATCTCTTCTTCTTCATCTCTTATCAATTCAAAGAGATTAGCCATCAATCTCTTGAATTAAGAACACTAGGAATTGTTTCTAGTGTCTTGTTTACATCACTAATCTCTTAAAAGGCAGAACTTGAATTTCTAATTAATAGAAAAGGCTTTAGAAGCTGTTCAAGGGCTGCCATAGGTGTTCTTGGTGTGGACAAGCTAGAGGACAACATCCGGTGTCCTGAAGACGAATCTCAAAGCGCGAGACATTTGCGATTGCATCAAGAGGTTAGTGTAATCGTTCTTGATTTAATCTAGGGTTCTAAAATTAATCTGATTAATTTTAAAATCTTAAATGGCAAATACAGATCCAAAAATATATTAAAAGAGTTTTAATATGTTGTTTATCATTGAAATGAAATAGATAAAAATAAATCTTGCATGATGCATGTGACCCTAGGTGAAAATTTTTGAATTCAATGGTATAAACTTGTGTTTTTCACGCTTCCGTTCCTTCAAAATGACCATAAGTAAGTTCAATAGCTTGCACAAGTTCGGGTGTAAAAACTTGCCGAAATAAAAGTGACCAAAAAATGACCTAAAGTTACCATTTTGGTACATTTTGTCCAGCATTGGTAAATTGACCATATCTTAGTCTACACAACTCAGAATAACCTAAAATTTTGCCCCGCGTGCAATAAGACATAGATCTACAAGTTTTTAGTTTTGACAAAAACCCAAAAACTGAAGAAACTAGGTCATCCGGCTAGGTAAAATTAGTATACTGAAATCCGGCAAATTGCAATAAAATGCAATATACTTGAAAATGAATTTGGTAACATGTACCAATACTAAAAGGCTATAAAATGTGACATATTGGTAACATTAAAACCTAATTCACCTAGAGTGCATCGAGGGTCAATATTTTAGGTTGACTAAGGAAAATAATAGAATTCAATAAATTAATTATTGAACCTTATTGTTAGAGACAGTTTAAATGAGTACTAAAACACTTCAAATTGTGTGTTTCAATTAGCAAAGACTCAGGGAAGGGGAAGGAAACACTGAGTTAGGGCCAAGAAACATTTATCGGAGGTTTGTGCACAACAGTTATTTCTTTTGACTTTTCAATTAAAATAAATTATGAGAATTTTGTATGTTATTATTTTGAATTATGAAAAATTGTTTGGATGAAAAATTTGATGGATACTTATTGTTTGAAAATATTGCAATTGGATTGAAACCACAGCTATCATGTATATTGATTGAATTCCTCGCTAGCTTGTCTAGTGGGATGAATTGACTTTGAATTCCCTCTCTGGCTGAAGTGTTGAGGTGTGTGCCTGTTGAGGACGAATAGAATGAGTACTCATATTATTGCTAGCTAGCTATGTTATTCCTCACTAGCCATCGGCTTTTGGGACGAATTGGACTTTGGCAACATGATTAAGCTGTGTGTGTGATTTATTGATATTTATTGTGATATTGTGAAATGGAGTTTAAATTCTTTATGACATTTACTGTATTTGAATTTAACTATGGTTTTAAGTATCCACTATTTATACGACTTATGATTTATGATTTAAAGTTGCTTTTTGTTAATGTTGTGCACCACTGAGACATTAGCTCAGCGATAGCTTTTCATTGCTGTCGCAGGTAGACAGACTGACAGGGTAGCAGACTAGGTTGCTAGTGCTTCATTGAGAGTTCATTGGGTATATTGAGTATACCATACTTTGCACTTTGTATTTTAATGTATGTTCACTGTATGTATATATTGTTCTTGGTTTTGAGTAATTGTAAATTAAAATTGTACATTGAAGTTATAAAGTAAATTGTAAATTATTTTAGCTTGTAAATTTTGTGATATATTTCTTTTATCTTAGCTTTTGAAAACGCTGTAAAAATTATTGTGGATTTGAGTTGGCAAATGTTGAGAAACATATTGTGTTGATTGAATATTAGAGTTTGGGGATTGAACAAAATATAGGAAGTGCTTTTTTATACATTTTTGAAGAACTATTTTATTCAAAATACAGATAACACTCTCTCAAAATTTTTACAGAAATTATTAATTCTTCAAATGTATTATCTGGTTTCACTTCAATTAAAAAAAAATTTTTTAACACCTATAAATAGTGCTCACCACTGTGAAAAGAAGTAAGAAAATGTTTAAAATCCCTTGTAGTGTATTTAATGGGTTATCAGTAGACGAAGTTGGTAATTCACTAGGTATACGACGGGATCATGTTATGCCTTATGGAAGGGCAGGGTGTGACATGTTTTAGTGGTATCAGAGCTAGTTTTTAAATTCTGTTTTCACCTGTAATTTGAATATTCTTTCTTCATAGTACAACTGCTCAATTTCATTGTTTAATACATACAGTACATTACATTATAATATGCACTAACAGGAGGAAATCTCCTTGTGTTATTTGTTCAGGAGGTCTAAGATCCTCGAAATGACTATGGAAGAGGGAGATTGTTTAGTTGATCAATCGATAGAGGCTGAGGTACAAGGGGAAGCCCCAGCCCTTCACAATATGAGCAGATCAGCTGCACCAGCCCCCCCAGTACTGTAATTCCCTGCTCAGTTCGCTTAGCAGATGGCTACAATGTTTCAATAGATAGCTGGTAACATGCCTACTCAAGTCCCACTACAGACACCAGTGGTACAACCATAGTCTTCTTCTAGGCAGTATGACAAATTGATGAAATATGGGGATACTGAGTTCAAGGAGACAGTAGATCCTCTAAAGGCAGAATAGTGGTTAGAGAGAATGGATAGGGTGTTCAAGAAGCTACATTGTATGAAACATTTCAGTTTGAATATTCGGTGTCTGCTTTCTGAGGGGATGCATATGACTGATGGAAAACCATTCCCCATAGTCTGGTAGAACCTTCAGTGCTAACATGGAATGATTTTTTGCGGGAGTTCAGACAAAAATATGTCCCTGATGCTGATGTGGACCAAAAGCTATAAGAGTTCCTAAGTCTGAAACAGGGGAGTAGATCGGTGGCTGAATATGAAAGGGAATTTTCCTACCTGAGCCATTATGCAGTAAGTCTACTTTCTACCAGTAGGGAGAGATGTAAGAGGTTTGAAACCGTCTTGAAGCCCAGTATCAAATTACAAGTGGTCGGATTCAAACATAACAACTTCTCTGAGCTTATTTCTCAAGCACTAGAATTAGAAAGAATTGAATCTGAAGTGGCCCCTGAGAAAAAGAAATCAGAGAAGACAGAAAAAGAGGGAAAGTCAGTAGAACAGAGTTCCAGTGGTCCTACTGGAAAGAGGAAGAACTTTGGGGGACACAACAGAGGTGGTAAAAAGTCTGGTAGGGAAAGATATTCGGGACAGAACCTCCTCTATTTAGTCAGCAGAGTACCAGAAGTTCCTACCCTCCCTGCCAATGTGAAACTTATGGAAGAAATCATGGTGGGGTGTGCTACAAGGCCATAGGAGCCTGTTATAACTATGGAGGCACAAGGCACTTTGCCAAAGACTAAACTAGTACTCGCAAAGTTGGACCACCTCCTACTACTGCAGAAGGGTCAGTTCAGAGTTCTGTCACTAGAGGTTCACAACCACATAGCAGAGGTAGAGGTAGGGGTAGAAGTAGTCTAGCAGGCAGTCAAGGCACTGTGAATCAATCAAAGCAAGGCAGTGCTCCAGTCAGAGTCTACGCAATGAGAAAGAGAGAAGAGGCCGAGACATCTAATGTTGTGGCTGGTACCTTCTTAACTTTCAATCAAGATGTATTTGTGTTATTTGATCCGGGTTCTACCCATTCTTATGTGAGTGCTAGCATCATTGATTACATTGCTGTTCCATGTACAAAAATGGACTTTGACGTACTAGTAACAAGTTCGTTAGGACAAGAGGTAAGGGTTAATAGAATGTATAGGGATTGTCCTTTGGTGATCCAAGGACATACTTTTCTATCTGATTTCATTGAAATGCCCTTCAGCGATTATGATATCATCTTGGGCATGGATTGGTTAGCCAGGCATCACGCCATGATTGACTGTAGGCTGAAGATAGTCACTTTTGGTCTCCCTCAGTACAATGACGTGATAATACATGGGGAGAGGCAGCTATTGCCATTAAACGTCATTTCGGCTGCACTAGCCAAAAAAATGATCAGAAAGGGGGGTGAAGCATACTTGGTACATGTGGTAGACACCCAAGTGGAGAGTACAGCATTGAGGGACATCCCTACAGTATATGACTTTCCAGATGTGTTTCCTGATGAATTGCCAGGATTACCTCCAGAAAGAGAGGTACAGTTTGAAATTAATGTTATGCCTGGTGTGGATCCAATCTCCATTACACCATATAACACGGCACTAGCAGAGTTGAAGGTACAGTTGCAAGAACTACTTGAAAAGGGCTTCATCCGCCCTAGTGTGTCACCTTGGAGAGTGCCAGTATTGTTTGTTAAGAAGAAAGATGGCACTCTTCGCTTATGTATTGACTATCGGCAATTGAATAAGGTGACAATAAAGAACAGATATCCATTGCCTCGCATTGATGATCTGTTTAATCAATTGAAGGGTACAACTGTATTCTCCAAAATTGAATTACGATCTGGTTATTATCAGTTGAAAGTGCAAGAGCAGAGTATTCCAAAAACTGCTGTTAGAACTCGATATGGCCACTATGAGTTTCTTATAATGCTATTCAGGTTAACTAATACTCCAGCTGCTTTTATAGATCTGATGAACACTATCTTCAGGCCATATCTCGACCAGTTTATAGTGGTGTTTATTGATGACATTTTGATATATTCGAGGAATGCAGAGGAGCATGACAGACATCTGCGGATTGTACTGCAGACTTTAAGGGAGAAATAGCTATACACCAAATTATCGAAATGTGAATTTTGGTTAAAAGAAATCTCCTTCTTAGGACATGTTGTGTCAGCTGAAGGGATCAAGGTAGATTCCAGCAAGGTAGAAGCTATCCTTAATTGGAAGCTACTCAGGAATATCACAGAAATTCGTAGTTTTCTAGGTTTATCTGGATATTACCGCCGGTTTGTGAAAGAGTTTTCTATGTTAGCTTCTCCACTGACCAAGCTGCTTCGGAAAGATGTAAAATTTAAGTGGACAGATAAATGCCAGCAGAGATTTGATGAGTTGAAGAGGTGTTTGACTGAAGCTCCAGTCCTTACTTTACCTAAATCGGGTAAAGAGCATATAGTTTATAGTGATGCTTCTCACAATGGGTTAGGCTGTGTACTGATGCAAGACCAAAATGTCATTGCATATGCATCACGCTAGCTGAAACTGCATGAGAGAAACTACCCAACACATGATTTGGAGTTTGCAGCTATTGTTTTTGCTCTGAAGATCTGGAGACACTATTTGTATGGAGAGAAATGCCAAATTTACACAGATCACAAGAGCTTGAAGTACTTGGGCACCCAGAAGGAGTTGAATTTGAGGTAGAGGTGAAGGAACGGAAGCATGAAAAACACAAGTTTATGCCATTGAATTCAAAATTTTCACCTAGGGTCACATGCATCATGCAAGATTTATTTTTATCTATTTGATTTCAATGATAAACAATATTTTAAAAATCCTTTAATATGTTTTTGGATCTATATTTGCCATTTAAGATTTTAAAATTAATCAGATTAATTTTAGAACCCTAGATTAAATCAAGAACAAACACACTAACCTCTTGATGCACTGCAGTGTATTTGCGCCTTTGAGATGCATCTTCAGGACACCAGATGTTGTCCCTCTAGCTTGTACACACCAAGAACACCTATGGCAGCCCTTGAACCGCTTCTCAAGCTTTTTCTATTATTTAGAAAATCAAGTTCTGCCTTTTAAGAGATTAAAGTGTTAGTAGTATGCCCTAGAGCATATCATTTAGTATGTATCTTGTACATAATTTTATTAATAAAAGGCATTTCCACTTTTCCGTTTACATAATATATTTATGTGTAATAGAAAAGGTCCATTGATATTTTGTTAGAAATATTATTCTTAAGTTGTTAAGAATATGAGTGACAATATTTCTAGCACAAAGTATCATAAATAGGTTCACAATCGAGGATACTTCATAATAAGGACATGACTTATCCAGAAAGATTGTATTCATGTTTGTTCCCAAGTTATTTATATGAGATATAAATAAGATGGAATGGTGAGTCTCATGCCATATGACAAACATGATAGGCACTTATAAATGATAAGTAGGCCGAACCAGTGACACTTATGACAAGCACATGGAGTTTACTCTTGTCAATGTTTTGTCATAAATCATATCAGTGCATATAATCTTTAGACCTGAGATAGCACAGTTATCTTGTATATAGGTAGTTTGAGTTTGATACTACTTTCATACTTGTACTGTGCATGGGTATATGGGCATGTGTTGGCTCCTACTAGTTATATATGGAGGTAGGTGTTGATCAAGATGGAATATGTTCCTCTAAGTAAATAGAGATAAAATCCTATGTTCATTTAATTGTTCTTGATGTTTCAAGTTCCTGGCAGACAGATAGAATTATTCGAGAAAGAGTTTCGATGAGAAAATCTTTTAATCAAGAACTGGAATTAAAAGAGAACATAATATTCATAGCAAATGGAGTTTGACATAAACCATGACTCCAGCTTGAGTTGGGATTTTGTAACAGAGAGATTCTAGTGCATGGTAACATATGATTATAGGTTCATTTAAGGTAAACCTTATTACTAATTGGGTGGCCATGGCATGCTATGCTAGGTGTTAACCATGGTCTATGAGGTTCATAAAATGATTTAGAGAAATCATTTATGGTAAGAAAGAGTTCTGATGATATTAAGAGTTGATATCATGTCTCATTGCCAATTAGTGATGAGCCTAGTAAGTCACACACATACACAAGTTATCACCTATTTAAATATGATTTAATTAATTAATTAAAGAGTTTAATTGATTAATTAAATAGGTTTGGTTTGCAATTAAATTGCAAAGTCCCTAGCATGACTTGAAACCAAATCTAGATTATTGGATGTGTAGTATAAATTAAATTTATATTTAAAGTGTTTAAATATGAATTTAATTAATGAGAAATTAATTAATAGAGATTAATTAATTAATTTATATTTGATATAAATTAATTAGAAGAAGAAAAATAATTATTTTGGGTTGAGAACTCAAAATTAAGACACATGGGCATTTTGGTCATTTCACAGTGTGACACGTGGCACCACGAGATGGTGACACATGGGATTACACATAAGCTTGCCAAATGTTTTTTAATAATGTAAGATGATTAAAATCAAGATTAAATATAGGTTTGACACTTGGCACAATGTGATTGGGTCACTTAAACCTAGAGCTAATCAAAAGGTGACATGTGGCTAGGGTTTAATGTGTTAACCTAGCTATTTAAGTGTGGTTATGAAAAGAAAAAATAACCAGCAGCCTCTCCTCTCATTTGTCACGCCACTTTGAGCCTCTCCAGCTATTTCTCTTCATCTCTCATCAATTCAAAGAGATTAGCCATCAATCTCTTGAATTAAGAACACTAGAAATTGTTTCTAGTCTCTTGTTTACATCTCTAATATCTTAAAAGGCAGAACTTGAATTTCTAATTAATAGAAAAAGCTTTAGAAGCTGTTCAAGGGCTGCCATAGGTGTTCTTGGTGTGGACAAGCTAGAGGGACAACATCTGGTGTCCTGAAGACGAATCTCAAAGGCGCAGACACGCTGCAGTGCATCAAGAGGTTAGTGTAATCGTTCTTGATTTAATCTAGGGTTCTAAAATTAATCTGATTAATTTTAAAATCTTAAATGAAAAATACAGATCCAAAAACATATTAAAAGAGTTTTAATATGTTGTTTATCATTGAAATCAAATAGATAAAAATAAATCTTGCATGATGCATGTGACCCTAGGTGAAAATTTTTGAATTCAATGGTATAATCTTGTGTTTTTCACGCTTCCGTTCCTTCAATTGGTATCAGAGCCACTATATTTGCCATTTAGATTGTTGATTATATGATTTAATTGTGTGATTTGATCATGAGATGATTGATTCATTGCTGGTTGGATCAAGAGAGATGTGGCGGCACACATGGTGAAGCCACCATTGGTGGCGGCAACAATGGTTCCATGGGTGGTTCAAGGTTTGGCTTTTAATTCTACAATTGTTGTAAGATCTAAGGCCTATTCTTTGACTAATTAAAGTGTTTAATTAGTAGTTTTAATCACACAATTAAATTATGATTCAAATCAGAATTTTAAAAGTTGTTTGAATGTGATTCAAATCTGAATTTTTAAAGTTGTTTGAATCATATTTAAATCTGATTTTTTAAAATTGATTCAATAAAATTCAGATCTGATTTTTAAAAAAATATTTGAATGTGATTCAAATCTGATTTTTTAAAAAATGTTTGAATGTGATTCAAATCTGAATTTTTGAAGTTGTTTGAATGTGATTCAAATCTGAATTTTTAAATTTGTTTGAATGAGATTCAAATCTGAATTTTTAAATTTATTTGAATCATATTCAAATCTGGATTTTTAAGTTGAATATGAGATATTCAATTTAATTTATGTATGTATGTTTTATTTAATTGTTAAATAGTGATATGCATGATGGATGATCATGGACTATAAAAGACCAATGTGATTGGATTTATTTCTTTTATGTTTCTTTGGGATTGTAAATTAATTAATTTATTTTGGGCATGTATTATTAAGTTTGTAATATTTTTGGGTTGTAATTTCATTTATTTAAGTTCTTGTAAATTCGCCTTGGTATGCCAAGGATTACTATGTAATATTGGATTGCAAGAAGTTCAAGGAGGTCAAGAGCATTGGTGGGACCAGTGGGAGGAATTCAATATCAAGTGTTGATTATGTACTCCTTCAGCAACTCTTGTAAAATGAATGAATGAAATGCACCTAGGAATGCCCTGATTCAATTCTTGGTGGCTCAGAATTGAATCCCTTAGAAAGTCCATGATCATACCATATTTACTGCTTATCCATGAATGCATGAGATGTATGGGAATGTATGCAATTATATGATATATGCATGCTAAATGAATAATGTGCAAAGTGAGACCTTAATAGTAATAAGGATGACCATAAAATCTTCCAAACAAATGATTAAGTTGGAAATGCTATAATTAAAGTAATTATAACATAGGCCCTCCATTGGGGCAATTATTTTAATAAATTTTAAATAGTTGCATAAGATGCAATTTATTTAAGAGATTTTCTTAAGAATAATTGTTAAGCATGAGATGTTGTAAATATGTAAATGGTTTAGTGGCCAATATTGGATGTACCTGAGGACATTAAAATTATTTGCATAATTTCTGGCTCAATGGGATCAATTTAACTAATGCAAGATAAGTCAATAATGGATGTACCTGAGATTTTGAGCATTAGGGGCTAGGTAAAGGATTGAACCTCACATGAGATGTGATGGGCAAAGAGTTGCTCACTTATAGTTTATTGTAATTCCAATAATGGATGTACCTGAGGATGATCAATAGAATTATAAGAATTCAATCACCCGCTAGAAATCCATCCAACTAGGATTTCCGTTTTCTACTTTGGAAGTGTAGGATTCGCTAAGTTAGTGGGAGGACCAATTTGATTAAAAGACCATAATCATTTTGGTTAATTACACGATACATTTACTAATTAATCTGGTTATTTTCTGCGATTAATTTTACGATAAAAATGAGCACAAAACAACCACCACCATCCAATATCCTTGCAAGCATACTTGATCACAACAGTTGTGAGGACCTAATGCATGCGATTGGCTAAGAAATTTGAAACTTGTCTTGAACCTTGAACATATAGGATATGTTCTAGATTCAAATGTTCCTGGTCCCTTACCTCCAGAGGCCACACAAGAGGAACATGAAACTTTGGACAAGTGGAAGGAGCATGATATGAGAGCTAAGTGTTACATGCTTGCTTCCATGGGTAATGAGTTACAGAAGCAACATGAGAACATGCAGAGTGCGAGTGAGATCCTCCTTCACCTACAAGAGTTGTATGGTGAGCACAGCAGGAATGCTAGGTATGAGATATCTAGACAGCTATTCCGTATGACAATGTCTGAGGGACAGAATGTTGGGGATCATGTCCACAAGATGATTCGGCTGATTGAGCAGTTGGAACATCTTGACTTCAACATGGATTTCCAATTACAAACGGATTTGATCCTTCAGTCCCTTCCTGAGTCTTTTGGGAATTTTGTGACAAATTTCCATATGACTAAACAGGAATGCACCTTAGCTGGTTTACTCAACATGCTGGTTATTGCCCAAAAGAATATGCCGGGCAATAAAGGAAAAGAGGTAGCTTTGATTGCATCTTCTTCTGTTGGAAAGTCCAACAAGAAGAAGGACAATAAGAAAAAGAAACCTCAGATTTCTAGTCCTTCTAAGAAAATAGCTAAACAGAAAAGGAAGACTAAAGCTGATTAAGGCAAAGGAAAGTGTTTCCACTGCCAACAGGAAAGTGTTTCCATTGCCAATAAGAAAGTGTTTCCATTACCAGTAAGAAAGTGTTTCCACTGGCCAGAGTATAGCAATCTAAATGAAAGCAATGCCGTGGTGAAAAGCAACTCAAGTTCAAAATATATTTGGCACTTAAGGTTATGTCATGTTGCAGAAGATAGGATTACAAAATTGGAGAAAATGGGGATTCTATCCTTATTGGACTCTGAGCCTACTCCAACTTGTGAATCTTGCCTTCAGGGCAAAATGACTAGATCACCCTTTGTTGGACAGGGGCTAAGAGCTGAAAATATTTTGGAATTAATACATAGTGATGTATGTGGTCAGTTTAAAGAAATGGCTAGAGGGGGCTTTCATTATTTTATTACCTTTACTGATGATAAATCAAGGTTTGGGTATTTGTATTTGATGAAATACAAACATGAATCTTTTGAAAAGTTCAAAGAATTTAAATCTGAAGTAGAAAATCAAGCGGAAAGAGTATTAAAGCTCTTGATCGGATCGTGGAGGTGAATATTTGTGTCTTGAATTTGATGAATACTTGAGAGAGCATGGCATTGTTTCTTAGGCGACTCCTCCAGAACGCCATACGGATGAATGGTGTATCTGAAGGAGAAATCGTACCCTATTGGATATGGTGCGTAGTATGATGAGCTATCTTGATATGCCAATCTCCTTTTGGGGATTTGCATTAGAATCGACTTTGTATATTACGAATAGGATTCCATCAAAATCAGTTTCTTCCACACCTTATGAGATATGGCATGGAAGAAAACCAAGTCTTAAGCATGTTAAGATTTGGGGTTGTCGACTTATATCAAAAGTGAACAACGATAAATTGGAGACCGGATCGAGAAAAGGTCGATTTGTTGGATATCAAAGATAGTTTTGGATATTATTTTTATTTGCCTACTTCACAAAGGTTGTGATAAGTAGAGATGCCACATTTCTTGAACAACAATTTGTTCAAGAAAGAGGCAAGGAAGGCAAATAGAGTTAGAATTGGAGAATTCGACCAACCAGCATCGGATGGATATAAATCCATCTAGTCAACCTATACCCATTGATGAAACATCTACAATTTGTTCCTCGTAGAACAACCAGGGTATCTCACCCACGGTGAGATATGGTTTTCTTCATGAAGAAGAACAAGAGTTGTCTACTCATGAAGAAGTAGATCATGGAGATGATCCACTTACCTATGAAGAAGCTATATCGGATATAGACTCTTCAAAATGGATTGATGCTATGAAATCGAGATTGATTCCATGTATAAGAATCAAGTTTGGGATCTTGTTGACTCACTGAAGGTATTGTACCTATAGGGAACAAATGGGTTTTCAAGAAGAAAATTGGTTACGATGGAAAGGTAGAGACCTATAAGGCAAGGCTAGTAGCGAAGGGTTTCGCCAAAGGCAAGGAATCGACTATGAGGAGATTTTCTCACCTGTTGCCATGCTTAAATCAATTAGGATTTTATTAGCAATAGCTGCGTACTATGATTATGAGATTTGGCAGATGGATGTCAAAACAGCTTTTCTCAATGGATATATTGAAGAAAACATTTTCATGGAACAACCTAGGGGATTTGAATCCCAAGATGGTTCCAAGGTATGCAAGCTAAAGCGATCCATTTATGGGTTGAAACAAGCTTCGAGGAGTTGGAACATCCGTTTTGATGAAGCCATTAAATCCTTTGGTTTTATCAAAAATGAGGATGAGCCATGTGTATATAAGAAGGTTAGTGACAGTGCTATCACTTTCCTTGTCTTATATGTGAATGACATACTATTGATGGGTAATGACATAGGTATGTTGACAACTATAAAGGTATGGTTGTCAAATACATTCTCCATGAAAGACTTAGGGGAGGCAACCTATATTCTTGGGATTCGCATCTATAGAGATAAAGCGAAAAGAATAATAGGTTTATCCCAAAGTCAATACTTGGAAAAGGTGTTAAAGAGGTTTAACATGCTTGATTCCAAGAGAGGACTGTTACCAGTGAGACATGGTATCCATCTTTCTAAAGAGATGTCTCCAAAGACACCTGAAGAAAGAGATAAGATGGCTAGGATTCCATATGCTTCGGCTATTGGAAGTTTAATGTATGCAATGTTGTGTACTAGGCCGGATATCGCATATGCTGTTAGTTTGACTAGCAGGTATCAATCCAATCCAGGTTTGGAACACTGGATAGCTGTCAAGAATATTCTTAAGTACTTGAGAAGAACTAAGGATTTATTCTTGATTTATGGAGGTGGAGACTTGCAATTGGATGGTTATACTGATTCTGATTTCAATCAGATATCGATTATAGAAAGTCTACCTCTGGATATGTGTTCATTTGTAATGGAGGTGCAGTCAGTTGGAAGAGTTCCAAACAGAGCACGCATTGCGATTCCACTACAGGTGAGTATATTCGCATCGAGATCTTGCAAAGGAATCTTTTTCGATAAAGAAGATCGTGACAGAACTTACAGTAGTTCCTTCCATTGAGTCGGCGGTTCCACTACCTTTGTGACAATAATGGAGCGATCATCTGAGCTAAGGAACCAAAGTCTCACGAGAAATCCAAACACATAGAAAGGCGCTACCACATTATCGGAGAAATAGTTGGGCGGCGATGTAGCCATGCAGAAAATAGCATCGTGAAAATCCGGTGATCCATTCACTAAGCCTATGTCACGGACTTCGATTAGACCGACTTCTTGAGAAGATAGGTCTAAGATATTGTAATGAATGGCTCTAGTGCTAGTGGGAGATTGTTAGTAGTATGCCCTAGAGCATATCATTTAGTATGTATCTTGTACATAATTTTATTAATAAAAGGCATTTCCACTTTTCCGTTTACATAATATATTTATGTGTAATAGAAAAGGTCCATTGATATTTTGTTAGAAATATTATTCTTAAGTTGTTAACAATATGAGTGACAATATTTCTAGCACAAAGTATCATAAATAGGTTCACAATCGAGGATACTTCATAATAAGGACATGACTTATCCAGAAAGATTGTATTCATGTTTGTTCCCAAGTTATTTGTATGAGATATAAATAAGATGGAATGGTGAGTCTCATGCCATATGACAAACATGATAGGCACTTATAAATGATAAGTAGGCCGAACCAGTGACACTTATGACAAGCACATGGAGTTTACTCTTGTCAATGTTTTGTCATAAATCATATCAGTGCATATAATCTTTAGACCTGAGATAGCACAGTTATCTTGTATATAGGTAGTTTGAGTTTGATACTGCTTTCATACTTGTATTTTGTATGGGTATATGGGCATGTGTTGGCTCCTACTAGTTATATATGGAGGTACGTGTTGATCAAGATGGAATCTGTTCCTCTAAGTAAATAGAGATAAAATCCTATGTTCATTTAATTGTTCTTGATGTTTCAAGTTCCTGGCCAGGACAGATAGATTTATTGAGAAAGAGTTTACGATGAGAAAATCTTTTAATCAAGAACTGGAATTAAAGAGAACATAATATTCATAGCAAATGGAGTTTGACATAAACCATGACTCCGGCTTGAGTTGGGATTTTGTGAGAGAGATTCTAGTGCATGGTAACATATGATTATAGGTTCATTTAAGGTAAACCTTATTACTAATTGGGTGGCCATGGCATGCTATGCTAGGTGTTAACCATGGTCTATGAGGTTCATAAAATGATTTAGAGAAATCATTTATGGTAAGAAAGAGTTCTGATGATATTAAGAGTTGATATCATGTCTCATTGCCAATTAGTGATGAGCCTAGTAAGTCACACACATACACAAGTTATCACCTATTTAAATATGATTTAATTAATTAATTAAAGAGTTTAATTGATTAATTAAATAGGTTTGGTTTTCAATTAAATTGCAAAGTCCCTAGCATGACTTGAAACCAAATCTAGATTAGTGGATGTGTAGTATAAATTAAATTTATATTTAAAGTGTTTAAATATGAATTTAATTAATGAGAAATTAATTAATATTGATTAAGTAATTAATTTATATTTGATATAAATTAATTAGAAGAAGAAAAATAATTATTTTGGGTTGAGAACTCAAAATTAAGACACAGGGGCATTTTGGTCATTTCACAGTGTGACACATGGCACCGTGAGATGGTGACACATGGCATAACACATAAGCTTGCCAAATGTTTTTTAATCATGTAAGATGATTAAAATCAAGATTAAATATAAGTTTGACACCTGGCACAATGTGATTGGGTCACTTAAACCTAGAGCTAATCAAAAGGTGACATGTGGCTAGGGTTTAATGTGTTAACCTAGCTATTTAAGTGTGGTTATGAAAAGAAAAAATAACCAGCAGCCTCTCCTCTCATTTGTCACGATACTTTGAGCCTCTCCAGCTATTTCTCTTCATCTCTCATCAATTCAAAGAGATTAGCCATCAATCTCTTGAATTAAGAACACTAGAAATTGTTTCTAGTGTCTTGTTTACATCTCTAATCTCTTAAAAGGCAGAACTTGAATTTCTAATTAATAGAAAAAGCTTTAGAAGCTGTTCAAGGGCTGCCATAGGTGTTCTTGGTGTGGACAAGCTAGAGGGACAACATCTGGTGTCCTGAAGACGAATCTCAAAGCGCGAACATTGTAGTGCATCAAGAGGTTAGTGTAATCGTTCTTGATTTAATCTAGGGTTCTAAAATTAATCTGATTAATTTTAAAATCTTAAATGCAAAATACAGATCCAAAAACATATTAAAAGAGTTTTAATATGTTGTTTATCATTGAAATCAAATAGATAAAAATAAATCTTGCATGATGCATGTGACCCTAGGTGAAAATTTTTGAATTCAATGTTATAATCTTGTGTTTTTCACACTTCCGTTCCTTCAATAAGATGTAAACAGGACACTAGAAACGATTTCTAGTATTTTTAATTCAAGAGATTGATGGCTAATCTCTTTGAATTGATGAGAGATGAAGAAGAAGAGATGGAGAGCCTCAAAATGGCATGACAAAGGAGGAGTGGCTACTGGTTTTTTTATTTTTAATTCATAACAACACTTATATAGCCAAGTCAACACATTAAACCCTTGTCACATGTCACCCTCTGATTAGTTCTAGGTTTAATTGACCCAATCACATTGTGCCAAGTGTCAAACCTATATTTAATCTTAATTTTAATCATCTTACATGATTAAAAGACATTTGGCAAGCTTATGTGTAATGCCATGTGTCACCATTTCATGGTGCCGCATGTCACCCTGTGAAATGACCAAAATGCCCCTGTGTCTTAATTTTGAGTTCTTAACCCAAAATAATTATTTCTCTTCTTCTAATCAATTTATATCAAATATAAATTAATTGATTAATCTCTATTAATTAATTTCTCATTAATTAAATTCATATTTAAACACTTTAAATATAAATCTAACTTATACTATACATCCAATAATCTAGATTTGGTTTCAAGTCATGCTAGGGACTTTGCAATCTAATTGCAAACCAAACCTATTTAATTAATCAATTAAACTCTTTAATTAATTAATTAAATCATATTTAATTAGGTGATAACTTGTGTATGTGTGTGACTTACTAGGCTCATCACTAATTGGCAATGAGATATGATATCAACTCTTAATATCATCAGAACTCTTTCTTACTATAAATGATTTCTCTAAATCATTTTATGCACCTTATAGACCATGGTTAACACCTAGCATAGCATGCCATGGCCACCCAATTAGTAATAAGGTTTACCTTAAATGAACCTATAATCATATGTTACCATGCATTGGAATCTCTTTGTTACAAAATCCCAACTCAAGCTGGAGTCATGGTTTATGTCAAACTCCATTTGCTATGAATATTATGTTCTCTTTTAATTCCAGTTCTTAATTAAAAAGATTTTCTCATCAGAAACTCTTTTCTGAATAAATCTATCTGTCCTAGCCAGGAACTTGAAACATCAAGAACAATTAAATGAACATAGAATTTTATCTCTATTTACTTAGAGGAACATATTCCATCTTGATTAACACCTACCTCCATATATAACTAGTAGGAGCCAGAACATGCCCATATACCCATACACAGTACAAGTATGAAAGCAGTATCAAATTCAAACTACCTATATACAAGATAACTGTGCTATCTCAGGTCTAAAGATTATATGCACTGATATGATTTATGACAAAATATTGACAAGAGTAAACTCCATGTGCTTGTCATAAGTGTCACTGGTTCGGCTTACTTATCATGTATAAGTGCCTATCATGTTTGTCATATGGCATGAGACTCACCATTCCATCTTATTTATATCTCATATAAATAACTTGGAAACAAACATGAATATAATCTTTTTGGATAAGTCATGTCCTTATTGTGAAGTATCCTCGATTGTGAACCTATTTATGATACTTTGTGCTAGAAATACTGTCACTCATATTTTTAAAAACTTAAGAATAGAATTTCTAACAAAATGTCAATGGACCTTTTCTATTACACATAAATATATTGTGTAAACGGAAAAGTGGAAATGCCTTTTATTAATAAAAATATGTACAAGATACATACTAAATGATATGCTCTAGGGCATAGTACTAACAATCTCCCACTAGCACTAGAGCCATTCATTACAATATCTTATACCTATCTTCTCAAGATGTTGGTCTAGCTGAGTCTGTGATATAGGCTTAGTGAATGGATCAGCTAGATCTTCAGCTGATACTATTTTCTGCATGGCTACATCGCCTTGCCCAACTATTTCTCTGATAATGTGGTAACGCCATTCTATGTGTTTGGATTTTTTTGTGAGACCTTGGTTCCTTAGCCTGTATGACTGCTCCATTATTTTCACAGTGTAGTGGAACTGTTGACTCAATGGAAGGAACTATTATAAGTTCTTTCACGAACTTCTTTATCCAAACAGCTTCCTTTGCAGCATCTGATGCAGCAATATACTCAGCCTCGGTAGTGGAATCTGCAGTCGTGCTCTGTTTGGAACTCTTCCAACTGACTGCACCTCCATTACAAATGAACACATATCCAGAGGTAGACTTTCTATCATTGCTATCTGACTGGAAATCAGAATCAGTATAACCATCCAATTGCAAGTCTCCACCTCCATAGATTAAGAATAAATCCTTAGTTCTTCTCAAGTACTTAAGGATATTCTTGACAGCTATTCAGTGTTCCAAACCTAGATTGGATTGATACTTACTAGTCAAACTAACAGCATATGCAATATCCAGCCTAGTACACAATATTGCATACATTAAACTTTCAATAGCCGAAGCCTATGGAATCCTGGCCATCTTATCTCTTTCTTCAGGTGTCTTTGGAGACATCTTTTTAGAAAGATGGATACCATGTCTCACTGGTAACAATCCTCTCTTGGAATCAAGCATGTTAAACCTTTTTAACACCTTTTCAAAGTATAGACTTTGGGATAAACCAATTATTCTTTTTGCTCTATCTCTATAGATGCGAATTCCAAGAATATAGGTTACCTCCCCTAAGTCTTTCATGGAGAATGTATTTGACAACCATACCTTTACAGTTGTCAACATACCTGTGTCATTACCCATCAACAGTATGTCATCCACATATAAGACAAGGAAAGTGATAGCACTGTTACTAACCTTCTTATATACACATGGCTCATCCTCATTTTTAATAAAATCAAAGGATTTAATGGCTTCATCAAAATGGATATTCCAACTCCTCGAAGCATGCTTCAACCCATAAATGGATCGCTTTAGCTTGCATACCTTGGAATCATCTTGGGATTCAAAACCCCTAGGTTGTTCCATGAAAATGTTTTCTGCAGTGTATCCGTTGAGAAAAGTTGTTTTAACATCCATCTGCCAAATCTCATAATCATGGCAGTTACTGCTAATAGAATCCTAAGTGATTTAAGCATGGCAACAGGCGAGAAATTCTCCTCATAGTCGATTCCTTACCTTTGGTGAAACCTTTTCGCTACTAGCCTTGCCTTATAGGTCTCTACCTTTCCATCAGAACCAATTTTCTTCTTGAAAACCCATTTGTTGCCTATAGGTACAATACCTTCAGGTGGGTCAACAAGATCCCTAACTTGATTCTTATACATGGAATCAATTTCAGATTTCATAGCATCAATCCATTTTGAAGAATCTTTATCTGATATAGCTTATTCATAGGTAAGTGGATCATCTCCATGATCTACTTCTTCATAAGCAGACAACTCTTGCTCTTCTTCATGAAGGAAACCATATCTCACTGGTGGGTGAGATACCCTGGTTGTTCTACGAGGAATAGCTGTAGATGTTTCATCAATGGGTATAGGTTGACTAGATGGATCTATATCCATCTGATCTGTTGATTGGTTAGAATTCTCTAATTTTAACTCTATTTGCCTTCCTTTGTCTTCTTTTTGGACAAACTGTTGTTCAAGAAATGTGGCATCTCTACTCACCACAACCTTTTGTGATGTAGGCAAATAAAAATAATATCCAAAACTATCTTTTGGATATCCAACAAATCGACCCTTTTCTGATCTGGTTTCCAATTTATCAGTGTTTAGCTTTTTGATATAAGCTGGACAACCTCAAATCTTAACATGCTTAAGACTTGGTTTTCTTCCATGCCATATCTCATAAAGTGTGGAAGAAACTGATTTTGATGGAATCCTATTCAGAATATACAAAGCTGATTCTAATGCAAATCCCTAAAAGGAGATTGGCATATCAGTATAGCTCATCATACTACGTACCATATCCAATAGGGTACGATTTCTCCTTTCAAATACACCATTCAACTGTGATGTTCCTGGAGGAGTCAGTTGGAAACAATGCCATGCTCTCTCAAGTATTCATCAAATTCAGTACTCAAATATTCTCCTCCACGATCTGATCAAAGATCTTTAATACTCTTTCCTGTTTGATTTTCTACTTCAAATTTAAATTCTTTGAACTTTTCAAAGGATTCATGTTTGTATTTCATCAAATACAAATATCCAAACCTTGATTTATCATCAGTAAAGGTAATAAAGTAATGAAAATCACCTTTAACCATTTCCTTAAATGGATCACATACATCACTATGTATTAGCTCTAAAATATTTTCAGCCCTTAGCTCTTGTCTAACAAAGGGTGATCTAGTCATTTTGCCCTGAAGGCAAGATTCACAAGTTGGCGTAGGCTCAGAGCCCAATAATGATAAAATCCCCATTTTCTCCAATTTTGCAATCCTATCTTCTACAATATGACCTAATCTTAAGTGCCAAATATATTTTGAATTTTGAGTTGATTTTCATCATGGCATTGCATTCTTTTAGCTTGCTATACTGGATGATGGAAACACTTTCCCGGGCAAGTGGAAACACTTTCCCCGGGCAAAGGGAAACACTTTCCTGCTGGTAGTGGAAACACTTTCCTTTACCTTTGTCAACTTTGATCTTTGTTTTTCTATTTGGCTATCTTCTTGGAAGGACCAGGAATCTGAGGTTTCTTTTTCTTATTGCCCTTCTTCTTGTTGGACTTTCCAGTAGAAGAAAATGCAATCAAAGCTACTTCTTTTCCTTTATTGCTCGGCATATTCTTTTGGGCAATAACCAGCATGTTGAGTAAACCAGCTAAGGTGCATTCCTGTTTAGTCATATGGAAATTTGTCACAAAATTCCCAAAAGACTCAGGAAGGGACTGAAGGATCAAATCCATCTGTAGTTGGAAATCCATGTTGAAGTCAAGAAGTTCCAACTGCTCAATCAGCCGAATCATCTTGTGGACATGATCCCCAACATTCTGTCCCTCAGACATCTTCATGCAGAACAGCTACCTAGATATCTCATACCTAGCATTCCTACTATGCTCACCATACAACTCTTATAGGTGAAAGAGGATCTCACTCGCACTCTGCATGTTCTCATGCTGCTTCTGTAACTTATTACTCATGGAAGCAAGCATGTAACTCTTAGCTCTCATATCATGCTCCATCCACTTGTCCAAAGTTTCATGTTCCTCTTGAGTGGCCTCTGGAGGTAAGGGAATAGGAATATTTGAATCTAGAACATATCCTATATGTTCAAGGTTCAGGATAAGTTTCAAATTTCTTAGCCAATCAGAGAGATTAGGTCCTGTCAACCTATTGCGATCAAGTATGCTTGCAAGGATGTTGGATGGTGGTGGTTGTGCTGTGCTCATTATTATCAGAAAATTAATTGCATAAAATAACCAGATTACTTAGTAAATGTATCAAGTAATTAACTAAAATGATTATGGTCTTTTAATCAAATTGGTCCTCCCACTAACTTTGCAAATCCTACACTTCAAAAATAGAAAACGGAAATCCTAGTTGGATGGATTTCTAGTGGGTGATTGAATTCTTATAATTCTATTGATCATCCTCAGGTACATCCATTATTGGAATTACAATAACTATAAGTGAGCAACTTCTTGCCCATCACATCTCATGTGAGGTTCAATCCTTTATCTAGCCCCTAATGCTCAAAATCTCAGGTACATCCATTATTGACTTATCTTGCATTAGCTAAGTTGATCTCATTGAGCCAGTAATTATGCAAATAATTTTAATGTCCTCAGGTACATCTAATATTGGCCACCAAACCATTTACATATTTACAACATCTCATGCATAACAATTATTCTTAAGAAAATCTCTTAAATTAATTGCATCTTATGCAACTATTTAAAATTTCTTAAAATAATTGCCCCAATGGAGGGCCCATGTTATAATTACTTTAATTATAGCATTTCCAACTTAATCATTTGTTTGGAAGATTTTATAGTCATCCTAATTACTATTAAGGTCTCACTTTGCACATTATCCATTTAGCATGCATATATCATATAATTGCATACATTCCCATACATCTCATGCATTCATGGATAAGCAGTAAATATGGTATGATCATGGACTTTCTAAGGGATTCAATTCTGAGCCACCAAGATTTGAATTAGGGCATTCCTAGGTGCATTTCATTCATTCATTTTACAAGAGTTACTGAAGGAGTACATAATCAATTCTTAATCTTGAATTCCTCCCATTGGTCCCACCAATGCTCTTGACCTCCTTGAACTTCTTGCAATCCAATATTACATTGTAATCCTTGGCATACCAAGGTGAATTTACAAGAACTTAAATAAATGAAATTAAAATAAAAAATTATTACAAACTTAATAATACATGCCCAAATAAATTAAAATAAATTAATTAATTTATAATCCCAAAGAAACATAAAAGAAATAAATCCAATCTCATTGGTCTTTTATAGTCCATGATCATCCATCATGTATATCACTATTTAACAATTAAATAAAATATACATACTTAAATTAAATTGAATATCTCATATTCAACTTAAAAATCAAGATTTGAATATGATTCAAATAAATTTAAAAATTCAAATTTGAATCTCATTCAAATAAATTTAAAAATTCAGATTTGAATCACATTCAAACAATCTTAAAAATTCAGATTTGAATCACATTCAAACAATCTTAAAAATTCAGATTTGAATCACATTCAAACAATTTTTAAAAAATCAGATTTGAATCACATTCAAATAATTTTTAAAAATTTAGATCTAAATATTATTCAAACAACTTAAAAAAATCAGATTCAAATATGATTCAAACAACTTTAAAAATTCAGATTTGAATCACATTCAAACAACTTTTAAAATTTAGATTTGAATCACATTCAAACAATTTTTTAGAAATTCTGATTTGAATCAAAATTTAATTGTGTGATTAAAATTCTAATTAAATAATTTAATTAGATATAGAATGAGCTTTTAGATCATACAACAATTGCAAATTAAAAAGCCAAACCTTTGCACCACCCGTGAAGCCAAACCATGCGCACGAATGATGGTGTTCTTCAAGTATGCTGCCACATATCCATTGCAACCAGCAATGGGTAAATCATCTCATGATCAAACACGCAATTAAATCATATAATCAACAATCTAAATGGCAAATATAGTGACTCTGAAACCAATTGAAGGAATGGAAACATGAAAAACATAAGTTTATGCCATTGAATTCAAAATTTTCACCTAGGGTCACATGCATCATACAAGATTTATTTTTATCTATTTGATTTCAATGATAAACAACATATTAAAACTCTTTTAATATGTTTTTGGATCTGTATTTGCCATTTAAGATTTTAAAATAAATCAGATTAATTTTAGAACCCTAGATTAAATCAAGAACAAACACATTAACCTCTTGATGCACTGTAGTGTATTTGCGCCTTTGAGATGCATCGTCAGGACACCAGATGTTGTCCCTCTAGCTTGTCCACACCAAGAACACCTATGGCAGGCCTTGAATAGCTTCTCAAGCTTTTTTTATTATTTAGAAAATCAAGTTCTGCCTTTTAAGAGATTAAAGATGTAAACAAGACACTAGAAACGATTTCTAGTATTTTTAATTCAAGAGATTGATGGCTAATCTCTTTGAATTGATGAGAGATGAAGAAGAAGAGATGGACAGCCTCAAAATGGCATGACAAAGGAGGAGTGGCTGCGGGTTTTTTTATTTTTAATTCATAACAACACTTATATAGCCAGGTCAACACATTAAACCCTTGCCACATGTCACCCTCTGATTGGTTCTAGGTTTAATTGACCCAATCACATTGTGCCAAGTGTCAAACCTATATTTAATCTTAATTTTAATCATCTTACAAGATTAAAAGACATTTGGCAAGCTTATGTGTAATGCCATGTGTCACCATTTCATGGTGCCGCATATTTCCCTGTGAAATGACCAAAATGCCCCTGTGTCTTAATTTTGAGTTCTTAACCCAAAATAATTATTTCTCTTCTTCTAATCAATTTATATCAAATATAAATTAATTGATTAATCTCTATTAATTAATTTTTCATTAATTAAATTCATATTTAAACACTTTAAATATAAATTTAACTTATACTATACATCCAATAATCTAGATTTTGTTTCAAGTCATGCTAGGGACTTTGCAATCTAATTGCAAACCAAACCTATTTAATTAATCAATTAAACTCTTTAATTAATTAATTAAATCATATTTAATTAGGTGATAACTTGTGTATTTGTGTGACTTACTAGGCTCATCACTAATTGGCAATGAGATATGATATCAACTCTTAATATCATCAGAACTCTTTCTTACTATAAATAATTTCTCTAAATCATTTTATGCACCTCATAGACCATAGTTAACACCTCGCATAGCATTCCATGGCCACCTAATTAGTAATAAGGTTTACCTTAAATGAACCTATAATCATATGTTACCATACACTGGAATCTCTCTGTTACAAAATCCCAACTCAAGCTGGAGTCATGGTTTATGTCAAACTCCATTTGCTATGAATATTATGTTCTCTTTTAATTCCAGTTCTTAATTAAAAAGATTTTCTCATCAGAAACTCTTTTCTGAATAAATCTATCTGTCCTGGCCAGGAACTTGAAACATCAAGAACAATTAAATGAACATAGGATTTTATCTCTATTTACTTAGAGGAACAGATTCCATCTTGATTAACACCTACCTCCAAATATAACTAGTAGGAGCCAGCACATGCCCATATACCCATACACAGTACAAGTATGAAAGCAGTATCAAAGTCAAACTACCTATATACAAGATAACTGTGCTATCTCAGGTCTAAAGATTATATGCACTGATATGATTTATGACAAAATATTGACAAGAGTAAACTCCATGTTCTTGTCATAAGTGTCACTGATTTGGCCTACTTATCATGTATAAGTGTGTAACACCCTCCCGGTAACCACTCCGTACATTCTACTGTTCCGGTGACCGGTGTCGGTCCGGACAGCTAGAACGTCCGGAAAAATAATTAAACTTAAGTGAGGGACCATAATTAACTCAAATATTAATAAGAAACACTTAGTAAAAAATTTAGAAATAAAATACAACCAAGTTAAATGAGCCGGTGCCCTAGCGAGGTAATCAGGAGGAAGTTGCGGTTCTCGCAACTAGGAGCCCTAGACCCGGGGGAAAAATTGTAAAATAATTTTTGGGACTCCAGAGAAGGATTACTGAGGTTCCCATGGCATTAGAATCCCAAGAAAATACCTAGAAAAATTTTTCAATCGGTACAGACAATTTTGACCCGTTAAGCCAAACGGAGGGCATTTTGGTCATTTCGCCTTCAGAGGTGATTTTTGGCCGACTTGTCCAGTTGAGTAAATAATTAATATGACATAAAATATGAATAAACATTACTAGAAATTAAATTGAAATTGAGTAGTGATGAAAAGAAAAAGAAAATACACTAAAATGCCAAATATGACATCATTATGATGTCATGTGAAAGTCTCCACCAATTAAAATTTAACAACCATTTAAATAAACAATAAAAGAGGCTAAATGAAGACCAAAATAACTAAAATTTCCAGCAGCCCTCACCTTCACAAAGCTTACCCGTAGCTCTCAATTCCATAGCCAAACCTCCATTGATTTTCAACCAAAGCTTACTTTCTCTCTTCTTTTCACCATAAACCCTAAACCCCTTTCATTAAAAGTTGTCCACTCATCTTGGGAGAGTGTTTGGCAGCCTAGAAAGTGAAGGAAAGTGAAGATTTAGCTTGGGAAAAATCTGCCCTAATCAAGGTTAGTGCATTAGACACTTAAAACTTCTTATTTTCATGAATTGTAACTTGTATTGAGTGAGAATTGCAACTAAAATGAACAAGAATTATGTGTATACATACTATGAATTTTTGGCAGCCCTTGTGAAGGAATTATCTTGATTGTTTTGATGGACTTAAAGTGGGCTATAGATCAAGTTTAAACCATGTGTGCATGTGATTATTGAAGGAGCTAGTATTTAAGGTGTTGTGAAAACCTATAATGGAACTAGGGTTTTGAAGAGTGAAAAATTGACTTGGCATAGGAAATTGTTAGAGCACACTTTAATGGTCAATTAGTGACCATTTTAGGTAATTTTACTAACAAATGGACTGAAAAATGAGGTTGCAAAGTGAGGTTGCAGGCTGCCCTAGGACAGCAGCATAGGGACTGAAAATTTAGTCCATTTGCACTGCCATAACTTGGTCTGTGTTAGTCCAATTGGTGTTTGGCCAATTGGAAATTAAATTAGGCTTATAATGGAACATTTTTGCTGAACAAACCATGCCCAAAAGACCAAAGCAAGAGGACCAAAACTTGGCCCCAATCCGGACACCCTGCAACTGCCTCTGCAGAATTGACCAAATGAACAGTAACTGTTCATTTGGCCATAACTCACTGTAGATATGGTCAATTGACCTGAAATGTTTACAGCAACAAGTTAAGACATATACAAACAACTTTCATGAAGGAACCTACCCCAAATTATGGCCATAACCTAACCCAAATGGTAGTGGAAGTTACTGTTCCTGTTACTGTAGATATGGTATTTTCTGCAGAATGGGAATCCGGCCAGCTGTGGTTTTTTTACCATATCTGGAGCTACAAAACTCCAAATGGAGTGATTCAAAAAAGGAAATTCAACTAGAAAAAATAAGGAACAACTTTCATGTTTTACATTTCTTCAAATTCCCACAGCAACAGTGTCCAATGGAACAGTGAAGTTGACTCACCAAAACTGAAAATTCTGCTTGTGTTGGTTTAAACTTTGAAATGGCATAAATGCTTAATGCCAACAAGTTTGGAATGCCAAATGTGGTATGTTGGAAGTTCCAAAGTCAATGTACATATTTTTATTCTAAAAGTCAACATTTTTGTTGACCAATAAGATGAATAGTGACACTAAAAATTTGAAATTCACAAATTGGAGAATTTAAAAGTTTCAAATGCCCTAGTATACCTAACAAGATTGGTTTGGATAGTTTGGCATGCCAATAGGGTTCAGTTAGTAGTACTGCACATGGCAATATGCCATTCTGTGATTTCATGGCTTTTAGCCATTCTGACTTTGTATTGAGCTTTGGCCTTGTGCCTGATATATTCTGACTTGTTAGGCATTGCATTTGCCTGCCGGGAGATGCATATGTGACCGATGGTGTGACGGCGAGGTACTTGATACCCGGTGCGGTTTACCCGTTATCGATCCGATGCGTCTAGTGTAGGTTACTTGGGGCAACCAAATGAATAAAAGTGAACAAAGTTAATGAAATAATGAATATACCAACACCAAACAAAGAAAGCATACACATTCTATACACATTTATTTTCTTGCTATTTTCCTTTATTATATTATTGCACCACTAAGCATTATTGCTTAGCGCGTTGCTTTTGCCATGCGTAATCGGAGATACCGATCGTGAGCCTAGTAGACCACGCATCGGGTGAGTCCATCCGCGATTACGCTCGATGTCCGTGTCACCTCAACGTCTGCTGTGCATTGGTAGGACACTAGGTGTTATTTTGACATTTTGTAACTTAATTTTGTTTTCTCATATGTGTTTGAACTTATGTAATATATTTTGATGTTCATGTAAATAATGAAAGTGATGACTATGAATGCAAAATTTGAGCATTTATTTATTGCTTGTATATGAGAAATGGATGTTTGAGAAATGACAAGGTTATTGAGAACTGAAATTGAGAAATATTGATGAGATTTTGGATATTGGAGTTGAGATGATGGAATACAAATATTGGAAGTGTTTTTAACAGGTTCCGAAGAACTGTTTTCTCCATTTTTAGCCGGTACTCCGCCGGATTTTCTTTAAAATCTTCGGAACCTCAAATAAATAATACTTTTGATAAATGGCTAAAATAAATTATATTTCATAAATTATATTCACAAGTATGGTATAAATTAATTAAGGTATATTAGAATGTACCGGTACACCGTGTGGCATAGCTTGCTCGGCTACACTGTAGACGGGTAAGGGGTGTCACATTTAGTGGTATCAGAGCACGGTTTAGGCGTTTCTGGGCCTAGATTGAGTCCATACCATGCATTGCATTTGTAAGAGTCGAGGTGACACTAACGCAGATCTGTTTATCTTTCTTATTTTGAATAGGATATGGACCCTTCATCTCAGAGAGCCGTTGAGGAGGAAGTGGAGAGTCATGCTCCACCTACAGCAGCTGAGACTGGGGGCATGAGAGAATCTGCTCCGCCAGCTCAAGCAGAGCCTGCTCAGCCTCCACAGGCCATGTTCCAACAAATGGCCGAGGTAATGCCAGCAGCACCACCACCACCACCAGCTCCACAACCACCACCACCAGCTCCACAGCAGAAATCACACCTGGAAAGGTTAAGAAAATTTGGGGCAGTGGATTTCTATGGCAAGAGAGAAGATGACTCATTGCGTAGAGAATTGGTTGAGCAGGCAGGCGAGTCCTAAAACAACTCCACCGCACTCGAGCAAAACACGGAAGGCTTGTATCCTTGTTACAAGACGATGCCTACGAATGGTGGGACACGTGTCGATGAAGTGCGACGGAAAGTCAGAACTTGGGATTTCTTCCTCTCTGAATTCAAGAAGAAATATGTGGGTACTGTATACCTAAAAGAGAGAAGAAGAGAGTTTATTAACCTGAGGCAGAGACAGTTGTCAGTGGCTGAGTATGAGAAAGAATTCGTTCGATTAAGCCGCTATGGAAGGGAGATAGTCCCTAATGAAGCTGAAAGATGCAAGAGATTTGAAGAGGGACTAAATGACAACATCAAGATCCAGCTCACTGCCTTGGGAATCACATAATTTACCAAGTTAGTGGAAGCGGCAATAAAGGTTGAAAAGGTAAGAATCAGTGAGTAGACCAGAAGGGATAGACAGCAGAAGAGGGGCCCGGGTCAGTCCAGTTCAGCTCCTGCATTCGGGAAGAAGTTCAAGGGTCCTCCTGCACAGCGTTCGGGTCAACCACAGGGTCAGGGTCAGTCCCAGGGGCCCAGGCCACAGTTCACCCCTAGGAGAGGTCAGTCCACACCATCAGTGGGCAGCTCTCCAGGGATGGGGTTCAGGGGACCAGCCCCAGCATCTTCTGCATGTCCATATTGTCAAAAATGGCATAAGGGGGAGTGTTGGAGAGTAACTAGTGCTTGCTTGAGGTGTGGGTCAGCAGAGCATCAGTTGAGAAACTGTCCACGCAGAACTACTACAGCTGCTCCAACACAAGCAGACAGACCTGCTCCTGCACCACAGAGGGGTAGAAAATCTGGCAAGTCTGAGGCTGTAGGACCATCACAGAGGCCTGCATCTGAGCCAGCAGAGAGGCCTGACAGTAGACCACCTGCAAGAGCCTATGCTATTAGAGCTCAGGAGGAGCAAGATGCCCCGGACGTCATCAGGGGTACGTTCTTCCTCTACATTACACCTGTGCATGCATTGGTGGATCCAGGATCCACTCATTCCTACATTTGCATCAACCTACCCGTAGAAAGGGGGATACTGGTAGGGGAGAGTGACCAAGACATTCTGGTCACTAATCCATTGGGTCACAGTGTGGTAGTGAACAAAGTAAACAAGGGTTGCCCTTTAAGGATTCAGGGGTATGAATTCTTGGCAGACTTGATTGAGTTGCCTTTCCATGAGTTTGACATGATTTTGGGAATGGACTGGTTGTCACGTCATAAGGCAATAGTTGATTGTAAATTGAAGAGAATTTCTTTGAAAACCCTTGAGGGTAATGAGATCACTGTTGTGGGGGGAAAGGACATATTTCTTGTCCAATGTCATCTCAGCCACTGTTGCAAGAAGAATGATGAGAAAAGGCTGTGAAGCCTACCTAGCACATGTGGTGGATACTAGGCAGGCTAAGCCAAACCTGAGTGACATACCCACAGTGAGAGACTTCCTGCAGGTATTTCTGAAGAATTGCACAGTTTGCCACGAGAAAGGAAGTCGAGTTTGCTATTGAGACAACTGCTACAAACACCCATTTCCATTGCTCCTTATAGGATGGCACCCACTGAATTGAGGGAGTTGAAAACTCAGTTGCAAGAGTTGCTTGATAAGGGGTTCATACACCCCAGTGTGTCACCATGGGGAGCTCCAGTGTTGTTTGTGAAAAAGAAGGATGGGACTTTGAGGCTATGCATCGATTCTGCGATTGAATAAAGTGGTATGAAGAATAAATATCATTGCCTAGAATTGATGATCTGTTTGATCGGTTGAAGGGAGCGAGTATATTTTCTAAGATTGATCTCAGATCAGGGTATCATCAGTTGAGGGTGAAGGATGCAGATGTGCCAAAGACTGCATTCAGGACCCGATATGGGCATTATGAGTTTCTAGTGATGCCTTTTGGCCTAACAAATGCACCAGCAGCATTCATGGACCTTATGAACCGTATCTTCCATCCATACCTAGATCGGTTCGTAGTGGTCTTTATTGATGATATTTTGGTGTATTCCAAGACCAGGGAAGAACATGATGAGCATTTGAGGATTGTTCTGCAAACCCTAAGGGAAAAGGAGCTGTATGCTAAGTTGTCCAAGTGTGACTTTTGGCTGAATGAGATTGCATTCCTTGGACACATAGTGTCAGCTGATGGGATTAGGGTGGATCCCAAGAAAATAGAAGCAGTGATGGAATGGAAGCCTCTCAGAAATACAACTAAGGTCAGAAGCTTCTTGGGGCTAGCTGGGTATTACAGGAGATTCGTGAAGGGATTTTCCCTAATAGCTGCTCAAATGACCAAGTTGTTACACAAGAATGTCAGATTTGACTGGAATGACAAATGTCAGACCAGCTTTGAGAAGTTGAAGGCTATGTTGACAGAGGCACCAGTGTTAACACAGCCAGTGTCAGGAAAGGACTTCGTGGTCTACAGTGATGCCTCACATAATGGGTTAGGGTGTGTATTGATGCAAGAGGGGAAAGTGATCGCCTATGCTTCCAGCGACTAAGGCCACATGAACAGAATTACCCTACCCATGATCTAGAGCTTGCAGCAATTATCTTTGCACTGAAGATATGGAGGCATTACTTGTATGGTGAAAAGTGTTACATTTACACGGACCACAAAAGCCTGAAATACTTGCCAACCCAGAAGGAGCTCAACCTTAGACAGAGACGATGGATTGAGTTCCTGAAGGACTATGATTGTGTAATTGACTACCATCCTGGGAAGGCAAATGTAGTTGCTGATGCTTTGACCAGAAAGTCCATCACAGCTTTGAGATCATTGAATGCCCGTCTAACTTTGATTCGAGATAGAGCTATTTTGGCTGAGTTGCAAGTGAGGCCAAACCTGCTATAGCAGATACTAGATGGACAGAAGGTAGATGGGAAGTTAACGGCCATTATGAGCAAAATCCCAAAAGGAAAAGCAACTGACTATGAGGTAAAAGCAGATGGGTGTCTGTACTACAAAGGAAGACTGTGTGTACCAGATAATGGGGAATTGAAGGCTAGTATTCTAAAAGAGGCACACACCAGTGTATATGCTATGCACCCAGGAAGTACAAAGATGTATCATGATCTGAAGCTTGATATTGGTGGCACAGTATGAAGAGGATATAGGTGACTATGTGACTAAATGCTTGACATGTAAGCAAGTCAAGTAAGAACAACAAGTTCCATCGGGTTTGCTCTGACCTATACGCATACCTGAATGGAAATGGGATCGGGTCACCATGGATTTTGTAAGTGGTCTACCTCTCACCCGGAAGAAACATGATGCAGCATGGGTGATAGTTGATAGATTGACAAAGTCAGCACACTTTCTGCCAGTTAGGACTGACTACTCACTGGAGAAGTTAGCAGAATTTTATATCAGTGAGATAGTTAGACTGCATGGAATTCCACTTTCCATCATATCTGATCGAGACCCAAGGTTTACATCGAGATTCTGGAAGAAGTTGCATGAGTCCTTGGGTACACAACTCCATTTCAGCACAGCTTTCCATCCTCAGACGGATGGGCAATCCGAAAGAGTAATCCAGGTAAACAATTGAACCAATTGAATTAGTACAAATATTGAACTAAAAATGATAACAATAACATGAAATATATGTCAGGTCCTTGCGGATATCTTTGAGGAGTTGTGTCATTGAATTTGAGGAAGTTGGGATAGATACCTCCCAGCGCGAATTTGCATACAACAATAGCTACCAAGCTAGCATCCAAATGGCCCCATATGAAGCACTGTATGGGAGAAAATGTAGAACTCCAGTGTGCTGGACTGAATTGGGCGAAGACAAACTGGTAGGGCCAGACCTGGTGAAACAGGCTGAGGAGAAGGTAAAATCAATCAAAGCCAACTTAAAGGTTGCCTCAGACAGACAGAAATCTTATGCCGACCTGAAGAGGAAAGAAATAGAATATGTGGTTGGCGACAAAGTGTTCCTCAAGGTGTCACCATGGAAGAAGGTATTGAGGTTTGGAAGGAAAGGTAAGTTGAGCCCTAGGTTCATTGGCCCATATGAAGTCATTGAACGTGTGGGTCCAGTGGCCTATAGGCTAGCTTTACCACCAGAGCTGGACAAGATCCACAATGTGTTCCACGTATCCATGCTCAGAAGATACCGCTCAGATCCTTCACATGTCATCTCCAGGGAAGAAATTGAAATACAACCAGATTTGACATATGAAGAAGAACCTCTACGGATCCTAGCTCGGGAAGTGAAGGAATTGAGGAACAAGCAGATTCCCTTGGTGAAAGTGCTTTGGAGGCACCACAACACCGAGGAGGCAACTTGGGAAAGTGAAGAGACGATGAGGCAACAGTTCCCTTAACTATTTGCATCAGGTAAATTTCGAGGACGAAATTTAAATTAGAGGGGAAGAGTTGTAACACCCTCCCGGTAACCACTCCGTACATTCTACTGTTCCGGTGACCAATGTCGGTCCGGACAGCTAAAACGTCCGGAAAAATAATTAAACTTAAGTGAGGGACCATAATTAACTCAAATATTAATAAGAAACACTTAGTAAAAATTTTAGAAATAAAATACAACCAAGTTAAATGAGCCGGTGCCCTAGCGAGGGGTAACCGGAGGGAAGTTGCGGTTCTCGCAACTAGGAGCCCTAGACCCGGGGGAAAAATTGTAAAATAATTTTTGGGACTCCAGAGAAGGATTACTGAGGTTCCCATGGCATTAGAATGCCAAGAAAATACCTAGAAAAATTTTTTAATCGGTACAGACAATTTTGACCCGTTAAGCCAAACGGAGGGCATTTTGGTCATTTCGCCTTCAGAGGTGATTTTTGGCCGACTTGTCAAGTTGAGTAAATAATTAATATGACATAAAATATGAATAAACATTACTAGAAATTAAATTGAAATTGAGTAGTGATGAAAAGAAAAAGAAAATACACTAAAATGCCAAATATGACATCATTATGATGTCATGTGAAAGTCTCCACCAATTATAATTTAACAACCATTTAAATAAACAATAAAAGAGGCTAAATGAAGACCAAAATAACTAAAATTTCCAGCAGCCCTCACCTTCACAAAGCTTACCCGTAGCTCTCAAATCCATAGCCACACCTCCATTGATTTTCAACCAAAGCTTACTTTCTCTCTTCTTTTCACCATAAACCCTAAACCCCTTTCATTAAAAGTTGTCCACTCATCTTGGGAGAGTGTTTGGCAGCCTAGAAAGTGAAGGAAAGTGAAGATTTAACTTGGGAAAAATCTGCCCTAATCAAGGTTAGTGCATTAGACACTTAAAACTTCTTATTTTCATGAATTGTAACTTGTATTGAGTGAGAATTGCAACTAAAATGAACAAGAATTATGTGTATACATACTATGAATTTTTGGCAGCCCTTGTGAAGGAATTATCTTGATTGTTTTGATGGACTTAAAGTGGGCTATAGATCAAGTTTAAACCATGTGTGCATGTGATTATTGAAGGAGCTAGTATTTAAGGTGTTATGAAAACCTATAATGGAACTAGGGTTTTGAAGAGTGAAAAATTGACTTGGCTTAGGAAATTGTTAGAGCACATTTTAATGGTCAATTAGTGACCATTTTAGGTAATTTGACTAACAAATGGACTGAAAAATGAGGTTGCAAAGTGAGGTTGCAGGCTGCCCTAGGACAGCAGCATAGGGACTGAAAATTCAGTCTATTTGCACTACCATAACTTGGGCTGTGTTAGTCCAATTGGTGTTTGGCCAATTGGACATTAAATTAGGCTTATAATGGCACATTTTTTCTGAAGAAACCATGCCCAAAAGACCAAAGCAAGAGGACCAAAACTTGGCCCCAATCCGAACACCCTACAACTGCCTCTGCAGAATTGACCAAATGAACAGTAACTGTTCATTTGGCCATAACTCACTGTAGATATGGTCAATTGACCTGAAATTTTTACAGCAACAAGTTAAGACATATACAAACAACTTTCATGAAGGAACCTACCCCAAATTATGGCCATAACCTAACCCAAATGGTAGTGGAAGTTACTGTTCTTGTTACTATAGATATGGTATTTTCTGCAGAATGGGAATCCGGCCAGCTGTGGTTTTTTGACCATATCTGGAGCTACAAAACTCCAAATGGAGTGATTCAAAAAAGGAAATTCAACTAGAAAAAATAACGAACAACTTTCATGTTTTACATTTCTACAAATTCCCACAGCAACAGTGTCCAATGGAACAGTAAAATTGACTCACCAAAACTGAAAATTCTGCTTGTGTTGGTTTAAACTTTGAAATGGCATAAATGCTTAATGCCAACAAGTTTGGAATGCCAAATGTGGTATGTTGGAAGTGCCAAAGTCAATGTACATATTTTTATTCTAAAAGTCAACATTTTTGTTGATCAATAAGATGAATAGTGACACTAAAAATTTGAAATTCACAAATTGAAGAATTTAAAAGTTTCAAATGCCCTAGTATACCTAACAAGATTGGTTTGGATAGTTTGGCATGCCAATAGGGTTCAGTTAGTAGTCGCACATGGCAATATGCCATTCGTGATTTCATGGCTTTTAGCCATTCTGACTTTGTATTGAGCTTTGGCCTTGTGCTCGATATATTTGACTTGTTGTTAGCCTGCTCTGCACACCGAGATGCATATGTGACCGATGGTGTGACGGCCCGAGGTACTTGATACCCAGTGCCAGTTTACCCGTTATCCAGTCCAGTCGTCTAGTGTAGGTTACTTGGGGCAACCAAATGAATAAAAGTGAACAAAGTTAATGAAATAATGAATATACCAACACCAAACAAAGAAAGCATACACATTCTATACACATTTATTTTCTTGCTATTTTCCTTTATTATATTATTGCACCACTAAGCATTATTGCTTAGCGCGTTGCTTTTGCCACGCGCAGGTACTGGAGATATCGATCGTGAGCCCAGTAGACCACAGACTGGGTGAGTCCATCCGGCATGCTCAGTGTCCGTGTCACCTCAACGTCTGCTGTGCATTGGTAAGACACTAGGTGTTATTTTGACATTTTGTAACTTAATTTTGTTTTCTCATATGTATTTGAACTTATGTAATATATTTTGATGTTCATGTAAATAATGAAAGTGATGACTATGAATGCAAAATTTGAGCATTTATTTATTGCTTGTATATGAGAAATGGATGTTTGAGAAATGACAAGGTTATTGAGAACTGAAATTGAGAAATATTGATGAGATTTTGGATATTGGAGTTGAGATGATGGAATACAAATATTGGAAGTGTTTTTAACAGGTTTCGAAGAACTGTTTTCTCCATTTTTAACCGGTACTCCGCCGGATTTTCTTTAAAATCTTCGGAACCTCAAATAAATAATACTTTTGATAAATGGCTAAAATAAATTATATTTCATAAATTATATTCACAAGTATGGTATAAATTAATTAAGGTATATTAGAATGTACCGGTACACCGTGTGGCATAGCTTGCTCGGCTACACTGTAGACAGGTAAGGGGTGTCACAAAGTGCCTATCATGTTTGTCATATGGCATGAGACTCACCATTCCATCTTATTTATATTTCATATAAATAAGTTAGGAACAAACATGAATACAATCTTTTTGGATAAGTCATGTCTTTATTGTGAAGTATCCTCGATTGTGAACCTATTTATGATACTTTGTGCTAGAAATACTGTCACTCATATTTTTAAAAACTTAAGAATAGAATTTCTAATAAAATATCAATGGACCTTTTCTATTACACATAAATATATTATGTAAACGGAAAAGTGGAAATGCCTTTTATTAATAAAAATATGTACAAGATACATACTAAATGATATGCTCTAGGGCATACTATTAACAAGAGGAGATGGTTATAACTGATTAAAGACTATGATTGCTTAATAGACTATCAACCAAGGAAAGCAAATGTGGTGGCTGACGCCTTAAGTCACAAGACTATGGTAAGTCTCAGAGTTTCTCCTTTGTCCATGGTACATGAGTTGAAAGCACAGCATGCCAGTTTGGAGATTGATGATGAGGGATAGACAGTAGTTGCATGGCATGTACAGCCAGTGTTGATTGATCAGATCAGAATGGCTGCTCAAAATGATGAAAAACATCAGAAGCTACTGAATGAAGTCCAGTAGGGTAAGAAACCTGAATTTTCTGTGAGAGATGATGGTTTACTACTACATCAGGGCAGAATGTGCGTTCCTAGTGATATGGAATTGAGACAGATCATCATGAAGGAAGCACATGAGTCTCCTTTTGCTATGCACCCTGGTGGAACTAAAATGTACAGAGGGCTGAAAGAGCATTACTGGTGGATGGGTATGAAGAGGGATATAGCTGATTTTGTCTCCAAATGCCTAACTTGTCAGCAAGTGAAGGCAGAACATCAAGTACCAAAGAGTTTGTTACATCCATTGCGATGCAGTGGAAATGGGAATGGATAACTATGGATTTTGTGATGGGACTTTCGAGGACACAGAATAGTCATGATGTAGTATGGGTTATAGTTGATAGACTGACCAAGTCTGTCACTTTTTGCCAGTCCGGATGGACTATAGCCTGGAAAGATTGGCCAGATTGTACATAAATGAGATTGTAAGACTGCATGGAGTGCCAGTATTGATTGTATCTAATAGAGATCCTAGGTTCACTTCTAGATTCTGGGGTAGTCTTCAGAGAGCCCTAGGAACTAGATTGAACTTCAGCACAGCATTCCACCCACAGACAGATGGGTGGAATGAAAGGGTAATTCAGATATTGGAGGATATGCTACGGGCTTGTGTAATTGAGTTTGAAGGTAGTTGGGATATACACTTGCCTTTGATTGAGTTTGCTTATAACAATAGTTACCAATCAAGCATTGGGATGCCTCCATATGAAGCTTTGTATGGAAGGAAGTGCAGAACTCCCCTATGTTGGGATGAAGTAGGTGAAAGAAAGATGATTGGGCCACAAATTGTTCAGCAGACAGAGGAAAAGATCATATTGATAAAAGATCGACTCAAGGCTGCATCAGACCGTCAGAAGTCCAATGTTGATCTGAAGAGAAGAGATATTGAATATGCAGTGGGTGATAAGGTATTCCTTAAAGTTTCTCCTTGGAAGAGGATTATGAGATTTGGCAGAAAGGGGAAACTGAGTCCTCATTTCATAAGACCATATGAGGTTCTGGAAAGAGTGGGTCCTTTGGCATATCGGTTAGCATTACCTCCAGAGCTAGAAAGGATACACAATGTCTTCCATGTGTCTATATTAAGGAGGTACAGATCTGACCCATCTCATGTACTATTAGTTGAAGAGATTGAGGTAAATCTAGACCTTTCATATGATGAAGAACCTATATAAATTCCAGCATATGAGGTGAAGCAGATGAGGAATAAACAGATACACCTGGTTAAAGTGTTGTGGAACCATCATTCAGGCCAGGAAGCTACTTGGAAACGTGAAGAGGACATGAGAAGACAGCACCCACAGCTGTTCAGAAACTGATACCAGGTAAAATTTTGAGAGGAAATTTATTTTAAGAGGGGGAGAATTGTGACACCCCTATATTCAGTAGTGCGTTCTACTGTTCCGGTGACCAGTGTCTGTCCGGATAGCAAGAATGCCTAGAACTACACTTAAATATTAGTGAGGAGACATAAAATAATGAAATACAAAAAAAGAAAATACAAGAAAAACAAACGAAAAATAATAGCAATGAAATGTAACCAAGTTAAATGAGACAAGAACCATAGCGATGGGTGACCGCACTAGGAAGTTGCGGCGTGGACAGTTGACTAGCCCTGAACCGCTGGGAATCCTAGAAAATATTTTTAGGACTTAAATAAACATCTATTGAAGTATAAATATCATTAAAAATATCAAAGAAAAATTAATTAATTAGTACAAAGAAAAACAAGAAATCAAGAAAATGACAAAACTCGATGTTATCGAAAAATCGAGAATGCAACCCGAATAGGGGCATTGTAGTCATTTGACACCCCGAGTTGCCTTTTGACCTAAATTTCCATTAAAAATAAATGATATTAAAATTTGAGAATACCATGAAAATTAAAATGGTGGTCCATTATGTAAATAGTAAAAAAATTAAGGTAAATGTGAGAATTTAAAAACTTGGAATAAATAACCATTTTATTTCTTTAGTGCTCCACTAACCTTAACTTTAGGACACCTTAAGGGACACTTGGAATGCTGAAAACCATCTTCAACCTCACTTTGCAAAACCAGCCGAATCCTTTCTCCCAAGGTCCATCCAAGGCCATCCATGGTGAGAGCTCAAGTTCACCATGTTCTAGCCACTTTTTCCATTAGGTTCCTTCACTAAACTTGACCACCATACCTTAGGCAGCATACTAGGAGCAAGAAAGTTAAGTTTTGGTGAGGTTTTGAAGAACTTCAAAAGTGGTAAGTAAGTGTTTTCAATCCTTGTTTCATTAAAAGTGTAACCAAGGTTGTAGGTAGTTAGTTTATGGAAGAATTTTTGAAGTTTGATGTTTTAATGGAGATGTACATTTTGGCAGCCATGGAAATTCTGTATATGTAGCTTGCTTTTACTTGTTTATAGTTATCTAAGATGTTGTTATTGATGGCAGCATGGATATGTGTATAATGGTTTGAATTTGGACATGTAAATGAGGTATGTCATGTGGTTAATTGTTGTAATTGGACTTAGAAAAATTTTGAGTTATAATGTGTTTGTTGAGAGTGGTTACAAGCTACCAAAATGACCAAAAATTTAAAGTAAAGTGTGTTAATATTATGGTACAAACCAGAATTGGCATGGAAGAGTTAATTTGGTAAGTGTTGGATGTGTAATTGGTAAGGATGAACAATGTGTAATAGGGCAGTGTATGTTTTAGCTTAGAACCTTAAGTGTGTGGCTCCAATTGGTATGAGACCAATTGGAGGTGAAACTAGGCACAAAATGTGCCAACTTTCAAGAAGGAAGCTTACCAAAATTCTGCCTAGAAGGTAACTTGAAAAATGACCAAATCCGGAATAGTGAATTGAAAGCCTGAAAATTGACCATTTGGGCAGCAGTTGGTGTTTTGGCCATAACTCAAACAAAACAGGTCCAATTGACCTGGAATTTTTACCATGAATAGTTTAGTCATACATCTAAAATTCTTATGAAGATACCAACACCCATAAATGACCATAAGCAAGTCAAATACCTTGCACAAGTTTGGGTATAAAAACTGGCCGAACCAAAAGTGACCTAAAAATGACCTAAAGTTACCATTTTGGTACATTCTGTCCAGCATTGGTAAATTGACCATATCTTGGTCTACACAATTCAGAATGCCCTGAAATTTTTCTCCGCATGCAATAAGACATAGACCTATAAGTTTGTAGTTTTGACCGAAACCCGAAAACCAAGGGAACTAGGTCATCCGGCTAGGTCAAATTAGTATACTGAAATCCGGCAAATTGCAATAAAATGCAATATACTTGAAAATGAATTTGGAAACATGTACCAATACTAAAAGGCTATAAAATGTGACATATTGGTAACATTAAAACCTAATTCACCTAGAGTGCATTGAAAGTCAACATTTTAAGTTGACTAAGGAAAATAATAGAATTCAATAAATTAATTATTGAACCTTATTGTTAGAGACAGTTTAAATGAGTATTGAAACACTTCAAATTGTGTGTTTCAGTTAGCAAAGACTCAGGGAAGGGGAAGGAAACACTGAGTCAGGGCTAAGAGACATTTATTAGAGGTTTGTGCACAATAGTTAATTCTTTTAACTTTTCAATTGAAATAAATTATGAGAATTTTGTATGTTATTGTTTTGAATTGTGAAAAATTATTTGAATGGAAATTTGATGGATACTTATTGTTTGAAAATATTGCAATTGGTTTGAAACCACAGCCATCATGTATATTGATTGAATTCCTTGCTAGCTTGTCTAGTGGGATGAATTGACTTTGAATTACCTCTCTGGCTGAAGTTTTGAGGTGTGTGCCTGTTGAGGACGAATAGAATGAGTACTCATATTATTGCTAGCTAGCTATGTTATTCCTCACTAGCCATCGGCTTTTGGGATGAATTGGACTTTGGCAACATGATTAAGCTATGTGTGTGATTTATTGATATTTATTGTGATATTGTGAAATAGAGTTTAAATTCTTTATGAAATTTACTGTCTTTGAATTTAACTATGGTTTTAAGTATCCACTATTTATACAACATATGATTTATGATTTAAAGTTGCTTTTTGTTAATATTGTGCACCACTGAGACATTGGCTCAGCGATAGCTTTTCAATGCTGTCGCAGGTAGACAGGCTGACAGGGTAGCAAACTAGGCTGCTTGTGCATCATTGAGAGTTCATCGGGTATATTGAGTATGCCATACTTTACATTTTGTATTGTAATGTATGTTCACTATATGTATATATTGTTCTTGGTTTTGAGCAGTTATAAATTAAAATTGTACATTGAAGTTGCAAAATAAATTGTAAATTATTTTAGCTTGTAAAATTTGTAATATATTTCTTTTATCTCAGCTTTTAAAAGCACTGAAAAAATTATTGTGGATTTGAGTTGGCAAATGTTGAGAAACATATTATGTTGATTGAATATTGGAGTTTGGGGATTGAACAAAATATAGGAAGTGCTTTTTTACAGGTTTTTTAAGAACTGTTTTATTCAAAATACAGATAGCACTTTACCAAAATTTTTACAGAAATGATTAATTCTTCAAATGTATTATCTGGTTTCACTTCAGTTAAAAATTTTTTTTTAACACCTGTAAATAGTGCTCACCGCTGTAAAATGAAGTAAGAAAAGGTTTAAAATCCCTTGTAGTGTATTTAATGGGTTATCAGTAGACGAAGTTATTAATTCATTAGGTATACTACGGGATCATGTTATGCCTTATGGAAGGGTAGGGTGTGACAGAAAAATTTTAGAAAAATTACAATCAAGTTAAATGAGCCAGTGCCCTAGCGATGGGTGACTTAAAGAAAAATTGTTGTCTTCACAACTAGAAGCCCTAAACCCAGGAGAAAGTTCATAGAATAATTTTTAGGACTCCAAAGAAGAGTCATTGAGGTTTCGATGGCATTAGAATGCCAAGAAAATGCTTAGAAAAATTTTTAGATCGGTACAGACAATTTTGGCTTAATAAGCCAAACAGAAGGCATTTTGGTCATTTTGTCTTCAGAGATGATTTTTGGCCAACTTGTCCAGTTAAATAAATAATTTATATGATATAAAATGTGAATAAATATTGCTAAAAATTAAATTAGAAATGAGTAGAAAAGAAAAGAAATTTAAAATAAAAAATTGGACTTATGACATAAGCCATGATGTCATAAAGTTTAAATTAAAATTTACAATAAATTAAAGTGCCAACCAATGGGAGCTTGACAAAAATTTTAAGAGGATAAAAATTTAATAAATAAGGACAAAAAAATAAAAAGAAACCACATTCTTTCTTCCCAAATTCGGCAGTCATCTTCTTCCTCCACCATTGAAGAGCTTCTCTCTCTCTCTCATGCCAAACCTTACCTTTTCACCACAAAACCCTAAACTTTCTTCACTAAACCTCTTCCTCACATCTTAAATCATCTTTAGGTAGTCATTAGAAGGAGGAATTATAAAGATTTCAAGCTCAAGTTGAAGTTCCAAAGAGTTTAGTGCCATTTTTGTTCACTCTTTCCTTATATCCTTTTTTAAAACATTAATTTATGTTAGAAAGTATGAAATGGGAAGCAAATTAGGCATGGTAAAGTTCACTTAAAATTTTGGCAGCCTAGGGTACTCTATTATGTATGGGAAAGTCAACGTTTTGACTTAAAGGGTAAAATGAATAGTAATCTTACATGTTAAACACAAAAATTTAATCAAGAATTTTGTAATATGCCCTAGTAAACCTAGTAAGATTGGGTTGGATAGGTTGGCATGCCAATAGGGCTCGGATAGCAGTATTGCATATGGCATCACGCCATTATGTGATTTATGGCTTGAGTGGCCATTCAGTGATTTTATGGTTTTTAGCCATTCTAATATTATTGTGATACTTGGCCTTGTGCCCAATATTTATTATAGCTCATTGACTGTTTTGTTGCATACCGGGAGACACATTGTAACCGATGGTATAACGGCCCGAGGTACTTGGTACCCAATGCCAGTTTACGCATTTATCTAGTCTAGTCATCAAGTATAGGTTACTTGGGCAACCAAAAATAAGATTTATAAATTTTAATTAAATTATTGGGATAAAAAGTACCAAATGAATAATACTACAAATAAGTACTAGAAATTGTCCGTATGAAAAACATACATACATTCTGCATGCTTACATCATTTTAGTTTTTATTTTATTTTATTATTGGCACCACTAAGCAGTATTGCTTAGTGCGTTGCTTTTGCCACGCGTAGGTTCTGGAGAGATTGATAGAGAGCCCAGCAGACCACAGACTGGGTGAGGCCACAGATCTGCATAGTATCGAGTCACCTCTCAAGCTACAGTGCATGGGTAGGACACTAGGTCCCATTTTGTATTTTGTGAGTTTTGTAAGTTTTGTAATTAAACTCTTATTTTATCATGTATATTTAAAACCTATGTAATATAATTTTGTATTAATATAAGTATTTGTAACCTTGTGTTTATAAATAACATATGAGTATTTATTTATGATTTGAGCATGATGATGATGTGAAATGAATGAATGTCAAATGGAGGAATTATTGAGAAATTGTTAAAAATTGATGTGATAATTGGAGTTGTGATTTGAATAATTATTGGAAGTATTTTCTACACGTTTCAAAGAACTGTTTTCTCTATTTTTAGCCGGCACTCTGCCGGATTTTCTATAAAATTTTTGGAACTGCAAATTAATTTATAATTTCAATAAATGATCTAAATGAGATCAATTTCATAAATTTCACTTAATAACTATAAATAAATAAATTAAGAATGGATAAATATCAATGGGATAAGTTATGGTGTTTCGGTACACTGTGTGACATATCTTGCTCGGCTACACTGTAGACGGGTAAGGGGTGTCACATGTGAGTTTGTTTTGTCTAAAAATATAAAACCGATGAGTTGTAATGTATATGCTCTTGCATGCACAGTTAATTTATCTACATGAGGTGGAATATCTCTAAACTCATCAGCTAGCCATGATAATTTCAGTGTATATCCTCTTATCATAGCCTAAGGTGGTCTAGCTCCTAAAAACATCTCATAAAGTGCTGGCCATTTGGCCTAAGATATCCTAGTAATAGAAGAACTATCTATTGAAAAACTAGAAATAATACCAACATTCTGGAGAGATTGTATACTCACCAATTAGCATCATAAATGTATGGGTCTCTAGTCACTATCACTCTATAAAGGCACTAATTAGATGCTAGTCAAGTAAAAAAACTCCTAATTGGGCAATACCAATAATTCTAGAATCTTAGAGATGAGGAATTATTTGGTCATCAATGTTATAATGCAAGATGTTCCCCTGTCTCCTGCAGGTAAGCACTTCATTCTCAATTATACCATTTCAAATCCCTTTGAAAAGGTGTTACAGCTGGAGTCACAAAAGCTCTGGATTAATAGGACCTGGCATATTGTAATTGTGACACCCCTTACCCATCTACAGTGTAGCCGAGCAAGTTATGCCACTTAGTGTGCCGGAGGACCAATCTATGTTTCTATTACAATTTATCCCTTTCTGATTTATTTATTTTCAATTTTAATAAATCTAAATTTATCCACCAATCTATAGTTCTACTGAACCTGTTTAAAAAAACTTCCAAAATAATTTTCAAATCCAAACTCCATTATACACATTCAAGTCAATCTCAAAAATCTCAATCTCAAATCACAATACTATTTTCGAAACCTTTCTGTTCACTTCGTCACTTGAAGCATATTCACAAATAATTCTCAACATTTCATTTATCAACATACATTATGTATAAAATCTCAATAATATGAAATTTCATATATTTACAATAATACATAATTACAGCAGTTTATAGTTACAATCCAAACTAATACAAAATGCAAAAATACAAAAGGGCCACCTATAGTCCTAATGTCCTACCATATGCAGTGCAGATGTGAGGTGACTCTGGACCACGGATGCAGCTCTGAAGGCTCACCCCGTCTGATGTCTGCTGGCCTCCTTAGCTAGGTCTCCAATACCTACGCGTGGCAAAAGCGACGCGCTAAGCAATTCTGCTTAGTGGTGATAATATAAAATAAAATAAAATAATTATGCAGAATGTATGATTTCATTTTTGGGTAGACTTGATTTCTGGTATTATTTGCAGTTTATTCACTTAAAATTTGGTAAGGTTTATTATTATTGCCCGAGTAACCCATACTAGTTGACTGGATTGGATAAACGGGTAAACTGACACTGGGAACTAAGTACCTCAGACCATCACACCATCGGTCACATTGTGTCTCCTGGTGTGCAACAGAACATCTAATAAGCTGTAACAATTATCAGGATTAAAACCCAAGTATATCAACTCAAATAACATAGCCAAAGGCTATTATTTCAAAGAATGGCATAGGAAAGCCATGAAACACAGAATGGCATGAAGCCATATGCAGTACTGCTAACAGAACCCTATTGGTATGCCAAGCTATCCAAATTAATCTTGTTAGGTATACTAGGGCATTTTACACTTTTGAGTTTTACAATTTTTGAATTTCAAGTTTTGGTGTCACTATTCACTTTATTAGTCAACCAAAATGTTGACTTTTGCATAGACAATAGGTACATTGGTTTTAATACTCCCAACATACCACATTTTGCATTTAAAATTTGTTGGTATTGGTTGCCAATACCATTTCTAAGCTTAATGTTAATTAAGCAGAATTTTCAGTTTTTATGCTTCATCTTTACTATTCCATTTGTCATTTTTGCAGTGGGAATTTGGCAAAATGATCAACATGAAAGTTGTTCCTTATTTTGTCTAGTTGAATTTCCTTTATTGAATCACTCCATTTGGAGTTTTTTAGCTCAAGTTATGGTCCAAAAACCACAACTAGCCAGATTGAAATTTTTCTGAACTGACCATATCTACAGTGCAGTGAACAGTGACTACAACTCACTTGTTGGATAGGTTCTGGTCATAATTTGGGTTAGGTTCCTTCATGAAAGGTGTTGATATATATCTCAGGTTATTGCTAGTAAAATTTCAGGTCAATTGGACCTTTCTACATTGAGTTATGGCCAAATGAACTATCACTGTTCATTTGGTCATTCTGCAGAAACAGACTGCAGGTCACCCGGATTAAGGCAAGCTTTTGGTCTACTTAGTTTTGTTTGATGGGCATGGTTTCTTCACCAAAGTTGTGCCATTATGTGTCTAGTTTCATGTCCAATTGGCCTTGCACCAATTGAACCTCTACAATTCATGTTATGGCTACCCAAACCTGCTAGACTCAAGTCCAATTCTATAGGTCACCAAGGGTAGCCACACTAATCTCAATTCCCACTACACAAACCACTTCATTTCTTGTTTACACATATCAAAATGGTCACTAATTGACCATTAAAACTCACTTTAACCATTACATGATCAAAGTCTCCATTTTATACCCAAACTCCAACCCATTCCATCTCAATTCATGCATTCACTTACCTTTCACCATTCTAAACAATAGGTTAGTGTTATGGGCAGCCACAATACCAAATTTATTAAAGGAAAACAATCAAAACCCTACCCTTCACATAGCTATTTAAAATGGGGGTTTACATAATTATCAATTTCATTTAAGTTTCTCTCATTTTCTAGCTCAGTTTTTGTCCCTAAACATGCATTTCAAAAAGAAAGCAAGGATTGGTCACTAACCTCTTTGGAACTAAGATTGGTCTTACAAAACATCAGTTTTTCTTCAAAATTTTGCTGCCCAAAGCTTCACCAAGATGAAAGAGCAAGTTTTTGTATTGACAATTAGGGTTTTTGGTGAAAGAAAGCTAGGGAAAATCAAGCTTGAAAAAGCTTGTTCATGGAGGGTTAGGGAAGGAGAGTTGACGTCAAGGAGAAGAAGAAGGAAGAGGTTCTGATTTTTTTTTCATTTTCAGCTCATTTAGTCTCTTTTATAGAAAGTTATGCCATATGTCAAGACAAGATTGGTTGGGAGATTTTTAATGACATCATTATGATGTCATAAGTCCATTTTCCTTCATTTACTCTTCATTTCTTGTCTATTTAATTGCAATTAAATTTTTAATAATATTTAATCATATTTTATGTTATATAAATTATTTATTTAACTGGACAAGTTGGCCCAAAAATCATCTCTGAAGATGAAATGATCAAAATGCCCTCCGTTTGGCTTAACGGGTCAAAATTGTCTGTACCGATTGAAAAATTTTTCTAAGTATTTTGTTGGCATTGGCATTCTAATGCCATAAGAACCTCAATGAACCTTCTCTGGAGTCCCAAGAATTATTTTATAATTTTTTTCCTAAATATTTTTCTTATTAATATTTGAGTTAATTTTTTGATTCCTCACTTTAGTTTAAATATTTTTCCAAACGTTCTAGCTGTCCGGACCGACACTGGTCACCAGAACAGTAGACTGTACGGACTAACTAAAATGAGGATGTTACAACTCTTTCTCTCTAATAAAAATTTCATCCTTGAAATTTACCTGATGCAAACAGTTGAGGGAACTGTTGCCTCATTATCTCTTCACTTTCCCAAGTTGCCTCTTCAGTGTTGTGGTGCCTCAAAAGCACTTTCACCGATGGAATTTGTTTATTTCTCAGTTCCTTCACTTCCCGAGCTAGGATTTGTATAGGTTCTTCTGTATATGTCAAGTCTGGTTGGATTTCAATCTCTTCCATGGAAATGACATGTGGAGGGTCTGAGCGATACCTTCTTAGCATGAAAACATGGAATACATTATGAATTTTATCCAGTTCTGGTGGTAAAGCTAGCTGATAGGCCACTGGTCCCACACGTTCAATGACTTCATATGGGCCAATGAACCTAGGGCTTAACTTACCCTACCTTCCAAACCTCAGTACTTTCTTCCACGGTGAGACTTTGAGAAATACTTTATCGCCAACTGCATACTCTATCTCTTTTCTCTTTAAGTCAGCATATGATTTCTGTCTATCTGAGGCAACCTTCAGGTTAGCTTCGATTAACTTCACTTTCTCCTCAGTTTGTTTCACAAGGTTTGGTCCTATCAGTTTATCTTCGCCCAATTCAGTTCAACACATTGGGGTTTTACATTTCCTCCCATACAGTGCTCATACGGAGCCATTTGAATGCTAGCTTGATAGCTATTATTATATGCGAATTCTGCCAGTGGGAGGTATCTATCCCAGCTCCCCTCAAACTCAATGACACAACTCCTTAGCATATCCTCTAGGATCTACCACATAATTCACATTGTTACTATCATTTCAATTTATTAATTGCGAAAATTCAATTAGTTCTTAGGTTTACCTGGATTACTCATTATGACTATCCATCCGTCTGGGGATGAAAAGCCGTGCTAAAACGAAGTTGTGTGCCTAAGGCTTCTTACAACTTTTTCCAAAATCTCGATGTAAACCTTGGGTCTCAGTCAGATATGATGGAAAGTGGGATTCCATACAGTCTAACTATCTCACTGATATACAATTCTGCTAGCTTCTCCAGTGAGTAGTCAATCCTAACTGGAAGAAAATGTGCTGACTTTGTCAATCTATCCACTATCACCCACACTTCATCATGCTTCCTTTGGGTGAGAGGTAGACCACTAACAAAATCCATAGTGACTCGGTCCCATTTCCATTCAGGTATGCTTATAGGCTGTGGCAATCCTGATGGAACTTGGTGTTCTGCTTTAACTTCCTAACATGTCAAACATTTAGTCACATAGTCAGCTATATCCCTCTTCATACCAGGCCACCAATAATGAGGCTTTAAATCATTATACATTTTTGTGCTTCCCAGATGCAAAGCATAAACACTAGTGTGTGCTCCTTCCAAAATACTAGTCTTCAGTTCCCCATCATCAGGTACACACACTCTTCCTCTGTAATACAGACACCCATCTGCTTTCACCTCATTTTCAGTTTCCTTTCCCTCTAGAATTTTACCCATAATGGCCATTAATTTTTCATCTACCCTCTGCCCATCTTGTATCTGCTGTAGCAGGGTTGGCCTCACTTGCAACTCAGCCAAAATAGCTCCATCTTGAGCTAAGGACAGACAGGCATTTAGTGATCTTAAAGTTGTGATGGACTTCCTGCTCAAAGCATCAGCAACTACATTTGCCTTCCCAGGATGATAATCTATCACACAATCATAGTCCTTTAGGAACTCAATCCATCGCCTCTGTCTAAGATTGAGCTCCTTCTGGATTGGCAAATATTTTATACTCTTGTGGTCTGTATAGATGTAGCATTTTTCACCATATAAATAATGCCTCCATATCTTCAGTGCAAAGATAATTGCTGCTAACTCCAGGTCATGAGTAGGGTAGTTATGTTCATGTGGCCTTAACTGCCTGGAAGCATAGGTGACCACTTTCTCCTCTTGCATCGATACACACCCTAACCCATTATGTGAGGCATCACTGTAGACCACAAAGTCTTTTCTCGACACTAGCTGTGTTAACACTGGTGCTTCTGTCAACATAGCCTTCAGCCTCTCAAAACTGGCTTGGCACTTATTGTTCAAGACAAATTTCACATTCTTGTGGAACAACTTGGTTATTGGAGCAGCTATAAGAAAGAACCCCTTCACAAATCTTCTGTAATACCCAGCTAACGCTAAGAAACTTCTGACCTCAGTTGTATTTCTAGTAGGCTTCCACTCCATCACTGCTTCTATCGTTTTGGGATCCACTCTAATCCCTTCTGCTGATACTATGTGTCCGAGGAAGGAGATTTCACTCATCCAGAAGTCACATTTGGATAACTTAGCATATAGCTTTTTTTCTCGCAGGCTTTACAGAACAATCCTCAAATATTCATCATGTTCTTCCCTGGTCTTGGAGTATACCAGAATATCATCAATGAAGACCACTACAAACTGATCTAAGTATGAATGGAAGATACGGTTCATAAGGTCCATAAATGCTGCTGGTGCATTTGTCAAATCAAACGGCATCACTAAAAATTCATAGTGTCCATATCGGGTTCTGAATGCAGTTTTTGACACATCTGCATCCTTTACCCTCAACTGATGATACCCTGATCTGAGATCAATTTTTGAAAATACAACGGCTCCTTTCAACTGATCAAACAGATCGTCGATTCTGGGCAATGGATATTTGTTCTTCACAGTTACTTTTTTCAACTGCCGGTAATTAATACACAATCTCAAGGTTCCATCCTTTTTCTTCACAAATAGCACCAGAGCTCCCCATGGTGACACACTGAGGCGTATTAACCCTTTATCAAGCAACTCTTGCAACTGAGGTTTCAACTCCCTCAATTCAGTGGGTGCCATCCTATAAGGAGCAATAGAAATGGGTGCTATACTCGGCATTACCTCAATAGAAAACTCGACTTCCCTTTCTAGTGGTAAACCATGCAACTCTTTAGGAAAAACATCTGGGAAGTCTCTCACTGTGGGTATATCACACAGGTTCGGCTTAGCCTGCCTAGTATCAACCATGTGTGCTAGGTAAGCTTCACAGCCTTTTCTCATCAATCTTCTTGCAACTGTGGCTGAGATAATATTGGACAGGAAATTTGTCCTTTCACCCACAACAGTGATCTCATTATCCTCAAAAGTTTTTAGAGAAATCCTTTTCAATTTGCAATCAACTATTGCCTAATGACGTGATAACTAATCCATTCCCAAAATCACGTCAAACTCGTAGAAGGGAAACTCAATTAGGTCTGTCGAGAATTCATACCCTTGAATCCTCAACTGGCAACCTTTATACATCTTATTCACTACCACACTGTGGCCCAGTGGATTTGTGACCAGAATGTCTTGATCACTTTCCTCTACTAGAACTCCCCTTTCTATGGGTAGTTTGATGCAACTGTAGGAATGAGTGGATCCTGGATCCACTAATGCATGCACAGAAGTGTTGTAAAGGGAAAACGTACCCCTGATGACATCCGAGGCATCTTGCTCCTCCTGAGCTCTGATGGCATAGGCCCTAGCAGGTATTCTAGTGTCTGGCCTCTCAGCTGACTCGGATGTAGGCCTCAGTGATGGACCAGCTGCCTCAGGTTTACCAGGCTTCCTACCCCTTTGTGGTGCAGGAGCAGGTCTGTCAGTTTGTGCTGGAGCAACTATAGTAGTCCTCTTCAGACAATTCTTGATCTGATATTCTATCGATCCACACCGTAAGCATGCACCGGTCACTCGCCAATATTCCCCCTTATGCCACTTCTAACAGTACTGACAAGCAGAAGATGCAGGGGCTGGTCCCCTAAACACTGTCCCTGGAGAGCTGCCCATTGATGGTGTGTACTGGCCTCTCTTAGGTATGAACTGTGGTCTGGGCCCCTGAGACTGACCCTGACCCTGTGGTGGTCCTAAACTCTGAGCAAGAGGACCCTTACTCTTCTTACTGGGAGCAGAAAATGTACTGGACTGACCCGGACCCCTCTTCTGCTGTCTTTCCCTTCTATTTTGTTCATTGATTCTGACCCTTTCCACTTTTGATGCTGCATCTACCAGTTTAGCAAAATCTATGATTTCCAATGCTGTGATCATGACTTTAATGTTGTCATTGAGCCCTTCTTCAAACCTTCGGTACCTCTCTGCCTCTGTAGGGACTATCTCCCTCCCACATCTGCTTAGTCTGACAAACTCATGCTCATACTCAGCCACTGAAAACTGTCTCTGTCTCAAACTGATAAATTCCCTTCTTCACTCTTTTAAATACACTTTGCTAATATATTTCTTCCTAAACTCTATGAGGAAGAATTTCCAAGTGATCTGTTCAGGTTGCACCTCACTGGTCACTGTGTCCCACCACTGATATGCATCATCCTGAAGTAGGGACACAACACCCACCAGGTTCTGCTCGGGGGTGCAATTTAGCTGTTTCAGTACTCTGATGGTTCTATCCAACCAATTTTCTGCGGCCATGGGATCATCCTCCCTCTTCCCAAAGAAGTCCACAGCCCCATGCTTCCTCAATTTCTCCAAATGAGATTTCTGTGGTGCTGGTGGTGGTTGTGGCTGTGTTTGTGGATGTGGAATTGCCCCCATCATTTGTCGGTAAAACTCAGTCATTTTGTTGAAATAGTGCAAACTGAGGTTGGGCAGGTGCCTCAGCTGCTGGTGGACCAGATTCTACCATGCCCCTAGATTTAGCCCTTGGTGGAGCACGACTTTCCACCTCTTCCTCAACTGCTCTTTACGAAGCAGGATCCATATCCTATTCAAAATAAGAAAACAAACAGATCTGCATCAGTGTCACCTCAATACTTACAAATGCAATGCAATGGTATGTACTCTATCTAGGCCCAGAAACGCCTAAACCGATGCTCTGATACCACTAAATGTGACACCCCTTACCCGTCTACAGTGTAGCCGAGCAAGTTATGCCACTCAGTGTGCCGGAGCACCAATCTATGTTCCTATTACAATTTATCCCTTTCTGATTTATTTATTTTCAATTTTGATAAATCTGAATTTATCCGCAAATTTTATAGAAAATCCGGCAGAGTGCCGACTGTAAATTGGAAAAATAGTTCTGCTGAACCTGTTTAATAACACTTCCAAAATAATTTCTAAATCCAAACTCCATTATACACATTCAAGTCAATCTCAAAAATCTCAATCTCAAATCACAATACTATTTTCAAAACCTTTCTGTTCACTTCGTCACTTGAAGCATATTCACAAATAATTCTCAACATTTCATTTATCAACGTACATTATGCAGAAAATCTAAATAATATTAAATTTCATATATTTACATTAATACATAATTACAGGAGTTTATAGTTACAATCCAAACTAATACAAAATGCAAAAATACAAAAGGTCCAACTATAGTCCTAATGCTCTACCATATGCAGCGCAGATGTGAGGTGACTCTGGACCCCGGATGCAGCTCTGAAGGCTCATCCCATCTGATGTCTGCTGGGTTCCCCAGCCAAGTCTCTAGTACTTGTGCGTGGCAAAAGCGATGCGCTAAGCAATTCTGCTTAGTGGTGACAATATAAAATAAAATAAAATAAAATAAAATAATTATGCAGAATGTATGATTTCATTTTTGGGTAGACTTAATTTCTGGCATTATTTGCAGTATTATTCACTTAAAATTTAGTAAGGTTTATTATTATTGCCCTAGTAACCCATACTAGTTGACTGGATTGGATAAGCGGGTAAACTGACACTAGGTACTAAGTACCTCGGACCATCACACCATCGGTCACATTGTGTCTCCCAGGCAAATGTAATGCACTAATAAGTCAGAATAATTATCAGGGTTAAAACCCAAGTATATCAACTCAAATAACATAGCCAAAGGCTATTATTTCACAAAATGGCATGGGAAAGCCATGAAACACAGAATGGCATGAAGCCATATGCAGTACTGCTAACAGAACCCTATTGGCATGCCAAGCTATCCAAACCAATCTTGTTAGGTGTACTAGGGCATTTTACACTTTTGAGTTTTACAATTTTTGAATTTCAAGTTTTGGTGTTACTATTCACTTCATTAGTCAATGAAAATGTTGACTTTTGCATAGACAATAGGTACATTGGTTTTAATACTCCCAACATACCACATTTTGCATTTAAAATTTGTTGGTATTGGTTGCCAATACCACTTCTAAGCTTAATGTTAATTAAGCAGAATTTTCAGTTTTCATGCTTCATTTTTGCTGTTCCATTTGTCATTTTTGCAGTGGGAATTTGGTAAACTGATCAACATGAAAGTTGTTCCTTATTTTGTCTAGTTGAATTTCCTTTATTGGTTCACTCTATTTGGAGTTTTGTAGCTCAAGTTATGGTCCAAAAACCACAACTGGCCGGATTGAAAATTTTCTGAACTGACCATATCTACAGTGCAGTGAACAGTGATTGCAACTCACTTGTTGGATAGGTTTCGGTCATAATTTGGGTTAGGTTCCTTCATGAAAGTTGTTGGTCTATATCTTAGATTGTGGCTGGTAAAATTTCAGGTCAATTGGGCCCTTCTACATTGAGTTATGGCCAAATGAACAATCACTATTCATTTGGTCATTCTGTAGAAACAGACTGCAGGTCACCCAGATTAAGATAAGCTTTTGGTCCATTTGGTTTGGTTTTATGGGCATGGTTTCTTCACCAAAGTTGTGCCATTATGTGTTTAGTTTCATGTCCAATTGGCCTTGCACCAATTGAACCTCTACAATTCAAGTTATGGCTGCCTAAACCTGCTAGACTTATGTCCAATTATGTAGGTCACCAAGGGCAGCTACACTAATCTCAATTCCCACTACACAAACCACTTCATTCTTGTTTACACATATCCAAATTGTCACTAATTGACTATTAAAACTCACTTTAACCATTACATGATCAAAGTCTCCATTTTATACCCAAACCCTAACCCATTCCATCTCAATTCATGCATTCACTTACCTTTCACCATTCTAAACAATAGGTTAGTGTTATGGGCAGCCACAATACCAAATTTATTAATGGAAAACAGCCAAAACCCTACCCTTCACATAGCTACTTAAAATGGTGGTTTACATAATTATCAATTTCATTTAAGTTTCTCTCATTTTCTAGCTCAATTTTTGTCCCTAAACATGCATTTCAAAAAGAAAGCAAGGATTGGTCACTTACCTCTTTGGAACTAAGATTGGGTCTTGCAAAACTTCAGTTTTTCTTCAAAATTTTGCTGCCCAAAGCTTCACCAAGATGAAAGAGCAAGTTTTTGTATTGACAATTAGGGTTTTTGGTGAAAGAAAGCTAGGGAAAATCAAACTTGAAAAAGCTTGTTCATGGAGGGTTAGGGAAGGAGAGTTGACTTCAAGGAGAAGAAGAAGGAAGAGGTTCTGATTTTCTTTTCATTTTCAGCTCATTTAGTCTCTTTTATAGAAAGTTATCCCATGTGTCAAGACAAGATTGGTTGGGAGATTTTAATTGACATCATTATGATGTCACTAGTCAATTTTCCTTCATTTACTCTTCATTTTTTGTCTATTTAATTGCAATTAAATTTTTAACAATATTTAATCATATTTTATGTTATATAAATTATTTATTTAACTGGACAAGTTGGCCCAAAAATCATCTCTGAAGACGAAATGACCAAAATACCCTCCGTTTGGCTTAACGGGTCAAAATTATCTATACCGATTGAAAAATTTTTCTAAGTATTTTGTTGGCATTCTAATGCCATAATAACCTCAATGACCCTTCTATGGAGTCCCAAGAATTATTTTATAATTTTTTTATAAATTTTTTTCATATTAATATTTGAGTAAATTTTTGGTTTCTCACTTTACTTTAAATATTTTTCTGAACGTTCTAGCTGTCCAGACCGACACTGGTCGTCGAAACAGCAGACTGTATGGACTAGCTAAAATGAGGACGTTACAATAATCTCTTCTTTATTGTTGTCTAGCCATACCTATTCATTATGGTAAATATACATTCTGAGACTTTCATAGCTACAACAATGCACATATATTGTCACACCCTACCCCTCTGTAAGGCATAACATGATCCCGTAGTATACCTAATGAATTACCAACTTCGTCTACTGATAACCCATTAAATACACTACAAGGGATTTTAAAACTTTTCTTACTTCTTTTTATAGTGGTGAGCACTATTTACAAGTGTTAAAAACCTTTTTGAACTGAAGTAAAACAGCTAACACACATGGACTATTAATAATTTCTGTAAAAATTTTGGCAGAGTGCCATCTGTATTTTGGACAAAACAGTTCTTCAAAAACCTGTAAAAAGCACTTCAATATTTTTCTCAATCTCAAACTCCAACATAATTCAACACAATATGTTTTTCAACTCAAATCCACAATAATATTTCAAAGACTGAGATAAAAGAAATACAGTACAAATTTTACAAGCCAAAATAACTCATAATTTACTTTACAACTTCAATTTACAATTTTAATTTACAACTGCTCAAAACCAAGAACAATATATACATATAGTGAACATATATTACAGAACAAAATGCAAAATGTGGTATACTCAATATACCCGATGATCTCTCAATGTAGTACTAGCAGCCTAGTCTGCTACCACTCGATCATTTCTACTGCGACAAAGAATGAATAGCTATCGCTGAGTAAAATTTACTCAGTGGTGCACAATAACAATTTGAAATGCGATATATATAAATCTTTTATTGACAATTCACAAATCAAATAGTTCACAAAATTTACAAAGTTCATATAATACAAATTTGATCAAATAACTGAGTAACACAGTTTTGCCAATCAATAACACAATTTAATCAAATAACTGAATAATACAGTGTTGCCAATCAATAACACAATTTGATCAAATAATTGAGTAATACAGTGTTGCCGATCAATATCACAATTTAAGCCATGACACAATTTTTCCACACATGCCGTGTTGTACACCACGACAAGACACACTCACCCTAATAATCGAAATCAATAAGGGAGGAAGCAAGCTGAATAATGAGTACTCATCCACAATCACCTCAGACTGGCAAGTCAAAGAGGGAGGAATATAATTACACTCACCCCAGACTGATAGGTCAAAGAGGGAGGAATATATCACACTCACCCCATAAATGGAGGAGGAACATAGTAACAGTGTCATGCCAAGTGTGAATCAAAACAATTTCAAATCATAATATTTCATAAAAACCATAAATCACATTTTATCTCAAAATTTCCATTTGCAAAGTTGGCAACACAATAATTTCCAAATAATATTCCCAAAACCAAAGCAATCAAAAATTATTCATAACTCATTTCTTCAAATAAATTTGCTAGTAAAAGCAGTGAATATAAAAGTATTGTGCACGAAGACAATTTAAAACTATAATGTTCAATTAAATTTTTAAGTAAAAAATGAGAAGTCAAAATTATTATGCACAAACATAATTTAAAACAATGACATACAAATAATCATAATTTATTTCAATTGAAAAATTCAAAAGAAATAACTATTGTGCACAAACCTCTGATAACTGTCTCCTGGCCTTAACTCAGTGTTTCCTTCCTTTTCCCTGAGTCTTTGCTAACTGAGAAACACAATTTGAGGTGTTTCAGTACTCATTTAAACTGTCTCCGATGATAATGCTTGATAATTAATTCGTTGAATTCTATTATTTGCTTAATCACCTAATATGTTGACCCTCATTGCGTTCTAGGTAAATTAGGTTTTAATGTTACTAATATGTCACATTCGATAGTCTTTTAGGGTTGGTACATGTTACCAATTTCATTTCCATGTATACTGCATATTATTGCAACTTGCTGGATACTGGGATACTAGTTTGACCTAGCCGGACGACTTAGTTCCCTTGGTTTTCGGGTTTCGATCGAAACTACAAACTTGTAGATTTATGTCTTATTGCACGCGAGGCAAAATTTTAGGTCATTCTGAGTTATGTAGACTAAGTTCTGGTCATTTTACTATTGCTAGTCAAAATGCATCAAAATTGGTCACTTTAGGTCACATTAGGTCAGTTTTGGTTTGGCCAGTTTTTGGACCCGAACTTGTGCAAGCTGTTTGACTTGCTTATGGTAATTTATGGGCTTTTGTGTATTCATAAGACTTGTAGATATAGGTCTTAACTATTCATGGTCAAAATTTCAGGTCAATTGGACCTTTTTTGAGTGAGTTATGGCCAAAACACTAACTGCTGCCGAAATGGTCAATTTTCAGGCCTTATTTGCACTTAATCCGGATTTGGTCAATTTTCAAGCTACCTTGCAAGCAGAATTTTGGCAAGCTTCCTTCATGAAAGTTGGCACATTTTGTGCCTTGTTTCACCTCCAACTGGTCTCATACCAATTGGAGCCACACTCTTAAGGTTTTAAGCCTAAAACACAAACTGCCCTATTACATTTTGTTTATACTCATCAAGATCACCTTTAACACTTACCAAACTTCACCTTCATGCTAATTCTGGTTTGTACCCTAACCTAAACATATTTTACCACATATTGTTGATCATTTTGGTAGCTTACAATCACATTCAACATACATCATAAAGTGCAGAATTTGTCAAACTCATTTACAATAATTTAATCACTTATTCATGCTCATTTACATGTCCAACTTCACACCATCACACATACCCAAATTGCCATAACAATTAACACAATTCAACATTAATATTCCATAATCCAAATGTGAAATTACATCCTTATGGTTCACCAAACCAGGCTGCTGATTCATGCATTACATTCCCTAAATTTCCAAGCACTCAAATTTCAATACACATTCACATATACTAAGTATACATCACCCAAATAATTTCCTACACACATAAACATTTAATCAATCCTTTAATCCACCATTTACAAGCAAAAGTAAACTGTCTTCAAGGAGTTTCCATGGCTGCCAAAAGTACACAGCCCCATTCAACATCAAACCTCAAAAATCTCTCCATAAATCAAATACCCATAACATCCTTACAAACTTTAACAAAACAATAATAAAAAACACAAACTTACCTATTGATGAGGCTTGTTAAATCTTCACCAAACTCCTTAAATTTAGTATCTACTTCTTCCTTGTGAGGTGGGGATCAAGATTGGTGAAGTGACTTTGGTGTTTGGAGGTGAAAATGGAGGAGATTTGGAAGCTTGAATAAATGCAGCAATGGAGGACTTGGAACTCTTCTTTTTGGTATGGAAGAATGGATGAAGATGGTGAAGTGTTTAGTGGAAGTACACCTTCCCATATGATGTTTATTTAATCCCCAAAGTGCTCCACTCACCAATATTTAATTACATTATAAGTTAAATGTGTTAATTACTCAATTTGAATCCCATTTTTGCTATTTATATTAGGTATCCCTAATTTAATATTTCATTATATTTTGCAAGTGTAATATCATGTATTTTCAATGGACAATTAGGTCAAAAGACAACTCAGGATGTCAAATGACCACAATGCCCCTGTTCGGGTTGCATTCCCAATTTTTCGGTAACACCGGGTTTTGTCCGTTTTTCGATTTCTCACTTTTCTTTGTACTAACTATTTAATTTTTATTTAATATTTCTTATGGTATTTATACTTCAATAGGGTCTATTTAAGTCCTAAAAATATTTTCCAGGGTTTTTCGCAGTCTAGGGCTAGTCAACGGTCCACGCCGTGACTTCCCAGTGCGGTCACACATCGCTAGGGTTCTCGGCTCGCTTAACTTGGTTACATTTTTTGCTATTATTTTTCCTTTGTTTTTCTTATATTTTCTTTTCTTGTATTTCATTATTTTATGTCTCCTCACTCATATCGAAGTGTAGTTCTAGGCATCCTAGCTGTCCGGACAACACTGGTCACCGGAACAGTAGAACGCACTACCGAACATAAGGGTGTTACAATTCTCCCCCCCTTAAATAAATTTTGTCCACGAAATTTTACCCAATAGCCATCTTACAATAGTCATACGTTTATTTTCTCCTTTCTATATGATCGTATAATCTTCTTTTCCTCAAATTTGTATAAGACTTTTAACAATCTAATACAACGTTTAATTTGTTTGTATAACACCAATCTTCTCTTATTATTGTCCTGTCTAATATTTCGGTTCATGTTCCTTCTTGAATGACCCTTGAGGTCATGTTAGAATGATTTATCTAGTCGTTGGTCCTCTGACCATTCTAGTCAATAGTCTTCCTCACATTCGTAACATTTTTTTTTTGTTATATCTGAACCAACTATTCGAATTTTTACTTCCATAACTCCTTTTATCTGTCAATATTCTATAACTTACTTCCCTTTTGTACTAAACTATAACCTTTCGATATTCTAACTTTTGAGTTTTAAATCCCTAAGTAAGATTTTCAAACTTATTTCCAACAATAAAATTCTGTCCTGGCATAACTATACCAAAACAGATACCGTTGGCAACTATTCTCATCTTGGTGTATTATCGAGTAGTACGTAGCTCTATACAATAATCTCAAGTCGATCAGAATCGCACTTACAAAGATAAACATCAAGAACATTGCATAGTTACTACGATACATCCCAATAGATCAAATTTTCTGATATTTTATCCTTTTCCAATTTACTGATATTCGAATCTTATTCTGATTACAATATCCATTAGCAATTACTAACAGTAACATCGTTGCCCTCATCTAGAGCAATTCCATTACTGCATCTTACTTTTACGTCCTCTTGCCTTACATTAAGTAGGCTCACCAATTAGCTTTATAATTTATGGTGTGTTAGAAAATACTTTTCGCCGATAAACTCTTTCAAAACTAATTTCACTTATTACACAATCCTTATCTTAAAGGACTAATCACTAATGCATCAAAATTTATTCCCCTGTAAAGGAATAACAACAGAACATATAGTTCTAATACTAACATAAAAGTATGCAAACTCCAGGTCAAATAATACATATATATATCTTAGTTATTAATTGAGAAAGTACCAGCAACAATGTCAAAAGTCTCAGCCTCTTCTCTCTACCGTATAACATATACTCTAGCTGAAGCATCACCTTATTCTAGCTAATTCATAGTACTCTGACTTCTAGGTGTACTACCCCTACCTCTACCTCTGCCTCTACTAACTGATGGTGAACTCTTTGGGGTAGAAATTTGGGTTGATCCCTTTGGTGTAGTAAATGATCCAGAACGACATGGATTTACACAATCCCTAGCAAAATGGCTAGTCTCTCCATAATTAAAACATGCTCCTACGGCTCTATAACATACCCCACATGTGATTTACCACAAGTTTCACAAAGTCGATCTGACAGTGCATTTCTGGGTTTCTATTGAGTTTACTGATCGGATCAAGGTGGTTTCTATCCAGAAGATCTATCTCTACCGGATTTCTTACTACCTTGGTTGTATCCCCCAAAGTTTTTCCTCTTTCCAGTAGGAACACTAGAACTCTGTTCTACTGACTTTCCCTCTTTTTCTGTCTTCTCTAATTTCTTTTTCTCAAGAGCCGCTTCAGATTCAATTCTTTCTAATTCTAGTGCTTGAGAAATAAGTTCAGAGAAGTTGTTATGTTTGAATCCGACCACTTGTAATCTGATACTAGGCTTTAAGCCGATTTCAAACCTCTTACATCTCTCCCTACTGGTAGAAAGTAGACTTATTGCATAATGGCTTAGCCGGGAAAATTCCCTTTCATATTCAGCCACCGATCTACTCCCCTGTTTTAGACTTAGGAACTCTTGCAGCTTCTGGCCTACATAAGCATCGGGGACATATTTTTGTCTGAATTCCTTGAGAAAGTCATTCCATGTTAGCACTGTAGGTTCTACCAGACTGTGGGGAATGGTTTTCCACCAGTCATAAGCATCCCCCTATAGCAAAGATACTGAGTATTCAAATCTGAGCTCCTCTATGCAATGCAGTTTCTTGAATACCCTATCCATCCTCTCTAACCATTGTTCTGCCTCTAGAGGATCTACTGTCCCCTTGAACTCTGTAGCCCCATATTTCATCAATTTGTCATACTGTATAGCAGAAGACTGTGGTTGTACCACTGGTGTCTGTATTGGGACTTGAGTAGGCACATTACTAGCCATTTGTTGGAACATTACAGCCATCTACTGAGGGAACTGAGCAGGAACTACGGTACTGCAGGGGCTGGTGCTGCTGAACCACTGACATTGTGTAGGGTTGGGGCATCCCCTTGCATCTCAGCCTCTATAGATTGATCGACTGAACGATCACCCTCTTCCATGGTCAATGCAAGGATCTTAGATCTCCAGAACAAATAACATAAGGAGATTTCCTCCCGTTAGTGCATATTTATAATGTAATGTACTGTATGTACCAAACAATGATATTGAGCAGTTGTACTATGAAGAAAGAATATTCAAATAAAATGTGAAAACAGAATTTAAAAACCAAGCTCTGATACCACTAAAACATATCACACCTTACTCCTCTGTAAGGCATAATATGATCCCGTAGTATACCTAATGAATTACCAACTTCGTCTACTGATAACCCATTAAATACACTACAAGAGATTTTAAAACTTTTCTTACTTCTTTTTATAGTGGTGAGCACTATTTACAGGTGTTAAAAACCTTTTTGAACTGAAGTAAAATAGCTAACACACTTGGACTATTAATAATTTCTGTAAAAATTTTGGCTGTGTGCCATCTGTATTTTGGACAAAACAGTTCTTCAAAAACCTATAAAAAGCACTTCAATATTTTTCTCAATCTCAAACTCCAACATAATTCAACACAATATGTTTTTCAACTCAAATCCACAATAATTTTTTAAAGATTGAGATAAAAGAAATACAGTACAAATTTTACAAGTCAAAATAACTCATAATTTACTTTACAACTTCAATGTATAATTTTAATTTACAACTGCTCAAAACCAAGAACAATATATACATACAGTGAACATGCATTACAGAACAAAATGCAAAATGTGGTATACTCAATATACCCGATGATCTCTCAATGTAGTACTAGCACCCTAGTCTGCTACCCTGTCAGTCTGTCTACCTGCGACAGCAATGAAAAGCTATCGCTGAGTAAAATTTACTTAGTGGTGCACAATAACAATTTGAAATGCGATATATATAAATCTTTTATTGACAATTCACCAATCAAATAGTTCACAAAATTTACAAAGTTCATATAATACAAATTTGATCAAATAACTGAATAACACAGTTTTGCCAATCAATAACACAATTTGATCAAATAACTGAGTAATACAGTGTTGCCGATCAATAACACAATTTGATCAAATAACTGCGTAATATAGTGTTGCAGATCAATATCACAATTTAAGCCATGACACAATTTTTTCACACATGCCGTGTTGTACACCACGACAAGACACACTCACCCCAATAATCAAAATCAATGAGGGAGGAAGCTAGCTGAATAATGAGTACTCATCCACACTCACCTCAGACTAGCAAGTCAAAGAGGGAGGAACATAATCACACTCACCCCAGACTGATAGGTCAAAGAGGAAGGAATATATCACACTTACCCCATAAATGGAGGAGGAACATAGTAACAGTGTCATGCCAAGTGTGAATCAAAACAATTTCAAATCATAATATTTCATACAAACCATAAATCACATTTTATCTCAAAATTTCCATTTGCAAAGTTGGCAACACAATAATTTCCAAATAATATTCTCAAAACCAACGCAATCAAAAATTATTCATAACTCATTTCTCCAAATAAATTTGCTAGTAAAAGCAGTGAATATAAAAGTATTGTGCACGGACACAATTTAAAACTATAATGTTCAATTAAATTTTTAAGTGGAAAATGAGAAGTCAAAATTATTGTGCACAAACTTAATTTAAAATAATGACATACAAATAATCATAATTTATTTCAATTGAAAAATTCAAAAGAAATAACTATTTTGCACAAACCTCTGATAACTGTCTCTTGGCCTTGACTCAGTGTTTCCTTCCCTTTCCCTAAGTCTTTGCTTACTGAGAAACACAATTTGAGGTGTTTCAGTACTCATTTAAACTATCTCTGACGATAATGCTTGATAATTAATTCGCTGAATTCTATTATTAGCTTAATCACCTAATATGTCGACCCTCAATGCGTTCTAGGTAAATTAGGTTTTAATGTTACTAATATGTCACATTCGATAGTCTTTTAGGGTTGTCACATGTTACCAATTTCATTTCCATGTATACTGCGTTTTATTGCAACTTGCTGGATTCCGGGATACTAGTTTGACCTAGCCGGACAACCTAGTTCCCTCGGTTTTTGGGTTTTGGTCAAAACTACAAACTTGTAGATTTATGTCTTATTGCACGCGTGACAAAATTTCAGGTCATTCTGAGTTATGTAGACTAAGTTGTGGTCATTTTACTATTGCTGGTCAAAATGCATCAAAATTGGTCACTTTAGGTCAATTTTGGTTCGGCCAGTTTTTGGACCCAAAATTGTGCAAGCTGTTTGACTTACTTATGGTCATTTCTGGGCTTTGGTGTATTCATAAGACTTGTATATATAGGTCTTATCTATTCATGGTCAAATTTCAGGTCAATTGGACCTGTTTTGAGTGAGTTATGGCCAAAACACTAACTGCTGTGCAAATGGTCAATTTTCAGGCCTTATTTGCACTTAATCCGGATTTGGTCATTTTTCAAGCTACCTTGCAAGCAGAATTTTGGCAAGCTTCCTTCATGAAAGTTGGCACATTTTGTGCCTAGTTTCACCTCCAATTGGTTTCATACCAATTGGAGCCACACTCTTAAGGTTTTAAGCCCAAAACACAAACTGCCCTATTACATTTTGTTTATACTCATCAAGATCACCTTTAACACTTACCAAACTTCACCTTCATGCCAATTCTGGTTTGTACCCTAACCTAAACATATTTTACCACATATTGTTGATCATTTTGGTAGCTTACAATCACATTCAACATACACCATAAAGTGCAGAATTTGTCAAACTCATTTACAACAATTTAATCACCTATTCATGCTCATTTACATGTCCAACTTCACATCATCACACATATACCCAAACTGCCATAACAATTAACACAATTCAACATTAATATTCTATAATCCAAATGTGAAATAAAATCCTTATGGTTCACCAAACCAGGCTGCCGATTCATGCATTACATTCCCTAAATTTCCAAGCACTCAAATTTCAATACACATTCACATATACTAAGTATACATCACCCAAATAATTTCCTACACACATAAACATTTAATCAATCCTTTAATCCACCATTTACAAGCAAAAGTAAACTGTCTTCAAGGAGTTTCCATGGCTGCCAAAAGTACACATCCCCATTCAACATCAAACCTCAAAAATCTCTCCATAAATCAAATACCCATAACATCCTTACAAATTTTAACAAAACAATAATAAAAAACACAAACTTACCTATTAATGAGGCTTGTTAAATCTTGACCAAACTCCTTAAATTTAGTATCTACTTCTTCCTTGTGAGGTGGGGATCAAGATTGGTGAAGTGACTTTGGTGTTTGGAGGTGAAAATGGAGGAGATTTGGAAGCTTGAATAAATGCGGCAATGGAGGACTTGGAACTCTTCTTTTCAGCATGGAAGAATGGATGAAGATGGTGAAGTGTTTAGTGGAAGTACACCTGCCCATATGATGTTTATTTAATCCCCAAAGTGCTCCACTCACCAATATTTAATTACATTATAAGTTAAATGTGTTAATTACTCAATTTGAATCCCATTTTTGCTATTTATGTTAGGTACCCCTAATTTAATGTTTCATTATATTTTCCAAGTGTAATATCATGTATTTTCAATGGACATTTAAGTCAAAAGACAACTCAGGATGTCAAATGACCACAATGCCCCTGTTCGGGTTGCATTCCCGATTTTTCGGTAACACCGGATTTTGTTCGTTTTTCGATTTCTCACTTTTCTTTGTACTAACTATTTAATTTTTATTTAATATTTCTTATGGTATTTATACTTTAATAGGGGTCTATTTAAGTCCTAAAAATATTTTCTAGGGTTCCCGCAGTCCATGGCTAGTCAACGGTCCATGCCGTGACTTCTCGGTGCGGTCACCCATCGCTAGGGTTCTCGGCTCGCTTAACTTAGTTACATTTCTTTGCTATTATTTTTCCTTTGTTTTTCTTGTATTTTCTTTTCTTGTATTTCATTATTTTACGTCTCCTCACTCATATCGAAGTGTAGTTCCAGGCATCCTAGCTGTCCGGCCAACACTGGTCACCGGAACAGTAGAACGCACTATCGAACATAGGGGTGTTACATATATCCGTTGTACATTAATTAAGATATGAATGGTAATAAAAATAAGTAATAAAGGCATTATATTAATAAACATTTTTCATTCATGCATTAATTATAAGTCTGTAATTCATAGTCAATGCAAAGATACAAGCAATACATTTAATACATCAACAAAATGTAGAATTATTTTTCAAAACATTACAACTAACTAGGTCTGCCTGACTATTTTATTCACAAAACATGATCTTATTAGCTCGTTATATAGGTCTTTCTTCAATTTGTAGTCAATTTTAGGTAACAGTGGCTTAACTAGAGTATATTTGTTACTATCACGCATATTTATACTAGTCGACCAACACTGTCTTTGTGATAACCCAGCTAGCATACTCTTTGATAAAGCCTTTAAGTAGTAGTAAATATGATGGGGTATGGTTAGCCTCCAATTTATGCCATATGAGATCAAGTATACCCTTATCGTGAACATAACTAAAAGCTGACCTTAGAGCCAAATATCTCGGTTTATCAGTTAAGAGCTCTCCTTCCAATATAATTTGTTGAATGAGCCTATTGACCCTTATCATATTCCTAATAAGGTAGACTAGGTAATTCTCTATACTTGAGATTGTTACTTCCATAGGTAGACTAATCAAATTCTTAATTAGAGCATGTACCCTTTCCCATTCTTGTGGACTGACAATCAATTTGGGAGTGAGCATTATACGAGCCATGATTTTATCTAACACATAAACAAAGGGAGCACAAATAAATAAATAAGAAATACATCATAATGTAACCATTATGTTCAATTATGCAATAAATCTTAACATTATCATTCGAAAAGAAACACATCAAAAGGCAATAATTTTAATGATGCATTACATATATGTCACAATCACAATATATAAAGATTAAGTTAACATTGAACTATACTTAACCTAGCAACATGGCCGTAAGTAATGTGGGAGATAATGTACAACATCACTATCATCACTGTCACTAAAATCAGAAATGTCATCATCTTCCACGTTTAAGGTAGCTTCAGGTTACGCTACTAACTTCATCCATATTTATGAATGGCATTCATTGTTTGTGAAATAGTTCAAGACTATTGTTCATTTTCTCATTCTCAACACACAATTGTGCTTTAACTTTATGGATACCTTTGACTGAATTCCTTTCTACCTCATCTGATCGAACCTTGGGGATGAGTAAATCATGAAATCTAAAGTATCCTTATAGTTCATACAATTTACATCCATTAGGATCTATATATTTGTCTGTTAGTAGTATGCCCTAGAGCATATCATTTAGTATGTATTTTGTAAATGTTTTTATTAATAAAAGGCATTTCCACTTTTCCATTTACATAATATATTTATGTGTAATAGAAAAGGTCCATTGATATTTTGTTAGAAATTTTATTCTTAAGTTGTTAAGAATATGAGTGACAGTATTTTTAGTACAAAGTATCATAAATAGGTTCAGAATCGAGGATACTTCATAATAAGGACATGACTTATCCTGTAAGAATTTTGGCAGAGTGCCATCTATATTTTAAATAAAATAGTTCTTCAAAAACTTGTAAAAAGCACTTCAAATAATTGGTTCAATCCCCAACTCCAATATTTAATCAACACAATAAGTTTCTCAATAATTATCAACTCAAATCCACAATAATTTTCCAGTGTTTTTAAAAGCTGAGATAAAAGAATATATCACAATATTTATAAACCAAAATAATTTATAATTTATTTTACAACTTCAATGTACAATTTTAATTTACAATTTTAATTTACAACTACTCAAAACCAAGAACACTATATACATACAGTGAACATACATTACAATGCAAAATGCAAAATATGGTATACTCAATATACCCAATGAACTCTCACTGAAGCACTAGCAGCCTAGTCTGCTGCCCTGTCAGTCTGTCTACCTGCAGCAGTAATGAAAAGCTATCGCTGAGCCAATGTCTCAGTGGTGCACAACAATAACAAAATACAACTTTAAATCACAAATCATAAGTCATATAAATAATGAATACTTAAAATCATAGTTAAATTCAAAGACAGTGAATGTCAATAAGAATTTAAACTCCGTTTCACAATATCACAATAAATATCAATAAATCATACACACACAGCTTAATCATGTTTCCAAAGTTCAATTCATCCCAAAAGCCGATGGCTAGTGAGGAATTCAATTCATCCCAAAAGCAGATGGCTAGTGAGGAATAACATAGCTAGCTAGCAATAATATGAGTACTCATTCTATTCGTTCTCAACAGGCACATACCTTAACACTTCAGCCAGAGAGGGAATTCAATTCATCTCACTAGACAAGATAGCGAGGAATTCAATCAATATACATAATAGCTGTGGTTTCAAACCATTTACAATGCTTTTTAATCAATAAGTATCCATCAAATATCATTCAAACAACTTTTCACAATTTAAAACAATAATATACAAATAGTCATAATTTATTTCAATTGAAAAATTCAAAAGAAATAACTATTGTGCACATGAAGGAACGGAAGCGTGAAAAACACAAGTTTATACCATTGAATTCAAAAATTTTCACCTAGGGTCACATGCATCATGCAAGATTTATTTTTATTTATTTGATTTCAATGATAAACAACATATTAAAACTCTTTTAATATGTTTTTGGATCTGTATTTGCCATTTAAGATTTTAAAATTAATCAGATTAATTTTATAACCCTAGATTAAATCAAGAACGATTACACTAACCTCTTGATGCATTGCAGCGTGTCTGCGCCTTTGAGATTCATCTTCAGGACACCAGATGTTGTCCCTCTAGCTTGTCCACACCAAGAACACCTATGGCAGCCCTTGAATAGCTTCTAAAGCTTTTTCTATTAATTAGAAAATCAAGTTCTGCCTTTTAAGAAATTAAAGATGTAAACAGGACACTAGAAACAATTTCTAGTGTTCTTAATTCAAGAGATTGATGGCTAATCTCTTTGAATTGATAAGAGATGAAGAAGAAGAGATGAAAAACCCTCAAAGTGGCGTGACAAAGGAGTGTGGCTGCTGTTGTGTTTTATTTTCTCATAACAACACTTAAATAGCTAGGTTAACACATTAAACCCTTGCCACATGTCACCCTTTGATTAGCTCTAGGTTTAAGTGACCCAATCACATTGTGCCAAGTGACAAACCTATATTTAATCTTGATTTTAATCATCTTACATGATTAAAAAACATTTGGCAAGCTTATGTGTAATCCCATGTGTCACCATCTCATGGTGCCACGTGTCACACTGTAAAATGACCAAAATGCTCCTGTGTCTTAATTTTGAGTTCTTAACCCAAAATAATTATTTTCTTCTTCTAATTAATTTATATCAAATATAAATTAATTAATTAATCTCTATTAATTAATTTCTCATTAATCAAATTCATATTTAAACACTTTAAATATAAATTTAACTTATATTATACATCCAATAATCTAGATTTGGTTTCAAGTCATGCTAGGGACTTTGCAATCTAATTGCAAACCAAACGTATTTAATTAATCAATTTAAACTCTTTAATTAATTAATTAAATCATATTTAATTAGGTGATAACTTGTGTATGTGTGTGACTTACTAGGCTCATCACTAATTGGCAATGAGACATGATATCAACTCTTAATATCATCAGAACTCTTTCTTACCATAAATGATTTCTCTAAATCATTTTATGAACCTCATAGACCATGGTTAACACCTAGCATGCCATGGCCACCCAATTAGTAATAAGGTTTACCTTAAATGAACCTATAATCATTTGTTACCATGCACTAGAATCTCTCTGTTACAAAATCCCAACTCAAGCTGGAGTCATGGTTTATGTCAAACTCCATTTGCTATGAATATTATGTTCTCTTTTAATTTTAGTTCTTGATTAAAAAGATTTTCTCATCAGAAACTCTTTTCTGAATAAATCTATCTGTCCTGGCCAGGAACTTGAAACATCAAGAACAATTAAATGAACATAGGATTTTATGTCTATTTACTTAGAGGAACAGATTCCATCTTGATCAACACCTACCTCTATATATAACTAGTAGGAGCCAACACATGCCCATATACCCATACACAATACAAGTATGAAAGCAGTATCAAACTCAAACTACCTATATACAAGATAACTGTGCTATCTCAGGTCTAAAGATTATATGCACTGATATGATTTATGACAAAACATTGACAAGAGTAAACTCCATGTGCTTGTCATAAGTGTCACTGGTTCGGCCTACTTATCATTTATAAGTGCCTATCATGTTTGTTATATGGCATGAGACTCACCATTCCATCTTATTTATATCTCATATAAATAACTTGGGAACAAACATGAATACAATCTTTCTGGATAAGTCATGTCCTTATTATGAAGTATCCTCGATTGTGAACCTATTTATGATACTTTGTGCTAGAAATATTGTCACTCATATTCTTAACAACTTAAGAATAATATTTCTAACAAAATATCAATGGACCTTTTCTACTACACATAAATATATTATGTAAACGGAAAAGTGGAAATGCCTTTTATTAATAAAAATATATACAAGATACATACTAAATGATATGCTCTAGGGCATACTACTAACAATCTCCCACTAGCACTAGAGCCATTCATTACAATACCTTAGACCCATCTTCTCAAGATGTCAGTCTAACTGAGCTTGTGACAACGACTTAGTGCATGGATCAGCTGAATTTTTTCAGCTGATGTTATTTTTCTGCATGGCTATATCGCATTTGCCCAACTATATGTCTGATAATGTGGTAGTGCCTTTCTATGTGTTTGGATTTTGGGTGAGACCTTAGTTCCTTAGCCTGTATGACTGCTCCATTGTTGTCACAGTGTAGTGGAGCTCACGACTCAATGGAAGGAACTCTCGTAAGTTACATCACGAACTTCTTTATCCAAACAGCTTCCTTTGCAGCATCTGATGTAGCAATATACTCAGCCTCTGTAGTGGAATCTGCAGTCGTGCTCTGTTTGGAACTCTTTCAACTGACTGCACCTCCATTACAAATGAACACATATCTAGAGGTAGACTTTCTATCATCAATATCTGATTGGAAATCAGAATCAGTATAACCATCCAATTGCAAGTCTCCACCTCCATAAATCAAGAATAAATCCTTAGTTCTTCTCAAGTACTTAAGGATATTCTTGTGACTATCGATGTTCTAAACCTGGATTGGATTGATACCTGCTAGTCAAACTAACAGCATATGCGATATCCGGCCTAGTACACAACATTGCATACATTTTACTTCCAATAGCAGAAGCATATGGAATCCTGGCCATCTTATCTCTTTCTTCAGGTGTCTTTGGAGACATCTCTTTAGAAAGATGGATACCATGTCTCACTGGTAACAATCCTTTCTTGGAATCAAGCATGTTAAACCTCTTTAACACCTTTTCAAAGTATAGACTTTGGGATAAACCAATTATTCTTTTTGCTCTATCTCTATAGATGCGAATCCCAAGAATATAGGTTGCCTCCCCTAAGTCTTTCATGGAGAATGTATTTGACAACCATACCTTTATAGTCGTCAACATACCTGTGTCATTACCCATCAACAGTATGTCATCCATATATAAGACAAGGAAAGTGATAGCACTGTCACTAACCTTCTTATATACACATGGCTCATCCTCATTTTTGATAAAACCAAAGGACTTAATGGCTTCATCAAAACAGATGTTCCAACTCCTCGAAGCTTGTTTCAACCCATAAATGGATCGCTTTAGCTTGCATACCTTGGAACCATCTTGGGATTCAAATCCCTTAGGTTGTTCCATGAAAATGTTTTCTTCAATGTATCCATTGAGAAAAGCTGTTTTGACATCCATCTGTAAATCTCATAATCATAGTACGCAGCTATTGCTAATAAAATCCTAATTGATTTAAGCATGGCAACAGGCGAGAAAGTCTCCTCATAGTCGATTCCTTGCCTTTGGCGAAACCCTTTCGCTACTAGCCTTGCCTTATAGGTCTCTACCTTTCCATACGAACCAATTTTCTTCTTGAAAACCCATTTGTTACCTATAGCTACAATACCGACTGCAGGGTCAACAAGATCCCAAACTTGCTGCTTATACATGGAATCAATCTCGATTTCATAGCTTCAATCAATTTTGAAGAGTCTATATCTGATATAGCTTCTTCATAGGTAAGTGGATCATCCCCATGATCTACTTCTTCATGAGTAGACAACTCTTGTTCTTCTTCATGAAGAAAACCATATCTCACTGGTGGGTGAGATACCCTGGTTGTTCTACGAGGAACAGCTGTAGATGTTTCATCAACGGGTATAGGTTGACTAGATGGATCTATATCCATCTGATATGTTGGTTGGTCAGAATTCTCCAATTCTAACTCTATTTGCCTTACTTTGCCTCCTTCTTGAACAAACTGTTGTTCAAGAAATGTGGCATCTCTACTTATCACAACCTTTTGTGAAGTAGGCAAATAAAAATAATATCCAAAACTATCTTTTGGATATCCAACAAATCGACTCTTTTACGATCCGGTCTCCAATTTATCGGTGTTGACTTTTGATATAAGCTGGACAACCCCAAATCTTAACATGCTTAAGACTTGGTTTTCTTCCATGCCATATCTCATAAGGTGTGGAAGAAACTGATTTTGATGGAATCCTATTCAGAATATACAAAGCTAATTCTAATGCAAATCTCCAAAAGGAGATTGGCATATCAGTATAGCTCATCATACTACGTACCATATCCAATAGGGTACGATTTCTCCTTTCAGATACACCATTCAGCTGTGGCGTTCCTGGAGGAGTCAGCTGAGAAACAATGCCATGCTCTCTCAAGTATTCATCAAATTCAATACTCAAATATTCACCTCCACGATCGATCAAGAGCTTTAATACTCTTTCTGTTTGATTTTCTACTTGATTTAAATTCTTTGAACTTTTCAAAGATTCATGTTTGTATTTCATTAAATACAAATACCCAAACCTTGATTTATCATCAGAAAAGGTAATAAAATAATGAAAGACCCCTATAGAAATTTCTTTAAATGGACCACATAAATCACTATGAATTATCTACAAAATATTTTCACTCTTAGCCCTGTCCAACAAGCGGTGATCTAGTCATTTTACCACAAGGCAAGATTCACAAGTTGGAGTAGGCTCAGAGTCCAATAAGGATAGAATCCCCATTTTCTCCAATTTTGTAATCCTATCTTCTGCAACATGACATAACCTTAAGTGCCAAATATATTTTGAACTTGAGTTGGTTTTCACCACGGCATTGCATTCATTTAGATTGCTATACTCTGGCCAGTAGAAACACTTTCTTACTGGCAATGGAAACACTTTCTTATTGGCAATGGAAACACTTTCCTTTGCCTTCATCAGCTTTAGTCTTCCTTTTCTGTTTAGCTATTTTCTTAGAAGGACCAGGAATCTGAGGTTTCTTTTTCTTATTGCCCTTCTTCTTGTTGGACTTTCCAGCAGAAGAAGATGCAACCAAAGCTACCTCTTTTCCTTTATTGCCTGGCATATTCTTTTGCGCAATAACCAGCATGTTGAGTAAACTAGCTAAGGTGTATTCCTGTTGAGTCATATGGAAATTTGTCACAAAATTTCCCAAAAGACTCAGGAAGGGACTGAAGGATCAAATCCGTCTGTAGTTGGAATTCCATGTTGAAGTCAAGATGTTCCAACTGCTCAATCAACCGAATCATCTTGTGGACATGATCCCCAATATACTGTCCCTCAGACATCCTCATACGGAATAGCTATCTAGATATCTCATACCTAGCATTCCTGCTGTGCTCACCATACAACTCTTGTAGGTGAAGGAGGATCTCACTCGCACTCTACATGTTCTCATGTTGCTTCTGTAACTCATTACTCATGGAAGCAAGCATGTAACACTTAGCTCTCATATCATGCTCCTTCCACTTGTCCAAAGTATCATGTTCCTCTTGTGGCCTCTGGAGTTAAGGGACCAGGAACATTTGAATCTAGAACATATCCTATATGTTCAAGGTTCAGGACAAGTTTCAAATTTCTTAGCCAATCAGACAGATTAGGTCCTGTCAACCTATTGTGATCAAGTATGCTTGCAAGGATATTGGATGGTGGTGGTTGTTTTGTGATCATTTTTATCAGAAAATTAACTGCAGAAAATAACCAGATTAATTAGTAAATGTATCATGTAATTAACCTAAATGATTATGGTCTTTTAATCAAATTGGTCCTCCCACTAACTTAGCGAATCCTACACTTCCGAAGTAGAAAACGGAAATCCTAGTTGGATAGATTTCTAGTGGGTGATTGAATTCTTATAATTCTATTGATCATCCTCAGGTACATCCATTATTGGAATTACAATAAACTATAAGTGAGCAACTCCTTGCCCATCACATCTCATGTGAGGTTCAATCCTTTACCTAGCCCCTAATGCTCAAAATCTCAGGTACATCCATTATTGACTTATCTTGCATTAGTTAAGTTGATCCCATTGAGCCAGTAATTATGCAAATAATTTTAATGTCCTCAGGTACATCCAATATTGTCCACTAAACCATTTACATATTTACAACATCTCATGCTTAACAATTATTCTTAAGAAAATCTCTTAAATAAATTGCATCTTATGCAACTATTTAAAATTTCTTAAAATAATTGCCCCAATGGAGGGCCTATGTTATAATTACTTTAATTATAGCATTTCCAACTTAATCATTTGTTTGGAAGATTTTATGGTCATTCTATTTACTATTAAGGTCTCACTTTGCACATTATCCATTTAGCATGCATATATCATATAATTGCATACATTCCCATACATCTCATGCATTCATGGATAAGCAGTAAATATGGTATGATCATGGACTTTCTAAGGGATTCAATTCTGAGCCACCAAGAATTGAATCAGGGCATTTCTAGGTGCATTTCATTCATTCATTTTACAAGAGTTGCTGAAGGAGTACATAATCAACACTTGATCTTGAATTCCTCCCACTGGTCCCACCAATGCTCTTGACCTCCTTGAACTTCTTGCAATCCAATATTACATGGTAATCCTTGGCATACCAAGGCGAATTTACAAGAACTTAAAAAAATGAAATTACAACCCAAAATTTATTACAAACTTAATAATACATGCCCAAAATAAATTAAAATAAATTAATTAATTTACAATCCCAAAGAAACATAAAAGAAATAAATCCAATCACATTGGTTTTTTATAGTCCATGATCATCCATCATGCATATCACTATTTAACAATTAAATAAAACATACATACTTAAATTAAATTGAATATCTCATATTCAACTTAAAAATCCAGATTTGAATATGATTGAAATAAATTTAAAAATTCAGATTTGAATCTCATTCAAACAAATTTAAAAATTCAGATTTGAATCACATTCAAACAACTTCAAATATTCAGATTTGAATCACATTCAAACATTTTTTAAAAAATCAGATTTGAATCACATTCAAACATTTTTTAAAAAATTAGATCTGAATTTTATTCAATTAATTTTAAAAAATTAGATTTAAATATGATTCAAACAACTTTAAAAATTCAGATTTGAATCACATTCAAACAACATTTAAAATTCAGATTTGAATCACATTCAAACAATTTTTTAAAATTCTGATTTGAATCATAATTTAATTGTGTGATAAAACTACTAATTAAACACTTTAATTAGTCAAAGAATAGGCCTTAGATCATACAACAATTGCAGAATTAAAAGCCAAACCTTAAACCACCCATGGAAGCCAAACCATGCGCACCATTGATGGTGTTTTTTCAAGCATGCCGCCAACTTGCTTTGCAACCAGCAATGAACTCTTGATCTCATGATCAAACACACAATTAAATCATATAAACATCAATCTAAATGGCAAATATAGTGGCTCTGATACCAATTGAAGGAACGGAAGCGTGAAAAACACAAGTTTATACCATGAATTCAAAAATTTTCACCTAGGGTCACATGCATCATGCAAGATTTATTTTTATCTATTTGATTTCAATGATAAACAACATATTAAAATTCTTTTAATATGTTTTTGGATCTGTATTTGCCATTTAAGATTTTAAAATTAATCAGATTAATTTTAGAACCCTAGATTAAATCAAGAACGATTACACTAACCTCTTGATGCACTGCAGCGTGTCTGTGCCTTTGAGATTCGCCTTCAGAACACCAGATGTTGTCCCTCTAGCTTGTCCACACCAAGAACACCTATGGCAACCATTGAATAGCTTATAAAGCTTTTTCTATTAATTAGAAAATCAAGTTCTGCCTTTTAAGAGATTAAAGATGTAAACAGGACACTAGAAAAAATTTCTAGTGTTCTTAATTCAAGAGATTGATGGCTAATCTCTTTGAATTGATAAGAGATGAAGAAGAAGAGATGAAAAACCCTCAAAGTGGCGTGACAAAGGAGTGTGGCTGCTGGTTGTGTTTTATTTTCTCATAACAACACTTAAATAGCTAGGTTAACACATTAAACCCTTGCCACATGTCACCCTTTGATTAGCTCTAGGTTTAAGTGACCCAATCACATTGTGCCAAGTGTCAAACCTATATTTAATCTTGATTTTAATCATCTTACATGATTAAAAAACATTTGGCAAGCTTATGTGTAATCCCATGTGTCACCATCTCATGGTGCCACGTGTCACATTGTGAAATGACCAAAATGCCCCTGTGTCTTAATTTTGAGTTCTTAACCCAAAATAATTATTTTCTTCTTCTAATTAATTTATATCAAATATAAATTAATTAATTAATCTCTATTAATTAATTTCTCATTAATTAAATTCATATTTAAACACTTTAAATATAAATTTAACTTATATTATACATCCAATAATCTAGATTTGGTTTCAAGTCATGCTAGGGACTTTGCAATCTAATTGCAAACCAAACCTATATAATTAATCAATTTAAACTCTTTAATTAATTAATTAAATCATATTTAATTAGGTGATAACTTGTGTATGTGTGTGACTTACTAGGCTCATCACTAATTGGCAATGAGACATGATATCAACTCTTAATATCATCAGAACTCTTTCTTACCATAAATGATTTCTCTAAATCATTTTATGAACCTCATAGACCATGGTTAACACCTAGCATAGCATGCCATGGCCACCCAATTAGTAATAAGGTTTACCTTAAATGAACCTATAATCATATGTTACCGTGCACTAGAATCTCTACATTACAAAATCCCAACTCAAGCCGAGTCATGGTTTATGTCAAACTCCATTTGCTATGAATATTATGTTCTCTTTTAATTCTAGTTCTTGATTAAAAGATTTTCTCATCGAAACTCTTTTACGAATAAATCTATCTGTCCTGGCCAGGAACTTGAAACATCAAGAACAATTAAATGAACATAGGATTTTATGTCTATTTACTTAGAGGAACAGATTCCATCTTGATCAACACCTACCTCTATATATAACTAGTAGGAGCCAACAAATGCCCATATACCCATACACAGTACAAGTATGAAAGCAGTATCAAACTCAAACTACCTATATACAAGATAACTGTGCTATCTCAGGTCTAAAGATTATATGCACTGATATGATTTATGACAAAACATTGACAAGAGTAAACTCCATGTGCTTGTCATAAGTGTCACTAGTTCGGCCTACTTATCATTTATAAGTGCCTATCATGTTTGTTATATGGCATGAGACTCACCATTCCATCTTATTTATATCTCATATAAATAACTTGGGAACAAACATGAATACAATCTTTCTGGATAAGTCATGTCCTTATTATGAAGTATCCTCGATTGTGAACCTATTTATGATACTTTGTGCTAGAAATATTGTCACTCATATTCTTAACAACTTAAGAATAATATTTCTAACAAAATATCAATGGACCTTTTCTATTACACATAAATATATTATGTAAACGGAAAAGTGGAAATGCCTTTTATTAATAAAAATATATACAAGATACATACTAAATGATATGCTCTAGGGCATACTACTAACAGCACAAACCTCTGATAACTGTCTCTTGGCCCTGACTCAGTGTTTCCTTCCCCTTCCCTGATTCTTTGCTAACTGAAACACACAATTTGAAGTGTTTCAGTACTCATTTAAACTTTCTCTAAGAATAAAGCTTAATAATTAACTTATTGAATTATATTATTTCCTTAGTCAACCTAAGATGTTGACCCTCGATGCACTCTAGATGAATTTGGTTTTAATGTTACCAATATGTCACATTTGTAGCCTTTTAGTATTGGTACATGTTACCAAATTTATTTTCAAGTATCTTGCATTTTATTGCAATTTGCTGGATTTCGGTATACTAATTTGACCTAGCCGGATGACCTAGTTCCCTTGGTTTTCGAGTTTCAGTCAAAACTATAAACTTGTAGGTCTGTGTCTTATTGCACGCGGGGCAAAATTTCAGGTCATTCTGAGTTGTGTAGACCAAGTTACGGCCAATTTACCAATGCTGGATAGAATGCACCAAAAAGGTAAATTTATATCATTTTTAGGTCACTTTTGGTTCGGCCAGTTTTTGGACCTGAACTTGTGTAGGCTATCTGGCCTGGTTATGGTCATTTCTGGGTATTGGTGTCTTCATAAGAGCTGTAGATATATGTCTGAACTATTCATGGTAAAAATTTTAGGTCAATTAGACTTGTTTTGAGTAATTTATTATCAAAACACTAACTACTGCTCAAATGGTTAATTTTCAGGCTTTTAAAGCACTAATCCGGATTTGGTCATTTTTCAAGTCACCTTCTAGCAGAATTTTGGTAAGCTTCCTTCATGAAAGTTGTCACATTTTGTGCCTAGTTTCACCTGCAATTGGTCTCATACCAATTGGAGCCACACACTTAAGGTTCTAAGCCAAAACATACACTACCCTATTACAATTTGTTCGTCCTTTACCAATTACACATCTTATGCTTACCAAGTTTACTTTTCCATGCCAATTCTGGTTTGTACCATAATATTAACACATTTAGCAATACATTTTTGGTCATTTTGGCAGCTTGTAACCACTCTCGACATACATACTATAATATAGAATTTTCCAAAGTCCCATTTATAACAATTAAAGTCCCATTTACCACAATTCAACTACATGAACATACCTCATTTCCATGTCCAAATGCTAACAATTAAACATAGACACCTACTGCCATCCATGACAACATAATTCAACAATATTTCATGAACTCAAACACTTCAATCTTCTTCATGAGGCTACCACAAGTTTACACATATCCATCAATTGCCATCTTCACTTTTTAAGCATCCAAATCATACCTTACACATGGAATTCAAGTACAATACAATCAAACATATAAATCATCATTCAAACCACTATTTACATGCAAGAATAAACTATTCTTATTGAGGTTCCATGGCTGCCAAAATGTACATTTCCACTAATTCATCAAACTTCAAAAATCCTTCCACAAATCAACTACCCATAACATCCATTCAAGGTTTAATGAAACAAGAATAAAAAATACATACTTACCACTTTTGAAATTCTTCAAAACCTCACCAAAACTTAAATTTTTTGCTGCCTATCTACTGCCCAAGTTGTATAAGCAAAGTTTAATGAAGGAAACTAGTGTGAAAAGTGGTTAGAATGGAGGTGCATGGAAGGTGATGAAGCTTTGGCCATGGTGTTTCATTTGAGGCTCACTTCGGCTTGGGGTTGGGAGGTTGAAGATGAAGATCTTTCTGCCCACTAAACCCTTACATAGGTCCCTTAAAATATAATTAGTGGAGCACTAACCTTAGTTTAGGATTAATTAATTCCCAAGTTTCACAATTTGTAATTTATGCCCCAAACTTCCACTATTTGTATTATGTACCATATTTCTTATTTTTCATGACATTTCTAAAGTGTAATATCATTTATTTTTAGTGGACATTTAGGTCAAAAGGTAACTCGAGGTGTCAAATGACCACAATACTCCTATTCGGGTTGCGTTCCTGATTTTTCGGTAATACCGAGTTTTGTCGTTTTCTCGATTTCTCATTTTTCTTTGTACTAATTAATTAATTTTCTTTGATATTTATAATGATATTTATACTTCAATAGATATTTATTTAAGTCTTAAAAATATTTTCTAGGGTTCCCGAGGTCCAGGGCTAGTCAACAGTCCACGCCGCAACTTCCCGGTGCGGTCACCCATCGCTAGGGTTCTCGACTTATTTAACTTGGTTATATTTCATTGCTATTGTTTTTCCTTTATTTTTCTTGTATTTTCTTTTCTTGTATTTCATTATTTTATGTCTCTTCATCAATATTTAAGTGTAGTTCTAGGCATCCTAGCTGTCCGGACAACATTGGTCATCGGAACAGTAGAACGCACTGCCAAACATAGGGGTGTTACAATTCTCCCCCCCTTAAAATAAATTTCATCTCAAAATTTTACCTGGAATCAGTTTCTGAATAGCTATGGGTGTTGTCTTCTCATGTCCTCTTCATGTTCCCAAGTAGCTTCCTAGCCCGAATGATGGTTCCACAGCACTTTAACCAAGTGTATCTGTTTGTTCCTCAACTGCTTCACCTCATATGCCAGAATCTTTATAGGTTCTTCGTCATATGAAAGGTCTGGATTTACCTCAATCTCTTCAACTGATAGTACATGAGATGGGTCAGATCTGTACCTCCTTAACATGGACACATGGAAGATACTGTGTATCCTTTCTAGCTCTGGAGGTAATGCTAACCGATATGCTAAAGGACCCACTCTTTCCAGAACCTCATATGGTCTGATGAAATGAGGACTCAGTTTCCCCTTTCTGCCAAATCTCATAATCATCTTCCAAGGAGAAACTTTAAGGAATACCTTATCACCCACTACATGGTCAATATCTCTTCTCTTCAGATCAACATAGGACTTCTGACGGTTTGATGCAGCCTTGAGTCGATCTCTGATCAATCTGATCTTTTCCTCTATCTGCTGAACAATTTTTGGCCCAATCATCTTCCTTTCACCTACTTCATCCCAACATAGGGGAGTTCTGCACTTCCTGCCATACAAAGCTTCATATGGAGGCATCCCAATGCTTGATTGGTAGCTGTTGTCATAAGCAAACTCAATCAAAGGCAAGTGTGTATTCCAATTACCTTCAAACTCAATCACACAAGCCCGTAGCATATCCTCCAATATTTGAATTACCCTTTTAGAATGGCCATCTATCTGTGGGTGGAATGCTGTGCTGAAGTTCAATCTACTTTCGAGGGCTCTCTAAAAACTACTCCAAAATCTAGAAGTGAACCTAGGATCTCTGTCAGATACAATTGATACTGGCACTCCATGCAATTTTACAATCTCATATATGTATATTCTGGCCGATCTCTCCAGGCTATAGTCCATTCTGACTGGCAAAAAGTGAGCAGACTTGGTTAGTTTATCAACTATAACCCATACTGCATCATGACTATTATGTGTCCTTGGAAGTCCCATCACAAAATTCATAGTTATCCGTTCCCATTTCCACTCTAGTACTAGCAATGGATGTAACAAACCAGTTGGAACTTGATGTTCTGCCTTTACTTGCTGACAAGTTAGGCATTTAGAAACAAATTCAGCTATATCCCTCTTCATACGCATCCACCAGTAATGCTCTTTCAACCCTTTGTACATTTTAGCTCCACCAGGGTGCATAGCAAAAGAAGACTCATATGCTTCCTTCATAATGATCTGTCTCAAGTCAACATCATTAGGAAAGCACATTCTGCCCTGATGTAGTAGTAAACCATCGTCTCTCACAAAAAATTCAGGTTTCTTGCCTTGTTGGACTTCTTTCAGTAGCTTCTGATATTTTTCATCACTCTGAACAGCCATTCTAATCTGATCAATCAACACTGGCTGTACATGCCATGCAACTACTGTCTGTCTCTCATCATCAATCTCCAAACTGGCATGCTATGCTTTCAACTCATGTACCATGGACAAAGGAGAAACTCTGAGACTTGCTATAGTCTTGTGACTTAAGGCGTCAGCCACCACATTTGCTTCCCCTGGCTGATAGTCTATTAAGCAATCATAGTCTTTAATCAGTTATAACCATCTCCTCTGCCTCAAATTCAATTCCTTCTGGGTACTTAAGTACTTCAAGCTCTTGTGATATGTGTAAATGTAGCATTTCTCCCCATACAAATAGTGTCTCTAGACCTTCAAAGCAAAAACAAAAGCTGCTAGCTCCAAATCATGTGTTGGGCAGTTCCTCTCATGCGGTTTCAGCTGGCGTGATGCATAAGCAATGATATTTCAATCTTGCATCAGTACACAGCCTAACCCATTGTGAGAAGCATCACTATAAACTGTGTATTCTTTACCCGGAGTAGGTAAAGTAAGGACTGGAGCTTCAGTCAAACACCTCTTCAACTCATCAAAACTCTGCTGGCATTTATCTGTCCACTGCAATTTTATATCTTTCTGAAGCAGCTTGGTCAGTGGAGAAGCTAACATAGAAAACCCTTTTACAAACCGACGGTAATATCCAGCTAAACCCAAAAAACTGCGAATTTCTGTGATATTCCTGGGTGGCTTCCAATTAAGGATAGCTTCTACCTTGCTGGAATCTACCTTGATCCCTTCAGCTGACACAACATGTCCCAAGAAAGAGATTTCTTTTAGCCAAAATTCACATTTCGACAATTTGGCGTATAGTTGTTTCTCCCTTAAAGTCTGCAGTACAATCCGCAGATATCTGTCATATTCCTCTGCATTCCTCAAATATATCAAAATATCATCAATAAACACCACCACAATTGGTCGAGATATGGTCTGAAGATAGTGTTCATTAGATCCATAAAAGCAGCTAGAGCATTAGTTAACCCGAATGGCATTACTAGAAACTCATAGTGGCCATATCGAGTTCTGAAAGCAGTTTTTGGAATATTCTGCTCTTACACTTTCAACTGATAATAACCAGATCACAAATCAATTTTGGAGAATACAGCTGCACCCTTCAACTGATCAAACAGATCATCAATGCAAGGCAATGGATATCTATTCTTTATTGTCACCTTATTCAACTACTGGTAGTCAATGCATAAGCGAAGAGTGCCATTTTTCTTCTTAACAACAATACTGGCGCTCCCCAAGGTGACACACTAGGGTGGATGAAGCCCTTTTCAAATAGTTCTTGCAACTGTACCTTCAACTCCTTTAACTTTGCTAGTGTCATTCTATATGGTGTTATGGAGATTGGATATACACCAGGCATAACATTAATTTCAAACTGCACTTCTCTTTCTGGTGGTAATCCTGGCAATTCATCAGGAAACACATAAGGAAAGTCATAAACTGTAGGGATGTCCTTTAATGCTAGACTCCCCACTTGGGTGTCTACTACATATGCTAAGTATGCTTCACACCCCTTTCTGATCATTTTTCTGGCTAGTGCAGCCGAAATGATGTTTGATGGCAATAGCTGCCTCTCCCCATGTATTACCACATCACTATACTGAGGGAGACCAAAAGTGACTGTCTTCAATCTACAGTCAATCATGGCGTGATGCCTGGCTAACCAATCCATGCCCAAGATGATATCATAATCTCTGAAGGGCATTTCAATGAGATCAGACAGAAAAGCATGTCCTTGGATCACCAAAGGACAATCCCTATACATTCTATTAACCTTGACCTCTTGTCCTAGCGGACTTGCTACTAGCACCTCAAAGTCCATTTTTGTGCATGGAACAGCAATGCAATCAATGATGCTAGCACTCACATAAGAATGGGTAGAACCTGGATCAAATAACACAAACACATCTTGATTAAAAGTTGAGAAGGTACCAGCCACAACATCAGATGTCTCGGCCTCTTCTCTCTATCTCATTGCATAGACTCTGACTGGAGCACTGCCTTGCTCTGATTGATTCATTGTGTCTTGGCTGCCTACTGGGTTACCTCTACCCCTGCCTCTACCTCTGCTAGGTGGTTGTGAACCTCTGGTGACAGGACTCTGAACTGACCCTTCTATAGTAGTAGGAGTTGGCCCAACTTTATGGGCACTGGTGCAGTCCTTGGCAAAGTGTCCTGTGGCTCCACAGTTATAACAAGCTCCTATGGCCTTGTAGCATACCCCACCATGGTTTCTTCCACAAGTTTCACATTGGCGGGGAGGGTAGGAAATTCTAGTTGTTCGACGACTGGACCTTGGTGGTCTCTGCCCTAATGATCCACCTCTGTTATATCCTTAAGCTCGGGGCTCCTCAAATTCTTTTCTCTTCCCCAAATTACTGCTTGAGCTCTGACCCATTTCTCCCTCTTCTCTATTTCACACTGCCCTTGTGGGGGTTGGGTTTGTACTTGGGCTTGGGCTGACAGATTATCAGCCATTTATTGAAAGAAAGTGGCCATTTGCTGGGCCATTCGTGCAGTAATTTGTACAGGTGGGGCTGGTAAAGTCGAGCTTTTAATTCTCTGAGGGGCTGGGGCATCCCCTTGTACCTCAGCCACTATTGATTAATCGATTGAATGATCCCCTTTTTCCATAGTCAATTTGAGGATCTTAAACCTCCTAAACAAATAACACAAGGAGATTTCCTCCTGTTAGTGCATATTTATAATGTAATGTACTGTATGTATTAAACAATGACATTGAGCAGTTGTACTATGAAGAAAGAATATTCAAATTACAGGTAAAAACAGAATTTAAAAACTAGCTCTAATACCACTAAAACCTACCCCTCTGTAAGGCATAACATGATCCCGTAGTATACCTAATGAATTACCAAACTTCGCCTACTGATAACCCATTAAATACACTACATGGGATTTTAAACCTTTTTTTACTTCTTTTTAGAGTGGTGAGCACTATTTACAAGTGTTAATTTTTTTTTGAACTGAAGGGAAACAGTTAACACATTTAAAGAGTTAATAATTTCTGTAAAAATTTTGGCAGAGTGCTATTTGTATTTTGAATAAAACAGTTCTTCAAAAACCTATAAAAAGCACTTCAAATAATTGGTTCAATCCCCAACTCCAATATTCAATCAACACAATAAGTTTCTCAACAATTGTCAACTCAAATCCATAATAATTGTCCAGTATTTTCAAAAGTTGAGATAAAAGAATATATCACAATATTTACAAACCAAAATAATTTACAATTTATTTTACAACTTCAATGTACAATTTTAATTTACAATTTTAATTTACAATTGATCAAAACCAAGAACATACATACATACAGTGAACATACATTACAATACAAAATGTAAAATATAGTATACTCAATATACTCGATGAACTCTCACTGAAGCACTAGCAGCCTAGTCTGTTGCCCTGTCAGTCTGTCTACCAGCGATAGCAATGAAAAGCTATCGCTAAGCCAATGTCTCAGTGGTGCACAACCTTAACAAAATACAACTTTAAATCACAAATCATAAATCATATAAATAATGGATACTTAAAACCATAGTTAAATTCAAAGACAGTGAATGTCAATAAGAATTTAAACTCCATTTCACAATATCACAATAAATATCAATAAATCATACAAACACAGCTTAATCATGTTGCCAAAGTTCAATTCATCCCAAAAGCCAATGGCTAGTGAGGAATTCTATTCATCCCAAAAGCCGATGGCTAGTGAGGAATAACATAGCTAGCTAGCAATAATATGAGTACTCATTCTATTCATCCTTAACAGGCACACACCTCAACACTTCAGCCAGAGAGGGAATTCAATTCATCCCACTAGACAAGCTAGCAAGGAATTCAATCAATATACACGATAGCTGTGGTTTCAAACCATTTGCAATGCTTTTCAATCAATAAGTATCCATCAAATATCATTCAAACATTTTTTCACAATTTAAAATAATAATATATAAATAGTTATAATTTATTTTAATTGAAAAATTCAAACGAAATAACTGTTGTGCACAAACCTCTGATAACTGTTTCTTGGCCCTGACTCAGTGTTTCCTTCCCCTTCCCTGAGTCTTTGCTAACTAAAATACACAATTTGAAGTGTTTTAGTACTCATTTAAACTGTCTCTAAGGATAAAGCTTAATAATTAACTTATTGAATTCTATTATTTCCTTAGTCAACCTAAGATGTTGACCCTCGATGCACTCTAGGTGAATTAGGTTTTAATGTTACCAATATGTCACATTTGTAGCCTTTTAGTATTAGTACATGTTACCAAATTCATTTCCAAGTATGTTGCATTTTATTGCAATTTGCCGGATTTCGGTATACTAATTTGACCTAGCCGGATGACCTAGTTCCCTTGGTTTTCGGGTTTCGGTCAAATCTAAAAACTTGTAAGTCTATGTCTTATTACACGAGGGGCAAAATTTCAGGTCATTCTAAGTTGTGTAGACCAAGTTATAGTCAATTTACCAATGCTGGACAGAATGCATCAAAAAGCTAACTTTAGGTCATTTTTAGGTCACTTTTGGTTCGGTTAGTTTTTGGACCTGAACTTGTGCAAGCTATTTGGCTTGGTTATGGTTATTTCTGGTGTGTTGGTGTCTTCATAAGAGTTGTAGATATATGTCTCAACTATTCATGGTAAAAATTTCAGGTTAATTGGACCTGTTTTGAGTAAGTTATTGTCAAAACACTAACTAATGCTCAAATGGTCAATTTTCAGGCTTTCAAATCACTAATCCGGATTTGGTCATTTTTCAAGTCACCTTCTAGCAGAATTTTGGTAAGCTTCCTTCATGAAAGTTGGCACATTTTGTCCCTAGTTTCACCTTCAATTGTTCTCATACCAATTGGAGCTACACACTTAAGGTTCTAAGCCAAAACATACACTGCCCTATTACAATTTGTTTATCCTTTACCAATTACACATCCTATGCTTACCAAGTTAACTTTTCCATGCCAATTCTGGTTTGTACCATAACATTAACACATTTAGAAACACATTTTTGGTTATTTTGGCAGCTTGTAACCACTCTCAACATACACACTATAGTACAGGATTTTCCAAAGTCCCATTTATAACAATTAGAGTCCCATTTACCACAATTCAACCACATGAACATACCTCATTTCCAGGTCCAAATGCTAACAATTAAACACACACACCTACTGCCATCCATGACAACATAATTTAACAATGTTTCATGAACTCAAACACTTCAATCTTCTTCATGAGGCTGCCACAAGTTTACACATATCTATCAATTGCCATTTTCACTTTTTAAGCTTCCAAATCATACCTTACACATGGAATTCAAGTACAATACAATCAAACCTATAAATCATCATTCAAACCACTATTTACATGCAAGAATAAACTATTCTTATTGAGGTTCCATGGCTGCCAAAATGTACATTTCCACTAATTCATCAAACTTCAAAAATCCTTCCACAAATCAACTACCCATAACATCCATTTAAGTTTTAATGAAACAAGAATAAAAAATACATACTTACTAGTTTTGAAATTCTTCAAAACCTTACCAAAACTTAAATTTCTTGCTGCCTATCTACTGCCCAAGTTGTATAAGCAAAGTTTTATGAAGGAAACTAGTGTGAAAAGTGGTTAGAATTAAGGTGCATGGAAGGTGATGAAGCTTTGGCCATGGTGTTTCAATGGAGTCTCACTTCGGCTTGGTGTTGGGAGGTTAAAGATGAAGATATTTCTGCCCACCAAAACCTTATATAGGTCCCTCAAAATATAATTAGTGGAGCACTAACCTTAGTTTAGGATTAATTAATTCCCAATTTTCATAATTTGTAATTTATGCCCCAAACATCCACTATTTGTGTTATGTACCATATTTCTTATTTTTCATGACATTTCTAAAGTATAATATCATTTATTTTTAATGGACATTTAGGTTAAAAGGTAACTCGGGGTGTCAAATGACCACAATGCCCCTATTCGGGTTGCGTTCTTGATTTTTCAGTAACATCGATTTTTGTCATTTTCTCGATTTCTCATTTTTCTTTGTATTAATTAATTAATTTTTCTTTAATATTTCTAATGATATTTATATTTCAATAGATATTTATTTAAGTCCTAAAAATATTTTCCAGGGTTCCCCGCGGTCCAGGGCTAGTCAACGGTCCACGCCGTAACATCCTAGTGCGGTTACCCATCGCTAGGGTTCTCGGCTCGTTTAACTTGGTTACATTTCATTGCTATTGTTTTTCCTTTGTTTTTTTTTGTATTTTCTTTTCTTTTATTTCATTATTTTATGTCTCCTCATCAATATTTAAGTGTAGTTTTAGGCATCCTAGCTGTCCGGACAACACTGATCATCAAAACAGTAGAACGCACCACCGAACATAGGGGTGTTACAATTTTATTCAGGTTTGTTCCCAAGTTATTTATATGAGATATAAATAAGATGGAATGGTGAGTCTCATGCCATATAACGAATATGATAGGCATTTATACATGATAAGTAGGCCAAACCAATGACGCTTATGACAAGCACATGGAGTTTACTCTTGTCAATGCATTGTCATAAATCGTATCATTGCATATAATCTTTAGACCTGAGATAGCACAGTTATCTTGTATATAGGTGGTTTGAGTTTGATACTGCTTTCATACTTGTACTGTGCATGGGTATATGGGCATGTGTTGGCTCCTACTAGTTATATATAGAGATAGGTGTTGATTAAGATGGAATCTGTTCCTTTAAGTAAATAGAGATAAAATCCTATGTTCATTTAATTGTTTTTGATGTTTCAAGTTCCTGGCCAGGACAGATAGATTTATTCAGAAAGATTTTCTTATGAGAAAATCTTTTTAATCAAGAACTAGAATTAAAAGAGAACATAATATTCATAGCAAATGGAGTTTGACATAAACCATGACTCCAGCTTGAGTTGGAATTTTGTAATAGAGAGATTCTGGTGCATGGTAACATATGATTATAGGTTCATTTAAGGTAAACCTTATTACTAATTGGGTGGCCATGGCATGCTATGCAAGGTATTAACCATGGTCTATGAGGTGCATAAAATGATTTAGAGAAATCATTTATGGTAAGAAAGAGTTCTGATGATATTAAGAGTTGATATCATATCTCATTGCTAATTAGTGATGAGCCTAGTGAGTCACACACATACACAAGATATCACCTAATTAAATATGATTTAATTAATTAATTAAAGAGTTTAATTGATTAATTAAATAGGTTTGGTTTTCAATTAGATTGCAAAGTCCCTAGCATGACTTGAAACCAAATCTAAGTTATTGGATGTACTGTATAAGTTAAATTTATATTTAAAGTGTTTAAATATGAATTTAATTGATGAGAAATTAATTAATAGAGATTAATTAATTATTTTATGTTTGATATAAATTGATTAGAAGAAGAGAAATAATTATTTTGGATTGAGAACTCACAATTAAGACACAGGGGCATTTTGGTCATTTCAAAGGGTGACATGTGGCACCATGAGATGGTGACACATGGCACTATACATAAGCTTGCCAAATGTCTTTTTAATAAAGTAAGATGATTAAAATTAAGATTAAATATAGGTTTGACACTTGGCACAATGTGATTGGGTTAATTAAACCTAGAACCAATCAGAGGGTGACATGTGGCAAGAGTTTAATGTGTTGACCTAGCTATATAAGTGTTGTTATGAAAAGAAAACAAAACAACTAGCAGCTATTTTCTTTGGTGCCACCACCCAAGAGACTCTTCCTTCTCTTCATCTTCTTCTCTCATCTATTCCAAGAGATTAGCAAATAATCTCTTGAATTGAAAATACTAGAAATTGTTTCTAGTGTTCTGTTTACATCCTCAATATCTTAAAAGGCAAAACTTGATTTTCTAATTAATAGAAAAAGCTTTAGAAGCTGTTCAAGGGCTGCCATAGGTGAACTTGTTGTGGACAAGCTAGAGGGACAACATTTGGTGTCCTGAAGACGCATTCGAAAGGCAGAAATACACTACAGTGCATCAAGAGGTTAATGTATTTGTTCTTGATCTAATCTAGGGTTCTAAAATTAATCTGATTAATTTTAAAATCTTAAATGGAAAATATAGATCCAAAAACATATTACAAGAGTTTTAATATGATGTTTATCATTAAAATCAAATAGATAAAAATAAATATTGCATGATGCATGTGACCCTAGGTGAAAATTTTTGAATTCAATGGTATAAATTTGTGTTTTTCATGCTTTCGCTCCTTCAATTGGTATCAGAGCCACTATATTTGCCATTTAGATTCTTTATTATATGATTTAATTGTGTGTTTTGATCATGAGATGATTTATCCATTGCTGGTTGCAATGGATGTGTGGCGGCATGATTGAAGAACACCAATATGGTGAGCAAGGTTTGTGGCTTCATAGGTGGTGTAAGGTTTGGCTTTTAATTGTCACACCTTACCTCTCTGTAAGGCATAACATGATCCCATAGAATACCTAATGAACTACCAAACTTCACCTACCGATAACTCATTAAGTACCCTACAAGGGATTTTAAAACAATTTTCTTATTTTTGATAAGTGGTGAGCATTTTCTAATAGGCATTTAAAACATTTAGTTAAAATTAAAACTAGTTAATATTTTTGGTCCATTTTAGTTTTCCGCAAATTCTATAGAAATTTTGACAGAGTTTCCTCTGTATTTTGAGAAAATCGTTCTTCAAATACCTGTAAAAAGCACTTCTAAAAGTTTTTCTCAACCACTACTTTGGTTTCACAATCAAACTCAATCAATTTCTCAAAATTCACAAGTTCAATAGTTCTCAAAATACTGTCAATCAATATCATACATATTTCATTAAAAACAAAATAATTTATACACAACCTTACAAATTTATATCAAAAGAAACACAAACTAAACTTTATTACAAACTTCATACAAATTTGTGTACAAGCTGCTCAAGACCCATTTTTACACGTCCATACATTTATGTGCAATATATACATCAAAAGAAGTATTTACAGTTAGAGTATAAATTATACCCGAAGACTTCAAAGCAGAACGATCCTCAATTCTCAAGAAATACCGCTGCTCCTCTAGTCTCAGATTCATGACAAAGAATAAAAGCTATCGCTGAGTAGTAGGACTCAGTGGTGCACAATATACAAAAATAATCTTTATGCAAAACTTAAAGCACATTCATTCAAAATTTTGGCTAAACATGAAAATTAAATACAATCATGCATTGTAAGATTTTTCATGTAAACCAAGTTCATTTCAAAGTATCAAACACATTTTATAAAACCCACAGTTAGATCACGCCATTCGAAACAAATAGAATCTCAATAGCCAGAGGCTAAAGAGAAATCACATGAATCTCAATAGCCAGAGGCTAAAGAGATATCATATCACAGGCTAGCTAGCTCAAATATATGGATATCCATTCACATCCTCTTCTACTGGCACACCTCAACACTTCTCCAGAGAAGGAATCAAAATTCGAAACTAATTACCCCCACTAGTCGTGCTAGTGAGGTGTTCAAATATATGGTCATGACACTGTGGTTTCAAAACTTATCTTAACAATTTGCTAAACATTGTCATTTCAAATATACACAATAACTTTCACAATTTAAATCAAACATCATAAAAATGCTATAATCCAATATTTCACATTATTCAAAACATTATGCAAAAGATGATTATAAAGGTATATGTTGTGCACAAACCTCAAACGAGTCGCCTGTTGGCCTTGACTCGACTCTGGTTCCTGTCCCAGTATTCTTTTCCACTAAAACACGAAATTTTCCAATGTTTCAGTACTAAAACTTAAAATAAATCCAAAATAAACTTAACTTCACATTTACCTAGCTCTAACGTGTTAAATTCGACGTTCTCGAAATTTTGTGTTTCGGGTTACTATTCACTGCACTATTCAAGTCAAATTATTGACTTTCTAAGGCTTAATGGGTATGGAAACTCCAACTTCACCCACATACCACATTTTGGTCACCAAACTTGTTGGTTTTGGTCATTTGTTTAAAGCTTAGGTCATTTTGGCAAAATTGCCAATTTTCGGTTTTGGTTCTCCGAAGTTGCACTGTTCCATTGGTCGATCTACTGTTGGAATTTGACAAAACTTTCTTCATAGAAAATGTTCCTTATTGTCTTAAGTGTATTCTCATTTTTGGATCACCTCAATCGAAGTTTTGTAGCTCAAGTTATGGCCAAAATAAATTTACTATTCACGTGTACTGTTCATATTGAGATTTTGGTGCTGACAGATTTTTGGTCCAACTTTGGTCAATAATTTGATCAAGTTAAGTTCATAATTTGGTCTCACTTTCTTCATATGAAATGTTTTACTATGTCTTAGGTTTCCATCGGTTCAATAATCGCCTAAATCCGAGTTTTCTAGAGGGAGTTATAGCCATCCAAACATTGCTGCTCAAATGGAAATTCTGGAAATCTCAGTACAGTAAATTTCACTTTGCTCAATGATTTGATTAGGTTAATGACATAATTTGGATTGGTGTCCTTCATAAAAGTTTTAGATCTATATCTTATCTAATTACGGTTAAAATTTCAGGTCAATTTGATCTACGTAGCTCATGTTATGACCAAATGAACAGTTACTGTTCATTTGGTCAGTTTGGTGCAGGGGCAGCCTACTATCAATTCACTTTGGTCAATTGTTTCACCAAGTTTTGGTCAGTTTTTGGCCATGGTTCCTTAATGAAAATTGTGCTCTTTTATGTCTATTTTCATCTCCAATTGGTGGCATATCCATTAGGCTTGTAAAATTTGAGTTTTGGTCCTTCAAAGTAGGTTTGGTCATGCTGCCAGCAGCATGACCATTGACCTACGAATTTGGCTTAATTTTCTACCATTCCGACACAACTTATTTGGTCATAATTGACCATTATTTCACTTCACAATAGATCCAACATTCCATTTATGCACTTCTCCAAATTTTTGCCTCAAAACCCTAACATTCAAACCCTAGCTCTTCCATCTCATGGATTTAATCACAACTAGTGCACCTAACCTTAACCATTCAACTAATCAAAGCTTTTAAACTCATTCTAATGCATCAAATTCATGTAAATCATACTCCTCTCAAGCTTCCAGAATTTCAGTTTGGTCCTTCTCCCATGTTTGTTTCATTTAAATCGAGTTCTAAGATCACTTAATTACCTAAACATGGATTTGAATGGATAATTAAAGAGTTTAGCATACTAACCTCAATTTAAATGCCAAGCCTTCAATTGTTCTCTTTCTTTCCTCTTTCTTTCTTGTGCTTAAGTTGAGATTAAAGGTTCTAGTGAGGTATTTAAGGAAGTTAAGAAGGTTAAGTGAAGAAAATTTAGCTTAAATGTAAGCTTAATTGAAGAACCATTCATGGAGGATTTTGGGGAAAATGGGGTGGCAAAGAGAGAGGTGAAGAAGAAGAAAATCCTAATCTTTTTTCTTTGTTTTCCTTTACACGTTTTTTACTTATGGAAGACCCCTAAATCCAAATTAATTAATTCAATTTATTAATTTAGTTATGACATCATGCATGATGTCATAACTTTTGACTTTTCCAACCTCTTTCCTTTTCTCTTTTTTTCATTTTTTTTTCTATTTATTTTTCTATTAGTTCTTTAATTTAATTCTCGATTCTGAAACTTTCTTTTCTCTGATTTTATTTGACAGTTAGGTCAGGAGTCAGTTCTCGGGGTCAATTGACCAAATTGCCCCTCGCCGGTTCATCCCGGTTTGTAAATAATCCAATATTTCTTCTAGCTCCCTGACTTAATTATTTGACTGGCTTAACAGTTCTTTTTCGTGGTTTTCTCTTTTCCACTGTGTTCATAAGGGTCCTAAGGACTGCAGCGTCACTTTTTACGGTTCGAAATTTGAGTTTAAAATGACTTCGCAGTCATTCCCGAGGAGGTCACTCATCGCTGTGACTCTCGGCTCGTTTAACCTCTTATGTTCTATTTTTCTTATTTATAGTTAACTAATTAAACATTACTAATTATTTGTGTTTATGGCTTCTCAAGTTGTCTTAGGTGTGGCTCTAATCCCAATAATTGTCCAGACCGACACCGGTCGCCGGAATAGTGAAATCTACCAGGCTATGCAACGGGGGTGTTACATTAATTCTACAATTGTTGTATGATCTAAGGCCTATCCTATGACTAATTAAAGTGTTTAATTAGTAGTTTTAATCACACAATTAAATTCTGATTCAAATCAGAATTTTAAAAATTGTTTGAATGTAATTCAAATCTGAATTTTAAAAGTTGTTTGAATGTGATTCAAATCTGAATTTTTAAAGTTGTTTGAATCATATTCAAATCTGAATTTTTAAAGTTGTTTGAATAATATTCAGATCTGAATTTTTAAAAAAATTGTTTGAATGTGATTCAAATCTGATTTTTTAAAAATTATTTGAATGTGATTCAAATCTAAATTTTTAAGGTTATTTGAATGTGATTCAAATCTGAATTTTTAAATTTGTTTGAATGAGATTCAAATCTGAATTTTTAAATTTATTTGAATCATATTCAAATCTGGATTTTTAAGTTGAATATGAGATATTCAATTTAATTTAATTATGTATCTTTTATTTAATTGTTAAATAGTAATATGCATGATGGATGATCATGGACTATAAAAGACCAATGTGATTGGATTTATTTCTTTTATGTTTCTTTGAGATTGTAAATTAATTAATTTATTTTAATTTATTTTGGGCATGTATTATTAAGTTTGTAATAATTTTTGGATTGTAATTTCATTTATTTAAGTTCTTGTAAATTCGCCTTGGTATGCCAAGGATTACTATGTAATATTAGATTGCAAGAAGTTCAAGGAGGTCAAGAGCATTGGTGGGACCAGTGGGAGGAATTCAAGATCAAGTGTTGATTATGTACTCCTTCAGCAACTCTTGTAAAATGAATGAATGAAATGCACCTAGGAATGCCCTGATTCAATTCTTGGTGGCTCAAAATTGAATCTCTTAGAAAGTCCATGATCATACCATATTTACTGCTTATCCATGAATGTCACACCCTACCCCTTTGTAAGGCATAACATGATCCCGTAGTATACCTAATGAATTACCAACTCTGTCTACTGATAACCCATTAAATACACTATAAGGGATTTTAAAAACTTTTCTTACTTCTTTTACAGTGGTGAGCACTATTTACAGGTGTTAAAAACCTTTTTGAACTGAAGTGATAGAACTAACACATTTGAATTATTTGGAATTTCTGTAAAAAATTTTGGCAGTGTACCATCTATATTTTGGATAAAACAGTTCTTCAGAAAAACCTGTAAAAAACACTTCAATATATATTTCCAAATCTCAACTCCAACATGTTTCTTAACACAAATCCACAATAATTTTTCAAAGACTGAGATACAAGAAATATAATACAATTTTCACAAGTCCAAATAACTCATAATTTATTTTACAATTTTAATGTACAATTTTAATTTACAACTACTCAAAACCAAGAACACTATATACATACAGTGAACATACATTACAATATAAAATGCAGAATATGGTATACTCAATATACCCGATGATTTCTCACTAAATGTACTAGCAGCCTAGTCTGCTGCCTGTCGATCATCTGGCGACAAGAATGAAAGCTATCGCTGAGTAAAATTTACTCAGTGGTGCACAATAACAATTTGAAATGCGATATATAAATCTTTTATTGACAGTTCACAAATCAAATGATTCACAATTCCATTTCACAATTTACAAAATTCACCAAACACAAATTTGATCAAGAAATTGAATAATACCGTTTTGCAAATCAATAACACAATTCGATCAAATAACTGAATAATACCGTTTTGCAAATCAATAACACAATTCGATCAAATAACTGAATAATACCATTTTGCAAATCAATAACACAATTCGATCAAATAACTGAATAATACAATGTTGCCAATCGATAACATAATTTAGGCCATGACACAATTTTTCCACACATGCCGTGTTGTACACCATGACAAGACACACTCACCCCAATAATTGAAATCAATGAGGGAGGAAGCTAGCTGAATAATGAGTACTCATCCACACTCACCTCAGACTGGCAAGTCAAAGAGGGAGGAACATAATCACACTCACCCCAGACTGATAGGTCAAAGAGGGAGGAATATATCACATTTTATCTCAAAATTTCCATTTGCAAAGTTGGCAACACAATAAGTTCCAAATAATATTCCCAAAAACAAAGCAATAAAAAATTATTCATAACTCATTTCTCCAAATAAATTTGCTAGTAAAAGCAATGAATATAAAAGTATTGTGCACGGACACAATTAAAAACTATAATGTTCAATTAGATTTTTAAGTAGAAAATGAGAAGTCAAAATTATTGTGTACAAACACAATTTAAAACAATAACATACAAATAATCGTAATTTATTTCAATTGAAAAATTCAAAAGAAATACTTATTGTGCACAAACACAATTTAAAACAATATCATACGAATAATCATAATTTATTTCAATTGAAAAATTCAAAAGAAATACTTATTGTGCACAAACCTCTGATATATGCCTCTTGGATCTGACTCAGTGTTTCCTTCCCTTTCCTCGAAGTCGTTAATCAAAACACAATTTGAAGTGTTTCAGTACTCATTTAAATTGTCTCTAACGATAATGCTTGGTAAGTAATTCACTGAATTCTATTATTTAATTAGTCAACCTAATATGTCGACCCTCGGTGCATTCTAGGTAATTTAGGTTTTAATGTTACTAATATGTCACATTCGATAGTCTTTTAGGGTTGGTACATGTTACCAATTTCAGTTCCGTGTATACTGCATTTTCTTGCAATTTGCTGGATTCTGGGATACTAGTTTGACCTAGCCGGACGACCTAGTTCCCTCGGTCAAAACTACAAACTTGTAGATCTATGTCTTATGGAACGCGGGGCAAAATTTCAGGTCATTCTGAGTTATGTAGGCCAAGTTATGGTCATTTTACTATTGCTGGTCAAATTGCACCAAAATTGGTCATTTTAGGTCACTTTAGGTCATTTTAGGTTCGGCCAGTTTTTGGACCCGAACTTGTGCAAGCTGTTTGACTTGCTTATGGTCATTTCTGGGCTTTGGTTTCTTCATAAGACTTGTAGATATGGGTCTTAACTATTCATGGTTAAAATTTCAAGTCAATTGGACCTGTTTTGAGTGAGTTATGGCCTAAACACTAACTGCTGCCCAAATGGTCAGTTTTCAGGCCTCAATTACACTTAATCCGGATTTGGTCATTTTTCAAGCTACCTTGAAAGCAGAATTTTGGCAAGCTTCCTTCATGAAAGTTGGCACATTTTGTGCCTAGTTTCACCTCCAATTGGTCTCATACCAATTGGAGCCACACACTTAAAGTTATAGGCCTAAAATACAAACTGCCTTATTGCAATTCTTGCATACATATCAAACATCACTTTTAACACTCACCAAACTTAACATTCAAATTAATTCTGGTTGTACCATGACCTAAACATAATTCACAACACATTATAGGTCATTTTGGCATCTTACAATTACATTCAATGTGCACCAACAAGTGCAGAATTTGCCCAACTCAATTTACAACAATTTAACTCCATAACCAAGCTCATTCACATGTCCAACCTTCACACCACTATACATACATTCAAACTGCCATAACAACCAACACATTTTAACATCATTATTCCATAAACCAAGCATGAATTCCAGCATTCTTCAAGAGTTAACAAACTGCCATAATGGTACACTTACATTCCATTACTTTCCAAGCTTTAAATCTCATTTTACATTTACAAATACTAAGTATACATTATCCAAACAATTTCCTACACAATATACATTTAATCAATCATTTAATTCACCATTTACAAGCACAATTAAACTGCCTTCAAGGTGTTTCTATGGCTGCCAAAATTACACATTCCCATTCAACATCAAATCTCAAAAATTTCTTCATAATTTAAACACCCATAACATGCTTACAAACTTTAACAAAGCAATATTCAAAAAGTCAAACTTACCTATGGATGAGACTTCTTAAATCTTCACCAAAACTTCTTTTTCTTGCTTCCTACATGCTGACCATGATGTGTGGAACAAGTTTAATGAAGAACAATTGGAGAAATTGTGGCTTGATCATTAGGAGTGGAGCTTGCATGCAAGGTGTGGCCATGGTGGACAATGGAGAGAAAATTCAATTCGGCAAAGTGAGGATTTGAGAGGAAGAAGAAGACATTAGTGGAGTAATCTGCCCACTTAGTGAATTTTTAATTCCCATAGTGCTCCACTCATGCTAGGATAATCATTTAATAAGTTTTAAGTGATAATTACTCCATTTACACTCCATTTTTGTTATTTACATTAGGTACCACTAAATTAATTTTTTCATTATATTTTCCAAGTGTAATATTATTTATTTTTAATGGACATTTAGGTCAAAAGACAACTCGGGGTGTCAAATGACCACAATGCCCCTGTTCGGGTTGCATTCCCAATTTTTCGGTAACACCGGGTTTTGTCTGTTTTTCGATTTCTCACTTTTCTTTGTACTAATTATTTAATTTTTCTTTAATATTTCTTATGATATTTATACTTCAATAGGTGTCTCTTTAAGTCTTAAAAATATTTTCTAGGGTTCCCCGCGGTCCAGGGCTAGTTAACGGTCCACGCCGTGACTTCCCGGTGCGGTCACCCATCACTAGGGTTCTCGGCTCGCTTAACTTAGTTGCATTTCTTTACTATTATTTTTCCTTTATTTTTCTTGTATTTTCTTTTCTTGTATTTCATTATTTAATGTTTCCTCACTCATATCGAAGTGTAGTTCTAGGCATTCTAGCTGTCCGGACAACACTGGTCACCGAAACAGTAGAACGCACTACCGAACTTAGGAGTGTTACAATTCTTCCCCCCTTAAAATAAATTTCGTCCATGAAATTTTTCCCAATAGCCATCTTACAATAGTCATACGTTTATTTTCTCCTTTCTATATGATCGTATAATCTTCTTTCTCTCTAATTTGTATAAGACTTTTAACAATCTAACACAACATTTAATTTGTTTGTATAACACCAATCTTCTCTTACTATTGTCCTGTCTAATATTTCGATTCATGTCCCTTCTTGAATGACCCTTGAGGTCATGTTAGAATCATTTATCTAGTCATTGGTCCTCTGACCATTCTAGTCCATAGTCTTCCTCACATTCGTAATATTTCTTTGTTATATTTGAACTGACTGTTCAAATTTTTACTTCCATAACTCTTTTTATCTGTCAATATTCTATAACTTTCTTTTGTACTGAACTATAACCTTTCAATATTCTAACCTTTGAGTTTTAGATCCCTAAGTAGGATTTTCAAACTTATTTCTAACAATTAAATTCTGTCATGGCATAACTATACCAAAACAGATGCCGTTGGTAACTATTCTTATCTAGGTGTACTATCGGGTAGTACGTAGCTCTACACAATAATCTCAAGTTATTACTGTAATCTGCAGCTTACAGTATAAACATCAAGAACAGTGCATAGTTACTACGATACATCCCAATAGATCAAATTTTCCTATCTTTTATCCTTTTCGAATTCACTAATATCCCGAACTTATTATGATTACAATATCCATTAACAATTACTAACAGTGACATCCTTACCCTCATCTAGAGCAATTCCATTACTGCATCTTACTTTTACGTCCTCTTGCCTTACATTAAGTAGGCTCGCCAATTAGCTTTATAATTTATGATGTGTTAGAAAATACTTTTCGCCAATAAACTCTTTCAAAACTAATTTCACTTATTATCACAATCCTTATTTTAAAGGACTAATCACTAATGCATCAAAATTTATTCCCCTGTAAAGGAATAACAATAGAATATATAGTTCTAACACTAACATAAAAGTATGCACCCTGTGTCAAACAATACATATATATATCTTAGTTACTATTTGAGAAAGTACCAGAATAATATCAAAAGTCTAAGTCTCTTCTCTCTGCAGATAGCGTATACTCCACTGAGCATCACCTGCTCGCCGATTCACAAGACTACGATTCTAGGTGTACTACCCCTACCTATACCTTTGCTTCTACTAACTGATGGTGAACTCTTTGGGGTAGAAACTTGGGTTGATCCCTGTGGTATAGTAAATGATCCAGAACGACCTGGATTTACACAATCCCTAGCAAAATGGCCAGTCTCTCCACAGTTAAAACATGCTCCTACGGCTCTATAACATACCCCACTATGTGGTTTACCACAAGTTTCACAAAGTCGATCTGACAGGGCATTCCCGGGTTTCGTTGAGTTCTTGATCGGATCGAGGTGGTTTCTGTCCAGAAGATCTATCTCTACCGGACTTCTTACTATCTCTGTTGTATCCCCCAAAGTTTTTCCTCTTTCTAGTAAGACCACTAGAACTCTATTCTATTAACTTTCCCTCTTTTTCTGTCTTCTCTGATTTCTTTTCTCGTGTCGCTTGATTCAATTCTTTCTAATTCTAGTGCTTGAGAAATAAGTTCAGAGAAGTTGTTATGTTTGAATCCGACCACTTGTAATCTGATACTAGGCTTCAAGCCGGTTTCAAACCTCTTACATCTCTCCCTACTGGTAGAAAGTAGACTTACTGCATAATGGCTCAGGCGGAAAAATTCCATTTCATATTCAGCCACCGATCTACTCCCTGCTTTGCACTTAGGAACTCTTGCGCTTCGATCTACATAAGCATCAGGGACATATTTTTGTCTGAATTCCCTGAGAAAGTCACTCCTGGTTAGCACTGCAGGTTCTACCAAACTGTGGGGAATGGTTTTCCACCAGTCATAAACATCCCCCTGTAGCAAAGATACTGAGTATTCAAATCTGAGCTCCTCTGTACAGTGCAGTTTCTTGAATACCCTATCCATCCTTTCTAACCACTGTTCTACCTCTAGAGGATTTACTGTCCCCTTGAACTCTATAGCCCCATATTTCATCAATTTGTCATATTGTCTAGCAGAAGACTGTGGTTGTACCACTGGTGTCTGTATTGGGGCTTGAGTAGGCACATTACCAGCCATTTTTTGGAACATTGCGACCATCTCTTTGAGCGAATCGAGCAGGAATCTGCGGTATAGCGGCCGGTCTTCTTGAACCATCGACATTATGTAGGGTCAGCATCCCTTGCACCTCAGCCTCTATAGATTGATCGACTGAACGATCACCCTCTTCCATAGTCAATGCGAGCATCTTAGACCTCCTAAACAAATAACACAAGGAGATTTCCTCCCGTTAGTGCATATTTATAATGTAATGTACTGTATGTATCAGACAATGATATTGAGCAGTTGTACTATGAAGAAAGAATATTCAAGTAACATGTGAAAATAGAATTTAAAAAAAACTAGCTCTGATACCACTAAAACATGTCACACCCTACCCCTTTGTAAGGCATAACATGATCCTGTAGTATACCTAATGAATTACCAACTCCGTCTACTGATAACCCATTAAATACACTACAAGGGATTTTAAAAACTTTTCTTACTTCTTTTACAGTGGTGAGCACTATTTAAAGGTGTTAAAAACCTTTTTGAACTGAAGTGATAGAACTAACACATTTGAATTATTTGAAATTTCTATAAAAATTTTTGGCAGAGTGCCATCTATATTTTGGATAAAACAGTTCTTTAGAAAAACCTGTAAAAAGCACTTCAATATATATTTCCAAATCTCAACTCCAACATGTTTCTCAACACAAATCCACAATAATTTTTCAAAGACTGAGATACAAGAAATATAATACAATTTTCACAAGTCCAAATAACTCATAATTTATTTTACAACTTTAATGTACAATTTTAATTTATAACTGCTCAAAACCAAGAACACTATATACATACAGTGAACATACATTACAATATAAAATGCAGAATATGGTATACTCAATACACCCGATGATTTCTCGCTGAATGTACTAGCGACCTAGTCATTGTCTGTCGATCTGTCTACTGCGGATAAAGAATGAAAGCTATCATTGAGTAAAATTTACTCAGTGGTGCACAATAACAATTTGAAATGCGATATATAAATCTTTTATTGACAGTTCACAAATCAAATGATTGACAATTCCATTTCACAATTTACAAAATTCACCTAACACAAATTTGATCAAGTAATTGAATAATACCGTTTTGCAAATCAATAACACAATTCGATCAAATAACTGAATAATACCGTTTTACAAATCAATAACACAATTCGATCAAATAACTGAATAATATCGTTTTGCAAATCAATAACACAATTCGATCAAATAACTGAATAATACTGTTTTGCAAATCAATAACACAATTCGATCAAATAACTGAATAATATCGTTTTGCAAATCAATAACACAATTCGATCAAATAACTGAATAATACAATGTTGCCAATCGATAACATAATTTAGGCCATGACACAATTTTTCCACACATGCCGTGTCGTACACCACGACAAGACACACTCACCCCAATAATCGAAATCAATGAGGGAGGAAGTTAGCTGAATAATGAGTACTCATCCACACTCACCTCAGACTGGCAAGTCAAAGAGAGAGGAACATAATCACACTCACCCCAGACTGATAGGTCAAAGAGGGAGGAATATATCACATTTTATCTTAAAATTTCCATTTGCAAAGTTGGCAACACAATAAGTTCCAAATAATATTCCCAGAAACAAAGCAATCAAAAATTATTCATAACTCATTTCTCCAAATAAATTTGCTAGTAAAAGCAGTGAATATAAAAGTATTGTGCACGGACACAATTTAAAACTATAATGTTCAATTAGATTTTTAAGTAGAAAATGAGAAGTCAAAATTATTGTGCACAAACACAATTTAAAACAATAACATACAAATAATCGTAATTTATTTCAATTGAAAAATTCAAAAGAAATACTTATTGTGCACAAACACAATTTAAAACAATATCATACAAATAATCATAATTTATTTCAATTGAAAAATTCAAAAGAAATACTTATTGTGCACAAACCTCTGATATATGCCTCTTGGCTCTGACTCAATATTTCCTTCCCTTTCCCTGAGTCGTTGCCAACTGAAAACACAATTTGAAGTGTTTCAGTACTCATTTAAATTGTCTCTAACGATAATGCTTGATAAGCAATTCACTGAATTCTATTATTTACTTAGTCAACCTAATATGTCGACCCTCGGTACATTCTAGGTAATTTAGGTTTTAATGTTACTAATATGTCACATTCGATAGTCTTTTAGGGTTGGTACATGTTACCAATTTCAGTTCCGTGTATACTGCATTTTCTTGCAATTTGCTGGATTCCGGGATACTAGTTTGACCTAGCCGGACGACCTAGTTCCCTCGGTTTTCAGATTTCGGTCAAAACTAAAAACTTGTAGATCTATGTCTTATGGAACGGGGGGGAAAATTTCAGGTCATTCTGAGTTATGTAGGCCAAGTTATGGTCATTTTACTATTGCTTGTCAAATTGCACCAAAATTGGTCATTTTAGGTCACTTTAGGTCATTTTAGGTTCGGCCAGTTTTTGGAGCCGAACTTGTGCAAGCTGTTTGACTTGCTTATGGTCATTTCTGGGCTTTGGTTTCTTCATAAGACTTGTAGATATGGGTCTTAAATATTCATGGTTAAAATTTCAGGTCAATTGGACCTGTTTTGAGTGAGTTATGGCCTAAACACTAACTGCTGCCCAAATGGTCAGTTTTCAGGCCTCAATTGCACTTAATCCGGATTTGGTCATCTTTCAAGCTACCTTGCAAGCAGAATTTTGGCAAGCTTCCTTCATGAAAGTTGGCACATTTTGTGCCTAGTTTCACCTCCAATTGGTCTCATACCAATTGGAGCCACACACTTAAAGTTATAGGCCTAAAATACAAACTGCCTTATTGCAATTCTTGCATACATATCAAACATCACTTTTAACACTCACCAAACTTAACATTCAAATTAATTCTGGTTGTACCATGACCTAAACATAATTCACAACACATTATAGGTCATTTTGGCAGCTTACAATTACATTCAATGTGCACCAACAAGTGCAGAATTTGCCCAACTCAATTTACAACAATTTAACTCCATAACCAAGCTCATTCACATGTCCAACCTTCACACCACTATACATACATTCAAACTGCCATAACAACCAACACATTTTAACATCATTATTCCATAAACCAAGCATGAATTCCAGCATTCTTCAAGAGTTAACAAACTGCCACAATCGTACACTTACATTCCATTACTTTCCAAGCTTTAAATCTCATTTTACATTTACATATACAAGTATACATTACCCAAACAATTTCCTACACAATATACATTTAATCAATCATTTAATTCACCATTTACAAGCACAATTAAACTGCCTTCAAGGTGTTTCCATGGCTGCCAAAATTACACATTCCCATTCAACATCAAATCTCAAAAATTTCTTCATAATTTAAACACCCATAACATGCTTACAAACTTTAACAAAGCAATATTCAAAAACTCAAACGTACCTATGGATGAGACTTCTTAAATCTTCACCAAAACTTCTTTTTCTTGCTTCCTACATGCTGCCGATGATGTGTGGAATAAGTTTAATGAAGAACAATTGGAGAAATTGTGGCTTGATCATTAGGAGTGGAGCTTGCATGCAAGGTGTGGCCATGGTGGACAATGGAGAGAAAATTCAATTCGGCAAAGTGAGGATTTGAGAGGAAGAAGAAGACATTAGTGGAGTAATCTGCCCACTTAGTGAATTTTTAATTCCCATAGTGCTCCACTTATGCTATGATAATCATTTAATAAGTTTTAAGTGATAATTACTCCATTCACACTCTATTTTTGTTATTTACATTAGGTACCACTAAATTAATTTTTTCATTATATTTTCCAAGTGTAATATTATTTATTTTTAATGGAAATTTAGGTCAAAAGACAACTCGGGGTGTCAAATGACCACAATGCCCCTGTTCGGGTTGCATTCCCGATTTTTCGGTAACACCGAGTTTTGTCCATTTTTCGATTTCTCACTTTTCTTTGTACTAATTATTTAATTTTTCTTTAATATTTCTTATGATATTTATACTTCAATAGGTGTCTCTTTAAGTCTTAAAAATATTTTCCAGGGTTCCCCGCTGTCTAGGGCTAGTTAACGGTCCACGTCGTGACTTCCCGGTGCGGTCACCCATCGCTAGGGTTCTCGGCTCGCTTAACTTAGTTGCATTTCTTTACTATTATTTTTCCTTTATTTTTCTTGTATTTCATTATTTAATGTTTCCTCACTCATATCGAAGTGTAGTTCTAGGCATTCTAGCTGTCCGGACAACACTGGTCACCGAAACAGTAGAACGCACTGCCGAACTTAGGGGTGTTACAATTCTCCCCCCCTTAAAATAAATTTCGTCCATGAAATTTTTCCCAATAGCCATCTTACAATAGTCATACGTTTATTTTCTCCTTTCTATATGATCGTATAATCTTCTTTCTCTCTAATTTGTATAAGACTTTTAACAATCTAACACAACATTTAATTTGTTTGTATAACACCAATCTTCTCTTACTATTGTCCTGTCTAATATTTCGATTCATGTCCCTTCTTGAATGACCCTTGAGGTCATGTTAGAATCATTTATCTAGTCATTGGTCCTCTGACCATTCTAGTCCATAGTCTTCCTCACATTCGTAATATTTCTTTGTTATATTTGAACTGACTATTCAAATTTTTACTTCCATAACTCTTTTTATCTGTCAATATTCTATAACTTTCTTTTGTACTGAACTATAACCTTTCAATATTCTAACCTTTGAGTTTTAGATCCCTAAGTAGGATTTTCAAACTTATTTCTAACAATTAAATTCTGTCATGGCATAACTATACCAAAACAGATGCCGTTGGCAACTATTCTTATCTAGGTGTACTATCGGGTAGTACGTAGCTCTACACAATAATCTCAAGTTATTACTGTAATCTGCAGCTTACAGTATAAACATCAAGAACAGTGCATAGTTACTACGATACATCCCAATAGATCAAATTTTCCTATCTTTTATGCTTTTCGAATTCACTAATATCCCGAACTTATTATGATTACAATATCCATTAACAATTACTAACAATGACATCCTTACCCTCATCTAGAGCAATTCCATTACTGCATCTTCCTTTTACGTCCTCTTGCCTTACATTAAGTAGGCTCGCCAATTAGCTTTATAATTTATGATGTGTTAGAAAATACTTTTCGCCAATAAACTCTTTCAAAACTAATTTCACTTATTATCACAATCCTTATTTTAAAGGACTAATCACTAATGCATCAAAATTTATTCCCCTGTAAAGGAATAACAATAGAATATATAGTTCTAACACTAACATAAAAGTATGCAGACCCCAGGTCAAACAATACATATATATATCTTAGTTACTATTTGAGAAAGTACCAGCAATAATATCAAAAGTCTAAGTCTCTTCTCTCTGCCGTATAGCGTATACTCCAGCTGGAGCATCACCCTATTCTGGCTGATTCACAGTACTCTGACTTCTAAGTGTATTACCCCTACCTCTACCTTTGCCTCTACTAACTGATGGTGAACTCTTTGGGGTAGAAACTTGGGTTGATCCCTTTGGTGTAGTAAATGATCCAGAACGACCTGGATTTACACAATCCCTAGCAAAATGGCCAGTCTCTCCACAGTTAAAACATGCTCCTACGGCTCTATAACATACCCCACTATGTGGTTTACCACAAGTTTCACAAAGTCGATCTGACAGCGCATTCCTGGGTTTCTTTTGAGTTTGCTGATCGGATCGAGGTGGTTTCTGTCCAGAAAATCTATCTCTACCGGACTTCTTACTATCTCTGTTGTATCCCCCAAAGTTTTTACTCTTTCCAGTAAGACCACTAGAACTCTATTCTACTAACTTTCCCTCTTTTTCTGTCTTCTCTGATTTCTTTTTCTCAGAAGCTGCTTCAGATTCAATTCTTTCTAATTCTAGTGCTTGAGAAATAAGTTCAGAGAAATTGTTATGTTTGAATTCGACCACTTGTAATCTGATACTAGGCTTCAAGCCGGTTTCAAACCTCTTACATCTCTTCCTACTGGTAGAAAGTAGACTTACTGCATAATGGCTCAGGCGAAAAAATTCCCTTTCATAGTCAGCCACCGATCTACTCCCCTGTTTCAGACTTAGGAACTCTTGCAGTTTCTGATCTACATAAGCATCAGGGACATATTTTTGTCTGAATTCCCTGAGAAAGTCACTCCAGGTTAGCACTGCAGGTTCTACCAAACTGTGGGGAATGGTTTTCCACCAGTCATAAGCATCCCCCTGTAGCAAAGGTACTAAGTATTCAAATCTGAGCTCCTCTGTACAGTGCAGTTTCTTGAATACCTTATCCATCCTTTCTAACCACTGTTCTACCTCTAGAGGATCTACTGTCCCTTTGAACTCTATAGCCCCATATTTCATCAATTTGTCATATTGTCTAGCAGAAGACTATGGTTGTACCACTGGTGTCTGTATTGGGGCTTGAGTAGGCACATTACCAGCCTTTTGTTGGAACATTGCGACCATTTCTTTGAGCGAATCGAGCAGAAACTGCGATGCTGCGGTGGTCTTCTTGAACCACTGACATTATGTAGGGCTGGGGCATCCCCTTGCACCTCAGCGTCTATAGATTGATTGACTGAACGATCACCCTCTTCCATAGTCAATGCGAGGATCTTAGACCTCCTAAACAAATAACACAAGGAGATTTCCTCCCGTTAGTGCATATTTATAATGTAATGTACTGTATGTATCAGACAATGATATTGAGCAGTTGTACTATGAAGAAAGAATATTCAAGTAACATGTGAGAACAGAATTTAAAAAAACTAGCTCTGATACCACTAAAACATGTCACACCCTACCCCTTTGTATGGCATAACATGATCCCGTAGTATACTAATGAATTACCAACTTCGTCTACTGATAACCCATTAAATACACTACAAGGGATTTTAAAAACTTTTCTTACTTCTTTTACAGTGGTGAGCACTATTTACAGGTGTTAAAAACCTTTTTGAACTGAAGTGATAGAACTAACACATTTGAATTATTTGGAATTTCTGTAAAATTTTTTGGCAGAGTGCCATCTATATTTTGGATAAAACAGTTCTTCAGAAAAACCTGTAAAAAGCACTTCAATATATATTTCCAAATCTCAACTCCAACATGTTTCTCAACACAAATCCACAATAATTTTTCAAAGACTGCGATACAAGAAATATAATACAATTTTCACAAGTCCAAATAACTCATAATTTATCTTACAACTTTAATGTACAATTTTAATTTACAATTGCTCAAAACCAAGAACACTATATACATACAGTGAACATACATTACAATAGAAAATGCAGAATATGGTATACTCAATATACCTGTCGACACCATATTTTTGCCGATCCCCAGAATTAATAAACTCTGAAACCGATCCCCGGTACTAAATCTCTTTGTGCTAGATAACCACATTTTCGATCTCTCCTCACAAGGAATTGAATCAATGCTAAGCCCTCACATCAGTCAAGGCCTTACCGGTCTATTAAATCACTCACCGATCTCTCAAACCCATTGTCGAATCTCCTGACCAGTCAAGTATATTCCTGATCTCTGTTGACAAACGAAATGAACTGACACTAGATCTTTTCTTACCAGTTTTATTGCCGATCTCCCTTTCAAAAGTTTAAGAATAATCAAAGGTTATGTTCCGGTTTAAGGATGATTCCGATCTTAAATGTTCAAGCCAAATTTCTAATTTTAATCAAGTTCCGTTTAGCGTTGGTTCTCTACTGATCTTATGCTCATTATGTCTTCCGATCTCTCACACTTGGGTTGATAATCACTTTCAGTTCTTTCAAGATACTCAAACAATCAAGTGTTTAATAATTTAGAAATGTTCCGATCACAACCATTCATCGAACAAAAGAGGCATTCCATTTCATTTCAAAATTTGTACAAGTTATTCAGCTGGAGGATCACCCCCAGCCTGATCTACATTTTGTCCGTCTTCTCCCTCACCCTCAGCCTCCTCCTCACTATCCTCACCCTCGCCTCCGGGAGCCAGGTCGACCATCCAAGAAAAGTCCTCTTCTGGGTAACGCTTCTGGAGCTCGACCAAGAGATCCTTGTGAGCATTCACATAAGCACCGGTTATTCCTGTCACCATCTCTTCATCTTTTGCCTTAAGCTCCTCAGTAAGGTGAGCGACCCGAGCAGCTTCCTTAGCCCGGAGCGCCTGGACTTCTCCAAGAGCACGATCCTTTTCAGCTAGAAAATGAACCTGTTCGGCCAGCTTATCCTCATAGTACTTCATACGCCCCTCAATTTGAGATATGTAATCCTGAGCGAATGAGAGTTGGGATCGGAGGGATGCCACTTCTTGACTCTTCTTCTCGACCTCCTTACCCAGGCGGTGAGCCTTTTCCCGGACTATGTGCTGGTTCACTAGGCACTCTACATTCAGACTCATGGATCGGGTCAGAATGTCGTCGAGATTGTCCGGAGACAGCCTATCCCGATCCTCCTGAAGGCAGATGGAAAACCCCAAGACTTTGGCAAAACCTGGGTTCTCCCGAACAGTCTAGTTCTTCTCCAGGGAAGCGATCAGCACTTGAGCGCCACGAGGAGGGGACCTCGCAGAAGGTTGAGAAGGACCCCTTCTGTGCTTGGAGCAACTGGAGGAAGTGGAGGCGGCTCTTCTCGTCGAGGAGGAGATCGGACAACTTCTGCGATCGGCGGTCCCGAAGGTAGAGGCGGGCCTCTTTGTATCTCCCCAGGTTCATGGCCGGGTGTTTGAAGCAGTTTCGAATGCTTCATCTCTTTTATCTTCCGGGAAATCTCTCTTTCTTTCTTTCGCTTCTTGGAACCCTCACCACCAGCCATACCTGCACAAAGAAGAGGTCAGTGAGATCACTAAGGTCCTGAGATCTGAGATGTAGAAAGTACCAATGCCGAGGTCAGAGAGCGGAAGCTCGCGATCTTGGCCGGTGATCAGCTGTATAGTCCAATGATGCAACTCGGCAGTCACCGCATCTAAACAGGAGAACTTCTCCCTAGCCGCTTGATCTTTCAGTTCCATCACTACGGCTCCCTCTTCCCTATTCAGAGCGAGATGCTTTGGAATCAAGGGCCCCTGGTGCCACCAGCTACGGGGGAAGCCCTCAAAGCAGTTCGGATTTTTGCTCCTCAGAATGAAGAAGCGGTTCTTCCAATTCTTAAGGGAGGAGGGCAGATCGGTAAAGAGTGCGGATTTTTGCTCCTCACAATGCACACTCGGTGAAATTTTAAGACCTCTTTGAAGAAGTCGTCCAGAGGGAACCGAAGACCGGCCTTTAATTGTTCTTCGTAGATCATGATCATATCGTTTTCTTCGAAGAAGTGATCGGCACAAAGATCGCCGTGGCATTTAATTAGCTCGTATGAGTAAGGTCAAATGTTGTATTCTTGGCTGAATGACTGCAGATCGGTTTCTTAAAGGACCGATGGCAGCTCGTCTAGGGGGAGGTTCTCTCTCCCTGAAGAAGGCGCATGCCTTGATAATGTCGCTTGTCCCAGAGCTGGAACAGAGACCCTAGGAGGTTTAGGTCGCGCGCTTGGCCCGACTACCTCTACCTCATCGGACGACCACGAAAACTGAATAGAAGGAGGGCTCGTAGCTCTTTGACCTTCGGCACCGCTCATTTTCAAAGGAAATAAAGATTTTAAACTAAAAAGAAAGATCAAAGCCCTTACCGGAGTCTGATCGGTGTCGGAAGAACTTGAGAAAATGAGAGGATTTCGGGGTTGTTCGCAAGAGATTGAAAATGACATAAGAGAGCGAATGGCTGGCCCCTCCTCTATTTATACTGATCCGAGCATTTAATGCTCACTCTGTTCTAGGCGGCGCATCGGTTAACGGGATTCGCCAGCTATTTCTGACATTTCCCAAGAATATTCTAGATACCTCACAAAGAGATCGGCTAGGTAAGGATCGACAGATTAAAAGGGATATTTTGAATTGCAGATCGGATAAGTGTCATTCAGGTAAAGAACCAGATCGGATAATCACATTAGAGATCGGAAAATAATCAATGCAATAATAATAAGATGATAATCGACAAAATAAATCTTTATTTTCAAAAGATCGGATTACATCATTTGGGCGATCTCTAGGGATCGGATTACATTAAAATTGGATTACATCATTTCTGTGATCTCTAGAGATCGAATTACATTGAAAACAAAATACATCATTTGGGCGATCTCTAGGGACCGGAATGTCACATTGTGACTGATCTAAAGGGGTGTCACCGAGGCAAGAGGCAGCCGGAACACCCAATGTGGAGGAAAGCCGCTGTCGGAACACCCAATGTGGTGAGAAGCCGAATAAACTTGGAAGAGCAACCGTCAAGGGTCGGCGGAACATCAGCAATTTGCTCAGTCAAAATCGGTTCACCGATTATGCCAGTTGAACGACTCGAGATCGGCACAACCGAGGTCCGCAATCCAGATTGGTTAATTGATTCAGTTCTCTCACCATCATCAGATAAGGTCATCACGATTATTCGATCACCAGGGTCATGAGTTTTGATCGGGAATAAAAGGTCCATCGAAAAAGATCAAAAACCACAATCCTGCCGGAACAACGGTCGGAACGACTGCCAGATTAACTAGAATAGGAAAGTAAAGAAGAAAAGAGGAAAATCGGATGGAGAAAGTTTTTGGGTCAGGGGGTATATATAGGGGGAAATCAAGCAGAATTAATGCTTTGACCGAACCAGGCCTGGTTAAGGGAAGTATTGGAATAATAGAGATCGGAAGAGGGGAGATCGGTATGAAAGATCGGAGAAGGACCATGTTAAGAAGGTCGAAAAGGAAGAGAGCGAGAAAGCGAAAGGCGCCTCGCCATCACCATAATCAGAGCCGAGGTAGATAAAGCAATTGCCAGGTAAAATCTCAACCGCACGCCCCAGAATCGCCCACATTTCTGACATGCGTACGTCAGGACGGTACTGTACATCCTAATCTCCACCGTTGATTCAACTTGTAAGGACGAGCCCAGAGCCCTTGGATCAAAGAAGAAGACGACAAAACCAGCGCCTTTCACTCCTAGCCCTTGGATCGCCCCGGACAAGAGAATTTGGGGCCTTCAGATTAGAGGAGGAAGAAGACGAATATTCTGAAATGGATCTCGGCCGTCTGTTCTGATTCTCTTTAATTCTTGAGCTTAGGATTATGTCCCTTCAAATCTTGACCCTCCATCTCCCTTAGGATAAATCCTGACCCTTCCAGGAGAACACCCGGTCCCTATAAATACCTGCATGAAAAACTGTTCAAGGGACGGAAAAAAAGATAGAAAAAGGCAGTGACCATAGTGGAAGAACTCTGAAACTTAATTCAGTTCGTTACTCTGCTATTTTAGCTTTCATAAGAAAAACTTTGGAAACCAGTTTTAAAGTGTTTTCTTGCAAAGGATTTTGAATCTCGAAATTCTTCATTTTCAGTCCGTTCATTATCCTGTGACACTCTCACCTTTTGTCTTTGTTATCTTCTATTTCCATTCATATTGTCCAAGTTCAACTCCATTCAAGATTGGTTATTTTGACTTGTTTACATTTTAACAAAGAATCCTTCATTTCGAGGCGAACCTTGGTCCTCCACTATCAACTGCGATCTGTTACATTCTCGTGATTCCATAGTTAGTTTAGTATATTCGACTCCCAACGGTGAGTGCTATATCGTTATTTTATCAAATGTTCTTCTTTATTCACGTATTTCATTTATTCTTTTACATTTGTAATTTTCACCAAGTTTATACTATATTTTAAACACGGAGGCAGTCATTCTCGAGTTTACTTCTTTGTTAATCAGTTTATTCTTTGATTTATCTTCATTACTTCTTAGCACAGGAGTTCTGGTCCCGAATAGCTTAGAAGTAACTAAACAAAATGTAGGTAACGGCAATTTAAAAGTCCTTTTATAATGATAAAAGGTCTAAATAATAAGACAGGAAAATGGTGAAGCCAAATCACGAGGAAAATTCAATAGATCATTAGGCGAGATGTCATAAGACAAAATGAAACCAAACCTTGGATAACTAAATAGAATAGATCGGGCATTAATAAGTATTGGTAAGGCGACCACATGGGAGGTCGGTACATTCAGTCTAGTATCCCCCGTCTAGTCACAAGGTATCAATTAGCTAAAAGAAGTCTTATCCCCAGCACCTTTGAATGCCAGAATCCTTAGCTTTAAGACATGTAGCTGAAATTAAGATTCGGGAGATCGGAAAAGTCCCTTTCAGGCCCCTGTTAATTTAAAAGAGATCGGAGGAGAGTTCTTATCCGATTCTCAACTTAAAATTCCAATAGACACTTAAAAGAGATCGGAGGAGAGTTCTTATCCGATTCTCAGTTCAAATTTTTAATAAGTACTTAAAAGAGATCGGAGGAGAGTTCTTATCCGTTTCTCGATCTAAAATTTCCATAAACATTTAAAAGGAGATCGGAGGAGAGTTCTTATCCGATCTTCGAGCTAAAATTTTAATAAATACTTAAAGGAGATCGGAGAAGAGTTCTTATCCGATTCTCAATCCTAAAACTCTAAATACTTCAAAAGAGATCGGAGGAGGGTTCTTATCCGATCTCCAATCAGAATTTTAATAAATATTTAAAAGAGATCGGAGGAGAGTTCTTATCCGATTCTCACACCAAATTTTAACCTGTGCGCAAAAATAATCCCAAAACCAAAAATGATATGCGACGTCAATTCACTGAGGTTGTCTCATTTACTTATGTATCTGGGTAATCCAAATTTAGTGAAAAATCAAATATTCCTTTGGTCAAAAGGATTAACATTCCCATTCAAGCCCTCCTAACTAATGCAAAGTTAAATCTACTTACCCTTATTAAGGGACGAGGCGGGGTGCCTAACACCTTCCCCACCCGTTTACGGACCCCGAACCTAGAATCTCTGCCTTGAAGTGGTTTCATTTCAATTTATCTTCATAAACGGTTTTCTTTAATTTCCCTCAAAATTAAAGTGGCGACTCCTCACTCTTTCCCACTTCGGTGAGGGTTCGTTCAGGCGACCGCAAAATACCTTGCGACAGCTTGGCGACTCCACTGGGGATATTGAGATTTAACCCCGGTCTAGAGGTCCAAAAGTAGATTTAATTTTTCAATCAAATTATAGTTAGGTGGGCTCACCCGGCAATATTTTATGTGTTAATTTTTGTTTATTCCTACTAACTGTTCCGCTTGTTTTGCTTGTTTTGCTTGTTTTATTCAGTGCCCTCCGTTTCGAAAAAAAGGAAAAAGGAAAAATGGGAAGAATAAAATCCCCCAGAATTGGGAAGAGGTAAAGGTGTCCCTGCACACACTGAACACTCACACGATGTCCTCACACACTTCGGCCCTATACCCGGGCTTTCTTACCCTTTTAGGAAAGTAGGAGGGGGTCATGTAAGCAGTGCAGTGGGTTTTACCCCGTTAGTATCCGTGAAGGCTTCTGCTCAAATTGAAACTCGTTCTACCCACTGTGATACTCGTGGAATTTTCCCGATAATATCAAGGTTATAGAATGGGGCTCTAATGTTACAGTAGGGGCAATTTGGGAACCTGTGGCTTTTAGAAAATTAGACCTTGAGCTAAACTATCATAATAGCTGAAAGCCGTAGTAAGCTACCTTATAAGATAGAACTATCCAATTAGGTAGCACTCATCCCGTATCAGGAATCTCCCTATGTTAGGACAAAAGGGACATACTTACTCTTACCCTATTCTATTTATTTTACTTTGTTCTTACTTTTAAGGGTAATCTTGAATTATATCGTTAAGAAAACCTGCACATTTTCCTACTTTGATAAATGTGTGGGTACCACTCTGCCAACAATATAATTCAAGATTACCTGAATTTATCCTGCTAACAAGTTTTTCCGCAGGCATCACCAAACCAAAAGTCTGTAAAAAGGATAGGCATCATTTTTATCATGGCATCCTCGAGTCAGTCGGTAGAAGAAGTTCAGAATGCTAAACTTTGGTCCAAATCAACTCATACTCCAGTACCCCCGCAAAATGATGTTTCCAAGGCACATGCTAGCTTACTACCTTCATGGGATCTGAATAAAATTGAGGTCACAATGAATAGCCTCGAGGGTCTGTCTAATGGTTGGAGGTCGCTTCCTGATCAGGTCAAGACACGATTTGAAAAGAAGTACGGGAAGATTGCAACCCTTATGCGAGTCAAGGTCCAAATCCCGGCATTAAAGGCCATGCTGTCAGTTTGGAGTCCTAAGTACGGGGTATTCTCTTTCAATGACATTGATACAGTTCCCACTATGGAAGAATATCAGGCATTACTAGAGATTCCTTATTCAACACAGAATCGGATCTACCTACACCTTGAGCATAGGCAGACCTGGAAACGATTAACACATTTGTTGGGTATTCCTTCGGAGGAAGCAAAGTCAAAAGAAACTGTCAAAGGGAACACGCATGGATGGTACTGGACCTACCTCGAGAAGCGGTTAGATCAATACCTCCAAGAGAAACGGTGGGATCAAGCTTCAGTAGCACTCGCATTAGGAATCTATGGCCTGATTTTGTTCCCGGGCCCATTAGGAATCATAACTCGCAAAGACGGTGGAAGTATTCTGGGCAGTAGAAAGGCAGGAGGTCAATCCGATACCGGCAATTCTTGCGGAGACCTTATTAACCCTTACCTATTGCAGACAACAGGGCAAAGGGTCCATTAAGTGTTGTTCTCAATTGTTATATCTCTGGATTATCAGTCACATATGTCCTGTGGAGACAAAGGGATTGACTTGGTACCTTGACCAGCCTCCCATCGAGAAGATGACCCGGTTAATGTCGGTCAGAAGAATGAACAGCAGTGGCGGGAACAGATTTTGAGTTTCAATAGCCATGATTATTGTTGGAGGAAGCTGTGGGTGTCAGGCCAATCCGTTTTGATCAACACGGGAGGTAATCAGTCGGTGTCCCTAATCGGAGTAACCGGATACACAAGTTACACTCCGGCATTGGTAATGAGGCAGTTTGGCTCAACACAGTCCAGAATCGACATTGAAGAATATCACCAAGGTCATTTCTACCATGAGCTCAAGGAAGAGGAAGGGTTGAAAATGGCTCGCAGATCCTGCGAAAACATCTCTCTGATGGAAAGGTCGCCTAAAGGTCCAAGTGCCACACGCGATTATCTTGAATGGAGGGCTGGCAGGGACCGAGAACACTCAACTCTAGAATTCGAAGACAGTGACCCTCGCCGGAACGTCCTATTAGAAGAAGCTGATAGCCATTTGATAAACTCACTACAAAAGGCAAACACCGAAAACTCGCCACTGCAAGAACAAATAAAATAGTTAGAGGACAAACAGCAGATTCTCAAGAGGAAAGTAAGAAGGCCGAAAAGATGAGTTTTGAAGAGCAAGAGATACGGTGGGAAAAGGAAAAAAACTCTCTCCACGCTGTAATGAAAGAAGTAGAAGCACAGAATAATAAGCTTCAGGAAAAAACGAAATACCAAGAGATACTCGTTGAAGAGTATAAACAAGAAAACAAAAAGAATAAGCTCGAATTGAAAGAACAGGCATTACTCATTACGATATTCTGAAAGAGTGTGCTGAGGAAAGGAAAGAGAAGGAAAAACAAGCTGCTCTCTATCAAGAGCTGGAAAAGAACGTTGACCAGCTGGAGAGAACGATAGCACAGGGAAAACAAGAGCTATTACCTGAATCCGAGTATGCTCTAAAAGCATTCAACCCTGCCAAACAAGAAGAAAGGATATATGAGTATCTCAGAAAATGCCATCTCATTATAAAGAACCTCCCAGAGCCTAGGCCGATGTAAAGAATACGATTATGCGAATTATTGATTAATGAAATGATTTTGGACCATTGTTTAGCAAATTTGTGAATGAATAATATGACTCCGTAGGAACTTCCTCGCTAGGGTTATGTGAAAAATTGAGTGCGCTATATGGACAGTATCATAAATGCGCATTCAATCCGATCATTCAGTCGGACTATCGAACGATGCCATGATAAAGTTAATGCAATCATCCTTTCGCAGATTTCATTCTGGCTCCCAAATGCCACTGTATCCTTCGTCCAAACCAGGACTTTTAGTTTTTTTTACAAAATTCGAAATTCATTAAAAACCTTTTTTTCCCAACAGGAAATCAACATTGCTTCAAACAAGGCAAGTCTGACCAAGCACACGGTACAACCCAAGCGAGTGTACTTAACAAGGTCCCGAACAAAGAAGATAATGGAAGATCAGGAACAAGTATAGAACCTACAAGGGCAGGTTTCCGAATTGAAAGATCAGGTCTCAGAACTTATGAGACTGATGAGGGAAATGTCCCAGAATAAACATGCTTCAGAACCAAACTTACCATTACCTCCACCAGCACCTACAACAAATGATCCGCACCAAGCTTCAACTTCTTTTACCTTTCAGTCACCTATTTCGGACCCGACAATCACTGTCAATCCGGCTACCATGAATAATGACCTACCTTACTCTCATTACCCAACCGTTTCAAACACCGATCCATACCCTTCAATTCTAATCCCTCCAGTTCACTCCACCCTTCATCTCCCGGTGGGAGCATTTCATGCAGTGGGAGGAGAAAATAAGACGAGAGAAAACGAGAAACTATCTGCTCTAGAAGAGAGATTGAGAGCGATAGAGGGGCTGAATATGTATGGCTCAGTTGATGTGGCATCACTTAGATTGGTTCCCGATGTGGTGGTGCAACCCAAGTTCAAGGTCCCTGATTTCGACAAGTACACTGGGAATTCAGACCCTCATATTCACTTGGCCACCTATATCGCCAAGATGTCTGCTCTGACAGAGGACGACAGACTGCTAGTCCACTTCTTTCATGAGAGCCTCTCCAGGGCAGCTTTGAGGTGGTGTATTCAGTTGGACAGGAGCAAGCTGCGGTCCTGGAAGGATTTAGCTGATGCCTTCCTAAGACAGTACAAATTTAACTGCGTTGTGGCCCCCACAAGGAGAGATCTTCAAAACCTGGTGCAGAGGGACAGGGAAGGCTTCAAGGATTATGCCCAGAGATGGAGAGAAAAGGTGGCAGAAGTACACCCTCCGGTGACTGACAATGAGCTGTGCTCTCTGTTCATCGAGACTCTGAAAGCTCCCTACTTGAACTTGATGATTGGAAACACTTCCAACAGCTTCTCTGACATCATCCAGGCCGGTGAAAGAATAGAGGTCAACTTAAGAATGGGGCGACTGTAGGAGTTGGCTGAGAATCCTGCAAAGAAGACTGCCAATTTTGGCAAGAAAAAAGAGGGTGATGTGCATTCCGTCACCCGGCAGAATAATTACTCCCCACTCCCCCAAAATAATTACCGACCATACCCTTTTCATGGCCAAACCATCGCAAACATTCCACCTCCTTTTCCTAATTATCCACACCCACGCCCACAATATCCCCCACCTACAAATTACCAACCAAGACCACCTCCTCCTCCTGCTCAACCAAGACCACCACAAAACAACCCAAGACCCCCAAGAAACCCTGATCCACCTCTTCCCCTCCCACTCAGTGAAATATACTGATACCTTGTCGGTATAAACCAAATTGTACCAGTTCCCCTAGACCCAATTCAGCCTCCATATCCCAAGTGGTATGATGCCACTGCCCGTTGTGAATATCATGGAGAAGCACAAGGGCATTCAACTGATAACTGCAGAGCACTCAGAGGGAGAGTGCACGCTTTAATCCGAAATGAGTGGTTGAAGATTGAGGGAAATGGTTCCCTCCCCAATGTTACCTCAAACCCATTGCCCAACCATAATGCGGGTAATGGAGTAAATATGATAGAGCCAGATGGAGAGAGGTTGGCACCAGAGGTGGATGAGTTAGTTCCTCACTTTGAGGAAATTTTTGCCATGGCAATGAGTGAAGGTTATCTTTGCCCTCAGATATCCGAATCAGGAAACGGCACGGGATGTCCTTACCATGGAGGGGCAGGTGATCATGAGTTACAAGACTGTCCAGGATTCCGTCGAGAGGTACAAAATTTGTTGTCCCTCAAAATTTTAAGATGCCAAAGGAGATTAAAAGTGGAGGGCGAAGTAAACACCGCCAGGTTTGGCCAAAATACCTCTACCCCCAACCCTAAATTAACCTACTTTGTCCCTAATCCCCTAGTAGCCTCGCCGCCAGTAACGGTTATCCGAGCCCCATCTCAGCTCCCTGTTACCAACACCCACGCCATACCTTGGAACTACAATTTCCAAGTCTTCACCCAAGGAGCGCTACAAGACATCGACTCCTAATCTTGCCTCACCTCCAAAGACCACCAAAACCATGTTTTACTCCTCATGAGCATTTTAGAATGACTTATGCCGACCTACCACCAGATACTCCCGAACTAATCCTCAACCCACACTACCACAAAATCCTCCTCGCTGAGCAAGAAGTCAAGTTCAGAACTCGAAGTGGGAGGTGTTACGGAACGAAGAGAGAGAAAAGAGGAAAGGGAAAGTAAAAATGGGAGAGTCAATAAAGAATACGTAAGAGGAGGTTGAGAAGGCAGAGGAAGTAGAGCTCAGGACATAAAGAAGAGGAAGAATCTGCGCCAAATAATGAAACAGAGTGAGTATAATGTAGTGGAGCAAATGAGAAAGACACTGCCGAATTTCATCAAGTATCATTGATCCTGAGCTCAGAAGTCCACCGACAAGCCTTGTAGAGAATCCTGGATCAAGCCTTTGTAAACCCAGACATCACACCGAGGCAGTTTGAAAAAATAGTAGGGCAAATCCAAGCATCCAGTTTTGTTACTTTCTCGGAAGACGAGATAGACCCTGCGGGTTTAAGGCACAATAAAGCTCTGCACGTGATGCTGAAATGTAAGGGTTGTATAGTAGCCAAGGTACTTATTGACAACGGATCCGCTCTCAATGTACTGCCTAGTGCTACCTTGGCTAGGCTGCCAGTTGACCAATCAGATATACGTCAAAGTGCTATGGTAGTAAGAGCCTTTGACGGTACAAGAAGAGAAGTCCTGGGGGATATTGACTTACCACTTTAAATTGGTGCATGTACTTTCAACGTCACATTCCAGGTGATGAATATTGAGCCGGCCTACACTATGTTGTTGGGGAGGCCGTGGATCCATTTCGCAAATGTTGTTCCTTCAACTTTGCATCAGAAAATAAAATACATCATGGACGGCAAAATCATCACGGTGAAAGGAGAAGAAGCCATATTAGTCACCAAGCCACAATCACTTTCCTATGTAGAAGCTGCTGAAGAGTCGTTGGAAAGTTCTTTCCAGGCCCTCGAATTACAAGACACCGGGAAGGAGGGGGCTATGGCTATGGTGGCCAAAGTAATGTCAAGGAATGGGTATCAAGGGGGCAAAGGCTTGGGGACCGCTTTGCAAGGAATCGTGGAACCAATATCGGCTATCCAAAAGGTAAGCCGTTGCGGATTGGGTTATGAGGAGGACGCCCTTATGGATGGGTGATTCTGGATGAGGAATAGACTTTGGGATCAGAGGTTTGACTGGAAAATGGGAAAAAGGGAGGTAGTCCCGCGGATCACAGATGTCTTCACTAAACCAGTCATCGAAAATCCGACAGAGGTTGAAGAATCACCTGATGAACCATCCATTGACGTCATCCACCTAGATTCCTTGTATGAGGCTCTGGTCTCGCCAATAGCTGAGGGGCAAGAGTTGGACAATTGGACGGCAGAGGACATCCCTGTACTCAATTTCGAGTAAAGTACCTTTGGTTATCTACACTTGATCATTTTGTCCATGGTGGCAAGTGTAACGTTGTAAATGGACCCTTTTCTTATGACATAAATTTTTAATGAATTAATAGCTCATTTATTTCCAAATCCTTTTTATGCTCTTCATTTGAATTCCATCTTTATAATATATTCTATTTTCGTTCATTCAGGACCTTTCATCTAACACCTAATAATCCAATAGACTCAGAGATTCCTCTGGTTAATTTTGAAATCCCCATAACTGCCATTACTTCAAGTGATTCTGAGGTAGAGCTCATAGAGGAAAGCAATGAAAACGATGAACCTTCCCTCGTGCCTTATGGAGATGAAACACGCACCATAAACTTAGGCACGGAAGAAGTAAAGAGGGAACTTAAGGTTGTGGAGAATGAGGAATTGGGAGATATGATCAGTTTGCTCAGAGAATTCCTGGACGTATTTTCCTGGAGCTATGATGATATGGTTGGTTTGGACCCCCAGATAGTGACGCACAAAATTCCCCTAATTCCAAGGACAATCTCGGTAAAGCAGAAGCTAAGAAGAATGAATCCTAACACACTGCTCAAGGTTAGGGATGAGGTCAATAAACAGTATGACGCTGGGTTCATAGAAGTAGTCAAATATCCCCAATGGATAGCTAACGTTGTCCCGGTAATGAAGAAGAATGGGAGAGTTAGGGTGTGTGTTGATTACAGGGATCTTAATAAAGCAAGTCTAAAAGATGATTTCCCTCTCCCCCACATTGATGTGTTAGTAGACAATCTTTGCGGGATTGGCGGTGCTCATGCATTGATGGGGCATCTGGGTACAATCAAATCCCAATGGATGAGGAAGACAAAGAGAAAACCGCTTTTATCACTCAATGGGGAGTATTTTGCTATCGGGTCATGCCCTTCGGGCTGAAGAATGCTGGTGCCACCTACCAGCGCGCTATGGTCACATTATTCCACGATATGATGCATAAAGAAGTGGAGGTGTACGTGGATGATATGATCATCAAATCCCGGGGAGAAGAAAGCCATGTGCAGGTGATGAGGAAAGTATTTGAGAGACTCAGGAAATATCAGTTGAAACTGAACCCTGCCAAATGCATATTCGGAGCTAGGTCAGGGAAATTGTTGGGATTCATAGTGAGCGAAAAGGGAATAGAGGTAGATCCAGACAAGGTTCGAGCTATTCAAGAGATGCCATCCCCAAGAACAGAAAGGGAGGTGAGTAGTTTCCTGGGAAAGTTGAACTACATCTCGAGATTTATTTCCAATCTCACCTCTAAGGCTGAGCCTATCTTTAGACTTCTTCAGAAAAATAACACCACCCAATGGGATTCAGTTTGTCAAGAGGCTTTTGAGACAATCAAGCAGTATCTGTCAAACCCACCAATGTTGGTTCCTCCCGTGGCGGGGAGGCCTCTAATCCTGTATATGGCAGTCCAACAGAACTCGATGGGATGTGTTTTGGGACAACATGATGACACTGGCCGAAAAGAGAGGGCTATCTATTACCTGAGTAAAAAGTTCAATGATTGTGAGTTAAGGTACTCTTTCTTAGAAAAGACTTGCTGCGCGTTAGCCTGGACAGCAAACCGCCTCAAGCACTACATGTTGAATCACAAGACATGGCTCATCTCCAGGATGGATCCTATCAAATATGTATTCGAAAGCCCACTCGTGCCAGGCAGGATAGCCAAATGGCAGGTTATACTCTCCTAATATGACATAGTCTATATGACCCGGAAGGCGGTGAAAGGTAGTGTGATCGCTGATCTCCTAACAGAAAATCCTATCCAGGATTATGAAGCTCTGGATTTTGAGTTCCCTGATGAGCACATTAATGAAGTGGACTGTGAAGAAGAGGGGCCAGCCGATGTATGGGAAATGTATTTCGACGGAGCTGTCAATTTGTCCGGTAATGGAATTGGAGCTGTGTTGATATCCCCGGATGGAAAACATTTTCCGATAGCTGTCAAGTTGAGATTTGACTGCACCAACAACGTCGCGGAATACGAAGCTTATGTGATAGGTCTACAGGCGGCCATCAAAATGAAAATCAGAAAGTTGAAGGTACATGGAGACTCAGCCCTGATCATTTATCAAGTCAAGGGGGAATGGCAAACTAAGGATCCGAAGCTAATACCGTATCAGAAGTACTTGTTGGAGCTGATTAAGAAATTCGAAGAAATCTCTTTCACTCATCTTAGTAGAGACAACAATCAATTTGCTGATGCCTTAGCTACTCTAGCTGTTATGGCTCAAATCGAAGAGAGTCAGATGATTCAGATATTGAAGATTAAAGCAAGAAGTGAGCCAGCATATTGCTTCATGATTGAGGAAGAACCCGACGATAAACCTTGGTATCATGACATCCTGGTCTACATCAGAACCAGAGAATTTCCTCCAGGGGCCAGCAGAAATGAAAGAAGAATGATCCGAAAATTAGCATTGGGATACTTCCCCAGTGGAGAAACCCTATACAAGAGAAGCTCCAACGGCAAATTGTTGAGATGTGTGGATGCAAAGGAGGCAAAGAAAATCCTTTTCGAGACGCATGAGGGAAACTGTGCAACCCATGCCAATGGGCACATGATGGCTAAGCAAATCATGCGACAGGGATATTTTTGGACTACAATGGAAAAGGATTGCATCGAGTATTTCCGAAAATGCCATAAGTGCTCGCCTCACAAATTGTTCAACCTCGCCTCACCATGGCCTTTCGCAATGTGGGGCATCGATGTGATTGGTCCCATCAACCATAAGGCATCCAATGGGCACAGATTTATCCTAGTAGCAATCGACTGTTTTTCTAAGTGGGTCGAAGCCACGTCATACGCCCATATCACGCAGAATACGTTTCTCAAATTCTTCAGAAGCAACATCATCTGCCGGCATGGTCTCCCCAATGAAATCATCACTGACAACGCTAAGAATCTCAATGGCCCGAAGATTCAGAAATTGTGTGATCAATACAAAATCCGACACCTCAATTCCTCCCCATACCGTCCTCAGATGAATGGAGCGGTGGAAGTCGTGAACAAAAATCTCAAGAGGATAATCCGGAAAATGACAGTCACATATAGGGATTGGCATTATATGCTTCCATATGCTTTTCACGCATACCGGACTTCTGTAAGAACCTCAACCGGGGCAACTCCATACTCACTGGTTTACGGGATGGAAGCAGTATCACCTATTGAAGTTGAAATTCCTTCCCTAAGGATTCTGAAGGAATCAGGGATTGATGAGTCGGAATGGATCCAGTCAAGGTTGGATCAGTTAAACTTGCTGGATGAGAAAAGGTTAGCAGCAGCATGTCATGGGCAGTTATACCAGATGAGAATGGCTAGAGCATTTGACAAAAGCATTCGCCCACGCGAATTCCAACTCGGGGACCTAGTTCTGAAGAAAGTGCTGCCGAATCAAAATGATCCCCGGGGCAAATGGTCACCAACCTACGAGGGACCCTATGTGGTTAAAAAGGCATTTTCTGGAGGAGCCTTGATCTTGACCCACATGGACGGTGAAGAGTTTCTGAGGCCTGTGAACGCTGACACCGTCAAGAAATACTATGCCTAAAAAAAAAAAAAGAAAAAGAAAAAGTAGGAGTGAAAACCCGAAAGGGCGCTCCTAGCAAAATGTGTGAAAGAAGGCGAAAACCCCAAAGGGGCGCTTTCTGCAAAATGAGTGAAGGATGAAAACCCGAAAGGGCATCCTGAAAAGTGAGTTATCCAAAAAAAAAAAAAAAAATCTAGGGGTGAAAACCCGAAAGGGCATCCCAAGAACCAAAAGGGAGAAATAAGGAAAGAAGCATGAGACCGAGAAGGGAAATAAACCGTCGTGACATGAGGCTTCAGAGAATTTGAAATAATGGCAGTTAAGGGATTTCAAAGCCAGCCACAAGGAATATGTGAGATCTATCCTTGTACCCTTCTTCTTTGAAACTCTATCTTTGTTTTTATTAAAACCGTAATAAAGTCATACTTCATTCCCTATGCTTTTATCTTTCCCTTATATTTATTCTTTAACATTATCCTTCTGCAATCTCGTTATTTAATGCGCTATTAATCAGTTAAAATTTTTGCCATAAGATTAGGATTTAACAATTGATAACCTCACATACTTTAGTATGAGATTTGCAGGGAATGACCAGGAAAAGGATACACAAAAGGAAAATAGGGATGAAAACCCGAAAGGGCATCCTAAAAAAGAAAAAAGGAGTGAAAACCCGAAAGGGCACTCCTAGCAAAATGTGTGAAAGAGAGTGAAAACCCGAGAGGGCGCCTTCTATAAAATGAGTGAAGGATGAAAACCCGAAAGGGCATCTTGAAAAAGTGAGTTATCCAAAAAAAAAAAAAAACAAAAAAACAAAAAAACTAGAGGTGAAAACCTGGAAGGGCGCTTCTAGTCATATAGACGAAGGGGAAGTGAAAACCCGCAAGGGTGCTTTTCGGGAGAAAGTCAAAAAAACAAAAATGGGGCATTTGAAGAAATGAGGCCATAGGTCAAGTCTTGCAACTCGTCCTCCATTCATCATTGGCCTTCGGGATTCTGTTAAGTACACTTCTTTGGGGAAGAACTTCTTGTGTCCGGATTAGGCTTGCTTTGTAAGTGCAATTTACATTTCCTGTTATCAACCTCTGGTTCCTTGATCTAAGTTGATTTTAATTTCCTGCAATTTACATTTCCTGTTATCAACCTCTGGTTCCTTGATCTAAGTTTATTTTAATTTTCTTGCAATTTACATTTCCTATTATCAACCTCTGGTTCCTTGATCTAAGTTGATTTTAATTTCCTGCAATTTACATTTCCTGTTATCAACCTCTGGTTCCTTGATCTAAGTTGATTTTAATTTTCTTGCAATTTACATTTCCTATTATCAACCTCTGGTTCCTTGATCTAAGTTGATTTTAATTTCCTGCAATTTAAATTTCCTGTTATCAACCTCTGGTTCCTTGATCTAGGTTGATTTTAATTTTCTGCAATTTAAATTTCCTGTTATCAACCTCTGGTTCCTTGATCTAAGTTGATTTTAATTTCCTGCAATTTACATTTCCTGTTATCAACCTCTGGTTCCTTGATCTAAGTTGATTTTAATTTTCTTGCAATTTACATTTCCTGTTATCAACCTCTGGTTCCTTGATCTAAGTTGATTTTAATTTCCTGCAATTTACATTTCCTGTTATCAACCTCTGGTTCCTTGATCTAAGTTGATTTTAATTTTCTTGCAATTTACATTTTCTGTTATCAACCTCTGGTTCCTTGATCTAAGTTGATTTTAATTTCCTGCAATTTAAATTTCCTGTTATCAACCTCTGGTTCCTTGATCTAAGTTGATTTTAATTTTCTTGCAATTTACATTTCCTGTTATCAACCTCTGGTTTCTTGATCTAAGTTGATTTTAATTTCCTGCAATTTACATTTCCTGTTATCAACCTCTGGTTCCTTGATCTAAGTTGATTTTAATTTTCTTGCAATTTACATTTCCTGTTATCAACCTCTGGTTCCTTGATCTAAGTTGATTTTAATTTCCTGCAATTTACATTTCCTGTTATCAACCTCTGGTTCCTTGATCTAAGTTGATTTTAATTTCCTGCAATTTAAATTTCCTGTTATCAACCTCTGGTTCCTTGATCTAAGTTGATTTTAATTTCCTGCAATTTAAATTTCCTGTTATCAACCTCTGGTTCCTTGATCTAAGTTGATTTTAATTTTCTTGCAATTTACATTTCCTGTTATCAACCTCTGGTTCCTTGATCTAAGTTGATTTTAATTTTCTTGCAATTTACATTTCCTGTTATCAACCTCTGGTTCCTTGATCTAAGTTGATTTTAATTTCATGCATTTACATTTCCTGTTATCAACCTCTGGTTCCTTGATCTAAGTTGATTTTAATTTCATGCATTTACATTTCCTGTTATCAACCTCTGGTTCCTTGATCTAAGTTGATTTTAATTTTCTTGCAATTTACATTTCCTGTTATCAACCTCTGGTTCCTTGATCTAAGTTGATTTTAATTTCCTGCAATTTACATTTCCTGTTATCAACCTCTGGTTCCTTGATCTAAGTTGATTTTAATTTCCTGCAATTTAAATTTCCTGTTATCAACCTCTGGTTCCTTGATCTAAGTTGATTTTAATTTCCTGCAATTTAAGTTTCATGTTATCAACCTCTGGTTCCTTGATCTAAGTTGATTTTAATTTCCTGCAATTTAAATTTCCTGTTATCAACCTCTGATCCAAGTTGATTTTAATTTTCTAATGTTTTAACTTCTGTTGCCGATCTCTAGGTCACTAACTTAGGTATGCCTTAGTTCCCTAACTTCGAACACCTAATCGTCCAAAATTTGGGTCTGAATCTTTACATAATTCCTACATGGGAAAATTTTCCCTTTAATAGAAATTATGTAAAGAGGGGCAGCTGTCGACACCATATTTTGGCCGATCCCCAGAATTAATAAACTCTGAAACCGATCCCCGGTACTAAATCTCTTTGTGCTAGATAACCACATTTCTAATCTTTCCTTACAAGGAATTGAATCAATGCTAAGCCCTCACATCAGTCAAGGCCTTACCGGTCTATTAAATCACTCACCGATCTCTCAAACCCATTGTCGAATCTCCTGACCAGTCAAGTATATTCCTGATCTCTGTTGACAAACGAAATGAACTGACACTAGATCTTTTCTTACCAGTTTTATTGCCGATCTCCCTTTCAAAAGTTTAAGAATAATCAAAGGTTCCGTTCCGGTTTAAGGATGATTCCGATCTTAAATGTTCAAGCCAAATTTCTAATTTTAATCAAGTTCCGTTTAGCGTTGGTTCTTTACTGATCTTATGCTCATTATGTCTTCCAATCTCTCACACTTGGGTTGATAATCACTTTCAGTTCTTTCAAGATACTCAAACAATCAAGTGTTTAATAATTTAGAAATGTTCCGATCACAACCATTCATCGAACAAAAGAGGCATTCCATTTCATTTCAAAATTTATACAAGTTATTCAGCTGGAGGATCACCCCCAGCCTGATCTACATTTTGTCCGTCTTCTCCCTCACCCTCAGCCTCCTCCTCACTATCCTCACCCTCGCCTCCAGGAGCCAGGTCGGCCATCCAAGAGAAGTCCTCCTCTGGGTAACGCTTCTGGAGCTCGGCCAAGAGATCCTTGTGAGCATTCACATAAGCACCGGCTATTCTTGTCACCATCTCTTTATCTTTTGCCTTAAGCTCCTCAGTAAGGTGAGCGACACGAGCAGCTGCGTTGGCCCGGAGCGCTTGGAGATCCTTTTCAGCCAGAACAGGAACCTGTTCGGCCAGCTTATCCTCATAGTACTTCATACGCCCCTCAATTTGAGATATGTAATCCTGAGCGGATGAGAGTTGGGATCGGAGGGATGCCACTTCTTGACTCTTCTTCTCGACCTCCTTACCCAGGGGTGAGCCTTTTCCCGGACTATGTGCTAATTCACCAGGCACTCTACATTCAGACTCATGGATCGGGTCAGAATGTCGTCGAAGACAGCCAGTCCCGATCCTCCCGAAGGCAGATGGAAGACCCCAAGACTTTGGCAAAACCTGGGTTCTCCCGAACAGTCCAGTTCTTCTCCAGGGAAGCGATCAGCACTTGAGCGCCACGAGGAGGGGGCCTCACAGAAGGTTGAGAAGGACCCCCTTCTGTGCTTGGAGCAACTGAAGGAAGTGGAAGCGGCTCTTCTCGTCGAGGAGGAGATCGGACAGCTTCTGCGATCGGCGGTCCTGAAGGTCGAGGCGGGCCTCTTTGTATCTCCTCAGGTTCATGGCCGGGTGTTTGAAGCAGTTCCGAATGCTTCATCTCTTTTATCTTCCGCGAAATCTCTCTTTCTTTCTTTCGCTTCTTGGAACCCTCACCACCCGCCATACCTGCATAAAGAAGAGGTCAGTGAGATCGCTAAGGTCCTGAGATCTGAGATGTAGAAAGTACCAATGCCGAGGTCAGAGAGCGGAAGCTCGCGATCTTGGCCGGTGATCAGCTGTATAGTCCAATGATGCAGCTCGGCAGTCACCGCATCTAAACAGGAGAACTTCTCCCTAGCCGCTTGATCTTTCAGTTCCATCACTACGGCTCCCTCTTCCCTATTCAGAGCGAGATGCTTCGGAATCAAGGGCCCCTGGTGCCACCAGCTACGGGGGAAGCCCTCAAAGCAGTTCGGATTTTTGCTCCTCATAATGAAGAAGCGGTTCTTCCAATTCTTAAGGGAGGAGGGCAGATCGATAAAGAGCCCACAATGAGGCTTCGCCTGAAAGAACCAGTGCTCGTCGTCCTTTCGGCGAGTTAGCCTGTGCAGTTCGGCGAACACCTTAGCCGTAGGACTGATTCCCTTAGCTCAAAGACAGTGCCCTCGGAAGGCTACTAAGATCCGCCACGAGTTAGGGTGAATTTGGGCAATGCACACTCGGTGAAATTTTAAGACCTCTTTGAAGAAGTCGTCCAGAGGGAACCGAAGATCGGCCTTTAATTGTTCTTCGTAGACCATGATCATATCGTTTTCTTCGAAGAAGTGATCGGCACGAAGATCGCCGTGGCATTTAATTAGCTCGTACGACTCAGGCCGAATGTTGTATTCTTGGCTGAACGACTGCAAATCGGTTTCTTGAAGGACCGAAGGGAGCTCATCCAGGGGGAGGTTCTCTCTCCCTGAAGAAGGCGCATGCCTTGATAATGTCGCTTGTCCCAGAGCTGGAACGGAGACTCTAGGAGGTTCAGGTCGCGCGCTTGGCCTGACTACCTTTACCTCATCGGACGACCATGAAAACTGAATAGAAGGAGGGCTCGTAGCTCTCTGACTTTCGGCACCGCTCATTTTCAAAGGAAATAAAGATTTTAAACTAAAAAGAAAGATCAAAGCCCTTACCGGAGTCTGATCGGTGTCGGAAGAACTTGAGAAAATGAGAGGATTTCGGGGTTGTTCGCGAAAGATTGAAAATGACATAAGAGAGCGAATGGCTGGCCCTTCCTCTATTTATACTGATTCGAGCATTTAATGCTCACTCTGTCCTAGGCGGCGCATCGGTTAATGGGATTCGCCAGCTGTTTCTGACATTTCCCAAGAATATTCTAGATACCTCACAAAGAGATCGGCTAGGTAAGGATCGACAGATTAAAAGGGATATTTTGAATTGCAGATCGGATAAGTGTCATTCAGGTAAAGAACTAGATCGGATAATCACATTAGAGATCGAAAAATAATCAATGCAATAATAATAAGATGATAATCGACAAAATAAAGTCTTTATTTTCAAAAGATCGGATTACATCATTTGGGCGATCTCTAGGGATTGGATTACATTAAAATTGGATTACATCATTTCTGTGATCTCTAGCGATAGGATTACATTGAAAACAAAATACATCATTTGGGCGATCTCTAGGGACCGGAATGTCACATTGTGACTGATCCAAAAGGGTGTCACCGACTGTAACCGGCGCCGTTTAACACCCAATGTGGAGGAAAGCCGCTGTCGGAACACCTAATGTGGTGAGAAGCCGAATAAACTTGGAAGAGCAACCGTCAAGGGTCGGCGGAACATTAGCAATTTGCTCAGTCAAAATCGGTTCGCCGATTACGCCAGTTGAACGACTCGAGATCGGCACAACCGAGGTCCGCAATCCAAATCGATTAATTGATTCAGTTCTCTCACCATCATCAGATAATGTCATCACGATTATTCAATCACCAGGGTCATGAGTTTTCAGTCGGGGAATAAAAAGGTCCATCGAAAAAGATCAAAAACCACAATCTGTTTAACAACAACAAATGAACGATCACGAATAACTAGAATAGGAAAGTAAAGAAGAAAAGAGGAAAATCGGATGGAGAAAGTTTTTGGGTTAGGGGGTATATATAGGGGGAAATCAAGCAGAATTAATGCTTTGACCGGACCAGGCCTGGTTAAGGGAAGTATTGGAATAATAGAGATCGGAAGAGGGGAGATCGGTATGAAAGATCGGAGAAGGACCATGTTAAGAAGGTCAGAAAGGAAGAGAGAGCAGAGAACGAAAGGCCGCCTACTGCCGTCACCATAATCAGAGCCAAGGTAGTTAAAGCAATTGCCAGGTAAAATCTCAACCGCACACCCCAGAATCGCCCACATTTCTGACATGCGTACGTCAGGACGGTACTGTACATCCTAATCTCCACCGTTGATCCAACTTGTAAGGACGAGCCCAGAGCCCTTGGATCAAAGAAGAAGACGACAAAACCAGCGCCTTTCACTCCTAGCCCTTGGATCGCCCCGGACAAGAGAATTTGGGGCCGTCAGATTAGAGGAGGAAGAAGACGAATATTCTGAAATGGATCTCGGCCGTCTATTCTGATTCTCTTTAATTCTTGAGCTTAGGATTATGTCCCTTCAAATTTTGACCCTCCATCTCCCTTAGGATAAATCCTGACCCTTCCAGGAGAACACCCGGTCCCTATAAATACCTGCATGAAAAACTATTCAAGGGACGGAAAAAAGATAGAAAAAGGCAGTGACCATAGTGGAAGAACTCTGAAACTTAATTTAGTTCGTTACTCTGCTATTTTAGCTTTCATAAGAAAAACTTTGGAAACCAGTTTTCTGAAGTGTTTTCTTGCAAAGGGATTTTTGAATGCCTAAATTCTTCATTTTCAGTCCGTTCATTATCCTGTGACACTCTCACCTTTTGTCTTTGTTATCTTCTATTTCCATTCATATTGTCCAAGTTCAACTCCATTCAAGATTGGTTATTTTGACTTGTTTACATTTTAACAAAGAATCCTTCATTTCGAGGCGAACCTTGGTCCTCCAGCTATCAACCTGCAGTCCTGTTACATTCTGTGATTCCATAGTTAGTTTAGTATATTCGACTCCCAACAGGTGAGTGCTATATCGTTATTTTATCAATTGTTATTCTTTATTCACGTATTTCATTTATTCTTTTTCTGTTTGTAATTTTCACCAAGTTTATACTATATTTTAAACACGGAGGCAGTCATTCTCGAGTTTACTTCTTTGTTAATCAGTTTATTCTTTGATTTATCTTCATTACTTCTTAGCACAGGAGTTCTGGTCCCGAGTAGCTTAGAAGTAACTAAACAAAATGTAGGTAACGGCAACTTAAAAGTCCTTTTATAATGATAAATGGTCTAAATAATAAGACAGGAAAATGGTGAAGCCAAATCACGAGGAAAATTCAATAGGTCATTAGGCGAGATGTCATAAGACAAAATGAAACCAAACCTTGGATAACTAAATAGAATAGATCGGGCATTAATAAGTATTGGTAAGGCGACCACATGGGAGGTCGGTACACATCGATCTAGTATCCCCGTCTAGTCACAAGGTATCAATTAGCTAAAAGAAGTCTTATCCCCAAAGACCTTTGAATGCCAGAATCCTTAGCTTTAAGACATGTAGCTGAAATTAAGATTCGGGAGATCGGAAAAGTCCCTTTCAGGCCCCTGTTAATTTAAAAGAGATCGGAGGAGAGTTCTTATCCGATTCTCAACTTAAAATTCCAATAGACACTTAAAAGAGATCGGAGGAGAGTTCTTATCCGATTCTCAGTTCAAATTTTTAATAAGTACTTAAAAGAGATCGGAGGAGAGTTCTTATCCGTTTCTCGATCTAAAATTTCCATAAACATTTAAAAGGAGATCGGAGGAGAGTTCTTATCTGATCTTTGAGCTAAAATTTTAATAAATACTTAAAGGAGATCGGAGAAGAGTTCTTATCCGATTCTCAATCCTAAAACTCTAAATACTTCAAAAGAGATCGGAGGAGGGTTCTTATCCGATCTCCAATCAGAATTTTAATAAATATTTAAAAGAGATCGGAGGAGAGTTCTTATCCGATTCTCACACCAAATTTTAACTCAGGCGCAAAAATAATCCCAAAACCAAAAATGATATGCGACGTCAATTCACTGAGGTTGTCTCATTTACTTATGTATCTGGGTAATCCAAATTTAGTGAAAAATCAAATATTTCTTTGGTCAAAAGGATTAACATTCCCATTCAAGCCCTCCTAAATAATGCAAAGTTAAATCTACTTACCCTTATTAAGGGACGAGGCGGGGTGCCTAACACCTTCCCCACCCGCTACGGACCCTAACCTAGAATCTCTGCCTTGAAGTGGTTTCATTTCAATTTATCTTCATAAATGGTTTTCTTTAATTTCCCTCAAAATTAAAGTGGCGACTCCTCACTCTTTTCCACTTCGGTGAGGGTTCGTTCAGGCGACCGCAAAATACCTTGCGACAATACCCGATAATTTATCGCTGAATGTACTAGCAGCCTAGTCACGCCGCCTGTCATCTGTCACCGTGACAAGAATGAAAGCTATCGCTGAGTAAAATTTACTCAGTGGTGCACAATAACAACTTGAAATGCGATATATAAATCTTTTATTGACAGTTCACAAATCAAATGATTCACAATTCCATTTCACAATTTACAAAATTCACCTAACACAAATTTTATCAAGTAATTGAATAATACCATTTTGCAAATCAATAACACAATTCGATCAAATAACTGAATAATACCGTTTTGCAAATCAATAACACAATTCGATCAAATAAATGAATAATACCATTTTGCAAATCAATAACACAATTCGATCAAATAACTGAATAATACCGTTTTGCAAATCAATAACACAATTCGATCAAATAACTGAATAATACAATGTTGCCAATCGATAACATAATTTAGGCCATGACACAATTTTTCCACACATGCCGTGTTGTACACCACGACAAGACACACTCACCCCAATAATCGAAATCAATGAGGGAGGAAGCTAGCTGAATAATGAGTACTCATCCACACTCACCTCAGACTGGCAAGTCAAAGAGGGAGGAACATAATCACACTCACCCCAGACTGATAGGTCAAAGAGGGAGGAATATATCACATTTTATCTCAAAATTTCCATTTGCAAAGTTGGCAACACAATAAGTTCCAAATAATATTCCCAAAAACAAAGCAATCAAAAATTATTCATAACTCATTTCCCCAAATAAATTTGCTAGTAAAAGCAGTGAATATAAAAGTATTGTGCACGGACACAATTTAAAACTATAATGTTCAATTAGATTTTTAAGTAGAAAATGAGAAGTCAAAATTATTGTGCACAAACACAATTTAAAACAATAACATACAAATAATCGTAATTTATTTCAATTGAAAAATTCAAAAGAAATACTTATTGTGCACAAACACAATTTAAAACAATATCATACAAATAATCATAATTTATTTCAATTGAAAAATTCAAAAGAAATACTTATTGTGCACAAACCTCTGATATATGCCTCTTGGCTCTGACTCAGTGTTTCCTTCCCTTTCCCTGAGTCGTTGCTAACTGAAAACACAATTTGAAGTGTTTCAGTACTCATTTAAATTTTCTCTAACGATAATGCTTGATAAGTAATTCATTGAATTCTATTATTTACTTAGTCAACCTAATATGTCAACCCTCGGTGCATTCTAGGTAATTTAGGTTTTAATGTTACTAATATGTCACATTCGATAGTCTTTTAGGGTTGGTACATGTTACCAATTTCAGTTCCGTGTATACTGCATTTTCTTGCAATTTGCTGGATTCCGGGATACTAGTTTGACCTAGCCGGACGACCTAGTTCCCTCGGTTTTTGGATTTTGGTCAAAACTACAAACTTGTAGATCTATGTCTTATGGAATGCGGGGCAGAATTTCAGGTCATTCTGAGTTATGTAGGCCATGTTATGGTCATTTTACTATTGCTGGTCAAATTGCACCAAAATTGGTCATTTTAGGTCACTTTAGGTCATTTTAGGTTCGGCCAGTTTTTCGACCCCAACTTGTGCAAGCTGTTTGACTTACTTATGGTCATTTCTGGGCTTTGGTGTCTTCATAAGACTTGTAGATATAGGTCTTAACTATTCATGGTTAAAATTTCAGGTCAATTGGACCTGTTTTGAGTGAGTTATGGCCTAAACACTAACTGCTGCCCAAATAGTCAGTTTTCAGGCCTCAATTGCACTTAATCCGGATTTGGTCATTTTTCAAGCTACCTTGCAAGCAGAATTTTGGCAAGCTTCCTTCATGAAAGTTGGCACATTTTGTGCCTAGTTTCACTTCCAATTGGTCTCATACCAATTGAAGCCACACACTTAAAGTTATAGGCCTAAAATACAAACTGCCTTATTGCAATTCTTGCATACATATCAAACATCACTTTTAACACTCACCAAACTTAACATTCAAATTAATTCTGGTTGTACCATGGCCTAAACATAATTTACAACACATTATAGGTCATTTTGGCAGCTTACAATTACATTCAATGTGCACCAACAAGTGCAGAATTTTGCCAACTCAATTTACAACAATTTAACTCCATAACTAAGCTCATTCACATGTCCAACCTTCACACCACTATACATACATTCAAACTGCCATAACAACCAACACATTTTAACATCATTATTCCATAAACCAAGCATGAATTCCAGCATTCTTCAAGAGTTAATAAACTGCCACAATGGTACACTTACATTCCATTACTTTCCAAGCTTTAAATCTCATTTTACATTTACATATACTAAGTATACATTACCCAAACAATTTCCTACACAATATATATTTAATCAATCATTTAATTCACCATTTACAAGCATAATTAAACTGCCTTCAAGGTGTTTCCATGGCTGCCAAAATTACACATTCCCATTCAACATCAAACCTCAAAAATTTCTTCATAATTCAATCACCCATAACATGCTTACAAACTTTAACAAAGCAATATTCAAAAACTCAAACTTACCTATGGATGAGACTTCTTAAATCTTCACAAAAACTTCTTTTTCTTGCTTCCTACATGCTGCCCATGATGTGTAGAACAAGTTTAATGAAGAACAATTGGAGAAATTGTGGCTTGATCATTAGGAGTGGAGCTTGCATGCAAGGTGTGGCCATGGTGGACAATGGAGAGAAAATTCAATTCGGCAAAGTGAGGATTTGAGAGGAAGAAGAAGACATTAGTGGAGTAATCTGCCCACTTAGTGAATTTTTAATTCCCATAGTGCTCCACTCATGCTAGGATAATCATTTAATAAGTTTTAAGTGATAATTACTCCATTTACACTCCATTTTTGTTATTTACATTAGGTACCACTAAATTAATTTTTTTTATTATATTTTCCAAGTGTAATATTATTTATTTTTAATGGAAATTTAGGTCAAAAGACAACTCGGGGTGTCAAATGACCACAATGCCCCTGTTCGGGTTGCATTCCCGATTTTTCAGTAACACCGGGTTTTGTCCGTTTTTTGATTTCTCACTTTTCTTTGTACTAATTATTTAATTTTTCTTTAATATTTCTTATGATATTTATACTTCAATAGGTGTCTCTTTAAGTCTTAAAAATATTTTCCAGGGTTCCCCGTGGTCCAGGGCTAGTTAACGGTCCACACCGTGACTTCCCGGTGCGGTCACCCATCGCTAGGGTTCTCGGCTCGCTTAACTTAGTTGCATTTCTTTACTATTATTTTTCCTTTATTTTTCTTGTATTTTCTTTTCTTGTATTTCATTATTTAATGTTTCCTCACTCATATCGAAGTGTAGTTCTAGGTATTCTAGCTGTCTAGACAACACTGGTCACCGGAACAGTAGAACGCACTACCGAACTTAGGGGTGTTACAATGAATGCATGAGATGTATGGGAATGTATGCACTATGTGATATATGCATGCTAAATAGATAATGTGCAAAGTGAGACCTTAATAGTAATTAAGTTGACTATAAAATCTTCCAAACAAATGATTAAGTTGGAAATGCTATAATTAAAGTAATTATAACATGGGCCCTCTATTGGGGTAATTATTTTAAGAAATTTTAAATAGTTGCATAAGATGCAATTAATTTAAGAGATATTCTTAAGAATAATTGTTAAGCATGAGATGCTGTAAATATGTAAATGGTTTGGTGGCTAATATTGGATGTACCTAAGGACATTAAAATTATTTGCATAATTACTGGCTCAATGGGATCAACTTAACTAATGTAAGATAAGTCAATAATGGATGTACCTGAGATTTTAAGCATTAAGGGCTAAATAAAGGATTAAACCTCACATGAGATGTGATGGGTAAGGAGTTGCTCACTTATAGTTTATTGTAATTCCAATAATGGATGTACTTGAGGATGATCAATAGAATTATAAGAATTCAATCACCCACTAGAAATCCATCCAACTAGGATTTCCATTTTCTACTATGAAAGTGTAAGATTCACTAAGTTAGTGGGAGGACCAATTTGATTAAAAGACCATAATCATTTAGGTTAATTACATGATACATTTACTAATTAATCTGATTATTTTCTGCAGTTAATTTTCTGATAATAATGAGCACAGAACAACCACCACCATCCAATATCCTTGCAAGTATACTTGATCGCAATAGGTTGATAGGACGTAATCTGTCTGATTGGCTAAGAAATTTGAAACTTGTCTTGAACCTTGAACATATAGGATATGTTCTAGATTCAAATGTTCCTGGTCCCTTATCTCCAGAGGCCACTCAAGAGGAACATGAAACTTTGGACAAGTGGAAGGAGCATGATATGAGAGCTAAGTGTTACATGTTTGCTTCCATGAGTAATGAGTTACAGAAGCAGCATGAGAACATGCAGAGTGCGAGTGAGATCCTCCTTCACCTATAAGAGTTATATGGTGAGCACAGCAGGAATGCTAGGTATGAGATATCTAGGCAGCTGTTCCGCATGAGGATGTCTGAGGGACAGAATGTTGGGGATCATGTCCACAAGATGATTCGGCTGATTGAGTAGCTGGAACATCTTGACTTTAACATGGATTTCCAACTATAGATGGATTTGATCCTTCAATCCCTTCCTGAGTCTTTTGGGAATTTTGTGACAAATTTCCATATGACTAAACAGGAATGCACCTTAGCTAGTTTATTCAACATGCTAGTTATTGCCCAAAAGAATATGCTGGGTAATAAAGGAAAAGAGGTAGCTTTGATTGCATCCTCTTCTACTAGAAAGTCCAACAAAAGGAAGGGCAATAAGAAAAAGAAATCTCAGATTCCTGGTCCTTCTAAGAAAATAGCTAAACAGAAAGGGAAGACTAAAGCTGATGGAGGTAAAGGAAAGTGTTTCCACTACCATAAGGATGGGCACTGGAAAAGGAACTGCTTAGAGTATCTTGCTTCTCTGAAGGACAAGAAGGATACACCTTCGGAAGGTATGTCCATATCTTGTTATTTAGATTCTGATGATACTTATAGTTCATCTATAGCTTGGGTTTTAGATACTGGTGCCAGTTCTCACATTTCTAATGATATGCAGGAACTAGCAAATAGTAGCAGCTTGCATTCTCGAGATGTTAGACTCCGGATTGGCAATGGCTCAACTGTTGAAGCTTTAGCCATAGGATCTAAATCTTTTTACATGTCTGGACATGTTTTGTGTTTGGATATTATTTTATATGTGCCTGATACTTTTAAGAACATCATTTCTATATCTAATTTGACTAGAAATGGCTATGAATTTCAGTTCACAGTGATGTTTGCAATATTTATTTTGGAAATAAATATGTTGGTTCGGGTTATATGAATGATGGTCTTTATTATTTGTATAATAATAACAAACACAAAATGAATGCATGTGATCTAAATGAATGCAATGCCATGGTGAAAACCAACTCAAGTCCAAAATATATTTGGCACTTGAGGTTTTGTCATGTTGCAGAAGATAGGATTGCAAAACTGAAGAAAATGGGGATTCTATCCTCATTGGGCTCTAAGCGTACTCCAACTTGGGAATCTTGCCTTCAGAGCAAAATGACTAGATCACCCTTTGTTGGACAAGGGCTAAGGGCTAAAAATATTTTGGGCCTAATATATAGTGATGTATGTGGTCCATTTAAGGAAATGGCTAGAGGCGGTTTTCATTACTTTATTACCTTTACTGATGATAAATCAAGGTTTGGGTATTTGTATTTGATGAAATACAAATATGAATCCTTTGAAAAGTTTAAAGAATTTAAATATGAAGTAGAAAATCAAACAGGAAAGAGTATTAAAGCTCTTCGATCAGATCGTGGAGGTGAATATTTGATTACTGAATTTGATGAATACTTGAGAGAGCATGGCATTGTTTCCCAACTAAATCCTTCAGGAATGCCATAGCTAAATGGTGTATCTGAAAGGAGAAATCATACCCTATTGGATATGGTACGTAGTATGATGAGCTATACTGATATGCCAATCTCCTTTTGGGGATTTGCATTAGAATCAGCTTTGTATATTCTGAATAGGATTCCATCAAAATCAGTTTCTTCCACACCTTATGAGATATGGCATGGAAGAAAACCAAGTATTAAGCATGTTAAGATTTGGGGTTGTCCAGCTTATATCAAAAAGCTGAACACTGATAAATTGGAAACCAGATTAGAAAATGGTCGATTTGTTGGATATCCAAAAGATAGTTTTGGATATTATTTTTATTTGCCTACATCACAAAAGGTTGTGGTGAGTAGAGATGCCACATTTCTTGAACAACAGTTTGTTCAAAAAGGAGGCAAAGGAAGGCGAATAGATTTAGAATTGGAGAATTCTGACTAACTAACAAATCAGATAGATATAGATCCATCTAGTCAACCTACACCCATTGATGAAACATCTACAGCTGTTCCTCGTAGAACATCTAGGGTATCTCACCCACCAGTGAGATATGGTTTCCTTTGTAACACCCCTAAGTTCGGTAGTGCGTTCTACTGTTCCGATGACCAGTGTTGTCCGGACAGCTAGGATGCCTAGAACTACACTTCAATATGAGTGAGGCGACATAAAATAATGAAATACAAGAAAAGAAAATACAAGAAAAACAAAGGAAAAATAATAGTAAAGAAATGTAACCAAGTTAAGCGAGCCAAAAACCCTAGCGATGGGTGACCGCAACGGGAAGTCACGACGTGGACCGTTGACTAGCCCTGGACTGCGGGGAACCCTGGAAAATATTTTTAGGACTTAAATAGACCCTTATTGAAGTATAAATATCATTAAAAATATCAAAAAAAAATTAAATTATTAGTACAAATAAAAGTGAGAAATCGAAAAATGGACAAAACCCGGTGTTACCGAAAAATCGGGAATGCAACCCGAACAGGGGCATTATGGTCATTTGACATCCCAAATTGTCTTTGGACCTAAATGTCCATTAAAAATAAATAATATTACACTTAGAAAATAAAATGAAGAATTAATTTGGTGGTACCTAATACAAATAGCCAAAAGTGGAGTGAAAAAGGTGTAAATAACACATTTAACTTATTATATGATTTAATAAGTGTGAGTGGGCCACTAAAGGAATAAACTAAGTTAAATGGGGCATGTGTTCACCTAATATGCAATCTGCAAATTCATTTCTTCAAAGTTCCTCAACCATGCCGATTTGAGAAGAAAGAAGAACTCCATTGTCGTTTCACTTGGAGCTTGATCCATCCCTCCATTTCATCTCCAATCACTTAGATTGCTTCATTAAAGATTGTCTACACATCATAACGAAGAACTTGATACCAAAATCAAGAAGTTTAATCAAGGTTTAGCAAGTTCCAACCATAGGTAAGTTTACATTTTTGAATATTGCTTTGTTAAACTTTGTGTACATGTTATGGGTGTTGGATTTGTGAAGAAAATTTTCAAGTTTGAGGAGTTATTGATATGTCCATTTTGGACAGCTATGGAGTTATGTATTTAATGATTTATTATTACATATATTTGATGTAAATTCATGTTGAGTAGAGGGATTTAATATCCTAGTAAGTTATTTCCATGAAAATGTGGTGATTGTGCACTTAAATTGGAGATTGACGAATTGTGGGACACTTTGGCATTGTAGAACATTTCGGCAGCCTTGGGACACTTTGATAAATGTATGAGTTCATGAAGGTATTGGCAGAATATTGACATTGAGGATTGATGGATATGTATATAGGTTGGTTGTGTAAAGTGTATGTAAGAATGAGTAATGTTTAGGTGTATATGTGATTATACTTAGACTTTGTAAATTTGAGTTTATTTGGTGTATTGAGGATGTGTGTAATCTGCCCAAAGTGACTTTAAAGTGAAGTGGTATATGGTTTTGGTAATGTACCAAAACAGAATTGGTAAGGGAAGTGGACATATAGTAAGGTGAATGTGTCATTGATATATGTTTAAGCAAGGTAATTAAGGGCAGCATGCATTTTAACCTATAACTTTAAATGTGTAACTTCAATTGGTATGAGACCAATTGGAGGTGAAACTAGGCACAAAATGTGCCAACTTTCATTGAGAAAGCATACCAAAATTCTGCTTGCAAGGTGACATGAAAAATGACCAATTCGGATTAAGTGCAATTGAAACCTGAAAACTGACCAATTTGGCAGCAGTTAGTGTTTAGGCCATAACTCACTCAAAACAGGTCCAATTGACCTGAAATTTTAACCATGAATAGTTAAGACCCATACCTACAAGTCTTATGAAGACACCAAAGCCCAGAAATGACCATAAGCAAGTCAAACAGCTTGCACAAGTTCGGGTCCAAAAACTGGCCGAACCAAAGTTGACCAAATTGACCTAAAATGACCTAATTTGATGCCATTTGACCAGCAATAGTAAAATGACCATAACTTGGCCTACATAACTCAGAATGACATGAAATTTTGCCCCGCGTGCAATAAGACATAGATCTACAAGTTTGTAGTTTTGACCGAAACCCGAAAACCGAGGGAACTAGGTCGTCCAACTAGGTCAAACTAGTATCCCGGAATCCATCAAGTTGCATTAAAATGCACTAAACAAGGAAATGAGTTTGGTAAAATGTACCAACCCTAAAACCCTATCGAATGTGACATATTAATGACACAAAAACCTAACTTACCTAAAACGCATCGAAGGTCAGTATATTAGGTGATTAAGCAAATAATAGCCTTCAGTGAATTACTTATCAAACATTATCGTTAGAGACAATATAATTTAGTACTGAAACACTTCAAATTGTGTTTCTCAGTTACCAAAGACTCAGGAAAAGGGAAGGAAACACTGAGTCGGACTCAGAGACAGTCATCGAGGTTTGGTTTGTGCACAACTAGTTTTCAACTGATTTTACTCTGAATAAGATTTCATATGATTAATTGTATGTTATTGATTTAAATTGTGTTTGTGCACAACAGTATTTCTTTTGAATTTTTCAATTGAAATGAATTATGACTATTTGTACATTATTGTTTTAAATTGTGGAAATGCGTTTGAATGGATATTTATTGCTTGAAAAGCAGTGTAAATGATTTGATGGATACTATTGATTGAAAAGCACTGTAAATGGTTTTTGTGGAAATTAAAGATAATTATGAATTGTGTTGCCATTTTGTGAATGAAATTATAACTTTGGAAATTTATTGGATTCTCACGAATCATTTGAATAAAATGTTTGGAATTGATTTTGTGTTCACACTTAGCATGATAGTATCATATCATTCCTTCTCCATTTATGGGGTTGTGATCGTTTATTTTCCTTCTCCATTTATGGAGTCGTGATCGTTTATTTTTCTCCCTCTCTGGTTTACCAGTTGAGGCGATCGGATGAGTACTCATTATATAGCTAGCTCCCTTCCTCATTGATTTCGATTAGTGGGGTTGTGATTGCTTTGTCGTGGTGTACAACACGGCATTGATCGAAAATTTGTGTCATGGCTTAAGTTGTGAATGAATTGGAAACACTGTATTCTTAAATTATTCGACTAAATTGTGTTGTTATGTGATTTGATAATTTGTGAAATGAAGTTTAAATTCTTATTGACATTTACTGTCTTTTGAATTTAACTATGTTTTGATTACTAAGATTTATTGTGATATTGTATTAAATTCCTTATGACAGTATTGTCTTGAATTTAACTATGGTTTTTAAATATCCACTATTTATTTGAATTATGAATTGTGATTTAAATTTGTATTTGGTTAATGTTATGCACCACTGAGACATTGTCTCAGCGATAGCTTTTTATTGCTGTCGCAGGTAGACAGACAGACAGGGCAGCAGACTAGGCTGCTATTACCTCCAGCGAGAGATTTTCGGGTATAACGAGTATACCACATTTTGTATTTTGTGCGGTAATGTATGATCACTGTATGTACATATTGTTTTGGTTTTGAGCTGTTGTAAATTAAAATTGTACATTGACATTGTGAAGTAAATTATGAGTTATTTTGGCTTGTAAAAATTGTATTATATTTCTTTTATCTCAGTCTTTGAAAAATCACTGCAAATTTGAGTTGAGAAATATGTTGTGTTGAGAAAAATGTTGGATTTGAGATTTGGAAAATATATTGAAGTGCTTTTTACAGGTTTTCTAAAGAACTATTTTATCCAAATTACAGATGGCACTCTGCCAAAATTTTTACAGAAATTCCAAATAAGTCAAATGTGTCAGTTCTATCACTTCAGTTAAAAAAAGTTTTTAACACTTGTAAATAGTGCTCACCACTATAAAACAAGTAAGAAAAGTTTTTAAAATCCCTTGTAGTGTATTTAATGGGTTATCAGTAGACGGAGTTGGTAATTCATTAGGTATACTACGGGATCATGTTATGCCATACAGAGGGGTAGGGTGTGACATGTTTAAGTGGTATCAGAGCAAAGTTTTTAAATTCTGTTTTCACCTGTTACTTGAATATTCTTTCTTCATAGTACAACTGCTTAATATCATTGTTTGATACATATAGTACATTACATTATAAATATGCACTAACGGGAGGAAATCTCCTTGTGTTATTGGTTCAGGAGATCTAAAATCCTCGCATTAACTATGGAAGAGGGTGATCGTTCAGTCGATCAATCTATTGAGGCTGAGGTGCAAGGGGATGCCCCGAGCCTACATAATGTCAGTGGTTCAGCTGCACCACCGCAGCATCGCAGCTTCTGCTTCATTCACAGATGGTCAGAATGTTTCAACAAATGGTCGGTAATGTACCTACTCAAGTCCTAATACGCACACGATGGTATAACCACGCCTCCTACTAGGCAGTATGACAAATTGATGAAGTATGGGGCTACAGAGTTTAAGGGGACAGTAGATCCTCTAGAAGCTGAACAATGGTTAGAGAGGATGGATAGGGTGTTCAAGAAGCTACATTGTACAGAGGAGCTCAGATTTGAATACTCAATGTCCTTACTACAGGGGGATGCTTATGACTGGTGGAAAACCATTCCCCACAGTCTAGTAGAACCTGCAGTGCTAACATGGAATGACTTTCTCAGGGAATTCAGTAAATATGTCCTCGATGCTTATATAGACCGTGGTTACAAGAATTCCTAAGTCCAAACAGGGAACAGATCACATCGAGTATGAAAGAGAATTTTCCCGCCTGAGCCATTATGCAGTAAGTTTACTTGCTACCAGCAGGGAGAGATGCAAGAGGTTTGAAACCAGCTTGAAGCCCAGTATCAGACTATAAGTAGTCGGCTTCAAACACACTAGCTTCTCTGAACTTATTTCTCAAGCTCTAGAGTTAGAAAGAATTGAGTCCAAGTCGCTTCCCGAGAAAAGAAATCAGAGAAGACAGAGAAAGAGGGAAAATCAAGAGAACGAGTTCCAAAGTGGTCCTACTGGAAAGAGGAAGAACTATGAGGGACACAGCAGAGGTGGCAAGAAGTCTAGTAGGGGAAGACATTCAGGACAGAAACCTCCTCTATCTGGTCAGCAGAGTACTGGAGGTTCCTACCATTCCCGCCAATGTGAAAATTGTGGAAGATATCATGGTGGGATATGCTATAAGGCTATTGGAGCCTGTTATAACTGTGGAGGCACAGGACACTTTGCCAAGGATCGCACCGATGAGTCGTAGAGTTGGACCACCTCCTACTACTACGGAAGGGTCACCAGAGCCCCATCACTAGAAGTTCACAACCACCCACAGAGGTAGAGGCGGGGTAGAGGTAGCCAAAGAGTGACCAAGGTACAATGAAACATTCAGAGTAAGACAGTGCTCCGGTCAGAGTCTATGCAATGAGACAGAGGGAAGAGGCCGAGACATCTGATGTTGTGGCTGGTACCTTCTCAACTTTTAACCAAGATGTGTTTGTGTTATTTGATCCGGGTTCTACCCATTCTTATGTGAGTGCTAGCATCATTGATTGCATTGCTATTCCATGTACAAAAATGGACTTTGAGGTCCTAGTAACAAGTCCGCTAGGACAGGAGGTCAGGGAAATAAATTTTGATGCATTAGTGATTAGACCTTTAGGATAGGGATTGTGATAATAAGTGAAATTAGTTTTGGAAGAGTTTATCGGCGAAAAGTATTTCCTGACACACAATAAATTATAAAGCTAATTGGCGAGCCTATTTAATGTAAAGCAAGAGGACGTAAAGTAAGTTCTGATAATAGAATTGCTCTAGATGAAGGCAGAGATGTTACTGTTAGTAATTGTTAATGGATATTGTAATCAGAATAAGTTCGGATATCAGTGAATTCGAAAAGGATAAAGGATAGGATAGTTTGATCTATTGGGATGTATTGTAGTAACTATGCAATGTTCTTGATGTTTATACTATAAGCTGCATATTACAGTATTGACTGGAGATTATTGTGTAGAGCTATGTACTACTCGATAGTACACCAAGATGAGAATAGTTGCCAACGACATCTGTTTTTGTATAGTTATGCCAGGACATAATTTAATTGTTAGAAATAAGTTTGAAAATCCTACTTAGGGATCTAAAACTCAAAAGTTAGAATATCGAAAGGTTATAGTTCAGTACAAAAGGAAGTAAGTTATAGAATATTGACAGATAAAAAGAGTTATGGAAGTAGAGATTTGAATAGTTGATTCATATATAACAAAGAAATATTACGAATGTGAGGAAGACTATGGACCAGAATAGTCAGAGGACCAATGACTGATGAATGATTCTAACATGACCTCAAGGGTCATTCAAGAAGCAACGTGAACCGAAATATTAGACAGCATAATAGTAAGAGGAGATTGGTGTTATCCAAACAAATTAAACATTGTATTAGATTATTAAAAGTCTTATACAAATTTGAGAAAAAAAAAAGATTATACAATCATATAGAAAGGAGAAAATAAACGTATGACTATTGTAAGATGGCTATTGGGTAAAATTTCGTGGACGAAATTTATTTAAGAAGCGTAATTGTAACACCCCTAAGTTCGGTAGTGCGTTCTACTGTTCCGGTGACCAGTGTTGTCCGGACAGCTAGGATGCCTAGAACTACACTTCAATATGAGTGAGGAGACATAAAATAATGAAATACAAGAAAAGAAAATACAAGAAAAACAAAGGAAAAATAATAGTAAAGAAATGTAACAAAGTTAAGCGAGCCGAGAACCCTAGCGATGGGTGACCGCACCGGGAAGTCACGGCGTGGACCGTTGACTAGCCCTGGACTGCGGGGAATCCTGGAAAATATTTTTAGGACTTAAATAGACTCTTATTGAAGTATAAATATTATTAGAAATATCAAAGAAAAATTAAATTATTAGTACAAAGAAAAGTGAGAAATCGAAAAATGGATAAACCCTGTGTTACCGAAAAATCGGGAATGCAACCCGAACAGGGGCTTTATGGTCATTTGACATCCCGAATTGTCTTTTGACCTAAATGTCCATTAAAAATAAATAATATTACACTTAGAAAATAAAATGAAGAATTAATTTGGTGGTACCTAATACAAATAGCCAAAAGTAGAGTGAAAAAGGTGTAAATAACACATTTAATTTATTATATGATTTAATAAGTGTGAGTGAGCCGCTTGAAAGGAACGGAAGCGTGAAAACAAAAGTTTATACCATTGAAATTCAAAATTTTTCACCTAGGGTCACATGCATCATGCAAGATTTATTTTTATCTATTTGATTTCAATGATAAACAACATATTAAAACTCTTTTAATATGTTTTTTGGATATGTATTTGCCATTTAAGATTTTAAAATTAATCAGATTAATTTTAGAACCCTAGATTAAATCAAGAACGATTACACTAATCTCTTGATGTACTGCAGCGTGTCTGCGCCTTTGAGATTCGTCTTCAGGACACCAGATGTTGTCCCTCTAGCTTGTCCACACCAAGAACACCTATGGCAGCCCTTGAACAGCTTCTAAAGCTTTTTCTATTAATTAGAAATTCAAGTTCTGCCTTTTAAGAGATTAGAGATGTAAACAGGACACTAGAAACAATTTCTAGTGTTCTTAATTCAAGAGATTGATGGCTAATCTCTTTGAATTGATAAGAGATGAAGAAGAAGAGATGAAAACCCTCAAAGTGGCATGACAAAGGAGTGCGGCTGCTGGTTGTGTTTTGTTTTTCTCATAACAACACTTAAATAGCTAGGTTAACACATTAAACCCTTGCCACATGTCACCCTTTGATTAGCTCTAGGTTTAAGTGACCCAATCACATTGTGCCAAGTGTCAAACCTATATTTAATCTTGATTTTAATCATCTTACATGATTAAAAAACATTTGGCAAGCTTATGTGTAATCCCATGTGTCACCATCTCATGGTGCCACGTGTCACACTGTGAAATGACCAAAATGCCCCTGTGTCTTAATTTTGAGTTCTTAACCCAAAATAATTATTTTCTTCTTCTAATTAATTTATATCAAATATAAATTAATTAATTAATCTCTATTAATTAATTTCTCATTAATTAAATTCATATTTAAACACTTTAAATATAAATTTAACTTATATTATATATCCAATAATCTAGATTTGGTTTCAAGTCATGCTAGGGACTTTGCAATCTAATTGCAAACCAAACCTATTTAATTAATCAATTAAACTCTTTAATTAATTAATTAAATCATATTTAAATAGGTGATAACTTGTGTATGTGTGTGACTTACTAGGCTCATCACTAATTGGCAATGAGACATGATATCAACTCTTAATATCATCAGAACTCTTTCTTACCATAAATGATTTCTCTAAATCATTTTATGAACCTCATAGACCATGGTTAACACCTAGCATAGCATGCCATGGCCACCTAATTAGTAATAAGGTTTACCTTAAATTAACCTATAATCATATGTTACCATGCACTAGAATCTCTCTGTTACAAAATCCCAACTCAAGCTGGAGTCATGGTTTATGTCAAACTCCATTTGCTATGAATATTATCTTCCCTTTTAATTCCAGTTCTTGATTAAAAAGATTTTCTCATCGGAAACTCTTTTCTGAATAAATCTATCTGTCCTGGCCAGGAACTTGAAACATCAAGAACAATTAAATGAACATAGGATTTTATCTCTATTTACTTAGAGGAACAGATTCCATCTTGATCAACACCTACCTCCATATATAACTAGTAGGAGCCAACACATGCCCATATACCCATACATAGTACAAGTATGAAAGCAGTATCAAACTCAAACTACCTATATACAAGATAACTGTGCTATCTCAGGTCTAAAGATTATATGCACTGATATGATTTATGACAAAACATTGACAAGAGTAAACTCCATGTGCTTGTCATAAGTGTCACTGGTTCGGCCTACTTATCATGTATAAGTGCCTATCATGTTTGTTATATGGCATGAGACTCACCATTCCATCTTATTTATATCTCATATAAATAACTTGGGAACAAACATGAATACAATCTTTCTAGATAAGTCATGTCCTTATTATGAAGTATCCTCGATTGTGAACCTATTTATGATACTTTGTGCTAGAAATATTGTCACTCATATTCTTAACAACTTAAGAATAATATTTCTAACAAAATATCAATGGACCTTTTCTATTACACATAAATATATTATGTAAACGGAAAAGTGGAAATGCCTTTAATTAATAAAATATGTACAAGATACATACTAAATGATATGCTCTAGGGCATACTACTAACAATCTCCCACTAGCACTAGAGCCATTCATTACAATACCTTAGACCCATCTTCTCAAGATGTTAATCTAACTGAGCTTGTGACAAAGGCTTAGTGAATGGATCAGCTGAATTTTTCAGCTGATGTTATTTTTCTGCATGACTATATCGCCTTGCCCGACTATATCTCTGATAATGTGATAGTGCCTATCTATGTGTTTGGATTTTGGGTGAGACCTTAGTTCCTTAGCCTGTATGACTGCTCCATTGTTGTCCGCGATTAAGCGGGCTAGCGACTCAATGGAAGGAACTATTGTAAGTTCTGTCACGAACTTCTTTATCCAAACAGCTTCCTTTGCAGCATCTGATGCAGCAATATACTCAGCCTCTGTAGTGGAATCTGCAGTCATGCTCTGTTTGGAACTCTTCCAACTGACTGCACCTCCATTACAAATGAACACATATCCAGAGGTAGATTTTCTATCATCGATATCTAATTGGAAATCAGAATCAGTATAACCATCCAATTGCAAGTCTCCACCTCCATAAATCAAGAATAAATCCTTAGTTCTTCTCAAGTACTTAAGAATATTCTTGACAGCTATCCTGTCACACCTTACCCCTCTGTAAGGCATAACATGATCCCGTAGTATACCTAATGAATTACCAACTCCGTCTACTGATAACCCATTAAATACACTACAAGGGATTTTAAAAACTTTTCTTACTTCTTTTACAGTGGTGAGCACTATTTACAGGTGTTAAAAACTTTGGTGAACTGAGGTGAAACAACTAACTCATTTGATTTATTTGGAATTTCTGTAAAAATTTTGGCAAGGTGCCATCTGTATTTTGGATAAAACAGTTCTTCAGAAAACCTGTAAAAGCACTTCTATAATTTTCCAAATCTCAACTTCAATACATTTCTCAACACAACAATTTATCAATTCAATTCCATAGAAATTTTTCAAAGTCTGAGATAAGGAAATATAATACAACTTTTACAATCCAAAACACTCATAATTAATTTACAACTTCAAGTACAATTTAATTTAATTTACAACTGCTCAAAACCAAATACAATATGTACATACAGTGTCATACATTACAGTACAAAAAGCAAAAGCGGTATACTCAATATACCAGGTAATCCCTCGCTGGATGTATATGCAGCCTAGTCTGCTGCCCTGTCTATCTCTCTACCTGCGACAGCAATAAAAAGCTATCGCTGAGACAATGTCTCAGTGGTGCACAACATTAACCAAATCCAATTTAAATCACAATTCATAAGTCATGTAAATAGTGGATACTTAAAATCATAATTAAATTCAAGACAATAATTGTCAACAAGAATTTAAACTCCATTTCTCAATATCACAATAATTTTCCATAAGTCAGATCAGGTTTGAATTCAAAAGACAGTATATGTCAATGAGAGTTTAAATCCATTTCACAATCTCACAATACACATCAATAAATCACACACAGCTTAATCATGATCCATAATTCAATTCATCCCAAAAGCCGATGGCTAATGAGGTATTCGATTCATCCCAAAAGTCGATGACTAATGAGGAATAACATGGCTAGCTAGCAAAAATATGAGTACTCATTCTATTCGTCCTCAACAGGCACACACCTCAACACTTGACGGAGAGAATTCAATTCATCCCACTAGACAAGCTAGAGAGGAATACAATCAATATACATGATAGCTGTGGTTTCAAACCATTTCTAATGCTTTTAATCAATAAGTATCCATCAATGTCATTCAAACCATTTTTCACGATTTCAAACTATTCACAATATTTTTCAATCAATAAATATTCCTCAAACACATTTCCACAATTTAAAATAATGATATACAAATAATCAATATTTATTTCCATTGAAAATAATTCAAAAGAAACAGTTGTTGTGCACAAACCTCTGATATTTGTCTCTGGTCTTGACTCGATATTTCTTTCCCTTTTCTTTGAGTCCTTGTTAATCGAGAAACACAATTTGAAGTGTTTGGTACCAAATTAAACTATCTCTATCGATAGGGTTTGGTAAATAATGCCTTGAACTCAATTATTCACTTAATCACTTAATATACCGACCCTCGTTGCGATTTAGGTAATTTAGGTTTTAGTGTCGTTAATATGTCATATTCGATAGGGTTTTAGGTTTTGTATGTTTTACCAAAGTCATTTCCTTGCTTAGTGCATTTTAATGCAAATTGCTTGATTACGGAACACTGGTTTGACCTAACCGGACGAACTAGTTCCCTCGGTTTTCGTGTATCGGTCGAAACTACAAACTTGTAGATCTAGGTCTTATTGCACGCGGTGCAAAATTTCAGGTCAATCCGAGTTAAGTAGACCAAGTTATGGTCATTACACTATTGCTGGTCAAATGGTACCATTTTAGGTCAATTTTAGGTCAAATTGGTCAATTCTGGTTCGGCCAGTTTTGGACCCGAACTTGTGCAAGTTGTTTGACTTGCTTATGGTCATTTCTGGGCTTTGGTGTCTTCATAAGACTTGTAGGTATGGGTCTTAACTATTCTTGGTCAAAATTTCAGGTCAATTGGACCTGGTTTGAGTGAGTTATGGCCTAAACACTCACTGCTGCCCAATTGGTCATTTTTCAGGTCCTAATTGCATCTAATCCGAATTGGTCAAATTTTTAGGTCACCTTGCAAGCAGAATTTTGGCATGGTTTCTCAATGAAAGTTGGCACATTTTGTGCCTAGTTTCACCTCAAATTGGTCTCATACTAATTAAGGTTACACATTCAAGGTTATAGGCCAAAATATACACTGCCCTCACTATGCATTACACACCCAAACTTCAAACACACACTTACCTTTGCAAGGTTCACTTCCATACCCTACCAAACTGTTTTGGCACATTACCAACAACATTTTCTACATTACCTTTGCATTATTTTGGGCAGATTCCAATCACCATCAACACACCAATTATCATTCACAATCACAATTCTAAGTACCATTACAATTACCCCTAAACACCACAAACATTACATACACTTTACAACTTTAATTTACATATTTAACATCAATCCTTCTAGGTCAATATGCTGCCCACACTTCCTTCAATATACACCATTTCTCAAGTGTCCACAAGCTGCCACAAATCACTTATCAACATCACATTGCCGTACCATAAGTTAATTTCCATCAAAGTGTATAATTCACCATATATACATGCATTAAATCACTAGGTTACTAAATCACCATGAACAACATTATTTCTCAACAATTATATGCACAATTTCCTCATCAAAAACGTGACCATGGCTGTCCAAAATGACAACAACAATAACCCATCAAACTCAAAATTTTCCTTCACCAAACTAATACCCATAACATGCACATAAACTTTAACAAAGAAATTCTCAAAATTATGAACTTACCTTATGCTTGGAGCTTGTTAAACCTTGCTTAAACTTCCCAAAATTGGTATCAATATCTTCCTTGTGATGTGTAGACCATTTTTCATAAAGCTACTTAAGGGATTGGAGTTGAAAATGGGGAGATAAGAAAGCTTGCATGAAAAATGGCTATGGAGGATTTCTTAGGGAGCTTGCTACGGCATGGTTGAAAAATTGAAGAAGATGATGTTTTAGTGGGAGGAATCTGCCCACTTATGATTATATTTAACCCATTTTATAATTCTTAGTGGTCCACTCACACCATTTAATCATTTAATAAACTTAATTTCCCTTAATTCCACATTAAACCCTTAATTTCCACTATTTATTTTAGGTACCACCAATTTAATTTTTCATTTTATTTTCTAAGTGTAATACTATTTATTTTTAATGGACATTTAGGTCAAAATACAATTCGTGTCAAATGACCATAATGCCCTGTTAGATTCGTTCGATTTTTAGTGTCTAGGGTTTTGTCATTTTCGATTTCTCACTTTTCTTTGTACTATTTATTTAATTTTTCTTTAATCTTTCTAATGAGATTAATTCTTCAATAAGGTTCTATTTATGTCCTAAAAATGTTTTCCAGGGTTCCCCGCAGTCCAGGGCTAGTCAACGGTCCACGCCGTGACTTCCCGTCTGATCACCATCGCTAGGGTTTTATTTCGTTTAACTTGGTCACATTTCTTTTCTATTATTTTTCCTTTGTTTTTCTTTTTCTGTATTTCATTATTTTATGTCTCCTCACTCATATTGAAGTACGGTTCTAGGCATCCTAATTTGTCCAGGACAACACTGGTCACCGGAGTAGTAGAGCACTCACAGAACTTAGGGTGTTACAATTCTCCCCCTTAAATAAATTTCGTCTCGAAATTTTACAGCATTAGTCTCTGAATAGTGTGGGTCTGTCTCCTCATATCCTCTTCACGTTCCCAAGTTGCTTCTGGCACGAATGATGGTTCCACAACACTTTAACCAGTGTATCTGTTTGTTCCTCATTTGTTTCACCTCATAAGCGGAATTTTTATGGGTTCTTCCTCATATGAGAGGTGCGGATTTACTTCAATCTCTTCAGTGATAGTACATGAGATGGGTCTGATCTGTACCTCCTTAACATGGACACATGGAAGACACTGTGTATCCTTGCTAGCTCTGGAGGTAATGCCAACCGGTATGCCAAGGGACCCACTCTTTCCAGAACTTCATATGGTCCGATGAAACGAGGACTCAGTTTCCCCTTTCTGCCAAATCTCATAATCCTCTTCCAAGGAGAAACTTTGAGGAATACCTTATCACCTTTGTATACTCAATAGCTCTTCTTTTGAGATCAACATAGGACTTACGGTCGATGCAGCCTTGAGTCTATCTCTAATCAATCGATCTTTTCCTCTGTCTGTGGACAATCTCTGGCCCAATCATCTTCCTTTCACCTACTTCATCCCAACATAAGGGAGTTCTGCACTTTCTGCCATACAAAGCTTCATATGGAGGCATCCCTATGCTTGATTGGTAGCTGTTGTTATAAGCAAACTCAATCAAAGGCAAGTGTGTATCCCAACTACCTTCAAATTCAATCACACAAGCCCGTAGCATATCCTCCAATGTCTGAATAACCCTCTCAGACTGGCCATCATGCAATGGGTGGAATCTTTGTCTTTGAAGTTCAATCTAGTTCCTAGGGCTCTCTGAAGACTACCCCGAATCTAGAAGTGAACCTAGGATCTCTGTCGGACACAATTGATCTGGCACTCCATGCGGTTTACAATCTCATATATGTACAATCTGGCCAATCTTTCCAGGCTATAGTCCATCCGAACTGGCAAAAAGTGAGCAGACTTAGTCAATCTGTCAACTATAACCCATACTGCATCATGACTACTCTGTGTCCTTGGAAGTCCTGTAACAAAATCCATAGTTATTCGTTCCCATTTCCACTCTGGTACTGACAAAGGATGTAACAAACCAGCTGGAACTTGATGTTACGCCTTTACTTGGCGACAAGTTAGGCATTTGGAAACGAATTCAGCTATATCTCTTTTCATGCCCATCCACCAGTAATGTTCTTTCAACCCTCTGTACATTTTGGTTCCACCAGGGTGCATAGCAAATGGAGACTCATGTGCTTCCTTCATAATGATCTGTCTCAGTTCCACATCACTAGGAACGCACATTCTGCCCTGATGTAGCAATAAACCATCATCTCTCACGGAGAATTCGGGTTTCTTGCCTGTGAACTTCTTTCGGACACGATATTTTTCATCACTCTGTGCGACCATTACGATCGATCAATCAACCTTGTTTGTACATGCCAAGCAACTCTTATCATCCCTCATCATCAACCTCTAAAGCGGCATCTTTGTGCTTTCAATTCATACACCATGGACAAAGGAGAAACTCTGAGACTTGCCATAGTCTTGCGACTTAAGGCGTCAGCCACCACATTTGCTTTCCCTGGCTGATAGTCTATTAAGCAATCATAATCTTTAATAAGTTCTAACCATCTCCTCTGCCTCAAATTCAATTCCTTAGGTACCTAAGTACTTCAAGCTCTTGTGATCTGTGAAAATGTAGCATTTCTCTCCATACAGATAGTGTCTCGGATCTTTAGAGCAAAAACAATAGTGCTAACTCCGGATCATGTGTTGGGTAGTTCCTCTCATGCGGTTTCGGTGGCGTGATGCATAAGCAATGACATTCGATCTTGCATCGATTACACGGCCTAACCCATTGTGAGAAGCATCACTATAAAGCGTATTCTTTACGGAGTAGGTAAAGTGAAGCTGGAGCTTGATTAAGCACTTCTTCAACTCATCAAAACTTTCTTTGGCATTTATCGGTCCACGAAATTTCACATCCTTCCAGCGGCTTGGTCGGTGGAGAAGATAACATAGAAAACCCCTTCACAAACCGGTAATATCCGGCTAAACCTAAGCTGCGAATTTACGTGATGTTCTGGCGGCTTCCAATTAAGGATAGCTTCTACCTTCTTTGGAATCTACCTTGATCCCTTGGTGACACAACATGTCCCAAAGGAGATTTCCTTCAGCCAAAATTCACATTTCGACAATTTGGCGTACAAGCTGTTTCTCCTTAAAGTCTGCAGTACAATCGCAAATGTCTATCATGCTCCTCTGCACTCCTCGAGTATATCAAAATGTCATCAATAAACACCACCACAAATTGATCAAGATATGTGCGAAGATAGTGTTCATCGGATCCATAAAAGCGGTGGAGCATTTGTTAACCGAATGGCATTACTAGAAACTCATAGTGGCCATACCGAGTTCTGAAAGCAGTTTTTGGAATACTCTGCTCTTGCACCTTCAACTGATGATAACCAGATCGCAAATCAATTTTGGAGAATACTGCTGCACCCTTCAACTGATCGAACAGATCATCAATGCGAGGCAATGGATATCTGTTCTTTATTGTCACCCTATTCAACTGCCTGTAGTCAATGCATAAGCGGAGAGTACCATCCTTCTTCTTAACAAACAACACTGGTGCTCCCCAAGGTGACACACTAGGGCGGATGAAGCCCTTTTCAAGTAATTCTTGTAACTGTATCTTCAACTCCTTCACCTCTGTGGTGCCATTACGTATGGCGTTATGGAGATGGATCCACACGAGCGAACATTAATTTCAAGCGCACTTCTCTTTCCGGAGGTAATCCTGGCAATTCATCAGGAAACACATCTGGAAAGTCATGTACTGTAGGGATGTCCTTCAATGCTGGACTCCCCACTTGGGTGTCTACCACATGTGCCAAGTATGCTTCACACCCTTTTCTGATCATTTTTCTGGCTAGTGCAGCCGAAATGATGTTGGATGGCAATAGCTACCTCTCCCCATGTATCACCACATCAGCATCTTGAGGAGACCAAAAGTGTATCTTGATCTCTGATCAATCATGGCATGATGCCTAGCTAACCAATCCATGCCCAAGATGATATCATAATCTCTGAAGGGCATTTCAATGAGATCAGACAGGAAAGTGTGTCCTTGGATCACCAAAGGGCAATCTCTATACATCCTATTAACCCTGACCTCCTGTCCTAGCGGACTTGTTACTAGCACCTCAAAGTCCATTTTTGTACATGGAACAGCAATGCAATCAATGATGCTAGCACTCACATAAGAATGGGTAGAACCCGGATCAAATAGCACAAATACATTCTGGTTAAAAGTTGAGAAGGTACCAGCCACAACATCAGATGTCTCTGCCTCTTCTCTCTGTCTCATGGCATAGACTCTGACTGGAGCACTGTCTTGCTCTGATTGTTTTACTGTGCCCTGGCTGCCTGCTGGGTTACCTCTACCCCTGCCTCTACCTCTGCTAGGTGGTTGTGAGCTTCTGGTGACAGGGCTCTGAACTGACCCTTCTGCAGTAGTAGGAGGTGGTCCAACTCTGCGACTACTGGTGCAGTCCTTGGCAAAGTGTCCGGTGCCTCCACAGTTATAACAGGCTCCAATAGCCTTGTAACAGATTCCACCATGATTCTTTCCACAAGTTTCACATTGGCGGGGAGGATAGGAACCTCTGGTACTCTGCTGACCAGATAGGGGAGGTCTCTGTCCTGAATGTCTTCCCCTACCAGATTTCTTGCCACCTCTGCCATGTCCCCCATAGTTCTTCCTCTTTCCAGTATGACCACTGGAACTCTGATCTACTGATTTTCCCTCTTTCTCTGTCTTCTCTGACCTCTTCTTCTCAGGAGCAGTCTCAAACTCAACTCTTTCCAACTCTAGGGCTTGAGAAACAAGTTCAGAGAAGTTAGTGTGTTTGAAGCCGAGCACTTGTACTCACGATCTGGGCTTCAAGCCGATTTCAAACCTCTTGCATCTCTCCTGCTGGTAGAGAGTAGACTCCTTTGCATAATGGCTAAGGCGGGAAAATTCTCTTTCATACTCATTGTGATCGCCCCTCTATTTCAAACTTAAGAATTCTTGTAGCTTACGGTCTACATAAGCATCGAGGATGTATTTACATGCGAATTCACGAGGAAGTCATTCCAGTCAAGACTGCAGTTCTACGGTGTGGGGAATGGTTTTCCACGATCATAAGCATCCCCTTGTAGTAAGGATCACGAGTATTCAAGTCCGAGCTCCTCTGTACAATGAAGTTTCTTGAACACCCTATCCATCCTCTCTAACCAGCATTTGACTTCTAGAGGATCTCTGTCCCCTTGAACTCTGTAGCCCCATACTTCATCAATTTATCATCTTGTCTCGTAGGAGGCTGTGGTTGTACCACGTGTGCGAATTGGGACTTGAGTAGGTGCATTACCAGCCATTTGTTGGAATATTGCGACCATCTGTGAAATGAAGCGAGCTGCGATGCTGCGGTGGTCTTCTTTGAACCACGACATTTTGTACAGTGGGCATCCCCTTGCACCTCGACCTCAATAGGTGATCGATGAGCGATCACCCTCTTCCATATTCAATGCGAGGATCTTAGCTTTCTGAACAATAACACAAGAATATTCACTCGTTAGTGCATATTTATCTTTGTAATGTCTTGTATGTATCAAACAATGATATTGAGCGGTTGTACTATGCGAAAGAACATTCAAATAACAGTGAAAGCAGATTTAAAAACTTTGCTCGATACCACTAAAACATGTCACACCTTACCCCTCTGTAAGGCATAACATGATCCGTAGTATACCTAATGAATTACCAACTCCGTCTCGATAACCCATTAAATACACTACAAGGGATTTTAAAAACTTTTCTTACTTCTTTTACGATGGTGAGCACTATTTACAGTGTTAAAAACTTTGGTGGCGAGGTGAAACAACTAACTCATTTGATTTATTTGGAATTTCTGTAAAAATTTTGGCAAGGTGCCGTCTGTATTTTGGATAAAACAGTTCTTCAGAAAACCTGTAAAAAGCACTTCTATAATTTTCCAAATCTCAACTTCAATACATTTCTCAACACAACAATTCATCAATTCAATTCCATAGAAATTTTTCAAAGTCTGAGATAAGGAAATATAATACAACTTTTACAATCCAAAACACTCATAATTAATTTACAACTTCAAGTACAATTTAATTTAATTTACAAATGCTAAAAACCAAATACAATATGTACATACGATGTCATACATTCTGATTACAAAAAGCAAAAGCGGTATACTCAATATACCAGGTAATCCCTCGCTGGATGTATATGCAGCCTAGTCTGCTGCCCTGTCTATCTCTCTACCTGCGACAGCAATAAAAAGCTATCGCTGAGACAATGTCTCAGTGGTGCACAACATTAACCAAATCCAATTTAAATCACAATTCATAAGTCATGTAAATAGTGGATACTTAAAATCATAATTAAATTCAAGACAATAATTGTCAACAAGAATTTAAACTCCATTTCTCAATATCACAATAATTTTCCATAAGTCAGATCAGGTTTGAATTCAAAAGACAGTATATGTCAATGAGAGTTTAAATCCATTTCACAATCTCACAATACACATCAATAAATCACACAGCTTAATCATGATCCATAATTCAATTCATCCCAAAAGCCGATGGCTAATGAGGTATTCGATTCATCCCAAAAGTCGATGACTAATGAGGAATAACATGGCTAGCTAGCAAAAATATGAGTACTCATTCTATTCGTCCTCAACAGGCACACACCTCAACACTTGACGGAGAGAATTCAATTCATACCACTTGTAAAGATAGAGATGAATACAATCAATATTCATGATAGATTTTGTTTCAAACCATTTCTAATGCTTTTTAATCAATAAGTATCCATCAATGTCATTCAAACCATTTTTCACAGTTTCAAACTATTCACAATATTTTTCAATCAATAAATATTCCTCAAACACATTTCCACAATTTAAAATAATGATATACAAATAATCAATATTTATTTCCATTGAAAATAATTCAAAAGAAACAGTTGTTGTGCACAAACCTCTGATATTTGTCTCCTGGTCTTGACTCGATTATTTCTTTCCCTTTTCTTTGAGTCCTTGTTAGCGAGAAACACAATTTTAAGTTTTTCATTACAAAATTAAACTATCTCTATCGATAGGGTTTGGTAAATAATGCACTGAACTCAATTATTCACTTAATCACTTAATATACCGACCCTCGTTGCGATTTAGGTAATTTAGGTTTTAGTGTCGTTAATATGTCATATTCGATAGGGTTTTAGGTTTGGTATGTTTTACCAAAGTCATTTCCTTGCTTAGTGCATTTTAATGCAAATTCTTTGGATCGGAACACTGGTTTGACCTAACCGGACGATCTAGTTCCCTCGGTTTTGGTCTCGGTCGAAACTACAAACTTGTAGATCTAGGTCTTATTGCACGGTGCAAAATTTCAGGTCAATCCGAGTTAAGTAGACCAAGTTATGGTCATTACACTATTGCTGGTCAAATGGTACCATTTTAGGTCAATTTTAGGTCAAATTGGTCAATTCTGGTTCGGCCAGTTTTTGGACCCGAACTTGTGCAAGTTGTTTGACTTGCTTATGGTCATTTCTGGGCTTTGGTGTCTTCATAAGACTTGTAGGTATGGGTCTTAACTATTCTTGGTCAAAATTTCAGGTCAATTGGACCTGGTTTGAGTGAGTTATGGCCTAAACACTCACTGCTGCCCAATTGGTCATTTTTCAGGTCCTAATTGCATCTAATCCGAATTGGTCAAATTTTTAGGTCACCTTGCAAGCAGAATTTTGGCATGGTTTCTCAATGAAAGTTGGCACATTTTGTGCCTAGTTTCACCTCAAATTGGTCTCATACTAATTAAGGTTACACATTCAAGGTTATAGGCCAAAATATACACTGCCCTCACTATGCATTACACACCCAAACTTCAAACACACACTTACCTTTGCAAGGTTCACTTCCATACCCTACCAAACTGTTTTGGCACATTACCAACAACATTTTCTACATTACCTTTGCATTATTTTGGGCAGATTCCAATCACCATCAACACACCAATTATCATTCACAATCACAATTCTAAGTACCATTACAATTACCCCTAAACACCACAAACATTACATACACTTTACAACTTTAATTTACATATTTAACATCAATCCTTCTAGGTCAATATGCTGCCCACACTTCCTTCAATATACACCCTTTCTCAAGTGTCCACAAGCTGCCACAAATCACTTATCAACATCACATTGCCGTACCATAAGTTAATTTCCATCAAAGTGTATAATTCACCATATATACATGCATTAAATCACTAGGTTACTAAATCACCATGAACAACATTATTTCTCAACAATTATATGCACAATTTCCTCATCAAAAACGTGACCATGGCTGTCCAAAATGACAACAACAATAACCCATCAAACTCAAAATTTTCCTTCACCAAACTAATACCCATAACATGCACATAAACTTTAACAAAGAAATTCTCAAAATTATGAACTTACCTTATGCTTGGAGCTTGTTAAACCTTGCTTAAACTTCCCAAAATTGGTATCAATATCTTCCTTGTGATGTGTAGACCATTTTCATAAAGCTACTTAAGGGATTGGAGTTGAAAATGGGGAGATAAGAAAGCTTGCATGAAAAATGGCTATGGAGGATTTCTTAGGGAGCTTGCTACGGCATGGTTGAAAAATTGAAGAAGATGATGTTTTAGTGGGAGGAATCTGCCCACTTATGATTATATTTAACCCATTTTATAATTCTTAGTGGTCCACTCACACCATTTAATCATTTAATAAACTTAATTTCCCTTAATTCCACATTAAACCCTTAATTTCCACTATTTATTTTAGGTACCACCAATTTAATTTTTCATTTTATTTTCTAAGTGTAATACTATTTATTTTTAATGGACATTTAGGTCAAAATACAAGTCGGGGTGTCAAATGACCATAATGCCCTGTTAGATTCGTTCGATTTTTAGATGTCTGGGTTTTGTCTGTTTTTCGATTTCTCACTTTTCTTTGTACTATTTATTTAATTTTTCTTTAATCTTTCTAATGAGATTAATTCTTCAATAAGGTTCTATTTATGTCCTAAAAATGTTTTCCAGGGTTCCCATGATCCGAGGAGCTAGTCAACGGTCCACGCCGTGACTTCCGATCTGATCACCATCGCTAGGGTTTTATTTCGTTTAACTTGGTCACATTTCTTTGCTATCATTTTTCCTTTGTTTTTCTTGTACTTTCTTTTCTTGTATTTCATTATTTTATGTCTCCTCACTCATATTGAAGTACGGTTCTAGGCATCCTAGCTGTCCGGACAACACTGGTCACCGGAGTAGTAGAACGCACTACCGAACTTAGGGGTGTTACATATCCAGTGTTCCAAACCTGGATTGGATTGATACCTGCTAGTCAAACTAACAGCATATGCGATATCCGGCCTAGTACACAACATTGCATACATTAAACTTCCAATAGCCGAAGCATATGGAATCCTGGCCATCTTATCTCTTTCTTCAGGTGTCTTTGGAGACATCTCTTTAGAAAGATGGATACCATGTCTCACTGGTAACAATCCTCTCTTGGAATCAAGCATGTTAAACCTCTTTAACACCTTTTCCAAGTCTAGACTTTGGGATAAACCAATTATTCTTTTCGCTCTATCTCTATAGATGCGAATCCCAAGAATATAGGTTGCCTCCCCTAAGTCTTTCATGGAGAATGTATTTGACAACCATACCTTTATAGTCGTCAACATACCTGTGTCATTACCCATCAACAGTATGTCATCCACATATAAGACAAGGAAAGTGATAGCACTCACTAACCTTCTTATATACACATGGCTCATCCTCATTTTTTATAAAACCAAAGGATTTAATGGCTTCATCAAAACGGATGTTCCAACTCCTCGAAGCTTGTTTCAACCCATAAATGGATCGCTTTAGCTTGCATACCTTGGAACCATCTTGGGATTCTAATCCCCTAGGTTGTTCCATGAAAATGTTTTCTTCAATGTATCCATTAAGAAAAGCTGTTTTGACATCCATCTGCCAAATCTCATAATCATAGTATGCAGCTATTGCTAATAAAATCCTAATTGATTTAAGCATGGCAACAGGCGAGAAAGTCTCCTCATAATCGATTCCTTGCCTTTGGCGAAACCCTTTCGCTACTAGCCTTGCCTTATAGGTCTCTACCTTTCCATCAGAACCAATTTTCTTCTTGAAAACCCATTTGTTCCCTATAGGTACAATACCTTCAGGTGGGTCAACAAGATCCCAAACTTGATTCTTATACATGGAATCAATCTCGGATTTCATAGCTTCAATCCATTTTGAAGAGTCTATATTTGATATAGCTTCTTCATAGGTAAGTGGATCATCCCCATGATCTACTTCTTCATGAGTAGACAACTCTTGTTCTTCTTCATGAAGAAAACCATATCTCACTGGTGGGTGAGATACCCTTGTTGTTCTACGAGGAACAGCTGTAGATGTTTCATTAACGGGTATTGGTTGACTAGATGGATCTATATCCATCTGATCTATTGGTTGGTCAGAATTCTCCAATTCTAACTCTATTTGCCTTCCTTTGCCTCCTTCTTGAACAAACTGTTGTTCAAGAAATGTGGCATCTCTACTTATCACAACCTTTTGTGAAGTAGGCAAATAAAAATAATATCCAAAACTATCTTTTGGATATCCAAAACTATCTTTTGGATATCCAACAAATCGACCTTTTTCTGATCTGGTCTCCAATTTATCAGTGTTGACTTTTTGATATAATTTGGACAACCCCAAATCTTAACATGCTTAAGACTTGGTTTTCTTCCATGCCATATCTCATAAGGTGTGGAAGAAACTGATTTTGATGGAATCCTATTCAGAATATACAAAGTTGATTCTAATGCAAATCCCCAAAAGAAGATTGGCATATCAGTATAGCTCATCATACTACGTACCATATCCAATAGGGTATGATTTCTCCTTTCAGATACACCATTCAGCTGTGGCGTTCCTGGAGGAGTCAGCTGAGAAACAATGCCATGCTCTCTCAAGTATTCATCAAATTCAGTACTCAAATATTCACCTCCACGATCTGATCGAAGAGCTTTAATATTCTTTCCTGTTTGATTTTCTACTTCAGATTTAAATTCTTTGAACTTTTCAAAAGATTCATGTTTGTATTTCATCAAATACAAATACCCAAACATTGATTTATCATCAATAAAGGTAATAAAATAATGAAAACCCCCTCTAGCCATTTCTTTAAATGGACCACATACATCACTATGTATTAGCTCCAAAATATTTTTAGCTCTTAGCCCTTGTCCAACAAAGGGTGATCTAGTCATTTTGCCCTGAAGGCAAGATTCACAAGTTGGAGTAGGCTCAGAGCCCAATGAGGATAGAATCCCCATTTTCTCCAAATTTGCAATCCTATCTTCTGCAACATGACATAACCTTAAGTGCCAAATATATTTTGAACTTGAGTTGGTTTTCACCATGGCATTGTATTCTTTTAGATTACTATACTCTGGCCAGTGGAAACACTTTCTCACTGGCAATGGAAACACTTTCCTGTTGGTAATGGAAACACTTTCCTGTTGGCAGTATCAGCTTTAGTCTTCCTTTTCTGTTTAGCTATTTTCTTGGAAGGACCAGGAATCTGAGGTTTCTTTTCTTATTACCCTTCTTCTTGTTGGACTTTCCAGCAGAAGAAGATGCAACCAAAGCTACCTCTTTTCCTTTATTGCCTGGCATATTCTTTTGGGCAATAACCAGCATGTTGAGTAAACCAGCTAAGGTGCATTCCTGTTTAGTCATATGGAAATTTGTCACAAAATTCCCAAAAGACTCAGGAAGGGACTGAAGGATCAAATACGTCTGTAGTTGGAAATCCATGTTGAAGTCAAGATGTTCCAACTGCTTAATCAGCCAAATCATCTTGTGGACATGATCCCCAACATTCTGTCCCTCAGACATCCTCATACGGAATAGCTGTCTAGATATCTCATACCTAGCATTCCTGCTGTGCACACCATACAACTCTTGTAGGTGAAGGAGGATCTCACTCGCACTCTGCATGTTCTCATGTTGCTTTTGTAACTCATTACTCATGGAAGCAAGCATGTAACACTTAGCTCTCATAACATGCTCCTTCCACTTGTCCAAAGTTTCATGTTCCTCTTGTGTGGCCTCTGGAGGTAAGGGACCAGGAACATTTGAATCTAGAACATATCCTATATGTTGAAGGTTCAAGACAAGTTTCAAATTTCTTAGCCAATCAGACAGATTAGGTCCTGTCAACCTATTGCGATCAAGTATGCTTGCAAGGATATTGGATGGTGGTGGTTGTTCTGTGCTCATTATTATCAGAAAATTAATTGCAGAAATAACCAGATTAATTAGTAAATGTATCATGTAATTAACCAAAATGATTATGGTCTTTTAATCAAATTGGTCCTCCCACTAACTTAGCGAATCCTACACTTCCAAAGTAGAAAACGGAAATCCTAGTTGGATGGATTTCTAGTGGGTGATTTAATTCTTATAATTCTATTGATCATCCTCAGGTACATCCATTATTGGAATTACAATAAACTATAAGTGAGCAACTCCTTGCCCATCACATCTCATGTGAGGTTCGATCCTTTACCTAGCCCCTAATGCTCAAAATCTCAGGTACATCCATTATTGACTTATCTTGCATTAGTTAAGTTGATCCCATTGAGCCAGTAATTATGCAAATAATTTTAATGTCCTCAGGTACATCCAATATTGGCCACCAAACCATTTACATATTTACAACATCTCATGCTTAACAATTATTCTTAAGAAAATCTCTTAAATTAATTGCATCTCATGCAACTATTTAAAACTTCTTAAAATAATTGCCCCAATGGAGGGCCTATGTTATAATTACTTCAATTATAGCATTTCCAACTTAATCATTTGTTTGGAAGATTTTATGGTCATTCTATTTACTATTAAGGTCTCACTTTGCACATTATCCATTTGGCATGCATATATCATATAATTGCATACATTCCCATACATCTCATGCATTCATGGATAAGCAGTAAATATGGTATGATCATGGACTTTCTAAGGGATTCAATTTTGAGCCACCAAGAATTGAATCAGGGCATTCCTAGGTGCATTTCATTCATTCATTTTACAAGAGTTGCTGAAGGAGTATATAATCAACACTTGATCTTGAATTCCTCCCACTGGTCTCACCAATGCTCTTGACCTCCTTGAACTTCTTGCAATCCAATATTACATTGTAATCCTTGGCATACCAAGGCAAATTTACAAGAACTTAAATAAATGAAATTACAACCCAAAATTATTACAAACTTAATAATACATGCCCAAAATAAATTAATTAATTTACAATCCCAAAGAAACATAAAAGAAATAAATCCAATCACATTGGTCTTTTATAGTCCATGATCATCCATCATGCATATCACTATTTAACAATTAAATAAAATATACATACTTAAATTAAATTGAATATCTCATATTCAACTTAAAAATCCAGATTTGAATATGATTCAAATAAATTTAAAAATTCAGATTTGAATCTCATTCAAATAAATTTAAAAATTCAGATTTGAATCACATTCAAACAACTTTAAAAATTCAGATTTGAATCACATTCAAACATTTTTTTAAAAATCAGATTTGAATCACATTCAAATATTTTTTTTAAAAATCAGATCTGAATTTTATTCAATCAATTTTAAAAAATCAGATTTAAATATGATTCAAACAACTTTAAAAATTCAGATTTGAATCACATTCAAACAACTTTTAAAATTCAGATTTGAATCACATTCAAACAATTTTTAAAATTCTGATTTGAATCATAATTTAATTGTGTGATAAAAATTCTAATTAAACAATTTAATTAGACATAAAATGGATCTTAGATCATACAACAATTGCACATTCACCATCCATTTACCTTTGCACACCATTGTGATGCATCAACCATGCACACTATGGTGTTCATCATTTGTGCCGCCACCTTGACTTTGCAACCAGCAATAAACTTTTGATCTCATGATCAAACACACAATTAAATCATATAAACATCAATCTAAATGGCAAATATAGTGGCTCTGATACCAATTGAAAGGAACGGAAGCGTGAAAACACAAGTTTATACCATTGAAATTCAAAATTTTTCACCTAGGATCACATGCATCATGCAAGATTTATTTTTATCTATTTGATTTCAATGATAAACAACATATTAAAACTCTTTTAATATGTTTTTTGGATCTGTATTTGCCATTTAAGATTTTAAAATTAATCAGATTAATTTTAAAACCCTAGATTAAATCAAGAACGATTACACTAACCTCTTGATGTACTGCAGCGTGTCTGCGCCTTTGAGATTCGTCTTCAGGACACCAGATGTTGTCCCTCTAGCTTGTCCACACCAAGAACACCTATGGCAGCCCTTGAACAGCTTCTAAAGCTTTTTCTATTAATTAGAAATTCAAGTTCTGCCTTTTAAGAGATTAGAGATGTAAACAGGACACTAGAAACAATTTCTAGTGTTCTTAATTCAAGAGATTGATGGCTAATCTCTTTGAATTGATAAGAGATGAAGAAGAAGAGATGAAAACCCTCAAAGTGGCGTGACAAAGGAGTGTGGCTGCTGGATGTGTTTTATTTTTCTCATAACAACACTTAAATAGCTAGGTTAACACATTAAACCCTTGCCACATGTCACCCTTTGATTAGCTCTAGGTTTAAGTGACCCAATCACATTGTGCCAAGTGTCAAACCTATATTTAATCTTGATTTTAATCATCTTACATGATTAAAAACATTTGGCAAGCTTATGTGTAATCCCATGTGTCACCATCTCATGGTGCCACGTGTCACTGTAATGAAATGACCAAAATGCCCCTGTGTCTTAATTTTGAGTTCTTAACCCAAAATAATTATTTTCTTCTTCTAATTAATTTATATCAAATATAAATTAATTAATTAATCTCTATTAATTAATTTCTCATTAATTAAATTCATATTTAAAAACTTTAAATATAAATTTAACTTATATTATATATCCAATAATCTAGATTTGGTTTCAAGTCATGCTAGGGACTTTGCAATCTAATTGCAAACCAAACCTATTTAATTAATCAATTAAACTCTTTAATTAATTAATTAAATCATATTTAAATAGGTGATAACTTGTGTATGTGTGTGACTTACTAGGCTCATCACTAATTGGCAATGAGACATGATATCAACTCTTAATATCATCAGAACTCTTTCTTACCATAAATGATTTCTCTAAATCATTTTATGAACCTCATAGACCATGGTTAACACCTAGCATAGCATGCCATGGCCACCCAATTAGTAATAAGGTTTACCTTAAATGAACCTATAATCATATGTTACCATGCACTAGAATCTCTCTGTTACAAAATCCCAACTCAAGCTGGAGTCATGGTTTATGTCAAACTCCATTTGCTATGAATATTATCTTCCCTTTTAATTCCAATTCTTGATTAAAAAGATTTTCTCATCGGAAACTCTTTTCTGAATAAATCTATCTGTCCTGGCCAGGAACTTGTAACATCAAGAACAATTAAATGAACATAGGATTTTATCTCTATTTACTTAGAGGAACAGATTCCATCTTGATCAACACCTACCTCCATATATAACTAGTAGGAGCCAACACATGCCCATATACCCATACATAGTACAAGTATGAAAGCAGTATCAAACTCAAACTACCTATATACAAGATAACTGTGCTATCTCAGGTCTAATGATTATATGCACTAATATGATTTACGACAAAACATTGACAAGAGTAAACTCCATGTGCTTGTCATAAGTGTCACTGGTTCGGCCTACTTATCATGTATAAGTGCCTATCATGTTTGTTATATGGCATGAGACTCACCATTCCATCTTATTTATATCTCATATAAATAACTTGGGAACAAACATGAATACAATCTTTCTGGATAAGTCATGTCCTTATTATGAAGTATCCTCGATTGTGAACCTATTTATGATACTTTGTGCTAGAAATATTTTCACTCATATTCTTAACAACTTAAGAATAATATTTCTAACAAAATATCAATGGACCTTTTCTATTACACATAAATATATTATGTAAACGGAAAAGTGAAAATGCCTTTTATTAATAAAATATGTACAAGATACATACTAAATGATATGCTCTAGGGCATACTACTAACACCACTAAAGGAATAAACTAAGTTAAATGGGGCATGTGTACACCTAATATGCAATCTGCAAATTCATTTCTTCAAAGTTCCTCAACCATGCCGATTTGAGAAGAAAGAAGAACTCCATTACCGTTTCACTTGGAGCTTGATCCATCCCTCCATTTCATCTCCAATCACTTAGATTGCTTCATTAAAGATTGTCTACACATCATAACGAAGAACTTGATACCAAAATCAAGAAGTTTAATCAAGGTTTAGCAAGTTCCAACCATAGGTAAGTTTACATTTTTGAATATTGCTTTGTTAAACTTTGTGTACATGTTATGGGTGTTGGATTTGTGAAGAAAATTTTCAAGTTTGAGGAGTTATTGATATGTCCATTTTGGACAGCCATGGAGTTATGTATTTAATGATTTATTATTACATATATTTGATGTAAATTCATGTTGAGTAGAGGGATTTAATATCCTAGTAAGTTATTTCCATGAAAATGTGGTGATTGTGCACTTAAATTGGAGATTGATGAATTGTGGGACACTTTGGCATTGTAGAACATTTCGGCAGCCTTGGGACACTTTGATAAATGTATGAGTTCATGAAGTTATTGGAAGAATATTGACATTGAGGATTGATGGATATGCATATAGGTTGGTTGTGTAAAGTGTATGTAAGAATGAGTAATGTTTAGGTGTATATGTGATTGTACTTAGACTTTGTAAATTTGAGTTTATTTGGTGTATTGAGGATGTGTGTAATCTGCTCAAAGTGACTTTAAAGTGAAGTGGTATATAGTTTTGGTAATGTACCAAAACAGAATTGGTAAGGGAAGTGGACATATAGTAAGGTGAATGTGTCATTGATGTATGTTTAAGCAAGGTAATTAAGGGCAGCATGCATTTTAACCTATAACTTTAAATGTGTAACTTCAATTGGTATGAGACCAATTGGAGGTGAAACTAGGCACAAAATGTGCCAACTTTCATTGAGAAAGCATACCAAAATTCTGCTTGCAAGGTGACATGAAAAATGACCAATTCGGATTAAGTGCAATTGAAACCTGAAAACTGACTAATTTGGCAGCAGTTAGTGTTTAGGCCGTAACTCACTCAAAACAGGTCCAATTGACCTGAAATTTTAACCATGAATAGTTAAGACCCATACCTATAAGTCTTATTAAGATACCAAAGCCCAGAAATGACTATAAGTAAGTCAAACAGCTTGCACAAGTTTGGGTCCAAAAACTGGCCGAACCAAAGTTGACCAAATTGACCTAAAATGACCTAATTTGATGCCATTTGACCAGCAATAGTAAAATGACCATAACTTGGTCTACATAACTCAGAATGACCTGAAATTTTGCCCCGCGTGCAATAAGACATAGATCTACAAGTTTGTAGTTTTGACCGAAACCCGAAAACCGAGGGAACTAGGTCGTCCGACTAGGTCAAACTAGTATCCCGGAATCCAGCAAGTTGCATTAAAATGCACTAAACAAGGAAATGAGTTTGGTAAAACGTACCAACCCTAAAACCCTATCGAATGTGACATATTAATGACACAAAAACCTAACTTACCTAAAACGCATCGAAGGTCGGTATATTAGGTGATTAAGCAAATAATAGCCTTCAGTGAATTACTTATCGAACATTATCGTTAGAGACAATATCATTTAGTACTGAAACACTTCAAATTGTGTTTCTCAGTTACCAAAGACTCAGGAAAAGGGAAGGAAACACTGAGTCCAGACTAGGAGACAGTCATCAGAGGTTTGTGCATAACTAGTTTTCAACTGATTTTACTCTGAATAAGATTTCATATGATTAATTGTATGTTATTGATTTAAATTGTGTTTGTGTACAACAGTATTTCTTTTGAATTTTTCAATTGAAATGAATTATGACTATTTGTACATTATTGTTTTAAATTGTGAAAATGCGTTTGAATGGATATTTATTGCTTGAAAAGCATTGTAAATGATTTGATGGATACTATTGATTAAAAAGCACTGTAAATGGTTTTTGTGGAAATTAAAGATAATTATGAATTGTGTTGCCATTTTGTGAATGAAATTATAACTTTGGAAATTTATTGGATTCTCACGAATCATTTGAATAAAATGTTTGGAATTGATTTTGTGTTCACACTTAGCATGACAGTATCATATCATTCCTTCTCCATTTATGAGGTTGTGATCGTTTATTTTCCTTCTCCATTTATGGAGTCGTGATCGTTTATTTTTCTCCCTCTCTGGTTTACCAGTTGAGGTGATTGGATGAGTACTCATTATATAGCTAGCTCCCTTCCTCATTGATTTCGATTAGTGGGGTTGTGATTGCTTTGTCATGGTGTACAACGCGGCATTGATCAGAAATTTGTGTCATGGCTTAAGTTGTGAATGAATTGGCAACACTGTATTCTTAAATTATTCGACTAAATTGTGTTGTTATGTGATTTGATAATTTGTGAAATGAAGTTTAAATTCTTGTTGACATTTACTGTCTTTTGAATTTAACTATGTTTTGATTACTGAGATTTATTGTGATATTGTGTTAAATTCCTTATGACAGTATTGTCTTGAATTTAACTATGGTTTTTAAATATCCACTATTTATTTGAATTATGAATTGTGATTTAAATTTGTATTTGGTTAATGTTGTGCACCACTGAGACATTGTCTCAGCGATAGCTTTATTCTTGTCGCAGATAGATGAGACAGAGCGTGATTAGGTCGCTATTACCTCCAACGAGAGATTTTCGGGTATAACAAGTATACCACATTTTGTATTTTGTGTGGTAATGTATGATCACTGTATGTACATATTGTTTTGGTTTTGAGCAGTTGTAAATTAAAATTGTACATTGACATTGTGAAGTAAATTATGAGTTATTTTGGCTTGTAAAAATTGTATTATATTTCTTTTATCTCAGTCTTTGAAAAATCACTGTAAATTTGAGTTGAGAAATATGTTGTGTTGAGAAAAATGTTGGATTTGAGATTTGGAAAATATATTGAAGTGCTTTTTACAGGTTTTCTGAAGAACTGTTTTATCCAAATTACAGATGGCACTCTGCTAAAATTTTTACAGAAATTCCAAATAAGTCAAATGTGTCAGTTCTATCACTTCAGTTAAAAAAAGTTTTTAACACCTGTAAATAATGCTCACCACTATAAAAGAAGTAAGAAAAGTTTTTAAAATCCCTTGTAGTGTATTTAATGGGTTATCAGTAGACGGAGTTGGTAATTCATTAGGTATACTACGGGATCGTGTTATGCCTTACAGAGGGGTAGGGTGTGACATCCTTCATGTAGAAGAACAAGAGTTGTTTACTCATGAAGAAGTAGATCATGGAGATGATCCACTTACCTATGAAGAAGCTATATCAGATATAGACTCTTCAAAATGGATTGATGCTATGAAATCTGAAATTGATTCCATGTATAAGAATCAAGTTTGGGATCTTGTTAACCCACCTGAAGGTATTGTACCTATAGGAAATAAATGGATTTTCAAGAAGAAAATTGGTTCTAATGGAAAGGTAGAGACCTATAAGGCAAGGCTAGTAGAGAAAGGGTTTCGCCAAAGGCAAGGAATCAACTATGAGGAGACTTTCTCGCCTGTTGCCATGCTTAAATCAATTATGATTCTATTAGCAATAGCTGCATACTATGATTATGAGATTTGGTAGATGGATGTCAAAATAGCTTTTCTCAATGGATACATTAAAGAAAACATTTTCATGGAACAACCTAAGGGTTTTGAATCCCAAGATGGTTCCAAGGTATGCAAGCTAAAGCGATCCATTTATGGGTTGAAGCAAGCTTCGAGGAGTTGGAACATCCATTTTGATGAAGCCATTAAGTCATTTGGTTTTATCAAAAATGAGAATGAGCCATGTGTATATAAGAAGGTTAGTGACAGTGCTATCACTTTCCTTGTCTTATATGTGGATGATATACTATTGATGGGTAATGACATAGGTATGTTGACAACTGTAAAGGTATGGTTGTCAAATACATTCTCCATGAAAGACTTAGGGGAGGCATCTTATATTCTTGGGATTCGCATCTATAAAGATAGAGTGAAAAGAATAATTAGTTTATCCCAAAGTCTATACTTGGAAAAGGTGTTAAAGAGGTTTAACATGCTTGATTCTAAGAGAGGATTGTTACCAGTGAGACATGTTATCCATCTTTCTAAAGAGATGTCTCCAAAGACACTTGAAGAAAGATATAAAATGGCCAGGATTCCATATGCTTCGGCTATTGGAAGTTTAATATATGCAATGTTGTGTATTAGGCCGGACATCGCATATGCTGTTAGTTTGACTAGCAGGTATCAATTCAATCCAGGTTTGGAACACTGGATAGCTGTCAAGAATATCCTTAAGTACTTAAGAAGAACTAAGGATTTATTCTTGATTTATAGAGGTGGAGACTTGTAATTGGATGGTTCTACTGATTCAGATTTCCAATCAGATATCGATGATAGAAAGTCTACCTCTAGGTATGTGTTCATTTGTAATGGAGGTGCAGTCAGTTGGAAGAGTTCCAAACAGAGCACGACTACAGATTCCACTATAGAGGCAGAGAATATTACTGCATCAGATGCTGCAAAGGAAACTGTTTGGATAAAGAAGTTCATGATAGAACTTGCAGTAGTTCCTTCTATTGAGTCAGCAGTTCCACTACACTGTGACAACAATGGAGCAGTCATACAAGCTAAGGAACCAAGGTCTCACCAAAAATCCAAACACATAGAAAGGCACTACCACATTATCAGAGAAATAGTTGGACGAGGCGATGTAGCCATGCAGAAAATAGCATCAGTTGAAAATCCAGCTGATCCATTCACTAAGCCTATGTCACAGACTCAGCTAGACCGATATCTTGAGAATATGGGTCTAAGATATTATAATGAATGGCTCTAGTGCTAGTGGGAGATTGTTAGTAGTATGCCGTAGAGCATATCATTTAGTATGTATCTTGTACATGTTTTTATTAATAAAAAGCATTTCCACTTTTCCAATTACATAATATATTTATGTATAATAGAAAAGGTCCATTGATATTTTGTTAGAAATTCTATTCTTAAGTTGTTAAGAATATGAGTGACAGTATTTCTAGTACAAAGTATCATAAATAGGTTCACAATCGAGGATACTTCATAATAAGGACATGATTTATCCAGAAAGATTGTATTCATGTTTGTTCCCAAGTTATTTATATGAGATGTAAATAAGATGGAATGGTGAGTTTCATGCCATATAACAAACATGATAGGCACTTATATATGATAAGTAGGACAAACCAGTGATGCTTATGACAAGCACATGGAGTTTACTCTTGTCAATGCATTGCCATAAATCTTATCAGTGTATATAATTTTTAGACCTGAGATAGCACAGTTATCTTGTATATAGGTGGTTTGAGTTTGATACTACTTTCATTCTTATACTATGTATGGGTATATGGGCATGGTTATATATGGAGGTAGGTGTTGATCAAGATGGAATCTGTTCCTCTAAGTAAATAGAGATAAAATCCTATATTCATTTAATTGTTCTTGATGTTTCAAGTTCCTGGCCATTCAGAAAGAGTTTCTGATGAGAAAATCTTTTTAATCAAGAACTAGAATTTAAAGAGAACATAATATTCATAGCAAATGGAGTTTGACATAAACCATGACTCCAGCTTGAGTTGGGATTTTGTAACAGAGAGATTCTAGTGCATGGTAACATATGATTATAGGTTCATTTAAGGTAAACCTTATTATTGATTGGGTGGCCATGGCATGCTATGCTAGGTGTTAACCATGGTCTATGAGGTGGATAAAATGATTTAGAGAAATCATTTATGGTAAGAAAGAGTTCTGATGATATTAAGAGTTAATATCATATCTCATTGTCAATTAGTGATGAGCCTAGAAAGTCACACATATATACAAGTTATCACCTAATTAAATATGATTTAATTAATTAATTAAAGAGTTTAATTGATTAATTAAATAGGTTTGGTTTGCAATTAGATTGCAAAGTCCCTAGCATGACTTGAAACCATATCTAAGTTATTGGATGTACAGTATAAGTTAAATTTATATTTAAAGTGTTTAAATATGAATTTAATTGATGAGAAATTAATTAATAGAGATTAATTAATCAATTTATATTTGATATAAATTGATTAGAAGAAGAGAAATAATTATTTTGGATTGAGAACTCAAAATTAAGACACAGGGGCATTTTGGTCATTTCACAGGGTGACATGTGGTACATTGAGATGGTGACTCATGGCACTACACATAAGCTTGCCAAATGTCTTTTAATCATGTAAGATGATTAAAATTAAGATTAAATATAGGTTTAACACTTGGCACAATGTGATTAGGTCAATTAAACCTAGAACCAATTAGAGGGTGACATGTGGCAAGGGTTTAATATGTTGACCTAGCTATATAAGTGTTGTTATTAAAAGAAAACAAAACAACCAGCAGCTATTTTCTTTGGTGCCACCATCCAAGAGACTCTTCCTTCTTTTCATCTTCTTCTCTCATCTATTCCAAGAGATTAGCAAACAATCTCTTGAATTGAAAATAGTAGAAATTGTTTCTAGTATTATGTTTACATCTTTAATCTCTTAAAAGGCAAAACTTGATTTTCTAATTGATAGAAAAAGCTTTAGAAGCTGTTCAAGGGCTGAACTTGGTGTGGACAAGCTAGAGGGACAACATCTGGTGTCCTAAAGATGCATCCGAAAGGCACAAATACACTGCAGTGCATCAAGAAGTTAGTGTATTTGTTCTTGATCTAATCTAAGGTTCTAAAATTAATCTGATTAATTTTAAAATCTTAAAAGGCAAATACAGATCCAAAAACTTATTAAAAGAGTTTTAATATGTTGTTTATCATTGAAATCAAATAGATAAAAATAAATCTTACATGATGCATGTGACCCTAGGTGAAAATTTTTAAATTCAATGGTATAAACTTGTGTTTTTCATGCTTCCGCTCCTTCATTGTCCACTATATTTTCATATGCATTTTTATTTAATGTGGTAGGATGAATCTTATGTGATGGGACACTTAACTTCTTTCTATGCATTAAGCCTTGTTACATTTACACGCATAAAATGAAAACATCAAAATCAAAACAGTGTGCAGTAATTTGTGATAATAAAAAAATAATTGGAGTATTTATTCAATACAATGTATTGGAAAAGTTTAATGGTGTTCTTTTGCATGGGGCAACTCTTTTTTGTGTGTCCTTGTCACAACAAAGCGAACAATGGATTTTAGATGTCTCCCCTACTTTTCCATTCACCCTCCAATCTATTTCATTCTTCTTCTTTGACAAATTTGGTCTTCCTTTAGACCTTTTCCGAGTTGGGTCAGGTATAAGAATTGGATCATTGTCCATTGGCCAATCATTATGATGTCTAAGTGCATGAAACTGCCACTTATAGCACTTAAACATGCGCTCTGACGTATAATAATTTGAAACATATTGCTCATAATTAATTGACATTGATTGGCATGCTGCTATCACCTAGGAACATGAAATGTGTATATCTTGAAACTTCTCGCACGTGCATGTAATTTCATCAAGTTTGACAACCTGCTTCTTTCTAGATCTACCCTCCTAAACTTTAAATTCACCACAGTCATGGTTAAACAACCAAACATTAAGTGAGTTTGCTGCATTTAAATTTTTAATTAAAATTTAATAAAATGCTAGTGTTAATTTGAAGCCCAATTTTAGTTGCTCGTGGAAAGTCGTATGGCATATGTCAAAATATTCTACACACTAGAAAAATATTTTCTCTACCATTACAGCTATTGGTAATGCATGGATCCCCTTGAGCATTCCATTAAACAACTCAATGGTATTGGTTATCATGGAACCATACCATTTCCCTCCATCATGAGAACGTGTCCATTTGTTCAAAGTTATCTTTCTGGCCCATTCAAACATGTCTGAATGCTTTCTCTTGATTGTGTTCATGGCCTTGTAATTTTTTTTATCTGATTTTGGTGGGCTATTACAAAAAACAATGTCAAATCTTTTTATTATGTGACATTGATACTTCAATTAAAGTTACGATAACTAGTAAACTTAGATAACTTACCTACTTTTCGGAGAGCTTCTTTCATATCAGTATTTTTAAACTTTGTGTTATAATTGTTGAGGATATGTCGTAAGCAATACCGATGATGCCCATCAGGAGGCTATCACCAATCTTGCTGCATTTCTTTTTTTATGGTAATATGCCTATCTAATATAACACAAATACCTTTATGGTTTGTCACAAACACCCTCAAACAAAACATAAACCAATCCCAATTCCTTGTGTTTTCACAATCAATTATTGTCCAAGAAAATGGGAAAATATGGTTATTGTTGTCTAGTGCCATAGCACAAAATAAACACATTTTATACTTTCCATATAAAAACATTGAGTCTATGAAAATAACTGGTTAACAGTGCTTGTATCATTCAATTTTTTTTTATGCGCCCAAAACATAATGTCAAAAACTCGATAATCAGGATTTAATTTATTATTAATAAAAATAGGGTCATCTTCAATTAATAACAAATAATCAGGGTTGTGTTTGCACAAAGCAAGCATGAATTAGTGCAATCTTCCATGAGATTCCTCCTAACCACTAAACATCTTAACAATTGCATCGTGTCTAGCCTTCTAAGTTTTTTGATATCTCGACATATATCCGACCTCATCTCTGATTTTTGCTTGTAACGCTTCTATCTTCACACTTGATTGTTCTCGTACAATAGCCAAGATGAAATTAGATATAAATCTGCTATCCAATTACCTATGATCTTGTGAGAGTGATGGATTAACATATGTATGGGGTCTGTTATATCATGTAATTTTCCATATATCACATCCTTCTTGCCGTGAGGCATGCAATCTCCACTTACAATTACTCTTTCTATCTTTCCATCTAATAACATATGTTCTACTCTTTGTCTCATCATTAGAAAACTCATGGTGCCTAAGTAAATAATATTGTTTAGCAGCTTTTTGGACAACCTCTCTAGAAGGGAATACCATTCCAACTTCAAACTCCTTCGATGGATCCCACATTGAACTACATGGCGATTTTGACCATGGATCAGCCATTAGCAATGAAAAATCTATTTCATAGTAAGGCAAAGGAGGGACAAGCGACATTATTATCTTTACAACATGAGTGTTGTATTACAAAGGCAAATCTACTACCACCTCATTATGATGATCAACATCCTCATTTACATCCATGTTATCACTGTCAATCCATTGTTCATCACAATCCACTTTGTCCTTATCATCATTGGGATAATAATCACCATCAGCAGATTCTGAATCGTACATTAATCGATTTGGACAAATATCTTCACATTCAATAACAATCCCTATAACTTTATCCTTAACCATATTACTATCAATTTGAGACAATTGATAGTGTAAAACCACGTCATCACTTGCATCCGTAGAAGCACTTGTATCAGTGGAACTACCATTTAATCATCCCACTTCATTAACAAAATTTATAGATGCATTTGATCAAAAAATGTCAAAATATAATTCAATCAATGACATATTTGATACACTTGTACTATATAGATGTTTTTAAGTACATTTGTATAATATTTCATAGCATTTAGATAACTAATCTCATGCATAATCATTAATTTCATGCACTTTTACAAATTCCATTGTCAAACACTAAATTCTATATTTTCTGTATGTTTCCAGGTGTTTTGAAGAGGTTCCAAGGCATAGGAACAGAGTAGAAGACTTGGAAAGGCCAAAGAATTGAGAAATGTTACTGATACACCATACACAGGTCATGTAATCAAAGCTACGGACCTGTGTAACTTACTGCTAGGGGAAAGACAAAGAGCCAGGGAAGAATTAAAGCACACGGCCATGTACCATGCCCTGTGTAAAATATAAAGACCCATGTAAGTCTCTGTCGGGCCAAGCTTGAAGACTTCCCTGAAGTACAAAAGTTCACAGGCCTTGTAACCAGGCCCGTATAATTACCTGAAGCCCATGCAAAGTCCTGTCCCGATACAAGATGCAACGATTCAAGCTCCAGTGGGTTACACGGCCCTAAGCCATGTAGTGACACACGGGTTGTGTGTCACGCGACAATCAGTTTTTTGAATTTCTAGCTCAACCTTTGATAGAGAGAAGAGACTCCTAATGCTTTGAGAACTCTAAACACCTAACCCTAGATCATTCAATAAAAAGAGAGGAGCTGCAGAAAACAAAGGGAGTTCCTTTTTTGAGTTTTGAAGTTTGAGGAGAGAAATCTGAATTCCAGACCTAATCTCACCTTCATACTCACATCCTTCATAGCCATCTTGGAGAGTAGATCATCAGTAAAAGAGGGAAGCCTTCAGCCGGAGTTTCATAACTTCAAGGCTGCAGAAAATCCTCATTGGCTCTTTTGTTCTGTTTCTCTAAGACCGTTCATGTTCTTTTATTTTATTTCTATTACGTTTGTTAAACTCACTATGAGTGAGTAAATCCTTGATTATGGAATTGTGAGAGTAACGCTTGTAATTATTATTATAGATGAATATTGAGTTTTATTTATTGGATTTGAGTTTTGCCATTTGATTCGATTTCTTGTGATCTTAGTGCATGCTATGTGTTGGTACCAACTTAGTATTGATTACAAATATTAATTGAAGGATTGAAAGCTGAAGATTAATATTAGAAAATTAGGATTTTGAACCTAGAAAATCTTACCTAAAGATAGGCTGATGACCTTTGTGGAGTTCTAAAATTAATCATAAATTTTAAAGGGTTTATTAGGACTAATCACCAACGAAAGTAGGGTTTGGCTCTAATTGGAACACACCTTAAGTGCCTTGAGAGAGGACCTAGGATATTTTAGGATTAATTTCCATCAAATTAACGATCCTCAATCCAATGAATAGACGAGATTAAAATCCATAATAAGATTATAGTATGAAATCTTAATTCTAGAATTGTTTCAATTGATAGTTTTATTCAAAGTTTATTTTCGGCATCCAAAGTAAGTTTAATATACTCTTCATTCATATTCGATAGCCTAAACAGTCACAACTGCTGTGGAGTTTGGTACTTACTAACCAAATTCCTAGTGGGATGATACTTCACTCACTACTTTGTTACTCGTTAGCGATCTGTGCACTTGCAGGGTTGAGAAACCAGCAAACAAGTTTTTGGAGCCGTTGTCGGGGAATTTAGTTTTAGTAATATTGAGCGATAGGCAATTTAGCTGATTTAGGCATTTATATTTACTGTTTAGTTTTATTTAATTTGATTTATTTCTTTCATTTCTCTCTCGTATTTAGTTTGGTGCATGACCAGAACAAAGCAAGAGGAAGAAGTTTTGGACTTGGATCCCAAAATAGATAGAACTCTAAGAGCCATCAGAAAAGAAAGGAGACACCAAGAATAAGATCAAGGAAATCCAGAAACTCCAATCATGGCCGACAATAACAATAGGCCAAGACTCTTGAGGAACTATGGAGCTCCATCTATACAAGGATTCCAGCCCAGTGTTACAAGACCCGTAGTGGAAGCCAATAATTTTAAACTAAAACCAACATGGCTCCAGATGATTCAACAAACCCAGTTTGGGGGTACACTAACGGAAGATCCACATTACCACCTCCATTGCTTTCTTGCCCTATGTGACACATTCAAGATGAATGGAGTATCTAATCAAGCTATAAGACTCAGAGCATTCCCATTCTCCCTTCAAGATAGAGCAAGGAAGTGGTTACTTTCTCAACCAGCTGAAACATTCACCAATTGGGAAGATCTCTCACAAGCTTTTCTAGTAAGGTATTTCCCACCTGTAAAAACTGCAAAGTTGAGGATTGAACTCAACACCTTTAGACAAAAGGAAGGTGAATCACTCTATAACGCATGGGAAAGATATAAGGACCTACAGAGGGAATGTCCACACCATGGCATAGAAGATTGGCTCCTAGTGCAGAATTTCTATAATGGGCGACTACCCTCCACAAGGAGCACAGTAGATTCAGCTACAGAAGGTGAATTAATGGAGAAAATAGTAACACAAGTACTTGAACTTCTAGAGAGGGTCGCATTCCATAACTACGAGTGGTAAAATGAATGAGGAAATACAAGGAGAATAGTAGGGATCCTAGAAGTGGATGCCCTAAGCATGATAAATGCTCAGTTTGATTAGCTCACAAAGCAGCTTGACAGAATGCAAGCTAACGCTATTGGTACAAGCAACCAGCACTGCGATGATTATGGAGGAGGATATACAACTTTGGAATTCAATAACTTCAATGAACCCTCCACAGAACAAATGAACTATGTGAACAACAGAGGGAACTTCAACCAGAGGCAGCTCAACAATCCATACTCAAATACTTACAACCTTGGATGGAGGAATCACCCGAATTTCTGATGGTCAAATTCCGAGAATCAGCCAATGAACAAACAGTAAGGGTACAGACCACCAGTACCCCCTGGATTTTAGAATAGAGTATAAAACTTTGCACAACCACCACTACCTCCTCAACCTTAACAGCCTGAATAAAAAATGACCATGGAATCCATGATGGAAGGCCTCTTAGTAGCTCAACAACAATAGAATGAAATGATCAAGCAGTTGACTTCTAGAATGGACCAACTTGCTACACATAACAAGATGCTTGAAAATCAAATTGGTCAGCAAGCAAGTTCTTCAAGCAAAGTTGCTGGTAAACTGCCTAGTCAACCAGAAATGAACCCAAAGGAGCATTGTAAGGCAGTTACATTGAGGAGTGGAAGAATTCTATAAAAACCAGAGGAAGAACCAATAGAGGAAACCTCTGATAAATCTGAAAGCCAAGCAGAGAATAAAGAGAAAGAAGTCAAGAAAGATCAGGAAGAGGAAGCAAGGAAGAAAAAGAAGCTACCAGAGCCATATCAGCCTCCCTTACCTTTTCCTCAAAGATTCTAGAAAGCCAAATTGGACAAGCAGTTTGGAAAGTTTTTCGAAGTTTTACAGAAACTCTACATCTGTAACACCCCTATGTTCAGTAGTGCGTTCTACTGTTCCAGTGACTAGTGTTATCCAGACAGCTAGGATGCCTAGAACTACACTTCGATATGAGTGAAGAGACATAAAATAATGAAATACAAGAAAAGAAAAAACAAGAAAAACAAAGGAAAATTAATAGTAAAGAAATGCAACCAAGTTAAGCGAGCCGAGAACCCTAGCGATGGGTGACCGCACCGGGAAGTCACGGCGTGGACCGTTGACTAGCCCTGGACCGCGGGGAAACCTGAAAAATATTTTTAAGAATTAAATAGACACCTATTGAAGTATAAATACCATTAGAAATATCAAAGAAAAATTAATTAATTAGTACAAAGAAAAGTGAGAAATCGAAAAACGGACAAAACCCGGTGTTATTGAAAAATCAAGAATACAACCCGAATAGGGGCATTGTGGTCATTTGACATCCCGAGTTGTCTTTTGACCTAAATGTCCATTAAAAATAAATGATATTACACTTGAAAAATTGAATGAAAAATGAGATTAAAGATAAAATATGATTAAGAGAAATTAAGTGGAAAAATATGGGAATAATTAAAAGTTTAATTATAATATTATTTATTTAAGGATAGTGGAGCACTAAGTGGACTATATAAGCCACATGAGGACCATAAAATCTGTATTCAACTTCATCTTCTTCCCATTTTAAAACCTTGCCGAATCCATTTCCTTCCCTAAAAACCACCATGGCCACAATTTCTCCAATTGTTCTTCATTAAAAGTGTTCTACACATCATGGGCAGTAGATAGGCAGCAAGAAATGAAAGTTTTTGTGGAGTTTTGAAGAATTTCCAAAGTGGTAAGTTTGAGTTTTTTATTATTGTTTTATTAAAGTTTGTAAGGATGTTATGGGTACTTGATTTATGGAGAAATTTTTGAGGTTTGATGTTTTTTGGCAGCCATGGAAACACTTTGAGGACAACTTATTCTTGCTTCTAAATGGTAGATTAAAGGATTGATTAAATGTATATGTGTGTAGGAAATTATTTGGGTGATGTATACTTAGTATATGTGGATGTGTATTTGAAATTTGAAGCTTAGGAATTAATGGAATGTAATGCATGAATTGGCAGCCTGGTTTGGTGAACCATAAGTATGTTATTTTATGTTTGGATGATGGAATATTAATGTTGAATTTTGTTAGTTGTGATGGCAGTTTGGGTATATGTGTGATGGTGTGAAGTTGGACATGTAAATGAGCATGAATAGGTAGTTAAATTGTTGTAATTGAATTTGACAAATTCTGCACTTAATGGTGTATGTTGAATGTGATTGTAAGCTGCCAAAATGATCAATAAATTGTTGTGAAATATGTTTAGGTTAGGGTACAAACCAGAAATGGCATGAAGGTGAAGTTTGGTAAGGGTTAAAGGTGATCTTTGATGAGTATGAACAAAATGCAATAAGGCAGTTTGTGTTTTGGGCTTAGAACTTTAAGTGTGTGGCTCCAATTAGTATGAGACCAATTGGAGGTGAAACTAGACACAAAATGTGCCAACTTTCATGAAGGAAGCTTGCCAAAATTCTGCTTGCAAGGTAGCTTGAAAAATGACCAAATCCGGATTAAGTGCAAATAAGGCCTGAAAATTGACAATTTGGGTAGCAGTTAGTATTTTTGCCATAACTCACTCAAAACAGGTCCAATTGACCTGAAATTTTGACCATGAATAGTTAAGACCTATATCTACAAGTCTTATGAAGACACAAAGCCCAGAAATGACCATAAGCTAGTCAAACAGCTTGCACAACTTCGGGTCCAAAACTGGCCGAACCTAAAATGACCTAAAGTGACCTAAAGTGACCAAATTTGATGCAATTTGACCAGTAATAGTAAAATGACCATAACTTGGTCTACATAACTCAGAATGACCTGAAATTTTGCCCCGCGTGCAATAAGACATAGATCTACAAGTTTGTGGTTTTGACCGAAACCCGAAAACCCAGGGAAGTAGGTCGTCTGACTAGGTCAAACTAGTATCCCGGAATCCAGCAAATTGCAAGAAAATGCAATATACATGGAAATGAATTGGGTAATATGTACCAACACTAAAAGGCTACTGTAACACCCTCCCGGAAGCAACTCCGTACATTCTACTGTTCCGGTGACCGGTGTCGGTCCGGACAGCTAGAACGTCCGGAAAAATATTTAAACTAAAGTCAGGAACCATAATTAACTCAAATATTAATAAGAAAAATTTAGGAAAAATTTTAGAAATAAAATACAACCACGTTAAACGAGCCGGTGCCCAAGCGATGGGTAACTAGATGTAAGTTGCGGTTCTCGCAACGAGGAGCCCTAGACCCGAAAAAAAAATTCATAAAATAATTTTTGGGACTCTAGAGAAGGGTCATTGAGGTTTCTATGGCATTAGAATGCCAAGAAAATATTTAGAAAAATTTTTCAATCGGTACAGACAATTTTGACCCGTTAAGCCAAACGGAGGGCATTTTGGTCATTTCGCCTTCAGAGGTGATTTTTGGCCGACTTGTCCAGTTGAGTAAATAATTAATATGACATAAAATATGAATAAATATTACTAAAAATTAATGTGAAAATGAGTAGAGAAAAGAAGAAAAGAAAATGAAAGAAAAACCTAAATATGACATCACATGATGTCATTTGGAGGGCTTCCACCAATCACAACCTAATAAGCCAAATTAAAAAGAGAAAAAATGACAAATGAAGACACAAAATTTCTGGTTCTTCTTCTTCATTTGGACGTGAATCTCTCCCTCTCCCTCCACCATTTTATCAAGCTTTGAACTTGATTTTCTCTTCATCCACTCACTAAAACCCATAAGTCTCTTCATCAAAAATTAATCCCACACCTAGACAAAGCTTTTGGCAGCCTAGAAAAGGAAGGAAAGTGAAGTTTTAGCTTGAAGAAATCTGCCCTACAAGAGGTTAAAGTGAGGTTAGTGCTATCCTTTCACTCTCACTCCTTTAATCCTTGTTAAAGCATCATTTTAAGTTAAGAAATTGTAAGAGTTTGAAGTAAATTATATGTGTTAGGGCATCTTTAATTTTTGGCAGCCCTAAGGAAGGATGAGTTTGATTGTTTTAATGAATTTAGAATGGATAGAAATGATGTTTAAGGCATGAATATGCATGGATGTTGAATTAGTGTGCTAATTGAGGTTTATGGGTAATTTAAATTGGACATTAGGGTTTTGAGAAGTGAAACTTGGATTTAGCTTATGGAATTGTGAAAGAACATTATAAGGGTCAATTAGTGACCATTTTAGGTATGTTGACTATGAATTGGACTGAAAAATAGTATAGCCAAGTGAATGTGTAGGCTGCCTTGTTAGTGCAGCAGAGGGACTGAAAATTCAGTCCACTTGCACAGCCATAACTTTGGCTGTGTAGGTCCAATTGATGTTTGGCCAATTGGACATGAAACTAGGCTTATAATGGCACATTTTTGCTGAAGAAACCATGCCCAAAAGACCAAAGCAAGAGGACCAAACTTGACCCCAATCCGGACACACTACAACAGCCCCTGCAGAATTGACCAAATGAACAGTAACTGTTCATTTGGCCATAACTCACTGTAGATTTGGTCAATTGACCTGAAATTTTTACAGCAACAAGTTAAGACATAGACAAACAACTTTCATGAAGAAACCTACCCCAAATTATGACCATAACCTAATCAAATCATTGAGCAAAGTGAAGTTTACTGTACTGAGATTTCCAGAATTTTCATTTGAGCAGCAATGTTTGGAGGACTATAACTCTCTCTAGAAAACTCGGATTTAGGCGATTCTTGAACGGATGGAAACCTAAGGCATAGTAGAACATTTCATATGAAGAAAGTTAGACAAAATTAGGAACTTAACTTGATCAAATTACTGACCAAAGTTGGATCAAAATCTGCCAGAACCCATGATAGCAGCATGAACAGTGCACGTAAATAGTAAACTTATTTTGGCCATAACTTGAGCTACAAAACTCAAAATAGAGTGATTCAAAAAAAGAAATTCAACTAGACAAAATAAGGAACATTTTCTATGAAGGAAGTTTTGTCAAATTCCAACAGTAAATCGACCAATGAAACAGTGCAACTTCGGAGCACCAAAACCGAAAATTGGCAATTTTGCCAAAATGACCTAAGCTTTGAGAAAGTGACCAAAACCAACAAGTTTTAAATGAAAAATGTAGTATGTTTGAAGTGCCAAAGTCAATGTACATATTTTCTATGCAAAAGTCAACATTTTAGTTGACTAATGAAGTGAATAGTGACATGAAAACTTGAAATAAGCTTGGAAATGGATTTGGTAATTGATTCCAACAAGTTTTAAATGCAAAATGTGGTACATCGGGAGTGTTAAAACCAATGTACCTATTGTCTATGCAAAAGTCAACATTTTTGTTGACCAATGAGGTGAATAGTGACACCAAAACTTGAAATTCAAAATTTGAAATTAGAAATGCATCTAGGGGACTTTAAATTGCAATTGGCAATTAATACTAGTAAATGTAAAACTCAAAATGTGAGATCTTGGTGTAATTAGAATTAATATATCCATTAAGTACAAAAAGGCCAACATTTTGGTTGACTAGCATGGTGAATAGTAATCAAAATGATTAGTGAATTAAGATGAAGACCTAGAACCAATTCTAAGCTTAAATGCTTAGAATTGTATGACAAATATGGACTATGCATCCTAGTCAAAATTGTTAAAAAGAAATTTAGGCCATAAATTTGAAATCCATGAAATATTCATGGATTACTTGAAACATGAAAAATAAGTCACCTAATTGATGTGAATAGATAGTTAGGGCATATATGCCCATCACAAATGGAATTCATAAAATATTAGTAACTCAACTTGAAATATAAAATTTGCAATTACATAAATAGATTCTTGAATGTATAAATGAGAAAAGAAAAATGTTTTGAATACAATGGTACATGTGAACCATTGCTTAGAATTGTGATCAATATGAATAACATAATGAATGAATAAATGAACCATATTAATGTATGAATGAGACATTAGTTCTCATTATTGTAGAGAGGGGAAATATTTTGAGTACAATGGTATATGAATACCATTATTGTGAATTGTGATCAATAGGAATGATGTAAGGAATGTATGAATATTATGATCAATGTACAAATTATGAAATTTATCGTGAAATAATAAAGACATAAAACACAACATATTAATATTTGATGATATTATATGCCCTTGTATTGCCTAGACATGTGTGTCAGATTGGATAGTTTGGCATGCCAATAGGGTATTGTTTTAGCAGTACTGCGAAAGGCTTTATGCCTGTATTCATGGCTTTATGCCCGTATTCATGGCTTTTATGCCCGTATTCATGGCTTTTATGCCCGATTATGTGATATCATGGCTTTTTAGCCATACTGACTGCATACATGGTTGACGTTCTGCGTCCCATGGTATGACGGCCCGAGGCACCGCGGTGTCCAGTGCTAACGACCCGTTATCCAGTTTAGTCAGCCTGTCGTAGGTCACTTGGGCAGTGTAATTTATTGAAATAAATTAATACTATTAGTAATTAAAAACATTAGAGATCAAATAAATGAGTTAATAAGACTTTAAAAGAATTAGTTACAATTATGAAATGATCCAAACCACATAAAAATTGTTAAGTAAAATGATAAGAGAGTTGCAAAAAAATAGGTATAACTTAACTAAATATTTTAAATGTACCTTCTATTGCCATATGAATATAAATTGAGTATTTTTATTAATTCTGTATATCGTACATTATCACTGTGAATTTCGGAATTAAACGCTTCCAAAGCGAAACAAATGAGAACAAAAGATAATTAACATTAGACACATTGTATTAAATTAAATTGATTCTTAAGCATTCAAATTATGCTCTGTTCTTTCTTTATTTATATATATTATTTCTCGTTATATTATTGCACCACTAAGCAGAAATGCTTAGCGCGATGGAATTGCTTCCTCGCGCAGGTACTGAAGGTAAAAACCAGTAGACTGTCGACTAAGATTTTTGGAGTCCAGATCTGCAGAAGTGTCAGAAGAGTTCAAGATTGTCACCTCCTCAGCAATGCATGTAGATAGGGCTCATTTTATACATGTTATGTATATTGTTCATTCCTAGCACATTGTAAATTATTTGTATATCTTGTACAAAATAAACTCATGTAATTAACCTATGAATTATGGAAGCTATTCAAAGTAAGTATTTTAGTATGTGAATTGAATTTGAGTTATAATCAGATTATACTTGTGAATATTGAGATAATGAAAATCTAATGAGATTTCTGAGAAATCTTGATACTGCATTGAGATACATTATGTTTGAAAATTTTTGAGACTATTAAGTTTGAGAAATTGAGTATATATTGAAATTGTCTTTGGCAGGTTCAGAAGAACTGTTAGTCCAAATTACAGCCGACACTTTGTCGGATTATCATTAAAATTTTTGAAATTTCCAACTTAGTTAGATTTTGATAAAAGTAAAAATAGCCTAAATCTTCAATAAAGTTTTTGAATAAATAAATCAAGGACTGTAATGAAATCAGATAAAATAGAGTGCTCCGGCACACTGAGTGGCATAACTTGCTCGGCTACACTGTAGTCGGGTAAGGGGTGTCACAGCTACAAATGTGACATATTAGTAACATTAAAATCTAATTTACCTATAATGCATAGAGGGTCGACATATTAGGTTGACTAAGCAAATAATAGAATTCAGTGAATTAATTATCAAGCATTATCGTTAGAGACAGTTTAAATGAATATTGAAACACTTCAAATTCTGTTTCTCAGTTAGCAAAGACTCAGGGAAAGGGAAGGAAACACTGAGTCAAGGCCGGGAGACAGTTATTAGAGGTTTGTGCACAATATTTATTTCTTTTGAATTCTTCAATTGAAATAAATTATGATTATTTGTACGTTATTGTTTTAAATTGTGTTTGTGCACAATAGCTATTCCTTTTGAAATTTTCAATTGAAATAAATTATGATTATTTGTGTGTTATTGTTTTAAATTGTGTTTGTGCACAATAGTTATTTCTTTTAAATTTTTCAATTGAAATAAATTATGATTATTTGTATGTTATTGTTTTAAATTGTGTTTGTGCACAATAATTTTGATATTCATTGCTTTTACTAGAAAATTTATTGGAGAAATGAGTTATGAATAATTTTTTATTGTTTTGGCTTTGAGAATCTTATTTGAAAATTATTGTGTTGCCAACTTTGCAAATGGAAATTTTGAGATAAAATGTGATTTATGGTTTGTATGAAATATTGTGATTTGAAATTGTTTTGATTCATACTTGGCATGACATTGTTAATATATTCCTCCCTCTTTGACCTATCAGTCTGGGGTGAGTGTGATTATGTTCCTCCCTCTTTGACTTGCCAGTCTGAGGTGAGTGTGGATGAGTTCTCATTATTCAGCTAGCTTCCTCCCTCATTGATTTCGATTATTGGGGTGAGTGTGTCTTGTCGTGGTGTACAACACGGCATGTGTGGAAAAATTGTGTTATAGCCTAAATTGTGTTATCGATCGGCAACACTTTATTATTCAGTTATTTGATCAAATTGTGTTAATTCAATTATTTGATCAACTTGTGTTATTGATTGGCAAAACTGTATTGTTCAGTTATTTGATCAAATTGTGTTATTGATTGGCAAAACTGTATTATTCAGTTATTTGATCAAATTGTGTTATTGATTGGAAAAACTGTATTGTTCAGTTCTTTGATCAAATGGTGTTATTGATTGGCAAAACTGTATTATTCAGTTATTTGATCAAATTGTGTTATGGATTGGCAAAACCGTGTTATTCAGTTATTTGATCAAATTGTGTTATTGATTGGCAAAACTGTGTTACTCAGTTATTTGATCAAATTTATGTTATATGAACTTTGTAAATTGTGAAATGGAATTGTGAACTATTTGATTTGTGAATTGTCAATAAAAGATTTATGTATCGCATTTCAAATTGTTATTGTGCACCACTGAGTAAATTTTACTCAGCGATAGCTTTTCATTGCTGTCGCAGGTAGACAGACTGACAAGGCAGCAGACTAGGCTGCTAGTACTACACTGAGAGATCATCGAGTATATTGAGTATACCACATTTTGCATTTTGTACTGTAATGTATGTTCACTGTATGTATATATTGTTCTTGGTTTTGAGCAGTTGTAAATTAAAATTGTACATTGAAGTTGTAAAGTAAATGATGAGTTATTTTGGCTTATAAAATTTGTACTGTATTTCTTTAATCTCAGTCTTTGAAAAATTATTGTGGATTTGACTTGAGAAATATATTGTATTGCTTAACTGTTGGAGTCGAGATTGAGAAATCTATTTGAAGTGCTTTTTACAGGTTTTCTAAAGAACTGTTTTGTTCAAAATACAGATGGTACTCCGCCAAAATTTTTACAGAAATTATTAATTCTTAAAATGTGTTAGTTATTTTACTTCAGTTCAAAATTTATTTTTTAACACTTGTAAATAGTGCTCACCACTATAAAAAGAAGTAAGAAAAGTTTTAAAATCCCTTGTAGTGTATTTAATGAGTTATCAGTAGACGAAGTTGGTAATTCATTAGGTATACTACGGGATCATGTTATGCCTTACAGAGGGGTAGGGTGTGACAACATCAACATTCCTTTCACTGAAGCGCTTTCTCATATGCTATCCTACACTAAATTCCTTAAGGAAATTCTATCAAAGAAATGAAAACTGGAAGACTATGAGACTGTTTCTCTAACAGAGGAATGCAGTGCTATACTACAAAACAAACTGCCTCCAAAGTTGAAAGATCCAGGAAGCTTCTCCATACCTTGTCTCATTAGTGATAAGAAAATAGATAAGGCCCTCTATGATCTTGGGGCAAGTGTGAGTCTAATGCCTCTATCAATATGTCAAAAGCTAGAGATCAGAGAACTGAAACCCACAACAATTTCACTACAATCGGGCATACTTGAGAACATCCCTATCAAGGTGGGAAAATTCTTCATTCCAGTTGACTTTGAGATGGAAGAGGATGTTCAAATCCCTACCATCTTTGGAAGACCATTTTTGGCAACCGTCGGAGTAATCATAGACATCAAAAATGGGTGGCTAACTCTCAAGGTAGAAGATGAGGAGTGGAATTCAACTTGTTCAACACGATGAAACACAAAATTGAACCTGATGAATGCTTTAAAATTGATACGGTTGACAACAAGTCGAAGAGGAATCGTCTAAAGCATATCCTAAAGATCTTCTTGAAGCATGCTCACTGCACACTCACACTACTGATAATGAAAACAAAAAAGTTATAGTTTGTGCTCAATATTTAGCAGTTCATCCACCACTGCCCTTGGCTCAAGCTTTCGAGGTGGAGGAGCTAAAGGAGGAATAACATGAAAGCAAGCCAGAGAACAACACTGAACAGGTAGAACTTAAACCTCTCCCCCCCTCACTAAGATACGCATTTTTGGACTCAAACTCTAAATATCCTATTATAATTAATGCTAGCCTGTCTGATATAGAAGAGGGAAAATTGTTAAGAGTACTTAGGACCCATAGCAAGGCTATAGGGTCTAAAATAGAGGATCTGAAAGGGATTAATCCCTCGATTTGCATGCATAGGATACCTATGGAGGAAAACAATAAACCCACTATTGAACACTGAGGAAGGCTTAACCCAAACATGAAAGAAGTAGTTAAGAAAGAAATTTTGAAACTATTAGATGCAAGTATTATATATCCAATTTCTGATAGTGAATGGGTTAGTGCAGTATATGTAGTGCCTAAAAAAGGCAGGACAATTGTTATCCAGAATGCAAACAATGAACTAATCCCTACTAGGGTAGTCACTGGTTGGCGCATGTGCATAGATTATAGGAAATTGAATAATGCCACTAGAAAAGACCATTTCCCCTCCCTTTCATCGACCAAATGCTAGAAAGGCTAGTCAAACACTCTTACTTTTGTTATCTAGATGTGTACTCGGGATTTTTTCAAATTCCTATTCACCCAAAAGACCAAGAAAAAACCACATTCACTTGCCCTTCCAGAACCTTTGCATATAGAAGAATGCCTTTTGGTCTTTGTAATGCCTCTACTACCTTTCAAAGATGCATGATGGCTATTTTTCTCGATTATATTGAAAATATCATGGAAGCTTTTATAGATGATTTTTCTGTCTATAGAACTACTTTTGATGATTGCTTAGCTAACTTATCCAAAGTGTTGCAAAGATGTGAAGAATCGAACATGGTCCTGAATTTGGAAAAATGCCACTTCATGGTAAGAGAAGGCATAGTTCTTGGTCATCTGATATCAGAAAGAGGGATTGAAGTTGACAAGGCAAAAGTTGAGATCATCAAAATAATGTCACCACTAACATCAGTCAAGGAAGTGCGAAGCTTTTTGGGACATGCAGGCTTTTACAGAAGATTCATTAATGATTTTTTCAAAATAGCTAAGCCATTGACAAATTTATTAAGTCAAGATGTTTCATTTGATTTTGATGAAAATTGCCTTGCTTCTTTCAACAGGATAAAAGAGGCCTTGATCTTAGCACCTATTATGCAACCACTTGATTAGGAGCTACCATTCGAAATCATGTGCGATGCAAGTGATTATGCTGTGGGAGTAGTACTTGGACAAAGGAAAAATAGAAAACTCCATGCAATTTACTACGCCAGTAAAACACTTGACGACACGCAAATCAACTACACTACCACAGAAAAGGAATTCTTAGCAGTAGTCTTTGCAATTTACAAATTCAGATCCTACCTTCTTAGATCAAAAGTCATTGTATACACAGACCATGCTGCCATCAGATACCTTTTGAATAAAAAGGAAGCGAAGCCAAGATTGATTCGATGGATCTTACTACTTCAGGAATTTGACCTTGAAATCAAGGATAAGAAGGGGATCGAGAATGTGGTAGCCGATCATCTATTAAGGTTGAGACACGAAGACTTAGAAGAAGCTGAGGAATTGCTAATAATGACTCATTCCTAGATGAATACCTATTAGCCCTATCCCAAGCTTCATGGTATGCTAACTTTGTGAATTTTCTTATATGCAGGGCTTTGCCACCAAATATGTCTTACCAACAAAGGAAGAAATTTCTACATGATGTGTGATACTACACATGGGAGAAACCTCTCCTATACAAGAGATGCAACGACAGGCTAATAAGACGATGCATACCGGAGGAGGATATGGAGAGCATTCTCCAACACTACCATTAATCAATATATGGAAAACACTTTGGCACCACAAAAATAGCAGCTAAAATTTTGCAAATTGGATTTTATAAAATTCAAGCTCCAATAGGTTAGACGACCCTAGGTTGTGTAGTGACATACGACCGTGTATCACGTGATAATCAGTTTTCTGAATCGGTTTTAGCTTTAGCTTTGATAGAGAGAAGAGACTCCTAATGCTTTGAGAACTCTAAAAACCTAACCCTAAATCATTCAATATAAAGAAAGGAGCCACAGAAAACAAAGGGAGTTCCTTTTTTGAGTTTTGAAGTTTGAGGAGAGAAATCTGAACTCCAGACCTCTCACCTTCATACTCACATCCTTTACAGCCATCTTGGAAAGTAGATCATCAGTACAAGAGGGAAGCCTTCAGCCGAAGTTCCATCAGTTCAAGGCTGCAGAAAATCCTCATTAGTTCTTTTGTTCTATTTCTCTAAGACTGTTCATGTTCTTTTATTTTATTTCTATTTTGTTTGTTAAACTCACTATAAGTGAGTAAATCCTTGATTCTGGAATTGGGAGAGTAACACTTGTAATTATTACTATGGACGAATATTGAGTTTTATTTATTAGATTTGAGTTTTGCCATTTGATTCGATTTCTTGTGATCTTAATGCATGCTATGTGTTCGTACCCACTTAGTATTGATTACAAATATTAATTGAAGGACTAAAAGGTGAAGATTATTGTTAGAAAATTATGATTTTAAACATAGCAAATCTGACCTAGAAATAGGTTGATGACCTTTGTGGAGTTCTAAAATTAGTCATAAATCTTATAGGGTTCATTAGGACTAATTACCAATGAAAGTAGGGCTTGGCTCTAATTGAAATACACCTTAGGTGCCTTGAGAGAGGACCTAAGATATTTTAGGATTAATTTCCATCAAAGTGACGATCCTCAATCCAATGAATAGATGAGATTAAATTCCATAATAAGATTACAGTGTGAAATCCTAATTTTGAAATTCTTTCAATTGATAGTTTTATTCAAAGTTTATTTTCGGCACCCAAAATAAGTTTAATATACTTTTCATTCATATTCGGTAGCCTAAACAGTCACAATTGCTATGTAGTTTGGTATTTACTAACCAAATTCCTCATGGGACGATACTTCACTCACTACTTGATTACTTATTAGCAATCCGTGCACTTGCGGGATTGAGAAACCAGCAAACAATACCCCCAATTTCATCAATGAAATTAAACATAATATTTATATCATCATCGTTAGCTAAACCCATGTAGTCCCATTTCACTAAACCATCTGCTACAATGGGTTGTCTGAATAAGAACATTCGACATAAATTCATGTCCAGCTTTAAGTCTAATTCTATGGACTATTTTCATACCTAAAGTACCAAAATCCATGTGTTTACCAATAGTAATGAACGTTGATGAACCCCCCGCAATAGTCATAGCCTTCATCATCCATAGTAATTTGTTCATCCTAGTATAAAGTAGCAAAAGATGGAATTGACATTTTCTAATTAAATAAGAAACTAAATTATTTAAATGAAGCATAAGAAAAATTATCATTAAAAGTATTCAATTCTATTTAAAAAAAAAAAAGAACCGAATGAAGATCAGGGTTGGCTTAACATTACAACTGGGAATTATCACAATTGGTAAGAACCACTACAACTGTCCGCATAAACGGTCGGGTTCACAATAAGTATTCAATTCTATTTTTTAGGAAAAAAAATGAACCAAATCAAGATCTGGTTTGATTTAATATTACAACTTGGAATTATCACAATCGGTAAAAACCGCTGCAATTGCCCGCATAAATGGTTGGGTTCACAACAAGTATTCAATTTTTTTGTTTTAAATGAGACAATCATGATTTAGTTTGATTTAACATTAAAACTCTGGATTATCACAACCGATAAGAACCGCTACAACTGTCCGCATAAATGGTCGAGTTCACAACAAGTATTCAATTCTATTTTTTTCAAAAAATTAAACTAAACAGGATGATCTAGTTCGGTTTAACATTATAACTCAAAATTATCACAACTAGTAAGAAGCACTATAACTGGCCGAATAAACGATCCAGTTCACAACAAGTATTTAATTCTATTTTTTTCAAAAAAAAAAATCAAACCAAATCAAGATTCAGTTCGATTTAATATTACAACTCAGAATTATCACAACCGGTAAAAACCGCTACAACTGCCCTGTGACATCCTCATTTTAGGTAGTTCCGTACATTCTACTATTCTGGTGACTAACGTCGAATCGGACAGCCAGAATGTCTGGAATCACACTTAAACTAGAGTTAAGAGTCATAAATTAGATTAATAAAGATCAAGTAAAATTAAAGAGAAGTAAAAGAAATGGAGTGCAAACGGGTTAAATAAGTACAAGTCCCATTGATGGGTGACCTCATTAGGAAATGACAGTGACTCCAGAACTACCCTAAATTCAAGTAGAACCCTATGAGACCCTTAATGAAGACTTAATTAAGGGTATTTCTGTGAATTAATGAGCCAAGAAAATGAAAAGAAATAAGCACAAAGCAAAAGAAGATAAGGAGTTATCGGATATTATAGACAAAACAGACATAAACCCGGTAAAAGCCAAACTTGATCAATTAAATTTAAAGGTCCAATATTGACAAAAAAAATTAGGGTTATTAATTTAATGAAGCTAGATTAATTTAATTAATTGAAATTATGAAAATTAGATATAATTATTGAAAAGTCAAATTCTAATGATTATAAACTTTAAAACAATTATAAAATTGTCATTTCCATTTATTTACAAATATGCCATTGATTATTAAATTAATAAATATCAATAATTGATCAAAATTTCTGCCATCTTCTTTCTCAGTTTCCCATTCATATGCTCTCCCTCCACTTTCTCTCAAATTCCTTTCTTCCACCATTGATACATCATCATCCAAGCTCCCAAACACTTACCTACCTTCATTAACTTTGTTGGAAACTTAGAGAAACCTTCATATCCATCCTTGAAGTGAAGAAAACACACCAAAATCTCAAGCAAGAATTCTGCCAAGAAGTAGTTCAACAAGGGGAGTGAAGTTCGAGTCAATTGAAGAGTAATTGAAAGCTGTTAGAAGCTAAGGAACAAGGTTAGTGCTATCAAATCCCTTGGATTTGGAAGTTGTGCTAAATTGATTTAGGGTTTGCTAGATTTGGGAATTTTAATTGTTGTGTTCTAACTGATGTAATTATGCCTGAATTAAGTTAATTTGGCACCCAATTGTTGATATGAATTAATGAGATGACCAAACTATTGAATGGGTGTGATGTTGTGTGTTAAGGCAGATTATGGACCCTTGAGTCCAGTAGGTTTGAATAGCTATAAGTAGAGTTACATAACTCTAATTGGTGTGAGGCCAATTGAAGATTAAACCTTAGACAAAATGCTAGAAATTTTATGAAGAAAGCTTGCCCAAAAACTGACCATAGCTTGCCCTAAACTTTACTTGAATCTGGATGTGGCATTCTGGACCTAGACAAAATGACCATATGAACAATGTTTAGTTTTTTAAGGATAACTCACTCTAGGATGATCCAAATGACTTGATTCTTGAACCCATAGAATCCTGAGACATAATAGAACATTTTTCATGAAGATTAGGAGACCAAATTTGACCCTAACTAATTCAAATTGCTAAGAAAAGTTAGTTTATCAAATCTACCTAGTCAAAACTTGAACCTGGAAAATCCTAAACTTAGGTACCGAACCAGTTGTGGCAAAAATGTCATAACTCAGTCTACAAAACTGCAAATATAGTGATTCAAAGACCAAAATCTTTATAAGACCTAAAACTACAACTTTGATGTTTTGACCAGAACCTGAATCAAAATGCAACTTAGGGAAATTGCTAGGAGAAATAAGGAATTCCCAATCTGGAATTCCTGCACCTGGACAAATGTGCCACTTGACACCCAATGGTAAATAGACCATAACTTTCACTAAAAAACTTCAATTGGAGTGAATCAAGATGATTTGTAAACCTAAAATTAAGGGCTACAACTTTTGTTCAGGAACCCTACCCAAATTTTGGATGTAAAATCCTTAAATGTTAAATGCAAAAGCTGACTTGAACTTGAAGTCCTGAATGTATAGGATTTATGAGTCCAGGTTGGTTAAACTACCATAACTCATCCTATACATCATTAAATTTAGAAATTCTTGAACCTGTGTAACCATGAAACACAAGGGAACAACTCACATGAAGAACACCATGCCAAATTATGGTTGTAACTTGATCAAATGGCTTGACAAATTTGAGTTCCAGAATCTGCCAAGTTCTAAAAACAGTATTAGCCACTAGACCAGTACTGGGAAAATTGACTATAACTTGAGCTACAAATCTTCAAATTGAATGATTCAAAAAGGAAATTAAAGCTAAGATATAAAGGAATAATTTTCATGAAGAATGTATGGCCAAACTATCATTGTAGCTTGGTCCAATATAAAACGAAAACCCAAATGCAAAATTCTGGAATTTTTGAGATGTTCACCAAATGACTTAAATTGTGATCTATATTTCACATACATGATTTGATGAATACATAATTTATATGGACATGTGAATGGAACTTAGATTCCCATTATGAGTGAAAGGAAATTATTTTGAGCATGGATAATATAATGAATGGTACATATAGAGTAATGATGAGAATTGTGAACACTTACTAATAATAATTGGCCATGTATGCCTAAATATGTGTGTATGAGTTGGATAAATTGGCATGCCAATAGGGTTCTGATTTGCAGTACTGCTTATAGCCATTATGTTATCATGGCTTCCATGCCATTCTATTACATGATGTATATGGCTTTATGCCCGATTGCTACTATGGCTTTTTAGCCATTCTGTTGCATACCTGGTTGACATTATGTATCTCACGGTATGGCAGCTTGAGGCACAAGTGTGTCTAGTGCTAGTTACCTACTTATCCAGTCCAGTCAATCTGTTATAGATTAGTTGGGCAGTGAAAAGTATTAATGAGATTAAATGCAAGTTGAAATCAAGTAAGGAAATTGAATATCAAAATAAAGAACAAGAAAGATTCCAATAAAATAAATATTCCCAAAGATCAATAAAATGAAAAATGATGTTCAAGATCATTATAGGCTCGACCAAATAGATACTAGAAAAGAACTAATATCATAAATCTTAATTAGTCTTAATTTAATTCATAATTCATTAAATATGTATTTTCCTTATAAGTATTACAATCATGAAATTATTATTTTCATTTGTATATTGTATTTTTATTATATTATTGCACCACTAAGCAGAAATGCTTAGCGTGTTGATTTTTCTATCGCGTAGGTACTGAAGATAAGGCCCACTAGACATCAGACTAGGATTTTAGAGATCAGATCTGCAGTGTCACATTTTGTCACCTCACTCAGCAGTGCATCCTGGTAGGGTTCACCGGGCCATATTAGGTTATTTTTTGTTCATTGTAATTAATTATAAATTCTATAATAAAATTGTGAAGTTGTAATTGAACATAGAAGTTTGTAATGTAAATTATAAATTTATGTAATTAATTGTATATCATGTAAATTAATGAAATTTGAGAATTTTTATATATGAATTGAGCACGAATGGATACGTATGGAAATGGATATGAAATTGAATTACATAAATGATATTTGAAATGATGAAATGGTTATGATAAATGATGATAAGATTATTATTGGAAAATATTGTTAAAAAATTTTTAAACAGGTGAATAGTGAAACACGTCAAACAGTAATAAAATATGAGAAATTCCGTTAGTTTCTCCTTAGAAAATAATTGATTTTAAAATATCACAAGATTAAAATTATTAAAGGAATAAAGTAAGATAAAATAAGGTATTTTAGCACAGAGTGTGGCAGTTCTTGCTCGGCTACACTGTAGACTGGCAGGATAAACGGTTGGGTCACTATAAGTATTCAATTCTATTCTTTTTTTCAAAAACATAAATCGAACCGGATCCAGTTTGGTTTAACATTTCAACTTGAAATTATCAAAACCACTTTGAACTAGCCGGATAACCAGTCGAGTTCACATTTAAACTATTTAAATTAAAAAAAAAAAAAAACAACTAACTTACAGGCGTGCACTCAAACCTTGGACCAAGAAACACCCTCTCATGCCAGTAGCCATCTACTCTACTTCATCATATTGTGGTACTTTTATCCACCAACTCGATAATATTACATGTTTGTTTTTCTTTTTTTTTTTTTAATTTTTACTTTGAGTATTATATTTTTTTAAAAATGTAATTATTATATTTTTATAAAATTTATGTATTATATTTTTATTAACTTAAACTATTATTTTATTTTAATGTAATTTTTTTTTCAACTTATTAAACTATTATATTTTTTATATGAAAATTACAATTTAATTAATAAAAAAATTATTTTCAGCCATAATTTAGATTTCCAATTTTTCATTTCTTTTGGAATGTTATCTTAACAATATAAATTTATATTATATTTTTTCTATATTCTTTAGTATAATACAAGCTGTGATACCCTCGCGTTGCTGCTGTGGGTATGAGTTTTTTTTTTTTTTTTGTTATCAGAATTTTTACAATATTGTTAATAAATAAAATTTTTTACATGTATATATTTTAAATGAAATTATTATTTATAATTTATTATAAAAGTTAATTACTTCATTTTCTACACACATGAAATATATCCATATATAGTCTCACAAAAAAGTTATAGCGCTATAATTTCATAAATTAATAGATTAAAGTGAATAATTAGAGATAATATTTCTAATAAAAAAAGCTTCAATTCCCAGGTTCATTATAATTGTATTGTATTCCTTATATTTTTACTTTTAGAGATAACATGTATTAATTGAGATAAATGTAATTAAAAATAATTAAAATAGATAAAATTTTAAAATTAAATATTGCAAAAAAAAATCAGAAGTAGAGTTCAACCAATTTAAATAAGAAAGAAAAGGGAAAAAAACATATAATAAAAGTTATTCTTCAAAAAGTAACGCAAAATTGAATTTTGATACATATGTAAGATTGATTGTATAATTATATATATATTTATGTGTGTGCGTGAAATTAATTTTTTAAACTATAATTTATATTTTTTTAATGACAATAGTATAAATTATTTGCAGTTTATTATCAATTAAGAAATTGTATCTTATAAATTCATGATATTCTTAAAGTATTTTATGAAAAAAAGGTAAAAATGTTAATATTTAAATAATATAATAATTTTATATAAATATTGAATAACTTTAATGACATGAAAAAATTAAAATAAAAAACAAAAGGAAAGAAATTAAAAAAAAAAAAAAGCAAAAGAAATAAAAAGTAAGACAAAAAGGTCAAAGAATAAAACAGGTCAAAGAATAAAACAACACTTTGTCTTTTTAATTTATAATTTAATTAAATTTTATTTAAATCATAGGAAAATGATTAAATAATTTTTTTTTTTGCAAAAAAAGCATAGGGAAAGAAATTAAAAAAAAAGAAAAAGAAAAAATAAAACAAAAGAGTAAGAAAAAAATCTGAAGAGTTTAATTGTATTTTCTTTGTTATTAGAAATAATGAAAGTGCTTAATAAATTGAAAAGATTTAAATTTAAAATTTTTATAATTTTATATTTAATAAAAAATTTAAAAACTCATTCTCAATTACCTATGTAATTATTAAATAATAATTATTTTAATTTAATTTTTTTACATAAAAAAGTGTTATGAGAAAACAAATTATTAAAAATATAATTTTAAAATTATAAAATAATATAATTTATGTATTATATAATTTATGGAAAGAAAAAGGGTGAAGCATTAAAAAAAATATCAATCATTGACGACAATTGTACAAATTGTGCGCAGGCTAATGTGCTTTGTAATTTGCTTTATTTATTTATTATTTTTTTTTTCTATAAAGCGTGTGAGACTAATTCATCTATAAGAGCAAAAAGCGACTTTCATTGTTCTTAGGAATAGTGAAAGTGGCACACGATTTAGTGCAATATAATAATATTATAAACTCAATTTTCTATAAATTTTTTTTATAAATTTTACTAATTTTGCCCTGTAATATAAATTTTTTTAAAAAAAATTATATTTTTTATATTATTAAAAATAATTCCTATAAAGTATTACAAAAAAAAAAACATATTACAATATAAATTCATACGAAAATATTAGTATTATCTAACTTTTTTTTCTCTAGACTATGTTCTAAACAATATAAAATCAGTCAAAATATATATATTTATTAATACATATTTTATATTTTACCCTAACAAAAACCTACCTCCTAACTCATTAATGCATAGTTAAAAAAACATTTTATCAACTTTCTACAAAAACAAAGATACTAAACAATCAAACATTCTAACATATTACACGTTCATTTTGTTAAACAAGCAAAATACATAGTGGCCACCTTTCCACCTCAGCTTATTTTATACCCTTTTTGTAATTTTCATGCAATAATTCTCTTGATGGTAATTTTTGTTATACAGTACATTTGTATGGTAAAAAACTCTAAATTTAATGATACCAAAACCATAAATAAAGTAAAAAAAAAATTTGTATATATGTACTCTATAAATTTATAGGTATATGTAATAAATGTATGTTAATATATTATAACTTAACTTATAGTAATAGCCACTTATTAGAGTATTAATAGGGCAGCTATTAAATAATTTGTAACTTACAATATATAATTAAAAAATTAATAACTTAATTATAATTTAAAGTAATTGAATAGCTAATTAATCAAAAATAGAGAAAATTTAGTGAAATTAAATAAATTATATTTTATTAATAAATTTCCACTTTGCATAATTTCATAATTCTATATTGCAAAATCAGAAAAAACCTGCATGCCATATATATATATATATATGAACATTAAATAAAAATATGATTATTTTTACTTTTCATTAAAAAAAGTAATATAATAATTTATAAATAACAAATTTAATCATAAAACCATGAGTTTTGATAATTATTTCTTAAAAAAATAATAATTTAAATTATAAAAATTAAGATAGTAATGATATAATAATATACTTAAAAGAAGAATAAAAAAGATTTAAATTTAGTATAAATATGACACTCCTTACCCATCTATAGTGTAGCCGAGCAAAACATGTCACACTCAGTGCCGGAGTGTCTTATTTTATATTATTACATTCCTATTAATTACATCAAATTTTTATCAATTTATGTTCACACATTTAATCGGAGAAACCGATGGAGTTTCCTCTAAATCATTAATATTTTGATGAATTTCCACCTGTGTAAAACAATTTTATATGTATATTTTCAAAGTCATTTTTCGCATTCCAAACATTAATCAATTTCACTCATAAGAATCCATACAAATTTCCATCACATTTCCATCTATACACAATTCATTTATGAAATTACAAACTTCATTAATTTACAATAATGTACAACCAAGTACAAATTTATTAATATACATTACATGTTCAATATTTAATTACAATGATCCAAAAGAAACAAAATACATCAGCTAAATGCATCCTACCAAATGCACTATTGGATGAGGTGACACTCGGGACCCGATACAGATCAAAATCTCTAACTCCCAGTCTAAGGTCTACTGGGCTCTCTGTCATGATCTCCAGTACCTACGCATGGTAAAAAGCGATGCACTAAGCATAAAGTTTAGTAGTGCAAATATAATATAAAAATAAACTAAATAATTAAAAATAGAGAAATTTCATTATTATGTCATACTGAAAGTATTTTTTTGATAATTATTTAAATTATATTTAAATTTATTGGTTTCTATATTTTATTATTTATTAGTAAAATTTTAAGACTTATTTTAGTTGCCCAAGTAACCTATACCAGTTGACTGAACTGGATAAACAGGTAAACTAGCACTGGGTACCAAGTACCTCGGGCCCTCACACCATCGGTCACATAGTATCTGCTAGGTGTGCAACAGAATGTTAAAAAGCCATAATATCAATCGGGCATACAACCATGCATATCAAAGAATAACAAAATGGCCAGAAGCCATGAATCACGAAATGGCAATAAAGCCATAAATCATGAAATGGCACGGAGCCACAAGTAGTACTGTAGTCAGAACCCTATTGGCATACCAACCTATCCAAACCAATCACACTAGGCATACAAGGGCATATTAGCAAAGTTAGGTTTTGGTTCTTTGCATTTGATGTTATTGAGGTTACTATTCACATTACTATTCATATAAATTTTTTACTATTTCATAATTAATAGGTATAAAAATTATAATTTCATGATAATACCATATTTTGGGTTATAAACTTGTTGGCATTAGTTGTCACTTACAATTCAAGTCTTCCTAGAAGTAATTTCAAAATTTCAGTTTTTATCGCCTATGTTTACTATTCCATTGGACCAATCTACAGTGGGAATTTGGCTAAACTTTCTATATCAAAGTTGTTCCTTAATGTCTCTAATTTAATTTCATTTTTGAATCACTCCATTTAAAGTATTGTAACTCAAGTTATGGTATTTTTACCATAACTGGCCGGATTGATCCATGTCTAGAATTTCTAGGCAAATTTTGGTTCTAATAGTTTTGATGAGCTAAATTTGGTTAGCAATTTGATTAGGTTATGGTTAGAATTTGGGTTTCTGTTCTTCATGAAAGTTGTTCCACCATGTCTAAGCTTTTCATGTGTTCAAGAATCAGGTCATTTGGACCTCTTTACACAAAGTTATGGCCATTTGAACAACCACTGTTCATATAGTTATTTTTCCAAGTCCAGATTTTGGTTACCCGGATTCAAGCTAGTTTTAGGTCACTTTATGTTGGTTTTCTGGGCAGGATCTCTTCATGAAAAATGTGGTACTATGTCCCTAGGTTCACCTCCAATTGGCCTTATACCAATTGAACACAATTCAACTTATGTCTGCCCATACCCACTGGACTCAAAGTCTAAAATTTCTAGCACATAGGGCAGCTCACCCAATTCACAATTAATGCCACAACCAATTCCATTTTAAGGTCAAACCATGTTAAATGGTCACTAATTGACCTTAAGACCACCAATTCATCTAAAATTTGGCAAACCCTAATTTGGCTCAAAACCCTAATTCCCAATGTCTCAATCTTACACCACACATAGAAATTGCGGTTCTAATCTATGTATACTCATCAAAAGTCACCACTAATCAATTTAAATTTAATTAAAAACCATCATAACCCTAACCTACTCATGGCTGCCAAAATTCATGGGTGCACACACATATATTTTGTTTCAATTTCAACAAATTCTAGCTGAAATTAAGTTCCTAACCATGAATAGAGAGAGAGAGAAGAGAGAATTGGCACTAACCTCTCTTGAAGATTTTCTAAGCTTGCCCAATCTTCACTTTCTTCCACTTTCTTAACTCCCAATCACCTTAGCAAGGTTAGATGACAAGTTTTAATGAAGTTAATTGGGGTTTTGTGATAAGAAATCAAGATTTTATAAGGTTAATGAAGGAGAAACAATGGAGGAAATGAGAGTGAGGGGTTCGGCCAAGGGGTGGAAATGAGGAAGATGACTAATGTTTTTGCCTTTTAATTCCTTTTTATTTCTTTTAGTTAGTTTTGTCAAGTTTAATTGGATGGAGATTTTTAATTACATCATTTTGAAATGTGCATGATGTCATAATTATAATTTTAATTTCATTTATTTTATTTTTCTTTCTTCTTTCTTTTACTCATTTTTAATTAAATTTTTATTAATATTTATTCATATTTTATGACATAACCTCACTTACTTAAATGAACAAGTTGGTCAAAAATGTTTCTAAAGGTAAAATGATCAAAATGCCCTTCATTTTGTTTATTGACCTGAAATTGTCTGTATTGATTAACATAAATTTTCTTATATTTTTTTGGCACTTTATTGTTATCTAAACCTCAGTAATCCTTTATTTAATCACAAATAATTATTTCATAGGGTTCTCTATGGGTCTAGGGTTGGTAACTGTCTTCACAGTCGCTTCCCGTTAGCTTACCCATCGCCAGAGCTTCAGCTCATTTAACCTCTTTGCATTTTATTTTAAAATTTTTTTCTTAATTTTTCTTGTCATTATTTAGGTTATTTATGACTCCTTACTCTAGTTTAAATATAGTTCCAGATATTCTAGTTGTCCGGACAGACATTTGTCACCGAAACAGTAGAATGTACGGACTACCTAAAGTGAGGGTGTTATAGCTCTTCCCCTCTAACAAAAATTTTATCCTCAGAATTTACCTGATGCAAACAGTTGAGGGAACTGTTGCCTCATCGTCTCTTCACTTTCCTAGGTTGCCTCTTCAGTATTGTGGTTCCTCCAAAGCACCTTCACTAGTGGAATCTGCTTATTTTGCAGTTCTTTCACTTCTTGAGCTAGGATCCTTATTGGTTCCTCTTCATATGTCAAATCTAGTTGTATTTCAATTTCTTCCATTGATATGACATGTGAAGGTTCTTATCGGTATCTTCTCAACATGGATACGTGAAACACATTATGGATCATGTTCAGTTCTAGTGGTAAATCTAGCCTGTAGTGTAACATCCTCACTTTAGCTAGTCCATACAGTCTACTGTTCCGGAGACCAATGTCGGTCTGGGCAGCTCGGATGTTTGAAATTATAAATAGACTAGAGTGAGGAGTTATCAAGTAGCTAAATAATGCTCATAAAAATCAAAGAAAATTTGTAGAAATCAAATACACTAAGGTTAAACGAGCCGAAACACCAGGGATGGGTAACCCGAAAGGGAAGTGACGGTGAAGAGCGTTAGCAGCCCTAGACCAGGAGAAAAAATTATAAAATAATTTTTGAGACTCCAGAGAAGGGTTATTGAGGTTCTTATGGCATTAGAATGCCAAGAAAATACTTAGAAAAAATTTTCTATCGGTACACACAATTTTGGCTCGGTAAGCCAAACGGAGGGCATTTTGGTCATTTCGTCTTCAGAGATAATTTTTGACCAACTTGTCCATTTATGTAAATGAATTATATGACATAAAATGTGAACAAATATTAATCAAAAATTGATTTAAAAATGAATAATAAATGAAAGAAAAGTAAATGAGATAATAGGATTTATTACCTCATGCTTATGTAAGCATGAGGTAATTAAAAGTGTATTGGCCAATCAAATTTAAGCAAGACCATTAAAATGAAATAAAAATGGGTAAAGGAGGTAGAATTCGAGAAACCCAAAACCAGCTCCCTATCTTCTTCTTCATGCCGCCCACTCACCCTTACTCATTCCACCATTAACAACCTTCCATTTCTCATTTTTCTTAGCTTTCTTCCACTAAAAACCCTAACTACCAACACAAAAATTCATTCTATCATCTTGGTGATTATTGTGGGAGCAAAAAGAAAAAGGAAATCAAGACTTTGAGCAAGGAGAAAAATCACTACATTAGAGGTTAGTGACTAAAACCTTAAATTTTAATTCAATTTCATGTTTAAGCACTATATTAGTGATTAAATGACAAAGAAACTTGATGAAAGACATTGGTATGCCATCCCTTATTTTTTGCAGCCATGGTTAGGGTTTGATGGTGTTGAATTTAATGAAGTTAAAAGGGTATTAGGGCTGCCCACAATATGTATTTGCTAAGTAGATTGATAAAGTTAAGTAAAAATGCATTTGTGGTCATGTTGAGTTAGGGTTTGGAGTGGGAAATGAGACCTTGATCTTGTGATGATGGAAGTAGTCTTTAATGGTCAATTAGTGACCATTTGGTTTGGTTTGAACCAAAAATGAAGTGAATTGGGTTGTGGGATTTGAGGTTGGAGTGGCTGCCCTGTGTGACCTGCAAGTATGGCTGTGAGTCCAGCCTGTTTGGACGGCCATAACTTGAATTTTAGAGGTTCAATTGGTGTTTGGCCAATTGGACATGAAACTAGACACATAATGGCACAACTTTGATGAAGAAACCATGCCCAGAAAACCAAACCAACTTGACCAAAAGTTTACCCTAATCCGGGTGACCTGCACTCTGCCTGGGCAAAATGACCAAATGAACAGTATTTGGTCATTTGGCCATAACTCAATATAGAAAGGTCCAATTGACCTGAAATTTTATCAGCAACAAGGTGACATATAGACCAACAACTTTCATGAAGAAACCTGACCCAAATTATGACCATAACCTAATCAAATTGCCAACCAAACTTGAGCTACCAAATCTGGCAGAACCAGTTTTGCCCAGAAATTTGGAATCTGTCCAATCCGGCCAGTTATGGTGTTTAGGCCATAACTTGAGCTACAAAACTCCAAATGGAGTGATTCAAAAAAGGAAACTCATCTAGACAAAATAAGGAACAACTTTCATGTTGATCACTTTTCCAAATTTGCACTGCAAAGATGACTAATGGAACAGTTAAATTAAAGCATGAAAACTGAAAATTTTGTCTAATTATCATTAAGCTTAGAAATGGTATTGGCATCCAATATCAACAAGTTTTAAATGCAAAATGTGGTTTATTGATGATATTTAAACTAATTTACCTATTATCAATATAAAAGTCAACATTTTGGTTGACTAGTGAAATGAATAGTAGTCATAAAAATTTCAATTTCAAAGAATTTCACAAATTAAAAATGTTAAATGCCCTAGGAAGCCTAATGTGATTGGTTGGATAGTTTGGCATGCCAATAGGGTTCTGTTAGCAGTACTGCATATGGCTTCATGCCATTCAGTATTTCATGGCTTCCCATGCCATTCTGTGACATAATAGCCTTTGGCTATGATATTGAGTTGTTATACTTGGGTTTAACCCCCGATAAATATTACAGCTTATTAGCTGTTCTGTGGCACACCGGGAGACACAATGTGACCGATGGTGTGATGGTCCGAGGTACTTAGTACCCAGTGCCAGTTTACCCGTTTATCCAGTCCAGTTGAATAAATTAGGTTACTCGGGCAATATTAATAAATCTTATCAAACTTAAATCGAATAACACTGCAATAAATATCAGAAACTAAGTCTACTCAGAAATGTAAATATATATTCTACATATTTTATTTTATTTTATTTTATTTTATTTTATTTTATTTTATATTGTCACCACTAAGCAGAATTGCTTAGCGCGTCGCTTCTGCCACGCAGTGTGCATCGAGACGTGGGAGTCCAGCAGACCGCATACTGGGTGAGCCATCATATTTGCACTCAGAGTTCAGAGTCACCTCACATTGCAGTGCATTTGGTAGGACATTAGGCCATCTGGGATATTTTGATATTTTGTATTTTGTAAAAATTTTTTTTTATGTACATTATGAACTCATGTAATAATATTTTTGTTGTAATTCTCTATGAACTGTGTTCAGAATTAAATATGAGTATTTATCATTGAATTTGGTAAATATGAGATGAATGTAAATTTTGGAATACTGAATTGATTTGAGAAATGATTGAAAAATATTGGAGGTTGAGTGAGAATAATGTGATGATGTTATTGGGAGTATTTGTAACAGGTTCAGAAGAACGGTTTTTCCAATTTATAGCCGGCACTCTGCCGGATTTTCTATAAAATTTGCGGAGAAATTTAGATTTATTAAAAATTTTAAATAAATCAATTAAAAGGGATTAATTGAAATTGAAACACGAATTGGTGTTCCGACACACTGAGTGACATAACTTACTCGGCTACACTGTAGACGGGTAAGGGGTTTCACATTTAGTGGTATCAGAGCATCGGTTTAGGCGTTTCTGGGCCTAGATAAAGTACATACCATTGCATTGCATTTGTAAATGTTGAGGTGACACTGATGCAGTCTGTTTGTCTTCTTATTTTGAATAGGACATGTTGATGAAGAGGTGGAGAGTCATGCTCCACCAAGGGCTGAGTCTGGTGGCAAGGGAGAATCTGCTCCACCAGCAGCTGAGGCACCTGCTCAACCTCAGTTTGCTCTATTCCAGCAAATGACCGAGTTTTATCGGTAAATGATGGGGGCAATTCCACCACAACAACCACAGCCACCACCTCCACCAGTGCCACAGAAATCTCATCTGGAGAAATTGAGGAAGCATGGGGCTGTGGACTTCTTTGGGAAGAGGGAGGATGATCCCATGGCTGCTGAAAATTGGTTGGATAGAACCATCAGAGTACTGAAACAGCTAAACTGCACCCCTGAGCAGAACCTGGTGGGTGCTGTGTCCCTACTTCAAGATGACGCATATCAGTGGTGGGACACAGTAACCAGTGAGGTGCAATCTGAACGGATCACTTGGGAATTCTTCCTTGCGGAGTTCAGGAAGAAATATATTAGTAAAGTGTATTTAGAGGAGAGAAGAAGGGAATTTATCAGTCTGAGACAGAGACAGTTGTCAGTGGCTGAGTATGAGCGTGAATTTGTCCGACTGAGCCGGTATGGGAGGGAGATAGTCCCTACTGAGGCAGAGAGGTGCAGACGGTTTGAGGAAGGGCTCAATGACAACATCAAAGTCATGATCACAGCACTGGAGATTACGGATTTTTCTAAACTAGTGGATGCTGCATCAAAAGTGGAAAGGGTTAGAATCAATGAACAAAATAGAAGGGAAAGACAGCAGAAGAGAGGTCCGGGTCAGTCCAGTGCATTCTCTGCTCCCAGCAAGAAGAGTAAGGGTCCTCCTGCTCAGAGTTCAGGACCACCACAGGGTCAGGGTCAGTCTCAGGGGCCCAGACCACAGTCTACACCTAGGAGAGGCCAGTCTACACCATCAATGGGCAGCTCTCCAGGGAAAGTGTTCAGGGGACCAGCCCCTGCATCTTCTGCTTGTCCATATTGTCAGAAGTGGCATAAGGGGGAGTGTTGGCGAGTGACTGGTGCATGCTTACGGTGTGGATCAACAGAACACCAGATCAAGAATTGTCCGAAGAGGACTACTACAGTTGCTCCAACACAAACTGACAGACCTGCTCCTGTACCACAAAGAGGTAGGAAGCCCGTAAACTGAGATACCGGTCCATCATCGAGGCTGCGCATCCGAGTCGGTGAGAGGCGGACACTAGAATGCCAGCTAGGGCTTATGCCATCAGAGCTCAGGAGGAGCAAGATGCCCCGGATGTCATCAGGGGTACGTTTTCCCTCTACAACACTTCTGTACATGCATTGGTGGATCCAGGATCCACTCATTCCTACATTTGCATCAAACTACCCATCGAGAGGGGAGTTTTAGTAGAGGAGAGTGATCAAGACATTCTGGTCACAAATCCCCTAGGCCACAGTGTAATAGTGAATAAGGTGTATAAAGGATGCCTGTTGAGGATTCACGGGTATGAATTCTCGACAGACCTAATTAAATTGCCCTTCCATGAGTTTGACGTGATTTTGGGAATGGACTGGTTGTCACGTCATCAGGCAATAGTTGATTGCAAATTGAAGAGGATTTCTCTGAAAACTTCTGAGGGTAATGAGATCACGATTGTGGGTGAAAGGACAGATTTCCTGTCCAATGTTATCTCAGCCACAGTTGCAAGAAGACTGATGAGAAAAGGCTGTGAAGCTTACCTAGCACACGTGGTTGATACTAGGCAAGCTAAGTTGAACTTGTGTGATATACCCACAGTAAGAGACTTCCCAGATGTGTTTCCTGAGGAGTTGCCTGGTTTACCACCAGAAAGGGAAGTCGAGTTTGCTATTGAGGTAATGCCGGGTACAGCACCCATTTCTATTGCTCCTTATAGGATGGCACCCACTGAATTGAGGGAGTTGAAAATTCAGTTGCAAGAGTTGCTTGATAAGGGGTTCATATGCCCCAGTAGGGGTGGCCACGGTTCGATTTCGAACCGAAACCGAATCGGAATCGAACCGGAACCGGTTCGGTCAAAATCGGACCGAAACCGGTCAAAATCGGAACCAATTTCGAACTGGACTGAAACTGCCCTTTTACGGTTTGGTTCAGGTTCATATTTTTTAGAAACCGAGAACCGGCGGTTCCAAACCGGATTGAACCGATAGTTCTAAACCGAACCAAACTAGTGATTTAAATACAAAAAAATTCAATAAATACCTCACTCCACTCCTAATTCATTTATATATATATATATATATATATATATATATATATATATATATATATATATATATATATATGTCATTAATTCTTTACACAATTATTTTCTACACTCTCTTTAATTCTCAATACTCTTTTAATTTCTCTCAAATTTTCTAAATAATTATTTTCTACACTCCTTTTAATTCTCAATACTTTCATAATTCTCCTACTTTATTATTTTATATGCTCACTAAAATTTTTAATGCTATATCAATTACTCTGTTATTATTTTATATATTCAATAAAATTTTCAATACCCTCTATTTTGATTTTTTTTTCTTTTATATTTTTTTAATCATCAATTATCATATAATTTTTAAAAAAATGGCAAGTAATACTCAACTCAACTCAATTCAACTAAGCTTTTATCCCAAAAATTTATTGGGGTTGGCTATATGGATTCTCTTTCTCCACTCTAAACGATTTTGAATTAAATCATCGGAAATGTGTAATACTTTTAGGTCATGTTGTACTATTCTCCTTTAAGTTAGTTTAGGTCTACCTATTCTTTTCTTTCTATTCTCTAACTCAATGTGCTCTACATGTCTAACTAGAATTTTCCTATGTCTATGCTTCACATTACCAAACCACCTCAATCTCCCTTTTCTCAACCTATAACTGAAAATTTTGATTCATCTAAATCCTAAAGGGATACATAGGCAAAATTAAGTTCATGCACCTTTTTCTAATTTTTTTTTAAATTAATTTCATTTATAGTTTTTAATAAGTTCAACTATTTACTTATTAAATTTTTCTTAAAAATAAGTTAATTTTATTCTTTTTATTCTTATTTTATTTTGATTAAAAGATTTCTAAGAAAAATTAAAATATTTTTACAAATATAACTTAAATTATAAATCAATAAAATTTTCCTCTAATTTTTTCCTTTAAATCGCTCTTAAACCGCTCCAAAATCGCTTCAAAACCGTTATTCAAACCGTTTTGAACTGTCATTTTTTGAACCTTCTCTTAAACCGTTTTAAACCGGGGCTCGAACAGGAACCGGCGGTTCAGGAACCATCTTCCAAACCGTCTCATGACGATTTGGTTCAGGTTCATGATTTTATTGAACCTGAACCGGCGGTTCAGGAACCATAACCGGTTGTTCCTGAACCATGGCCACCCCTACGCCCCAGTGTGTCACCATGGGGAGCTCCGGTGCTATTTGTGAAGAAGAAGGATGGAACCTTGAGATTGTGTATTGATTACCGGCAGTTGAATAAAGTAACTGTGAAGAATAAATATCCATTGCCCAGAATTGACGATCTGTTTGATCAGTTAAAGGGAGCCGGTGTATTTTCGAAAATTGATCTCGCATCGTGGTATCATCAGTTGAGGGTAAAGGATGCAGATGTGTCAAAAACTGCATTCAGAACCCGGTATGGGCACTATGAATTTCTAGTGATGCCGTTTGGGTTAACAAATGCACCAGTAGCATTTATGGACCTTATGAACCGTATCTTCCATCCATACTTAGATCAGTTTGTAGTAGTTTTTATTGATGATATTCTGGTGTATTCTAAGACCAGGGAAGAACATGATGAACATTTGAGAATTGTTCTGCAAACCCTGCGAGAAAAGAAGCTGTATGCTAAGTTGTCCAAGTGTGATTTTTGGATGAATGAGATCTCCTTTCTTGGACACATAGTGTCAGCTGAGGGGATTAGAATAGATCCCAAAAAGATAGAAGCAGTGATGGAATGGAAGCCTCCTAGAAATACAACTGAGGTCAAAAGTTTCTTAGGGCTAGCTGGGTATTACCGAAGATTTGTGAAGGGATTTTCCTTAATAGCTGCTCCAATGACCAAGTTATTGCATAAGAATGTGAAATTTGGCTGGAACGACAAGTGCCAAGCTAGTTTTGAGAGGCTAAAGGCTATGTTGACAGAAGCACCAGTGTTAACACAGCCAGTGTCAGGAAAAGATTTTGTGGTCTATAGTGATGCCTCGCATAATTGGCTAGGGTGTGTATTGATGGAAGAAGGGAAAGTGGTTGCCTATGCTTCCAGGCAGTTAAGGCCACATGAACAGAACTACCCTACTCATGACCTGGAGTTAGCAGCAATTATCTTCGCACTGAAGATATGGAGGCATTACTTATATGGTGAAAAATGCTACATCTATACGGACCACAAGAGCCTAAAATACTTGCCAACCCAAAAGGAGCTCAACCTCAGGCAGAGGCGATGGATTGAGTTCCTGAAGGACTATGACTGTGTGATTGATTATCATCCTGGGAAGGCAAATGTAGTTGCTGATGCTTTAAGCAGGAAGTCCATCACAACTTTAAGATCGCTAAATGCACATCTGTCCTTAGCTCAAGATGGAGCTATTTTGGCTGAGTTGCAAGTGAGGCCAACCCTACTACAGCAAATACAAGATGGGCAGAGGGCAGATGAAAAACTAATGGCCATTGTGGGTAAAATTTCTGAGGGGAAGGAAACTGAATATGAGGTGAAAGCAGATGGGTGTCTATATTACAGAGGAAGAGTGTGTGTACCAGATGATGGGGAACTGAAGACTAATATTCTGAATGAAGCACACACTAGTGTTTATGCTATGCACCCGGGGAGCACAAAAATGTATAATGATTTGAAGCCTCATTATTGGTGGCACAGTATGAAGAGGATATAGTGACTATGTGACTAAATGCTTGACATGTCAGCAAGTTAAGGCAGAACATCAAGTTCCATCGGGTTTGTTACAGCCTATAAACATACCTGAATGGAAATGGGACCGGGTCACTATGGATTTTGTTAGTGGTCTACCCCTCACCCAAAAAAAGAATGATGCAGTATGGGTGATAGTGGATAGATTGATGAAGTCAGCACATTTTCTGCCAGTTAAGACTGACTACTCACTGGAGAAGCTAGCAGAATTGTATATCAGTGAGATAGTTAGACTACATGGAATTCCACTTTCTATCATATCTGACCGAGACCCAAGGTTTACATCAAGATTCTGGAAGAAGTTGCATGAATCCTTGGGTACACAACTCCATTTCAGCACAGCTTTCCATCCTCAGACGGATGGACAATCAGAAAGAGTAATCCAGGTAAAAAACTGAAACCAATTGAACTAATGCAAATATTGAACTGAAATGATAATAATAACATGAAATATATGTCAGGTCCTTGAGGATATGCTGAGGAGTTGTGTCATTGAGTTTGAGGGAAGTTGGGATAGATATCTTCCACTGGCAGAATTTGCATACAACAATAGCTATCAAGCTAGCATCCAAATGGCCCCGTATGAAGCATTGTATGGGAGGAAATGTAGAACTCTAGTGTGCTGGACTGAACTGGGCGAAGACAAGCTGGTAGGGCCAGACCTAGTGAAACAAACTGAGGAAAAAGTGAAAATAATCAAAGCTAACCTGAAGATTGCCTCCGATAGACAAAAGTCTTATGCCAACTTGAAGAGAAAAGAGACAGAGTATACAGTTGGTGATAAAGTGTTTCTCAAAGTCTCACCATGGAAGAAAATACTGAGGCTTGGAAGAAAGGGTAAATTAAGCCCAAGGTTCATTGGCCCATATGAAGTCATTGAACGTGTGGGACCAGTAGCCTACAGACTAGCTTTACCACCAGAGCTGGACAAGATCCACAATGTGTTCCATGTGTCTATACTAAGAAGATACCGCTCAGATCCTTCACATGTCATCTCCATAGAAGAAATTGAAGTAGAACCGGATTTGACATATGAAGAGAAACCCATACGGATCCTAGCTCGGGAAGTAAAAGAGTTGAGGCATAAGCAGATTCCACTGGTGAAAGTGCTTTGGAAGCACCACAACACCGAGGAGGCGACTTGGGAAAGTGAAGACGTGATGAGGCAACGGTTCCCTCAACTGTTTGCATCAGGTAAATTTCGAGGACGAAATTTTTATTAGAGGGGAAGAGTTGTAACATCCTCACTTTAGCTAGTCCATACAGTCTACTGTTCCGGAGACCAATGTCGGTCCGGGCAGCTCGGATGTTTGAAATTATAAATAGACTAGAGTGAGGAGTTATCAAGTAGCTAAATAATGCTCATAAAAATCAAAGAAAAATTTTAGAAATCAAATACACTAAGGTTAAACGAGCCGAAACAACCAGGGATGGGTAACCCGAAAGGGAAGTGACGGTGAAGGCCGTTAGCAGCCCTCGACCAGGGGAAAAAATTATAAAATAATTTTTTAGACTCCAGAGAAGGGTTATTGAGGTTCTTATGGCATTAGAATGCCAAGAAAATACTTAGAAAAAATTTTTCTATCGGTACACACAATTTTGGCTCAGTAAGCCAAACGGAGGGCATTTTGGTCATTTCGTCTTAAGAGATAATTTTTGACCAACTTGTCCATTTATGTAAATGAATTATATGACATAAAATGTGAACAAATATTAATCAAAAATTGATTTAAAAATGAATAATAAATGAAAGAAAAGTAAATGAGATAATAGGATTTATTACCTCATGCTTATGTAAGCATGAGTTAATTAAAAGTGTATTGGCCAATCAAATTTAAGCAAGACCATTAAAATGAAATAAAAATGGGTAAAGGAGGCAGAATTCGAGAAACCCAAAACCAGCTCCCTATCTTCTTCTTCATGCCGCCCACTCACCCTTACTCATTCCACCATTAACAACCTTCCATTTCTCATTTTTCTTAGCTTTCTTCCACTAAAAACCCTAACTACCAACACAAAAATTCATTCTATCATCTTGGTGATTATTGTGGGAGCAAAAAGAAAAAGGAAATCAAGACTTTGAGCAAGGAGAAAAATCACTACATTAGAGGTTAGTGACTAAAACCTTAAATTTTAATTCAATTTCATGTTTAAGCACTATATTAGTGATTAAATGACAAAGAAACTTGATGAAAGACATTGGTATGCCATCCCTTATTTTTTGCAGCCATGGTTAGGGTTTGATGGTGTTGAATTTAATGAAGTTAAAAGGGTATTAGGGCTGCCCACAATATGTATTTGCTAAGTAGATTGATAAAGTTAAGTAAAAATGCATTTGTGGTCATGTTGAGTTAGGGTTTGGAGTGGGAAATGAGACCTTGATCTTGTGATGATGGAAGTAGTCTTTAATGGTCAATTAGTGACCATTTGGTTTGGTTTGAACCAAAAATGAAGTGAATTGGGTTGTGGGATTTGAGGTTGGAGTGGCTGCCTTGTGTGACCTGCAGGTATGGCTGTGAGTCTAGCCTGTTCGGACAGCCATAACTTGAATTTTAGAGGTTCAATTGGTGTTTGGCCAATTGGACATGAAACTAGACACATAATGTCACAACTTTGATGAAGAAACCATGCTCAGAAAACCAAACCAACTTGACCAAAAGTTTGCCCTAATCCGGGTGACCTGCACTCTGCCTGGGCAAAATGACCAAATGAACAGTATTTGGTCATTTGGCCATAACTCAATATTGAAAGGTCCAATTGACCTGAAATTTTACCAGCAACAAGGTGACATATAGACCAACAACTTTCATGAAGAAACCTGACCCAAATGATGATCATAACCTAATCAAATTGCCAACCAAACTTGAGCTACCAAATCTGGCAGAACCAGTTTTGCCCAGAAATTTGGAATCTGTCCAATCCGGCCAGTTATGGTATTTAGGCCATAACTTGAGCTACAAAACTCCAAATGAAGTGATTCAAAAAGGAAACTCATCTAGACAAAATAAGGAACAACTTTCATGTTGATCACTTTTCCAAATTTCCACTGCAAAGATGACTAATGGAATAGTAAAGTTAAAGCATGAAAACTGAAAATTTTGTCTAATTATCATTAAGCTTAGAAATGGTATTGGCATCCAATACCAACAAGTTTTAAATGCAAAATATGATTTATTGATGATATTTAAACTAATTTACCTATTATCAATATAAAAGTCAACATTTTGGTTGACTAGTGAAATGAATAGTAGTCATAAAAATTTCAATTTCAAAGAATTTCACAAATTAAAAGTGTTAAATGCCCTAGTAGGCCTAATGTGATTGGTTGGATAGTTTGGCATGCCAATAGGGTTCTGTTAGCAGTACTGCATATGGCTTCATGCCATTCTGTATTTCATGGCTTCCCATGCCTTTCTGTGACATAATAGCCTTTGGCTATGATATTGAGTTGTTATACTTGGGTTTAACCCCCAATAAATATTACAGCTTATTAGCTGTTCTGTTGCACACCGGGAGACACAATGTGATCGATGGTGTGATGGTCCGAGGTACTTAGTACCCAGTGTCTGTTTACCCGTTTATCCAGTCCAGTTGAATAAATTAGGTTACTCGGGCAATGTTAATAAATCTTATCAAACTTAAATCGAATAACACTGCAATAAATATCAGAAACTAAGTCTACTCAGAAATGTAAATATATATTCTGCATATTTTATTTTAATTTATTTTATTTTATTTTATATTGTCACCACTAAGCAGAATTGCTTAGCCCGTCGCTTCTGCCACGTGCAGGTACTGGAGACGTAGCTAGGGAGTCCAGCAGACCGCATACTGGGTGAGCCATCATATCTGCACTCTGAGTTCAGAGTCACCTCACATTGCAGTGCATTTGGTAGGACATTAGGCCATCTGGGATATTTTGATATTTTGTATTTTGTAAATTTTTTTTTTTATGTACATTATGAACTCATGTAATAATATTTTTGTTGTAATTCTCTATGAACTGTGTTCAGAATTAAATATGAGTATTTATCATTGAATTTGGTAAATATGAGATGAATGTAAATTTTGGAATACTTAATTGATTTGAGAAATGATTGAAAAATATTGGAGGTTGAGTGAGAATAATGTGATGATGTTATTGGGAGTGTTTTTAACAGGTTCAGAAGAACGGTTTTTCCAATTTATAGCTGGCACTCTGCCGGATTTTCTATAAAATTTGCGAAGAAATTTAGATTTATCAAAAATTTTAAATAAATCAATTAAAAGGGATTAATTGAAATTGAAACACGAATTGGTGTTCCGACACACTGAGTGACATAACTTACTCGGCTACACTGTAGACGGGTAAGGGGTGTCTCATGTAGGCTACTGGACCCACACGTTCAATGACTTCATATGGGCCAATGAACCTAGGGCTTAACTTACCCTTTCTCCCAAACCTCAATACTTTCTTCCATGGTGATACTTTGAGAAACACCTTATCACCAACTTCATATTCTATGTCTTTTCTCTTTAGGTCAGCATATGACTTCTATCTATCTGAGGTAGCTCTCAAATTGGCTTTGATCAACTTCACCTTTTCCTCAGTTTGTTTCACCAGGTCTGGTCCCATGACCTTATCCCTACCAAGTTATGTCTAGCACAGCGGTGTTCTGCACTTCCTCCCATATAAGGCTTCATAAGGAGCCATCTGAATACTAGCTTGGTAACTATTGTTGTAAGCAAACTCTACAAGTGGAAAGTATCTGTCCCAACTTCAACCAAACTCAATGACACAACTTCTTATCATATCCTCAGGGAACTACCACATACTTTATGCTATTATTTTCATTTCAATTTAATATTTATAATAATTCAATAAGTTTCAAGGTTTACCTGAATTACCCATTCTGACCATCCATCCGTTTGAGGATGAAAAGCCGTGCTAAAATAAAATTGTGTGCCCAAGGCTTCTTATAACTTCTTCCAAAATCTAGATGTGAACCTCAGGTCTATATCAGTTATAATGGAAATTTGGATTCCATGTAGTCTAATTATCTCATTGCTATATAAATATGCTAGCTTTTCAAGTGAATAATCTATTCTAACTGGTAGAAAATGTGCTGATTTAGTCAATCTATTTACTATCACCTATACTGCATCATGTTTCTTCTGGGTGAGAGGTAGACCACTAGCAAAATCTATGGTGATCGGATCCCATTTCCATTCAGGTATGCTTATGGGCTGTAACAAACCTGATGGAACTTTGTTCTGCCTTGACCTACTGACATGTCAAACATCTACTCACATAGTTAGCTATGTCCTTCTTCATACCAGGCCACTAGTAATGGGGCTTCAAGTCATGATACATTTTGGTACTCCCAGGGTGCATGACATAAACACTGTTGTGTGAGTCATTCAGAATGTTCTTCTTCGATTCCCCATAATCTGGTACACATATTCTTCCCTTTTAGCATAAACACCCATTCTCTTTCATCTCATATTTAGTCTCCTTCCCCTCTGTGATTTTGCCCATAACCATCATTAATTTCTCATCTTACTTCTGCCCCTCCTGTGTCTGCTGTAGCAGGTTTGGCTTCACTTGCAACTCAGCCAAAATAGCTCCATCCTGAGCCAAGGACAAACGGGCATTCATGGATCTCAATGCTGCAATAGACTTCTTGCTCAAAGCATCAGCGACTACATTTGTCTTCCCAGGATGATAATCAATTACATAGTCATAGTCCTTTAGGAACTCAATCCATCGCCTCTTTCTAAGGTTGAGCTCCTTCTGGGTTGACAAGTATTTCAGACTTTTGTGGTATATATATATATATATATATATATATATATATATATATATATATATATAATATTTTTCACCATACAAATAGTGCCTTCATATCTTCATTGCAAAGATAATTGCTGCTAACTCCAAATCATAAGTAGGGTAGTTCTTTTCATGTGGCCTTAGTGAAAAATTGAAAGCATGATTATTGGGTGTAACACCCCTATATTCGGTAGTACGTTCTACTATTCTAGTAACCAGTGTCTGCCCGGATAGCTAGAATGTCTGGAACTACACTTAAATGTTAGTGAGGATACATGAAATAATGAAATACAATAGAGGAAAATACAAGAAAAATAAAGGAAAAATAAAAGAGAGAAAATGTAAATAAGTTAAATGAGCTAAAAACCTTAGCGATGGGTGACCGCACCGGGAAGTGGCGGCGTGGACCGTTAACTAGTCCTGGACCGTGCGGAACCCTGAGAAATATTTGTAAGACTTAAATAAACATCTATTGAAGTATAAATGACATTAGAAATGTCAAAGAAAAATTAATTAATTAGTACAAAGAAAAACAAAAGATCGAGAAATCGACAAAAATCGGTGTTACCGAAAAATCAGGAGTACAACTCGAATAGGGGCATTTTGGTCATTTGACACATAGAGTTGGCTTTTGACCTAAATGTCAACGAAAAATAAATAGTATTACATTTGGAAAATCTAATGAAAAATGGAATTAAAGATAAAATGTAATTTAAGAGAAATTAAGGTTAAAATTGCAATTATTGAAACCTTAGAATATAATATAATTAAACTATGTTTAGTGGAGCACTAAGTGGACACATAAATACTTAAAATGAGGATAGATTTCCCCACTCACTTCATCATCCTCACCAAGCTCTCTCATGGCCAAAAATGGTTTCTCTCAAACTCTCCCATGGCCGTTTCATGCAAAGTCCTCATCTACCATGATTCAAGCCATGATTCCTATAAGTGTCTTCATTAAAAGTGGTCTACACACCTTGGGCAGCCTTTAGGGAACAAGAAAGAAGAGATTTAGTGGAGATTTGAGGAAGTCCACAAGAGGTAAGTAACCATTTCTTCATCCTTTCTTTGTTAAAGCTTGTGTGGGTGTTGTGGTGAGTTGATTTGTGGAAGAAATATTGAGGTTTGATGAGTTATTGAAGTGTACCATTTTGTGCAGCCATGGAAGTGAAATGTAAGTGGTTTGTTCTTATATGAATTTGATGGGTAATGAAGTTAATTAGAGTGCTTAAGTGTATAAGAGTTTGATTTTTATGTATATATGTGAATTGTGAATGTAAAGTGAGATCACATGTTAAAATTGGGAAGCTTGATGTATATGGACAATTTGGGCAGCCTTATGGTGAAGTTGGAAGGGTTTAAATTCATGAAAGGTATGTTGAATTGTGGTACTAAAAGTGGCAGCATATGTATATGATTTAGTAGAGAATGAATATGTAATTTGATGATTGAAGTTATGTGTAATGGTTAGGAGTATTATGTGTATATGTTGTTATAAATGGACTTTGTAATTTAAGAATTGTATTTGGTATATTTAAATTCATTGTATTCTGCCCAAAGTGACTATAAAATGAAGTGATAAATGGTTGTGGTATGATACAAATGCAGAATTTGGTTTGGGAATGAAGTATGGTTAGTTGAATGTGTGAATGGTTAAGGCTTCAAAAATGTGTTAAGGGCAGTATGTGTTTTAGGCTATAAATGGAATTGTGTGACTCCAATTGGTATGAGGCCAATTAGAGGCAAAACTAGGCACAAAATGTGCAAACTTTCATGAAGAAAGCCTACCTAAATTATGTAACACCCCTATGTTCGGTAGTGCGTTCTACTGTTCTGGTGACAGTGTCTATCCGGACAGCTAGAATGCCTAGAACTACATTTAAAATTTAGTGAGGAGACATAAAATAATGAAATACAAGAAAAGAAAATACAAAAAAAACAAAGGAAAAATAATAGCAATGAAATGAAACTAAGTTAAACGAGCCAACACTGGAGCGATGGGTGACCGCACGGGAAAGTTACGGCGCAGGCAATAGTCGACCCCAAGACTGCAGGGAACCCTCAGAATTTAGTTTCGAGACATAATTAAAGACCTATTAAAATATAAATTTCATTAGAAATATCAAAGAAAAATTAATTAATTAGTACAAAGAAAAACGAGAAATCGAGAAAACAACAAAACTCTGTGTTACCGAAAAATTGGGCATGCAACCCAAAATGGGCATTGTGGTTAATTGACACCCCGAGTTGCCTTTTGACCTAAATTTCCATTAAAAATAAATAGTAATAAAGTTTGAAAAATCTATGAAAGAATGAAATATTATGTGTTGTATAAATAAGAAAAATTATGGGTATAATGTAGAATAAATGGAAGTTTAATATTAACTTAGATTCTTTAATCACTTAGTGGACCACTATGGGATATCTAAAGCATTAAAAAACCAGAATTGTCCCACTAATATTCTGCAACACTCTTTCTTCTTCAAGCTCTCTCCTTGCCGAATTCAAGCTCCATTTCAAACCACCATTGCCAGCCATGGAAGGAGCTCCACGCAACCTTGATCAAGTCACCTTTTCCACTAGGTTCCTTCACTAAACCTTGTCTACACACCTTGGGCAGCAATAAGGGAGCAAGAAAGATAAGTTTTGGTGAGGTTTTGAAGAAGTTTAAAAGAGGTAAGTGGGTGTTTTCTATTCTTGTTTCATTAAAAGTGTAACCAAGGTTGTGGGTAGTTGATTTATGGAAGAATTTTTTATGTTTGATGAATTATTGGAGTTGAGCCATTTCGGCAGCCATGAAACCTCACCATGAACAACTTGTTCTTATATGTTAATGGTTGTTTGGATGTTGATTTAAATGTTTAATTGTATTAAAGTTGAATTCTATGTGTAAAGTTTGATTTGTAAGCTTGAAAAGTGAAAATGGAAGTTGATGGGTATGTGTAAACTTGTGGCAGCCTCATGAAGAAGATTGAAGTGCTTAAGTTCATGAAATATTGTTGAATTATGTTGCTTATGGTAGTAGCATGTGTATGTGAATAATTGTTTGGGTTTGGACATGTAAATGAGGTATGTTCATGTGGTTAAATTGTTGTAATTGGACTTTAAAAATTATGAGTAATTGGACTTTGAAAATTCTGAGTTATAATGTGTACGTTGAGAGTGGTTACAAGCTGCCCAAAATGACCAAAATGTAATGTAAAGTGTGTTAATGTTGTAGTACCAAATCAGAATTGGCATGAAAGGCAAACTTGGTAAGTATTGAATGTGTAATTGGTAAGTGTGGAATAATGTGTAATAGGGCAGTGTACACTTTAGCTTAGAACCTTAAGTGTGTGACTCCAATTGGTATGAGACCAATTCGAGGTGAAACTAGGCACAAAATGTGCCAACTTTCATGAAGTAAGCTTACCTAAATTCTACCTAGAAGGTAACTTGAAAAATGACCAAATCCTGATTAGTGACTTGAAAGCCTGAAAATTGACCATTTGGGCAGCAGTTAGTGTTTTGACCATAACTTACTCGAAACAGGTCCAAATGACCTGAAATTTTTACCATGAATAGTTTAGACATATATCTATAATTATTATGAAGACACAAAAGCCCAGAAATGGCTAGAACCAAGCCAAATAGCTTGCACAAGTTCAGGTACCAAAACTGGCTGAACCAAAAGTGACCTAAAAATGACCTAAGCCTACCATTTTAGTGCATTCTGTCCAGCATTGGTAAATTGACCATATCATGGTCTATACAACTCAGAATGACCTGAAATTTTGCCCCGCGTGCAATAAGACATAGTCTGGACTAAAAATTGAGGGAACTAGGTCGTCCGGCTAGATCAAAATAGTACACCAAAATCCGGTAAATTGCAATAAAATGCAATACACTTAGAAATGAAATTGGTAACATATACCAACACTAAAGGCCTATAAAATGTGACATATTGGTAACATTAGAATTGACTCACTTAGAGTGCATCAAAGGTCAACATTATAGGTTGACTAATGAAATGAATTGAAGGGAATAGTACAAAGAAAATTTAAATATTGGATTTTATTGTTAGAAACAAATTCATTGAGTACTAAAACACTTTAAATTGTGTGTTTTAGTTAAAAAGGATATTGAGAAGCATAAGAAACACCGAGTCAGGGCCAAGAGGCATATATCAGAGGTCTGTGCACAATGCTTTTTATATTCATTATTTTTACTAGAAAATTTATTTAGAGAAATGAGTTATGAATAATATTTGATTGTTTTGGCTTTGGGAGTTTTATTTGGAAATTATTGTGTTGCCTACTTTGCAAATGGAAATTTTGAGATAAAATATGATTTGTGGTTTGCATGAAATATTTAAATATTGTGATTTGGAATTGTTTTGATTCACACTTGGCATGACAATATTACTATGTTCCTCCTCCATTTATGGGGTGGGTGTGATTATATTCCTCCCTTTTTGACTTGCTAGTCTGAGGTGAGTGTGGATGAGTACTCATTATCTAGCTAGCTACCTCCCTCATTTATTTCAATTAGTGGGGTGAGTATGCCTTGTTGTGATGTACACATAGTTTGTTCAAAAATTTTGTATCATGACCTAAATTGTGTTATTGATTGGCAACACTATGTTATTCAATTGTTTGATCAAATTTGTATTATATGAGCTTTGAAAAATTGTGAATTGTTTGAATTGTAAATTGTCAATAAAAGTTTTATATACCACATTTTAAATTATTATTGTGCACCACTGAGTAAATTTTACTCAGCGATAGCTTTTTCATTGGTATCGCAAGTGGACAGACGGACAGAGCAGCAGAGTAGGCTGCTTGTACTACATTTTGAGATTTCACCGGATATATTGAGTATACCATATTTTGTAGTTTTTATTGTAATGTATTTGCACTGTATGTATATATTGTACTTGGTCTTGAGCAGTTGTAAACTAAAATTGTAAATTATTTTGGCTTGTAAAAATATTGTGATAAATTTATCTTATCTCAGCTTTTGGAAACACTAGAGAATTGATTGTTGAACTGAGTTGATAATGTTGAGAAATTTATTGTGTTGAACAAATTATTAGAGTTTGGGATTGAGGAATTATATATTTGAAGTGCTTTTTACAGGTTTTTTGAAGGACTGTTTTATTCAAAATACAGATGGCACTCTGCCAAAATTTTTATAGAAATTATTAATACTTCAAATGTATTATTTGGTTTCACTTCCGTTAAAAAAATTTCTAACACCTGTCAATAGTGCTCACCACTATATAAAGAAGTAAGAAAAGTTTTAAAATCCATTGTAGTGTATTTAATGGGTTATCAGCAAACGATGTTGGTAATTCATTAGGTATACTACGCGATCATGTTATGCCTTACGAAGGAGTAGGGTGTGACAAATTCTGTCCATAAAGTTACATGAGAATTAACCAAATCTGGATTAGTGACTTTGCAAACCTGAAAATTGACCATTTGAGCAGCAATTAGTATTTTGGCCATAACTCACTCAAAACAAGTCCAAATGACCTGACATTTATACCATGGATAGCTTAGACATAGAGCTACAACTCTTATGAAGACACCAAAACCCAGAAATGACCACAAGCTAGTCAAAATACTTGCACAACTTCGAGTATAAAAATTGCCAGAATCGAAAATGACCTAAAAATGATCTAAGTTTGCCATTTTAGTGCAATCTGTCCAGCAATAGTAAAATGACCATAACTTGGTCTAGTAAACTCCAAATGACCTAAAATTTGTGGCAAAAGTTCACTAAGACATGGACCTACAAGTTTTTAATTCGGACCAGAACCCAAAAATCGAGGGAACTAGGTCATCCAGCTAGGCCAATACAGCATACCGAAATCCGATAAATTACAATAAAATGCAATAAGCTTTAAAATGAAATTGGCAACATATACCAACACTTGAGGACTATAAAATATGACATATTGGTAACATTAAAATTAATTCACCTAGTGTGCATTAAAGGTCAACATTATAGTTTGACTAATGAAAGAAATAGTATCAATAAAATTTAATTATGGAACCTTATGATTAGAAATAATTTAACTGAGTACTGAAACATTATAAATTGTGTGTTTCAGTTGAAAAGGATATTGAAGCATAAGGAATATTGAGTCAAGGCTAAGAAGCGACTCATCCGAGGTCTGTGCACAATACTTTTTATATTCACTACTTTTACTAGAAAATTTATTTAGAGAAATGAGTTATGAATAATTTTTTATTGTTTTGGCTTTGGAAATTTTATTTGGAAATTATTGTGTTGCCTACTTTGCAAATGGAAATTTTGAGATAAAATATGATTTATGGTTTTTATAAAATATTTAAATATTGCGATTTAGAATTGTTTTGATTCACACTTAGCATGATAATATTACTATGTTCCTCCTCCATTTATGGGGTGAGTATGACTATAATCCTCCCTCTTTGACTTGCCAGTCTGAGGTGAGTGTGGATGAGTACTCATTATCTAGCTAGCTACCTTCCTCATTGATTTCGATTAGTGGGGTGAGTATGTCTTGTCGTGGTGTACAACACGGCATGTTCGGAAAAGTTTGTGTCATGACCTAAGTTGTGTTATTGATTGGCAGCACTGTGTTTATTAAATTGTTTGATCAAATTTGTGTTGTATGAGCTTTGAAAATTGTGACATAAAATTGTGAATCATTTGAATTGTGAATTGTCGATAAATGTTTTATATACCGCATTTTAAATTGTTATTGTGCACCACTGAGTAAATTTTACTCAGCGATAGCTTTTTCATTACTGTCTTAGGTAGACAGACAGACAGAGCAGCAGAGTAGGCTGCTTGTGCCACACTTTTGGGATTTTACCGGGTATATTGAGTATACCACTTTCTTGTAAATATTTTTGTAATGTATGTGAACTGTATGTATATATTGTACTTGGTCTTGAGTAGTTGTAAACTAAAGTTATAAATTATTTTGGCCTGTAAAAATGTTGTAATATATTTTTCTTATCTCAGCTTTTGGAACTGCTGAAAATTTATATTTAACTGAGTTTGACAAATATTAAGGAAATTGATTTGTGTTGAGCCATATTTGAGTTTGGGATTGAACAAATATATTGGAAGTGTTTTTTTACAGGTTTTTGAAGAACTGTTTTATTTAAAATATAGACGGCATTCTGCCGAAATTTTTACAGAAATTACTGATACTTCAGATTTGTTAATTGGTTTCATTTCAATTAAAATTTTTTTTAACACTTGTCAAAAGTGCTCACCACTGTAAAAAGAAATAAGAAAAGGTTTAAAATCCCTTGTAGTGTATTTAATGGGTTATCAGTAAACGAAGTTTGGTAATTCATTAGGTATACTACGAGATAATGTTATGTCTTACGTAGGGATAAGGTGTGACATGTTTTAGTGGTATCAGACCTAGTTTTAAAAATTTGTTTTGACCTGTAATTTGAATATTTCTTCTTCATAGTACAACTGCTCAATGTCATTGTTTGATACATACAGTATATTACATTATAAATATGCACTAACAGGAGTAAATCTCCTTATGTTATTTGTTCAGGAGGTGTAATATCCTCTAATTGACTATGGAAGAAGGGGACCATTCAGTTGATCAATCAATAGAGGCTGAGGTATAAGGGGAAGCCCCAGCCCTTCACAATGTGAGTGGATCAGCTGCACCAACCCCCTCAATACCACAGTTCCCTGCTCAATTTGCTCAGCAGATGGGTGCGATGTTCCAACAGATGGCTAGTAACATGCTCACTCAAGCCCCACTACAGACACCAATAGTATAACCACAGCCTTCAGTTAGGCAGTACGACAAGCTGATTAAGTATGGGGCTACTGAGTTCAAGGGGACAGTGGATCTGCTTGAGGCAGAACAATGGTTGGAAAGGATGGAAAGAGTTTTTAGGAAGCTGCACTGCACTGATGAGCTGAAGTTTGAATATTCAGTCTCACTTTTATAGGGGGATGCATATGATTGGTGGAAAACCATTTCCCATAGTTTGGTGGAACCCCCAATGCTAATATGGGATTACTTTCTCAGAGAGTTCATAAAAAAATATGTCCCAAATGCCTATGTGGACTAGAAGCTACAGGAGTTCTTAAGCCTGAGGCAAAGGAACAGAACAGTGGCAAAATATGAGAGAAACTTCTCTCGATTGAATAATTATGTAGGAAGCCTGCTTACCACTCCTAGAGATAGATGTAAACGTTTTGAGACCGGGTTAAGGTCTAGTCTAAGAATGCATGTTACACCCTACCCTTCCGTAAGGCATAACATGATCCCGTAGTATACCTAATGAATTAGCAACTTCGTCTACTGATAGCCCATTAAATACACTACGAGGGATTTTAAAACTTTTCTTACTTCTTGTTATAGTGGTGAGCACTATAGACAGGTGTTAAAATTTTTTTTAACTGAAGTGAAACCAAATAACACATTTAAAGTATTAACAATTTTTGTAAAAATTTTACCAGAGTGCCATCTGTATTTTGAATAAAACAGTTTTTCAAAAACCTGTAAAAAAGCACTTCCAATATTGTGTTCAATCCCCAAACTCCAATATCCAATCAACATAATAAGTTTTTCAATATTTGCCAACTCAAATCCACAATAATTTTCCAGTATTTTCAAAAGTTGAGATAAAAGAAATATATCACAATATTTACAAACCAAAATAATATACAAATTTAGTTTACAACTTGAATGTACAATTTTAATGTATAATTTTAATTTGCAACTGCTCAAAACGAAGAACAATATACACATACAGTGAACATACATTACAATACAAAATGCAAAATATGGTATACTCAATATACCCGATGAACTCTCAATGCAGCACTAGCAGCCTAGTCTGCTGCCCTATCAGTCTGTCTACTTGCGACAATAATGAAAAGCTATAGCTGAGTAAAATTTACTCAGTGGTGCACAATAACAATTTGAAATGCGATATATAAAACTTTTATTGACAATTTACAAATCAATTAATTCACAATTCCATTTCACAATTTACAAAGTTCATATAACACAAATTTGATCAAACAATTGAATAACACAGTTTTACCAATCAATAACACCATTTGATCAAATAACTGAATAACACAGTTTTGCCAATCAATAACACAATTTGATCAAATAACTGAATAATACAGTTTTGCTAATCAATAACACAATTTGATCAAATAACTGAATAACACAGTTTTGTCAATCAATAACACAATTTGATCAAATAACTGAATAACACAGTGTTGTCAATCAATAACACAATTTGATCAAATAACTGAATAACACAGTTTTGCCAATCAATAACACAATTTAGGCCATGACACAAATTTTTCCGAACATGCCGTGTTGAACACCACGACAAGGCACACTCACCCCACTAATAGAAATCAATGAGGGAGGAAGCTAGCTAGATAATGAGTACTCATCCACACTAACCTCAGACTGACAAGTCAAAGAGGGAGGAATATAATCACACTCACCCCATAAATGGAGGAGGAACATAGTAATATTATCATGCCAAGTGTGAATCAAAACAATTCTAAATCACAATATTTAAATATTTCATACAAATCACAAATCATATTTTATCACAAAATTTCCATTTGCAAGGTAGGCAACACAATAATTTCCAATTAAGATTCACAAAGCCAAAACAATAAAAAAATCATTCATACCCCATTTCTCCAAATAAATTTTCTGGTAAAAGTAGTGAATATAAAAAGTATTGTGCACAGACCTTTGATATATGCCTCTTGGCCCTGACTTAGTGTTCCTTATGCTTCTCAATATCCTTTTCAACTGAAACACACAATTTAAAGTGTTTCAGTACTTAATGAATTTGTTTCTAACAATAAAATCCAATATTTAAATTTTCTTAGTACTATTCCCTTCAATTGATTTCATTAGTCAACCTATAATGTTGACCATTGATGCACTCTAAGTGAGTCAATTCTAATGTTACCAATATGTCACATTTTATAGCCTTTAGTGTTGGTATATGTTACCAATTTTATTTCCAAGTGTATTGCATTTTATTGCAATTTACCGGATTTCGGTATACTAATTTGACCTAGCCGGAAACCTAGTTTCCTCGGTTTTCGGGTTCCGGTCCAAACTACAAACCTGTAGGTCTATGTCTTATTGCACGCGGGGCAAAATTTCAGGTCATTCTGAGTTGCGTAGACCAAGATATGGTCAATTTACCAATGCTGAACAGAATGCACTAAAATGGTAGGCTTAGGTCATTTTTAGGTCACTTTTGGTTCGGCCAGTTTTGGTACTTGAACTTGTGGAAGCTATTTAATTTCGTTCTGGCCATTTTTGGGCTTTGGAGTCTTCATAAGAATTATAGATATATGTCTAAACTATTCATGGTAAAAATTTCAGGTCATTTGGATCTGTTTTGAGTGAGTTATAGCCAAAACACTAACTACTGTCCAAATAGTCAATTTTCAGGCTTTCAAGTCACTAATCCAGATTTGGTCATTTTTCAAGTTACCTTCTAGGCAGAATTTAAGTAAGCTTCCTTCATAAAAGTTGGCACATTTTGTGCCTAGTTTTACCTCCAATTGGTCTCATACCAATCAGAGTCACACACTTAAAGTTCTAAGCTAAAACATACACTGTCCTACTATACACTCCTCATCACTTACCAATTACATATTCAACACTTACCAAATTACTTCCTTCATGCCAATTCTAGTTTGTACCTTACCATTAACACATTTAACAATGCATTTTGGTCATTTTGGACACCTTGTAACCATTCTCAATATGCCCACTATAACACAGAATTTTCCAAAGTCTATTTACACCATTTAACCACATGAACATACCCCATTTACATACCCAATTCCAAACAATTATTCACATACACATGCTGCCACCATAAGCAACATAATTCAACAATATTTCATGAACTTAAACACTTCAATCTTCTTCTTGAGGCTCCCCCAAGTTTTCACATACCCATCAACTTCCATTTTCACTTTTCAAGCTTACAAATCAAACCTTACACATGGAATTCAACTTCAATACAATTAAACATTTAAATCAACATCCAAATAACCATTTACATGCAAGGGCAAGCTGTTCATGGTGAGGTTTCATGGCTTCCAAAATGCTCCATCACCAATAATTCATCAAACCTCAAATTTCTTTCATAATTCAACTACCCACAACCTTAGTTACACTTTTAATGAAACAAGAATTGAAAATAACCACTTACCTCTTTTGGACTTCTTCAAAACTCCACCAAAACTCTTCTTTTTTGCTTCCAATATGCTGCCCAAGATGTGTAGATAAAGTTTAGTGAAGGAAGTCTTGAATTAAAAGTTGAAAATGATGGTGATTTGAAGCTTTCTTGCGACCGTCCATGGAGGAAGAATGGTGAAGTGTGAATCGGCCATGGAAGGCTGAAATGAAGAAATTAGGTGCTGAAGTGGTGAGTGTTGTCCACTTATGGTTCTTTATACCCCCATTATCTCCACTAACCATTATTTAATTAACTAAATAAATCAAGTTTCAATATTTCCATTAATCACCCTTTATTTTTCCCTTATTATATTTTGTACATAAGTTCATTTTTCATATTATTTACAAAGTTTAATACCACTTATTTTTAATGGACATTGAGGTCAAAAGATAACTCTAGGTGTCAAATGACCAAAATGCCCCTCTTCGGGTTGTATTCCTGATTTTTCGGTAACACTGATTTTTATCGTTTTCTTGATTTTTTGTTTTTCTTTGTACTAATTTATTAAATTTTTTTTTGAAATTTCTAATGTTATTTATACTTCAATAAATCTTTAATTATGTCTCGAAACTAAATTCTGAGGGTTCCTTGCAATCCTAGGGTCGGCTATTGCCTGCGCCGTAACTTCCCTATGTGGTCACCCATCGCTGCGGTGCTGGCTCGTTTAACTTAGTTTCATTTCATTGCTATTATTTTTCCTTTGTTTTTCTTGTATTTTCTTTTCTTGTATTTCATTATTTTATGTCTCCTCACTAACAATTAAATGTAGTTCTAGGCATCCTAGCTGTCCGGACAGACACTGGTCACCGAAACAGTAGAACGCACTACCGAACATAGGGTGTTACAATGCAAGTTGTGGGGTTTCGACACCAGAATTTTTCAGAGCTAATATCACAAGCCCTGAAATTAGAAAGAATTGAGAATGAAGAAACAGTTAAAAAAGGTACAGAAGAAAAAGAGAAAATTAGAAAGGCTACTGATCAAGTTCCTGATAGTGGGTCAAGAAAAAGGAAGCACTTTGGAGGGTCTAGCTCACACGAATCAGGTAGAGATAGATTTTCTGGACAGAAACTACCCCGATCGGATCAGCAAACTCAGCAGAAACCCAGAAATGCACTGTTAGATCAACTTTGTGAAACTTGTGATAAACCACATAGTGGGTTATGTTATAAAGCCATAGGAGCATGTTTTAATTGTGGAGAGACTGGTCATTTTGCTAAGGATTCTATAATCCATGCCATTCTGGATCATTTACTACACCAGAGGGATCGGCCCAAGTTTCTACCCCAAAGAGTTCACTATCAGTTAGTAGAGGCAGAGGTAGAGGTAGGGGTAGTACACCTAGAAGTCAGAGTACTGTGAATCAGCCAGAACAGGGTGATGCTTCAGCTAGAATATGCACTATACAGCAGAGGGAAGAGGCTGAAACTTCTGACATTGTTGCTGATACTTTTTTAATTTTTAACTAAGATATATATATATATATATATATATATATATATATATATATATATATATATATATATATATATATATATGTATTGTTTGACCCGGGGTCTACATACTTTTACATTAATGCCAGCATTGTTTGCCTTCCTGCTATCCCTCGTATAAAAAAAATAATAAATAAATTTTGATATGTTAGTGACTAGTCCTTTAGGATCAAAACTACGATAATAAGTATGATTGACATTAATTTAAAAAATAAATTATCAGTTACCTAAAAGTAAGTTACAGTAATGGAATTGCTCTAGATGAGGGCAAAGATGTTACAGTTAGTAATTGTCAATGGATATTGTAATCAGAATAAGTTTCGAATATTAGTGAATTCGAGAAGGATAAAATATAGCAAAGTTTGATCTATTAGAATGTATCATAGTAACTATGCAATATTTTTGATGTTTGTATTGTAAGCTGCAGATTATAGTACTGACTTGAGATTATTGTGTAGAGCTACATACTACTCGATAGTACACCAAGATGAGAAAAGTTGCTAACGACATCTGTTTTGGTATAGTTATGTGACACCCCTTACCCGACTACAGTGTAGCCGAGCAAGTTATGCCACTCAGTGTGCCGAGCACTCTATTTAATCTTAATTCATTTTTATTCTTCCTTTTGAATATAACTTGTGAAATATAATTCATTTTAAGCCATTTATCGAAATTACTATTTATTTGAGGTTCCGAAAAATTTTTATAGAAAATCCGGCGGAGTACCGGCTAAAAATGGAGAAAATAGTTCTTCGGAACCTGTGAAAAACACTTTCTATATTCATTTTCCATCATCTCAACTCCATTTATTGAATTCTCAACAATGTTCAATCTCAGTTCTCATTCATCCATCTCATATGATACCATGCATATATGATAGATAAACATTCACTTTTCCATTTACAACCACACTTTTCATTATTTACATGAATATCAAAATATATTACATAAGTTCAAATACATATGAGAAAATAAAATCAATTACAAAATACCAAAATGACATCTAGCGTCCTACCAATGCATCACGATGTGAGGTGACATGACACTATGCGAGCGTGAACTGCCTTACCGAATCTGTGGTCTACTGGCGCTCTGTCCAATCTTCAGTACCTACGCGTTGCAAAAGCGACGCGCTAAGCATAAAGCTTAGTGGTGCAAATAATAAAATAGAAAGAAATAATATGCAATATAAAAATCATAATTTCTTAGCCATTGTGTTCATAAGAACTGAATAATTACCAACTTAGTGTTTAGTCGAGGGCTAATTACGTTTTATGATATTAACTTCTTCATGCATTTTGTTAATTATTTTCTTCATGATCTTGAGTTTCTTTGTATTCTATCGTAATCATTCCTGATATTTAATTTTCGTATTTTCTTTAACAATCAGTTCATTTACAATTATACTTTTCCATGCCCAAGTAACCTATACTGGACGACTGGACTGGATAACGGGTCGTTGGCACTGGACACCGCGGTGCCTCGGGCCGTCATACCATGGGACGCAGAACGTCAACCACGGCATGCAGAACGTCAACCACGTATGCAGTCAGTATGGCTAAAAAGCCATGATATCACATAATTGGCATAAAAGCCATGAATACGGGCATAAAAGCCATGAATACGGGCATAAAGCCATGAATACAGGCATAAAGCCTTTCCTTTCGCAGTACTGCTAAAACAATACCCTATTGGCATGCCAAACTATCCAAACCAATCTTGTTAGGTATACTAGGGCATTTGATACTTTAAAATATTAATATATTGTGCTTTATGACTTCATTATTTCATGATAAATTTCAATCATAATTCATACATTCATTTGATCATTTATATGATCACAATTCACATCAATTATTCTTTTATACCATTGTATTCAAAATACTTTTCCTTTCTCATTTATACATTCAAGAATCTACTTATGTAATTACAAATTTTATATTTCAAGTTGAGTTTCTAATATTTTATGAATTCCATTTGTGATGAGCATATGTGCTCTAACTATCTATTCACATCAATTAGGTGACTTATTTTTTATGTTTCAAGTAATCCATGAATATTTCATGGATTTCAAATTTATGGCCTAAATTTCTTTTTAACAATTTTGACTAGGATGCATAGTCCATATTTGTCATACAATTCTAAGCATTTAAGCTTAGAATTGGTTCTAGGTCTTCATCTTAATTTACTAATCATTTTGATTACTATTCACCTTACTAGTCAACCAAAATGTTGACCTTTTTATACTTAATGAATATATTAATTCTTATTACACCAAGATCCCACATTTTGAGTTTTACATTTGCTAGTATTAATTGCCAATTGCAATTTAAAGTCCCCTAGATGCATTTCTAATTTCAAATTTTGAATTTCAAGTTTTGGTGTCACTATTCATTTCATTAGTCAACTAAAATGTTGACTTTTGCATAAACAATAGGTACATTGGTTTTAATACTCCCAATATACCACATTTTGTATTCAAAACTTGTTAGTTTTGGTCACTTTCTCAAAGTTTAGGTCATTTTGGCAAAATTGCCAATTTTTTGGTTTTGATGTCACTATTCACCTCATTGGTCAACAAAAATGTTGACTTTTAGAATAAAAATGTGTACATTGACTTTGGCACTCCCAACATACCACATTTGGTGTTTAAAACTTGTTGGCATTAAGTGTTAATACCATTTCCAAGCATTAAACCAAAGGAGCAGATTTTTTAGTTTTGGTGAGTCAACTTCACTGTTCCATTGGACACTGTTACTGTTGGAATTTGAAGAAATGTAAAACATGAAAGTTGTTCCTTATTTTGTCTAGTTGAATTTCTTTTTTTGAATCACTCCATTTGGAGTTTTGTAGCTCCAGATATGGCTCAAAAACCCAAGCTGTCTGGATATGCATTCTGCAGAAATTTACCATATCTACAGTGCATGAACAGTAACTTGAGTCACTTGGTTGAATGGGTTCTGGCCATAATTTGGGGTAGGTTCCTTCATGAATGTTGTTTGTCTATGTCTTAACTTGTTGCTGTAAAAATTTCAGGCCAATTGACCAAATCTACAGTGAGTTATGGCTTACTGTTCATTTGGTCAATTCTGCAGAGGCAGTTTCAGGGTATCCGGATTGGGGCCAAGTTTTGGTTCTCTTGCTTTGGTCTTTTGGGCATGGTTTCTTCAGCAAAAATGTGCCATTATAAGCCTAGTTTCATGTCCAATTGGCCAAACACCAATTGGACTAGCACAGCCCAAGTTATGGCAGTGCAAAGGGACTGAATTTTCAGTCCCTATGCTGCTATACTAGTGCACTTTGCAAACTCACTTTGCAATCTAATTTTTCAGTCCAATTGTTGGTCAATCTACCTAAAATGTTCACAAATTAACCATAAAAATGTTCTCTAATCAAATAATAATCCAAGTCCACACTTTACTCCCAAAACCTAGCTCAAAATCAACATTATGTACAAGTTACACTAGATGACTAACTAACACATTTACTTATCTTTATAAACTTTCAACATGATTGCTAATTCATTCCAAGTCCATTCAAAAACACTCAATCCTATTTCTCCCTAGGGCAGCCGAAATTTATGGAGTACATATACATAAATTTCATCCACTTAATTTACAAATTCTTGCTAAATTCAAGTTCCTATGCATGAAATTAAAGAGTTTTTGATATATAGTGCACTAACCTCTTGTAGCTTAAATCCAAGCCAACCCAAAACTTCAATTTCTTCTCCTCTTTTAGCTCCCAAAATATTAAGCAAGGTTCTAGGGTAAAATTTAGTGTTGGGAACTCAAGGAAATATGGTGGGAGTTTAGGGTTTCATGAGCTTGCCAAGCTCATCAATGGAGGGAGATGGGAAGAGTCACGTTTTGGGGAAGAAGAAGAAGAAGAATGGCTGCTGTAATTTGTGTTATTTTGGTCTTCATTTTTGTCTTTTAATAGTTTAGTCAAATGGTAGCTTATTTGTGATTGGTCACAATTTGTAAATGACATCATCAAGATGTCATAATTGAGTTTTTTCTTCATTTTCTTTCCTTTCCTCCACTAATCATTTTCAATTTGATTTCTAGTAACGTTTATTCATATTTTATGTCATATTAATTATTTACTCAACTGGGCAAGTCGGCCAAAAATCACCTCGGAAGGCGAAATGACCAAAATGCCCTCCGTTTGGCTTAACGGGTCAAAATTGTCAGTACCGATTGAAAATTTTTTCTAGGTATTTTCTCGGCATTATAATGCCATGGGAACCTCAATAACCCTTCTCTGGAGTCCCAAAAATTATTTTATAATTTTTCCCCCGGGTCTAGGGCTCCTCGTTGCGAGAACCGCAACTTACCTCTGGTTACCCATCGCTTGGGCACCGGCTCTTTTGACTTAACTGTATTTTATTTCTAAAATTTTTACTAAATTTTTCTCATTAATATTTGAGTTAATTATGGTCCCTCACTTTGATTTGATTATTTTTCCGACGTTCTAGGTATGGGACCGACCGATCCACCGGAATGAAGATGGAATTGCTACCGGGAGGATGTTACAAGTTATGCCAGGACAGATTTTTATTGTTGGAAATGAGTTTGGAAATACTACTTAGGGATTTGAAACTCAAACGTTAGAATATCGAAAGGTTATAGTTCATTACAAAAGGAAGTAAGTTATAGAATACTAGTAGATAAACGAGTTGTGGAAGTGAAAATTTGAATAGTTGATTTAAATGAAACAAGAAATGTTACGAATATGAGTAAGATTGTTGACTAGAATGGTCAGAGGACCAATGATTAGATAAATAATTCTAACATGACCACAATGGTCATTCGATAAGGAAACATGAATTGAAATATTAAACAGAATGATAGTAAGAGAAGATTAGTGCTATATAAACAAAGTAAATGTTATATTAAATTGTTAAAAGTCTTACACAAATTCAAAGGAAAGAAGATAATACGATCATGTAGAAAGGAGAAAATAAACGTATGACTATTGTAAGATGGCTATTGGGTAAAATTTCAAGACAAAATTTTTTTTAAGGGGGGGAGAATTGTAACACCCCTATATTCGGTAGTGCGTTCTACAATTCCGGTGATCAGTGTCCGTCTGGAGAGCTAGAATGCCTAGAACTACACTTAAATGTTAGTGAGGAGACATGAAATAATGAAATCAATAGAGGAAAATACAAGAAAAATAAAAAAAAAATAAAAGAGAGAAAATGTAACTAAGTTAAATGAGCCAAAAACCCTAACGACGGGTGAACGCACCGGGAAGTGGCAGCGTGGACCGTTGACTAGCCCTAGACCGCGGGGAACCCTGAAAAATATTTTTAAGACTTAAATAAACATCTATTGAAGTATAAATGACATTAGAAATGTCAAAGAAAAATTAATTAATTAGTACAAAGAAAAACAAAAAATCGAGAAATCGACAAAAATCGGTATTACTGAAAAATCAGGAGTACAACCCGAATAGGGGCATTTTGGTCATTTAACACCTAGAGTTGGATTTTGACCTAAATTTCAATGAAAAATAAATAGTATTACATCTGGAAAATCTAATGAGAAATGGAATTAATGATAAAATGTAATTTAAGAGAAATTAAGGTTAAAATTGCAATTATTGAAACCTTAGAATATAATATAATTAAACTATGTTTAGTGGAGAACTAAGCGGACACATAAATACTTAAAATGAGGACAAATTTCCCCACTCACTTCATGATCCTCACCAAGCTCTCTCATGGCCGAAAATGGTTTCTCTTAAACTCTCCCATGGCCGTGTCATGCAAAGTCCTCATCTACCATGATTCAAGCCATGATTCCTATAAGTATCTTCATTAAAAGTGGTCTACACACCTTGGGCAGCCTTTAGGGAACAAGAAAGAAGAGATTTAGTGGAGATTTGAGAAAGTCCACAAGAGGTAAGTAACCATTTCTTCATCCTTTCTTTGTTAAAGCTTGTGTGGGTGTTGTGGTGAGTTGATTTGTGGAAGAAATATTGAGGTTTGATGAGTTATTGAAGTGTACCATTTTGCGCAGCCATGGAAGTGAAAGGTAAGTGGTTTGTTCTTATATGAATTTGATGGGTAATGAAGTTAATTAGAGTGCTTAAGTGTATAAGAGTTTGATTTTTATGTATATGTGTGAATTGTGAATGTAAAGTGAGATCACATGTTGAAATTGGGAAGCTTGATGTATATGAACAATTTGGGCAGCCTTATGGTGAATTGGAAGGGTTTAAATTCATGAAAGGTTTGTTGAATTATGGTACTAAAAGTGGCAGAATATGTATATGATTTAGTAGAGAATGAATATGTAATTTGATGAAAGTTTTGTGTAATGGTTTGGAGTATTATGTGTATATGTTGTTATAAATGGACTTTATAATTTAAGAATTTTATTTAGTGTATTTAAAGTCATTGTATTCTGCCCAAAGTGAGTATAAAATGAAGTGATAAATGGTTGTGGTATGATACAAATGCAGAATTTGGTTTGGGAATGAAGTATAGTTAGTTGAATGTGTGAATGGTTAAGGCTTCAAAAATGTGTTAAGGGCAGTATGTGTTTTAGGCTATAAATGGAATTGTATGACTCCAATTGGTATGAGGCCAATTGGAGGTGAAACTAGGCACAAAATGTGCCAACTTTTATGAAGAAAGCCTACCTAAATTCTGTCCAAAAAGTGACATGAGAATTGACCAAATTCGGATTAGTGACTTTGCAAACTTGAAAATTGACCATTTGAACAACAGTCAGTATTTTGAACATAACTCACTCAAAACAAGTCAAAATGACCTGAAATTTATACCATGGATAGCTTAGACATAGAGCTACAACTCTTATGAAGACATAAAAACCAAGAAATGACCATAAGCAAGTCAAAATGCTTACACAATTTCAGGTATAAAAACTACCAGAATCGGAAATGACCTAAAAATGACCTAAGTTTGCCATTTTAGTGCAATCTGTCGAGCAATAGTAAAATGACCATAACTTGGTCTAGTAAACTCCAAATGACCAAAAATTTGTGGCAAAAGTTCACTAAGACATGTACCTACAAGTTTGTAATTCGGACCAGAACCCGAAAACCAAGGAAACTAGGTCATCCAGCTAGGCCAATACAGCATACTAAAATCTGATAAATTGTAATAAAATGCAATAAGCTTTAAAATGAAATTGGTAACATATGCCAACACTTGAGGACCATAAAATGTGACATATTGGTAACATTAAAATTAATTCACCTGGTGTGCATTAAAGGTTAACATTATAGGTTGACTAATTGTAACACCCCTATTTGTATAGCCTGGTATATTTCACTGTTCCGGTGACCCATGTCGGTCCGAACAATTAAAGGGATTAGAACAACACTTAAGACAACTAGATAAGCCATAAACACAAATAATTAGTAATTGTCAATTAGTTAAGTATAAATAAGAAAAACAGAACATAAGAAGTTAAACGAGCCGAGAGTCACAGCGATGGGTGACCTTCTCGGGAAGGACAGAGAAGTCATTTTAAACTCAAATTTCGAACCGTAAAATGTGATGCCACGGTCCTTAGGACCATTACGAACACAGTGGAAAAGAGAAAATCATGAAAAAGAATTGTTAAGTCAGTCAAATAATTAGGTCAGGGAGCTGGAGGAAATATTGAATTATTTGCAAACCGGGTTGAACCGGCGAGGGGCGATTTGGTCAATTGACCCCAAGAGCTGACTCCTGACCTAACTGTCAAATAAAATCAGAGAAAAGAAAATTTCAGGATCAAGAATTAAATTAAATTACTAATAGAAAAATAAAAAAAAAAGAAGAAAAGAAAATGAAAAAAGTGAAAGGAGATGACATCATGCATGATGCCATAAATTCTATAATTAAAAATTTATCTAAATTGAATTTTTAGTCTTTCATAAGACAAAAGACAAAAAAAATAAAAAATAAAAAAATAAAGTCATCTTCCTCATTATCCTTGTCGCCCCACCTCTCTCTCCATTCTTACTCATCTTGTTCCACCATTATTAAGAGATAGAAAGCTTGAAATTTCCCTATTTTCTTCCATAAATTCACAAAGTTTCAACACAAAAATTTCTCTTTACATGTTGAGGAATCATTAGAAAGCAAAAAGAAGAAGAAAGATTTGAAGAAAAGGAAGCTTAGAAAACCTCCAAGCAAAGGTTAGTCTTCTAACTTCCAATTATTTAATCAAATGCATGTTTAGTTATTTAAATGAACTTAGAAACTAATGAAATGAAGTAAAAATATGTGTGGAGGACCAAATTGAAATTTTGGCCAGCTTGATGGGGAGTGTGATTTGCATGGTTTGATGGATTTGAATGAGTATATGAACCTCAATTAGTTGAATGATTATAGTTAAAAGCATTGAATTGGTTAAATGCAATAATTAGCGTGAATTAGGGTTTTGGACATTAGGGTTTAGAGATAAAAATGTGAGAAATTTATAAATGATGTCTTGGACCTAGTTTAAGGAGATAAATGGTCAATTGTGACCTAATGAGTTGTGTTAGGAGTGTTTGAATCAAAAGCAAATTCGGATTGAGTATGGTCATGCTACTGGCAGCATGACCAAGTTACATTTAAGGGACCAAAAATGAAAATTTACAAGTCCAATTGGTATGAGACCAATTGGGAATGAAAATAGACACTAAATGACACAATTTTCATTTAGGAAGCATGCCCAAAAAGTGACCAAAACCTAGTGAACAAATTGACCAAACTTGGAAAATCTCAGTCTGCCCTGTACAAACTGACCAAATGAACAGTATTTGTTCATTTGGTCATAACTTGAGCTAGGCAGGTCTAAATGACCTGAAATTTTACCAGTGGACATTTGAGATATAGACATAAAACTTTCATGAAGAACACAAACCCAAATTATGCCATTAACCAAGTCATTTGGCCACCCAAATTTGGTGACCTAAAACTGCCAGAACCAAAATTTGCCCAAAATTCTGGGTTGAGTCCAATCCGGCAGCCATGGTTCAAATGGCTATAACTAGAGCTAAAAAACTCTAATTGGAGTGATTCAAAAAGGAGCATAAACTTAAGACAATAGAGAACATTTTCTATGAAGAAAGTTTTGCCAAATTCCAACAGTAAAATAACCAATGGAACAGTGTAACCTTAGATACCAAAACTGAAAATTTATCAAATTTGCCTAAAAGACTTAGAATTTGAATAAACAACCAAAACCAACAAATTTAGTGACCAAAATGTGGTATGTGGGTGAAGTTGGAATTCCCATACCTATTAAGCCTTAGAAAGTCAACAATTTGACTTGAATAGTATAGTAAATAGTAACCCCAAAACACAAAATTTAAAGAACGTCGAGTTTAGCACATTAGAGCTAGGTAAAAGTGAAGTTAAATTTATTTTTGGATTTATGTTAAGTTATGGTACTGAAACACTGTGAAATTGTGCATTTCAGGTGAAAAGAACATCGAGAAAGAACCCGAAGAATCGAGTCAAGGCCAAGAGGCGACTCGCTTGAGGTTTGTGCACAACGTATAATTTCTATAAATTATTTGCTGCGTATTGTTTTGAATGATTTGAAAAGTGAATTGTGACATTATTTATGGTGCTTTGATCTAAATTGTTGAAAGTTATTGTGTATGTTTGAGATGGCAATGTTTAGCAAATTGTGAAGATAAGTTTTGAAACCACAGTGTCATGACCATATATTTGAACACCTCACTAGCATGACTAGTGGGGGTAATCAGTTTCAAATTTTGATTCCTTCTCTAGATGAAGTGTTGAGGTGTGCCAGTAAAAGAGGATTTGAATGGATATCCATATATTTGAGCTAGCTAGCCTTGTGATGTGATTTTTCCTTAGCCTCTAGCTATTGAGATTATATTTGTTTCGAATGGCATGATATAACAATGGGTTTTATGAAATGTGATTTGATACTTCAAAATGAAATTGTTTGGGATTAAAATCTCATAATTCATGTTTTGTATTTAATTCTCATATTCAGTCCAATTTTTGAATAAATGTGATTTAAATTCTGCATAAAGATTATTTTAGTATGTTGTTCACCACTAAGTCCCAGTACTCAGCGATGGCTGTTATTGCTGTCGCAGATTTAGAGACTAGAGGAGCAGCAGATTGAGCTACTGAGGATTGAGGACCTACTTGCTTGAAGTTATATCGGGTATAATTTATACCTTGAATGTAAATATTTATTTTGCTGTATGTATTGCACCTAATTGTATGGACATGTAATTGGTCTTGAGCAGTCTGTACAAAGTTTGTATAAAGTTGTAATAAAATTTAGTTTGGATTTCCTAATATAGATTTTAGTACGTTGTATATATAGATTGTTTGTCTTTAATGAATGGAAATGTTTTATTCTAATTTGAATGAAATTGAAAGATATTATTTTAATGATTATTGAATTTTGGAATTTGAGAAATGTTGACTGTTGAATTTTGAGATTGAGAAATTGGTTGAGATTGATTGTGAAATTGAAGTAGTTGTTGAGAAAAATTATTAGAAGTGCCTTTTTTTAGGTATTTGAAGAACTGTTTTCTCAAAATACAGACGAAACTCTGGCAAAATTTTTATAAAATTTGCGAAAAAAATAAAATGGGCCAAAAATTTAACTAGTTTCCAACTTAAATTAAATGTTTTAATACTTATTAGAAAATGCTTACCACTTATCAAAAGTAAGAAAATTATTTTAAATTCCCTTGTAGGGTACTTAATGAGTTATCGGTAGGAGAAGTTCGTTAGTTCATTAGGTATTCTAGGGGATCATGTTATGCCTTACAGAGGGGTAAAGTGTGACACTGATGAAAGGAGTAGTATCAATAAAATTTAATTATTGAACCTTATGATTAGAAACAATTTAACTGAGTACTGAAACACTTTAAATTGTGTGTTTCAATTGAAAAGGATATTGAAGAGCATAAGGAATATTGAGTCAAGGCCAAGAGGCAACTCATCCGAGGTCTGTGCACAATACTTTTTATATTCACTGCTTTTACTAGAAAATTTATTTGGACAAATGAGTTATGAATAATTTTTTATTATTTTGGCTTTGGAAATTTTATTTGGAAATTATTATGTTGCCTACTTTGCAAATGGAAATTTTGAGATAAAATGTGATTTGTGGTTTGTATGAAATATTTAAATATTGTGCTTTGGAATTGTTTTGATTCACAATTGGTATGACAATATTACTATGTTCCTCCTCCATTTATGGGCTGAGTATGACTATATTCCTCCCTCTTTGACTTGCCAGTCTGAGGTGAGTGTGGATGAGTATTTATTATCTAGCTAGCTAGCTACCTCCCTCATTGATTTCTATTAGTGGGGTGAGTATGTCTTGTCGTGGTGTATAACACGGCATGTTCAAAAAAGTTTGTGTCATGACCTAAGTTGTGTTATTGATTGGCAACACTGTGTTTATTAAATTGTTTGATCAAATTTGTGTTATATGAGCTTTGAAAATTGTGACATAAAATTGTGAATCATTTGAATTGTGAATTGTCGATAAATGTTTTATATACCGCATTTTAAATTGTTATTGTGTACCACTGAGTAAATTTTACTCAGCAATAGCTTTTTCATTACTGTCGGAGGCAGACAGACAGAGTAGCAGAGTAAGTTGCTTGTGCCGCACTTTTGAGATTTTACCGGTATATTGAGTATACAACTTTCTTGTAAATATTATTGTAATATATGTGAACTGTATGTATATATTGTACTTGGTCTTGAGTAGTTGTAAACTAAAGTTATAAATTATTTTGGCCTGTATAAATTATTTTTCTCATCTCAGCTTTTGGAACTATTGAAAATTTATATTTAACTGAGTTAGACAAATATTGAGGAAATTGATTTGTGTTGAGCCATATTAGAGTTTGGGATTGAATAAATATATTGGAAGTGTTTTTTTACAGGTTTTTGAAGAGCTGTTTTATTCAAAATACAAATGGTACTCTGCTGAAATTTTTACAGAAATTACTGGTACTTCAGATTTGTTAATTGGTTTCATTTCAATTAAAAATTTTTTTAGCACCTGTCAAAAGTGCTCACCACTATAAAAAGAAATAAGAAAAGGTTTAAAATCCCTTGTAGTGTATTTAATGGGTTATCAATAAACGAAGTTTGGTAATTTATTAGGTATACTACAAGATCATGTTATGCCTTACGTAGGGATAAGATGTGACATTAGGCATTAGAACCTTGAATTTCAAAAAAATTATTTCTAAGGTTAGATGCACCATACCAAGTTTCTTATGAACCTAATCAATTTCCAATGCCCAATTGCATATCAAAACATATTTTAGCATGCATTAAAATTTCATTTGCCATTAAAGATTATGAATTAACATTTAATTCAATTAAACCCTAACTAAAAGATGGATTTTTAGGTACTAACCTCTTGATGCACAATTGATGCAATCTTTGGATGTTCTTAGGACCCAAATGTTTTCCCTCTAGTTTGTCCACCATAAGCACACAGTAAAGTAGCAATGGCAGACCTTAGATTGGCTTCTTAAGCCTTGTCAACCAATTTTGAGATGGGGTTTATGCTTTGTAAAGGTTGTATGAATGTATTGAGTGTTAGAAACACTTTTTAATAATTTAATTCAAGAGGAAATCTAAGTTTTTCCCTTTGAATCAATTGACAAATTGAAGAGGAGTGGAAGGCACAAATGTGATGGCAACTTTGAGAGAAAATAAAGAAGTGGCTGATTTTTCTTTATAACCTTTCTTTATATACTTAGGTCAAACCCTAACTCCCTTGCTACATGTCATCATAAGATCCCATCTTGTTATTATTTGATTTAATCCTACGAAGCCAAGTGTCAAGCTCCATTTAAATCATGACATGTGGTCTTCCATCATAGGAAGACAAGTAGGAAGATCATATGGTGCCATGTGTCACCATCTAATGGTGCCATATGAAAAGATCAATTTGCCCTTACTCTTTAATTTGAGTTCTCAACCCAAAATTATAATTTCTCTTTTTTAAATCAATTTATATCAAATATAAATTACTTATTTAATTACTCTCCATTAATTAATTTCTCATAATTAAATTCATATTTAATCAAATTACATATAAATTTAATTTATACTATACATCTAATAACCTAGATTTGGTATCAAGTCATGCTTGGGACTTTGCAATCTTATTGCAAATCAAACTTCTTTAATTAATTAATTAAACTCTTTAATAATTAAATCATATTTTAAATGGTGATTAGCTTGTGTAGATGTGTGACTTAATAGGCTCATTACTTATTGGCAATGAGAAATGATATTAACTCTTAATATCATTAGAGCACTTTCTTACCGTAAATGATTTCTCTAAATTATTTTAGGCATCTCATAGACCATGGTTGACACCTAGCATAGTATGCCATAGCCACCCAATTAGTAATAAGGAATACCTTAAGTCAACCTTTAATCATATGGTACCATGCACTAGAATCTCTCCATTACAAAATCACAATTCGAACTGAAGTCTTAGTCAATGTCAAACCCCATTTGCTAAGAACATTATGTTCTCTTTTAATTCCAGTTCTTGATTAATTAGATTTTCTTGTCAGAAACTCTTTTTTGACTAAATCTGTCTGTCCTGGCCAGGAACTTAAAACATCAAAAACAATTAAAAGAACATAAGATTTTATCCCTATTTACTTAGGGTAATGGATTCCATCTTCATCAACACCTATCTCTATATATAACTAGTAGGAGCCAACACATGCCCATATACCCATACACAGTACAAGTATGAAAGCAGTATCAAACTCAAACCACCTATATACAAGATAACTGTGTTATCTCAGGTCTAAAGATTATATGCATTGATATGATATATGACAATGCATTGATAACAGTAAAGTCCATGTGCTTGTCATAAGCATCACTGGTTCGGCCTACTTATCACGTATAAGTGCCTATAATGTTTGTTATGTGGCATGAGACTCACCACTCCATCTTATTTATATCTCATATAAATACCTTGGGAAAAAACATGATTATAATCTTTCTGGATAAGTCATGTCCTTTGTGAAATATCCTCGATTGTGAACCAATTTATGATACTTTGTGCTATAAATACTGTCACTCATATTCTTAACAACTTAAGAATAGAATTTCTAAGAAAATATCAATGGATCTTTTCTATTACACATAAATATATTATGTAAATGGAAAAGTGAAATTGCCTTTTATTAATAAAATGTGTATAAGATACATACAAAATGATATGCTCTAGGGCATACTACTAACAATCTCCCACTAGCACTATAGTTATTCATTGCAAGATCTTAGACCCATCTTCTCAAGATGTCGGTCTAACTGAGTTTGTGACATAGGCTTTATGAATGGATCAGCTGGATTTTCAGCTGATGTTATTTTCTGCATCACTACATCGCCTTACCCAACTATCTCTCGATAATATGGTAGCACCTTTCTATGTATTTGGATTTCTGGTGAGACCGGGGTGCCTTAGCCTGTATGACTGCTCCATTATTTTCACAGTAGAGAGGAACCACTGACTCAATGAAAGGAACTACTGCAAGTTCTATCACGAACTTCTTTATCCAAACAGCCTCTTTTACAGCATCTGATGCAGCAATGTACTCGGCCTTTGTAGTGGAATCAGCAGTCGTACTTTGTTTGGAACTCTTCCAACTAACTGTATTTCTATTACAAATGAACACAAACCTAGAGGTAGAATTTCTATCATTTATATCTGATTGAAAATTAGAATTAGTATAACCATCCAATTGCAAGTCACCACCTCCATAAATCAAGAATAAATCCTTTGTTCTTCTCAAGTACTTAAGGATATTCTTGACAGCTATCCAGTGTTCCAAACCTGAATTGGATTGAAACCTGCTAGTCAAACTAACAGTATATGTGATATCCGGCCTAATACACAACATTGCATACATTAAACTTTCAATAGCCGAAGCATATGTAATCCTAGCCATTTTATCTCTTTCTTCTGGTGTCTTTAGAGACATCTCTTTAGAAAGGTAGATACCATGTCTTACTGGTAACAATCCTCTCTTGGAATTAAGCATGTTAAACCTCTTTAACACCTTTTCCAAGTATAGACTTTGGAATAAACCAATTATTCTTTTTGCTCTATCTCTATAGATGCGAATTCTAAGATAGGTTGCCTCCCTAAGTTTTTCATGGAGAATGTATTTGACAACCATATCTTGACAGTTGTCAACATACCTATGTTATTACCTATCAATAGAATGTCATCCACATATAAGACAAGGAAAGTGACAGCAGTATCACTAACCTTCTTACATATATCTGGTTCATCCACATTTTTGATAAAACCAAATGGCTTAATGGCTTCATCAAAATGGATTTTCCAACTCCTCGAAGCTTGTTTTAACCCATAAATGGATCGCTTTAGCTTGCACACCTTGGAACTATCTTGGGATTCAAAACCCCTAAGTTGTTCCATGAAAATGTTTTCATCAATGTATCCATTGAGAAAAGCTATTTTGACATCCATCTGCCAAATCTCATAATCATAGTATGCAGCTATTGCTAATAGAATCCTAATTGATTTTATCATGGTAACAGGCGAGAAAGTCTCCTAATAGTCTATTCCTTACCTTTGGCGAAACCCTTTCGCTACTAGCCTTGCTTTATAGGTCTCTATCTTTCCATCAGAACCAATTTGCTTCTTGAAAATCCATTTATTCCCTATAGGTACAATACCTTTAGGTGGGTCAACAAGGTCCCAAACTTGGTTCTTATGCATGGAATCAATTTTGGATTTCATAGCTTCAATCTATTTTAAAGAATCTATATTTGTTATAGCTTCTTCATAGGTAAGAGGATCATCTCCATGATCTATTTCTTCATGAGTAAACAACTCTTGTTCATCTTCATGAAGAAAATCATATCTCACTGGTGGGTGAGATATCCTGGTCGATCTATGAGGAATTATTGTAGATGTTTCATCAATAGGTGTAGGTTGACTAGATGGATCTATATCCAATTGATCTGTTAGTCGATCAGAATTCTCCAATTCTAACTCTATTTACCTTCCTTTGCCACCTTCTTGAATAAACTGTTATTCAAGAAATATGGCATCTTTGCGTACCACAACCTTTTGTGATGTAGGCAAATAAAAATAATATCCAGAACTTTCTTTTGAATATCCAACAAATCGACCTTTTTCTGATCTGGTTTCCAATTTATCAGTGTTTAACTTTTTAATATAAGCTGGACAACCCCAAATCTTAACATACTTAAGACTCGATTTTCTTCCATGCCCTATCTCATAAGGTGTGGAAGAGACTGATTTTGATAGAATCCTATTCAGAATATGCAAAGCTGATTCTAATGCAAATCCCCAAAAGGAGACTGGCATATCAGTATAGCTCATCATACTGCGTACCATATCTAATAGGGTACGATTTCTCCTTTCAGATACACCATTCAGTTGTGGCATTCCTAGAGGAGTCAGTTGGGAGACAATGCCATGCTCTTTCAAGTATTTATCAAATTTAGTACTTAAGTATTCACCTCCATAATCTGATCGAAGAGTTTTAATACTTTTTCCTGTTTGATTTTCTACTTTACATTTAAATTCTTTAAACTTTTTAAAGGATTGATGTTTGTATTTCATAAAATATAAATACCCAAACCTTGATTTATCATCAATAAAGGTAATAAAGTAATGAAAACTGCCTCTATCATCAATAAAGGACCACATACATCACTATGTATCAATTTCAAAATATTTTTAGCTTTTAACCCTTATCCAATAAAAAGTGATCTAGTCATTTTGCCTTGAAGGCAAGATTCACAAGTTTGAGTAGGTTCAGAACCCAATGAGGATAAAATCCCCATTTTCTCTAGCTTTATAATCCTATCTTCTGCAACATGACCTAATCTTAAGTATCAAATATATTTTGAACTTGAGTTGATTTTTATCATGGCATTACATTCATTTAGATTGCTTGCATTAGATTTGTATTTAACATTATTATCCAAATAATAAAGTTCATCATGCATATAACCTGAGCCAACATATTTATTTCCAAAATAAATATTACAAACATCATTTGTGAACTGAAATTCATAGCCATTTCTGATCAAACTAGATATAGAAATGATGTTCTTAAAAGCATCAGGTACATATAAAACATTATTTAAATACAAAACATGTGCATATATGTGTAAAGATTTAGATCCTATGGCTAAAGCTTCAACAATTGAGCCATTGCTAACCCGGAGTCTAATATCTCGTGACTGCAAGCTGCTGCTACTTACTAGTTCCTGCATATCAAAAGTAATATGAGAACTAGCACCGGTATCTAAAATCTAAGCTATAGATGAACTATGAGTATCATCAGAATCTAAATAACAAGACACAGGCATACCTTCTGAAGGTCTATCCTTCTTGTCCTTTAGAGAAGCAAGATACTCTGGGTAATTCCTTTTTTAGTGCCCATCTTTCTGGCAGTGGAAACACTTTCCCTTGCCTTTATCAGCTTCGGTCTTGCCCTTCTGTTTGGTTATCTTCTTGGAAGGTCTAGGAATTTGAGGTTTCTTATTCTTATTGCCCTTTTACTTTTTGGACTTTCCAACAGAAGAAGATGCAATCAAAGCCACCTCTTTTCCTTTATTGCTCGGCATATCTTTTGGGTAATAACCAGCATGTTAAGCAATCCAGCCAAAGTATACTCTTATTTTGTCATATGAAAATTTGTCATAAAATTCCCAAATGACTCAGGCAGGGACTGAAGGATTAGATCTGTCTGCAGTTGGAAATCCACGTGAAAATCAAGATGTTCCAGCTGCTCAATAAGTCGAATCATTTTGTGGACATGATCTCCTACATTCTGTCCCTCAGACATCCTCATGTGGAATAGTTGTCTAGAAATCTCATACCTAGCATTCCTGTTGTGCTCACCATATAACTCTTGCTGGTGAAGAAGGATCTCACTTGCACTTTGCATATTTTCATGCTGCTTCTGTAACTCATTAGTCATAGAAGCAAGCATGTAACATTTGGCTCTCATATCATCCTCCTTCCACTTGTCCAAAGTATCTAGTTCCTATTAAGTGGCCTTTGGAGATAAGGGACCAAGAACCTTTGAGTCTAAAACTTATCCAATATGTTCTAGGTTCAGGACAAGTTTTAAATTTTTGAGCCAATCAGAAAGATTAGGTCCCGTCGAGCTATTGTGATCAAGTATGCTCGCAAAGATATTGGATGGTGGTGGTTGTTGTGTGCTCATTATTATCAGAAAAATTAACTGCAGAAAATAACTAGATTAATTAGTAAATGTATCAAGTAATTAACCAAAATGATTATGGTCTTTTAATCAAATTGGTCCTCTCACTAACTTAGCGAATCCTACACTTCCAAAGTAGGAAATGGAAATCCTAGTTGGATGGATTTCTAGAGGGAGATTGAATTCTTATAGTCTTATTGATCATCCTCAGGCACATCCATTATTGGAATTACAATAAACTATAAATGAGCAACTCCTTGCCCATCACATCTCATATGAGGTTCAATAATTTATTTAGCTCCTAATGCTCAAAATCTCAGGCACATCTATTATTGATTTATCTTGCATTAGTTAAGTTGATGCCATTGAGCCAGTAAATATGCAAATAATTTTAATGTCCTCAAGCACATCCATTATTGGCCACCAACTATTTACATATTTACAACATCTTATGCTTAATAATTATTCTTAAGAAAATCTCTTAAATAAATGCATCACATGCAAGTATTTAAAATTTCTTAAAATAATTACCTCAATAGAGGGCCATGATATAGTTACTTTAATTATACTATTTCCAACTTAATCATTTGTTTGGAAGATTTTATGGTCGACTTAATTACTATTATGGTCTCACTTTGCTCATTGTCCAATTGGCATGAATATATCATATACTTGCATACATTCACATATATCTCATGCATACATAGATAAACAAATAATATGGTAGGATCATGGACTTTCTAAGGGATTCAATTCTGAGCCACCAAGAATTGAATCAGGGCACTCCTAGGTGTATTTCATTCATTCATTTTACAAGAGTTGCTGAAGGAGTACATAATCAACACTTGATCTTGATTTCCTCCCACTGGTCCCACCAATGCTCTTGACCTCCTTGATCTTCTTGCAATCCAATTATATTGTAATCCTTGGCATACAAAGGTGAGTTTACAAGAATATAGACTTTAAAGTCCTCAAACAAATGAAATTACAACATAAATTATTACAACCCAAAGAAAAATAAAAGAAATAAATCCAATCACATTGGTCTTTTATTATCCACAATCATCCATCATGCACATTAAAATTTAATAATTAATTAAAATATACATACTAAAAATTAAATTGAATATCACATATTCAATAAAAAAAATTCATATTTGAATCTTATTCAAATAATTTAAATTTAGAAACCCTTTTCCAAATTTAATTCTATGAAAATAATTTTTATAAATTAATTGTGTGGTTAAAATTCCTAATTAAACAATTTAATTAGGTGTGGGCTTAATTATGGGCCTTAAAATACACAGTAATTACATAATGGGCCCAAAAACCAAGCCCAAAATTTAAACACACTATCACACCCTACCCCTCCGTAAGGCATAACATGATCTCGTAGTATACCTAATGAATTACCAACTTCTTCTACTGATAACCCATTAAATACACTACAAAGGATTTTAAACCTTTTTTTACAGTGGTGAGCACTATTAACAGGTGTTAAATTTTTATTTTTTTTTTAACTGAAGTGAAACTAGATAATACATTTGAAGAATTAATAATTTCTGTAAAAATTTTAGCAGAGTGCCATCTGTATTTTGAATAAAACAGTTCTTCAAAAACCTGTAAAAAAGCACTTTCAATATTTTGTTCAATCCCCAAACTCCAATATCCGACCAACACAATAAGTTTCTCAATATTTGTCAACTCAAATCCACAATAATTTTCCATTAGGTATACAAGAGGATTAAATTGCTAGCACTTCAAATGGACTCAACCAACACTAATTCCCATCAATTCCCACCAACTTAATGTAAGAAAAACTCAAGCAACTCACCTCCCATGGCTGCCAAAAATGGACAGTCCATAATTCAACCATTTCTTCACCCAAAATACTACCCATAACCTCAACATAAGTTTTAATTAAGGAAGGGAAGAAAATAAGCACTTACCTCATATTGGAGCTTACTAAAACCTCATCCAAACTTCTTCTTTTTGCTGCCAATGTCTTCCCCAAGTTGAATATGCAAGGTTTAATGAAGAAACTTAGTGCAAAAGAGGGCTAAATGTGGAGTGCATGGAGGTATTTCAAGGTTTGGCCATGGTGGTTCTTCATTGGAGCTTTGGGCTGATTTTTTTCTCAAGGTTGAAGATGAGTATTCTGCTATCCCAAAGGCTTATAAATGTGTCCCAAATTATGAGTTAGTGGAGCACTAACTTGGATTAAAGAATTAATTATCCAAAGTTTCTTAAATTGTAATTTTACCACCATTCTTTCACTATTAATATAATGTACCACAATTTAATTTTTTTATGACATTTTTAAAGTTTAATATCATTTATTTTTAATGGACATTTAGGTCAAAAGGCAACTCGGGGTGTCAATTGATCAAAATGCCCCTATTCGGGTTGTATTCCCAACTTTTCGGTAACACCGATTTTTGTTATTTTCTCGATTTCTCGTTTTTCTTTGTACTAATTAATTAATTTTTCTTTGATATTTCTAATGACATTTATACTTCAATAAGTCTTTAATTATGTCTCGAAACTAAATTCGAGGGTCACTATTGCCTCGAGTCGTAACTTCCGTCATGGTCACCCATCGCTGTGGTGCTGGCTCGTTTAACTTAGTTTCATTTCATTGCTATTATTTTTCCTTCATTTTTCTTGTATTTTCTTTTCTTGTATTTCATTATTTTATGTCTCTACACTAATATTTAAATATAATTCTTAGCATTCTAGCTGTCCCGACAGACACTGGTCACTGGAACAGTAGAATGTACTACTGAACATAGGGGTGTTACAATTCTCTCCCCCTTAAAATAAATTTCATCTACGAAATTTTACCCAATGGCCGTCTTACAATATTCACACGTTTATTTTCTCATTTCTATATGATCGTATAATCTTCTTTCCTCTGAATTTGTGTAAAACTTTTAACAATCTAATATAACATTTACTTTGTTTATACAGCACTAATCATTTCTTACTATCATTCTATCTAATATTTCGATTCATGTTCCCTTCTTGAATTACCATTATGGTCATATTAGAATTACTTATCTAATCATGGGTCCTTTGACCATTCTAGTCAACAATCTTACTCACATTCGTAATATTTTTTTTTTGTTATATTTGAACCAGCTATTCAAATTTTTACTTCCACAACTCTTTTATTTATCAATATTCTATAACTTACTTCCTTTTGTACGGAACTATAACCTTTCAATAATCTAATTTTTGAGTTTTAACTCCCTAAGTAGGATTTCCAAACTCATTTCCAACCATAAAATTTTGTCCTGACATAACTATACCAATACAGATGCTGTTGGCAACTATTCTCATCTTGGTGTACTATCGAGTAGTATGTAGCTCTACACAATAATCTCAAGTTAGTACTGTAATCTGCAGCTTACGGTACAAACATCAAGAACATTGCATAGTTACTACGAAACATTCCAATAGATCAAAATTTCCTATATTTTATCCTTCTTGAATTCACTAATATCCAAAACTTATTCTGATTACAATATCCATTGACAATTACTAACTGTAACATCTTTGTCCTCATCTAGAGCAAGTCTATTACCGCAACTTACTTTTACATCCTCTTGCCTTATATTAAGTAGGCTTACCGTTTAGCTTTATAATTTATGGTGTGTTAGAAAATATCTTTCACCGATAAACTCTTCCAAAACTAATTTCACTTATTATCACAATCCTTATCTTAAAGGATTAATCATTAATGCATCAAAATTTATTCCCCTGATGATCCACCTCTGTCATATTCTTGAGCTCGGGGCTCCTCAAATTCTTTTCTCTTCCCTAAATTACTGTTCGAGTTTTAATCCATAGGTTTCTCCCTCTTCTCTATTTCATGTTGCCCTTGTGGGGGTTGGGTCTGTACTTGGGTTTGAGCTAACAGAGTATCAGCCATTTGTTGAAAGAAAGTGGCTATTTGCTGAGCCATTTGTGCAGTAATTTGTACCGATAAAACTGGTATAGTCGGGCCTTCGACAATTTGTGGAACTGGGGCCTCAACTTGTACTTCTACTATCACAGACTGTTCTATTGTCTCATTTTTCTCTTCCATATCTTTTCACAGGATTTTCTATTTCTTATACAACCAACACAAGGAGATTTCTTCCTATTAGTGCATATTTATAATGTAATGTACTGTATGTATCAAACAATGACATTGAGCAGTTGTACTATAAAGAAAGAATATTCAAATTACAGGTCAAAACAGAACTTAAAAACTTGCTCTGATACCACTTAAACATGTCACACCCTACCCCTCAATAAGGCATAACATGATACCATAGTATACCTAATGAATTACCAACTTCTTCTGCTGATAACCTATTAAATACACTACAAGAGATTTTAAACATTTTCTTACTTCTTTTTACAGTGGTGAGCACTATTTATAGGTGTTAAATTTTTTTTTTTAACTGAACTAAAACCAGATAATACATTTGAAGAATTAATAATTTTTGTAAAAATTTTGGCAGAGTGCCATCTGTATTTTGAATAAAATAGTTTTTCAAAAACCTGTAAAAAGCACTTCCAATATTTTGTTCAATCCCCAAACTCCAATATCCAACCAACACAATAAGTTTCTCAATATTTGTCAACTCAAATCCACAATAATTTTTCAGTATTTTCAAAAGCTGAAATAAAAGAAATATATTACAATATTTACAAGCCAAAATAATTTACAAATTTAGTTTACAACTTTAATGTATAATTTTAATTTACAACTGCTCAAAACCAAGAATAATATATACATACAGTGAACATACATTACAGCACAAAATATAAAATACGGTATACTCAATATACCCAGTGAAATCTTAAAATGTAGTACGAGCAGCCTAGTCTGCTGCCCTGTCAGTCTGTCTACCTGCGATTGAAGGAGCAGAAGTGTGAAAAATACAAGTTTATACCATTGAATTCAAAAATTTTCACCTAGGGTCACATGCATCTTACAAGATTTATTTTTATCTATTTGATTTCAATGATAAACAACATATTAAAACTCTTTTAATATGTTTTTTGGATTTTTATTTGCTATTTAAGATTTTAGAATTAATCAGATTAATTTTTGAACCCCAGATTAAATCAAGAACAAACACACTAACCTTTTGATGCACTGCAGTGTATTTGCACCTTTGAGATTCATCTTCAGGACACCGGATATTGTCCCTCTAGCTTGTCCACACTAAGAACACCTATGGCAGCCCTTGAACAGCTTCTAAAGCTTTTTCTATTATTTAGAAAATCAAGTTCTGCCTTTTAAGAGATTAAAGATGTAAATAGGAAACTATAAACGATTCTAGTATTTAATTCAAAAGATTGTTTGCTAATCTCTTGGAATATATGAGAGATGAAGAGGAAGAGAGAATATGAGTCTCAAAGGTGGCGGCACACAATGGGAGGCAGCCGTTTGTATTTTTATTTTTTTCATAACAACACTTATATAGCTAGGTCACCACTTAAACCCTTGCCACATGTCACCCTTTGATTGGTTCTGGGTTTAATTAACCCAATCACATTGTGCCAATTGTCAAACCTATATTTAATCTTAATTTTAATAATCTTACATGATTAAAAAACATTTGGCAAGCTTATGTGTAATTCCATGTGTCACCATCTCATGGTGCCACATGTCACCCTGTGAAATGACTAAAATGCCCCTGTGTCTTAATTTTGAGTTCTTAACCCAAAATAATTATTTCTCTTCTTCTAATCAATTTATATCAAATATAAATTAATTAATTAATTAATTAATATCTATTAATTAATCTCTCATTAATTAAATTCATATTTAAACACTTTAAATATAAATTTAACTTATACTATACATCCAATAATCTAGATTTGGTTTCAAGTCATGCTAGGGACTTTGTAATCTATTTGCAAACCAAACCTATTTAATTAATCAATTAAACTCTTTAATTAATTAATTAAATCATATTTAATTAGGTGATAACTTATGTATGTGTGTGACTTACTAGGCTCATCACTAATTGGCAATGATATATAATACCAACTCTTAATATCATCAGAACTCTTTCTTACCATAAATGATTTCTTTAAATTATTTTATGCACCTCATAGACCATGGTTAACACCTAGCATATCATGCCATGGCCACCCAATTAGTAATAAGGTTTACCTTAAATGAACCTATAATCATATGTTATCATGCACTGGAATCTCTCTGTTACAAAATCCCAACTCAAGCTGGAGTCATGGTTTATGTCAAACTCTATTTGCTATAAATATTATGTTCTCTTTTAATTCCAGTTCTTAATTAAAAAGATTTTCCCATCAGAAACTCTTTTCCGATTAAATCTATCTGTCTTGGCTAGGAACTTGAAACATTAAGAACAATTAAATGAACATAGAATTTTATCTCTATTTACTTAAAGGAACAGATTCCATCTTGATCAATACCTACCTCCATATATAACTAGTAGGAGCCAATACATGCCCATATACCCATACACAGTACAATTATGAAAGCAGTATCAAACTCAAACTACCTATATACAAGATAACTGTGCTATCTCAGGTCTAAAGATTATATGCACTGATATGATTTATGACAAAACATTGACAAGAGTAAACATCATGTGTTTGTCATAAGTGTCACTGGTTCGGCCTACTTATCATTTATAAGTGCCTATCATGTTTGTCATATGGCATGAGACTCACCATTCCATCTTATTTATATCTCATATAAATAACTTGGAAACAAACATGAATACAATCTTTCTGGATAAGTCATGGCCTTATTATGAAGTATCCTCGATTGTGAACCTATTTATTATACTTTGTACTAGAAATACTGTCACTCATATTCTTAACAACTTAAGAATAGAATTTCTAACAAAATATCAATGGACCTTTTCTATTACACATAAATATCTTATGTAAACGGAAAAGTGAAAATGCCTTTTATTAATAAAAACATGAACAAGATACATACTAAATGATATGCTCTAGGGCATACTACTAACAATCTCTCACTAGCACTAGAGCCATTCATTACAATATCTTAGACCCATCTTCTCAAGATGTCGATCTAGCTGAGTTTGTGGCATAGGCTTAGTGAATGGATCAGCTGGATTTTCAGCTGATGCTATTTTCTGCATGGCTACATCACCTCGTCCAACTATTTCTCTGATAATGTGGTAGCGCCTTTCTATATGTTTGGATTTCTGGTGAGACCTTGGTTCCTTAGCCTGTATGACTGCTCCATTGTTGTCACAGTGTAGTTGAACTACTGACTCAATGGAAGGAACTACTGTAAGTTCTGTCACGAAGTTCTTTATCCAAACAGCTTCCTTTGCAGTATCTGATGCAGCAATATACTCAGCCTCTGTATTGGAATCTGCTGTCGTACTCTGTTTGGAACTCTTCCATCTGACTGCACCTCTATTACAAATGAACACATATCCAGAGGTAGACTTTCTATCATCGATATCTGATTGGAAATTAGAATCAGTATAACCATCCAATTGCAAGTTTTGACCTCCATAGATCAAGAATAAATCCTTAGTTCTTCTCAAGTACTTAAGGATATTCTTGACAGCTATCCAGTGTTCCAAACCTGGATTGGATTGATACCTGCTAGTCAAACTAATAGCATATGCAATATCCGGCCTAGTACACAGCATTGCATACACTAAACTTCCAATAGCCGAAGCATATGGAATCCTAGCCATCTTTTCTCTTTCTTCAGGTGTCTTTGGAGACATCTCTTTAGAAAGGTGGATACCATGTCTTACTGGTAATAATCCTCTCTTGGAATCAAGCATGTTAAACCTCTTTAACACCTTTTCCAAGTATAGACTTTGGGATAAACTAATTATTCTTTTCGCTCTATCTTTATAGATGCGAATCCCAAGAATATAGGTTGCCTCCCCTAATTCTTTCATGGAGGATGTATTTGACAACCATACCTTTACAGCTGTCAACATACCTATGTTATTACCCATCAATAGTATGTCATCCACATATAAGACAAGGAAAGTGATAGCACTGTCACTAACCTTCTTATATACCCATGGCTCATCCTCATTTTTTATAAAACCAAAGGATTTAATGGCTTCATCAAAATGAATGTTCCAACTCCTCGAAGCTTGTTTCAACCCATAAATGGATCGCTTTAGCTTGCATACCTTGGAACCATCTTGGGATTCAAAACCCCTAGGTTGTTCCATGAAAATGTTTTTTTCAATATATCCATTGAGAAAATCTATTTTGACATCCATCTGCCAAATCTCATAATCATAGTATGCAGCTATTGCTAATAGAATCCTAATTGATTTAAGCATGGCAACAGGCGAGAAAGTTTCCTCATAGTCAATTCCTTGCCTTTGGCGAAACCTTTTCGCTACTAGCCTTGCCTTATAGGTCTCTACGTTTCCATCAGAACCAATTTTCTTCTTGAAAACCCATTTGTTCCCTATAGGTACAATACCTTCAGGTGGGTCAACAAGATCCCAAACTTGATTCTTATACATGGAATCAATCTCGAATTTCATAGCATCAATCCATTTTGAAGAATCTTTATCTGATATAGCTTCTTCATAGGTAAGTGGATCATCTCCATGATCTACTTCTTTATGAGTAGACAACTCTTGTTCTTCTTCATGAAGGAAACCATATCTCACTGGTGGGTGAGATACCCTGGTTGTTCAACGAGGAACAGCTGTAGATGTTTCATCAACGGGTATAGGTTGACTAGATGGATCTATATCCATCTGATCTACTAGTTGGTTAGAATTCTCTAATTCCAACTCTATTTGCCTTCCTTTGCCTCCTTCTTGAACAAACTGTTGTTCAAGAAATGTGGCATCTCTACTTATCACAACCTTTTGTGAAGTAGGCAAATAAAAATAATATCCAAAACTATATTTTTGATATCCAACAAATCGACCTTTTTCTGATCTGGTTTCCAATTTATCAGTGTTCAGCTTTTTGATATAAGCTCGACAACCCCAAATCATAACATGCTTAAGACTTGGTTTTCTTCTATGCCATATCTCATAAGGTGTGGAAGAAACTAATTTTGATGGAATCCTATTCAGAATATACAAAGCTGATTCTAATGCAAATCCCTAAAAGGAGATTGGCATATCAGTATAGCTTATCATACTATGTACCGTATCTAATAAGGTACGATTTCTCCTTTCAGATACACCATTCAGCTGTGGGGTTCCTGGAGGAGTCAGCTGGGAAACAATGCTATGCTCTCTTAAGTATTCATCAAATTCAGTACTCAAATATTCACCTCCACGATATGATCGAAGAGCTTTAATACTCTTTCCTGTTTGATTTTCTACTTCAGATTTAAATTCTTTGAACTTTTCAAAGGATTCATGTTTGTATTTCATCAAATACAAATACCCAAACCTTGATTTATCATCAGTAAAGGTAATAAAGTAATGAAAACTGTCTCTAGCCATTTCCTTAAATGGACCACATACATCACTATGTATTAGCTCCAAAATATTTTTAGCCCTTAGCCCTTGTCCAACAAAGGGTGATCTAGTCATTTTACCCTGAAGGCAAGATTCACAAGTTGGAGTAGGCTCAGAGCCCAATGAGGATAGAATCCCCATTTTTTTCAATTTTGCAATCCTATCTTCTGCAACATGACATACCCTTAAGTGCCAAATATATTTTGAACTTGAGTTAGTTTTCACCATAGCATTGCATTCTTTTAGATTGCTATACTATGGGCAGTTCCTTTTCCAGTGCCCATCCTTCTGGCAATGGAAACACTTTCCTTTGCCTCCATCAGCTTTAGTCTTTCCTTACTGTTTAGCTATTTTGTTAGAAGGACCAGAAATCTGATGTTTCTTTTTCTTATTGCCCTTCTTCTTGTTGGACTTTCCAGCAGAAGAAGATGCAATCAAAGCGACCTCTTTTCCTTTATTGCCCGGCATATTCTTTTGGGTAATGACCAACATGTTGAGTAAACTAGCTAAGGTGCATTCCTATTTAGTCATATGGAAATTTGTCACAAAGTTCCCAAAAGACTCAGGAAGGGACTGAAGTATCAAATTCGTCTGTAGTTGGAAATCCATGTTGCAGTCAAGATGTTCCATCTGCTAAATCAGCCGAATCATTTTGTGGACATGATCCCCAACATTCTATCCCTCAGACATCCTCATGCGGGACAACTGTCTAGATATCTCATACCTAGCATTCCTACTGTGCTCACCATACAACTCTTGTAGGTGAAGGAGGATCCCACTCACACTCTGCATGTTCTCATGCTGCTTCTGTAACTTATTACTCATAGAAGCAAGCATGTAGCATTTAGCTCTCATATCATGCTCCTTCCACTTGTCCAAAGTTTCATGTTCCTCTTGGGTGGCCTCTGGAGGTAAGGGACTAGGAACATTTGAATCTAGAACATATCCTATATGTTCAAGGTTCAGGACAAGTTTCAAATTTCTTAGCCAATCAGAGAGATTAGGTCCTGTCAACCTATTGTGATCAAGTATGCTTGCAAGGATATTGGATGGTGGTGATTGTTCTATGCTCATTATTATCAGAAAATTAACTGCAGAAAATAACTAGATTAATTAGTAAATGTATCATGTAATTAACCAAAATGATTATGGTCTTTTAATCAAATTGATCCTCCCACTAACTTAGCGAATCCTACACTTCCAAAGTAGAAAACGGAAATCTTAGTTGGATGGATTTCTAGTGGGTGATTGAATTCCTCTAATTCTATTGATCATCCTCAGGTACATTCGTTATTGGAATTACAATAAATTATAAGTGAGCAACTCCTTGCCTATTACATCTCATGTGAGGTTCAATCCTTTACCTAGCCCCTAATACTTAAAATCTCAGGTACATCCATTATTGACTTATCTTGCATTAGTTAAGTTGATCCCATTGAGCCAGTAATTATGCAAATAATTTTAATCTCCTCAGGTACATCCAATATTGGCTACCAAACCATTTATATATTTACAACATCTCATGCTTAATAATTATTCTTAAGAAAATCCCTTAAATTAATTGCATCTTATGCAACTATTTAAAATTTCTTAAAATAATTGCCCTAATGGAGGGCCCATGTTATAATTACTTTAATTATAGCATTTTCAACTTAATCATTTATTTGGAAAATTTTATGGTCATCCTAATTACTATTAAGGTCTCACTTTGCACATTATCCATTTAGCATGCATATATCATATAATTGCATACATTCCCATACATCTCATGCATTCATGGATAAGCAGTAAATATGGTATGATCATGGACTTTCTGAGGAATTCAATTCTGAGCCACCAAGAATTGAATCAGGGCATTCCTTTGTGCATTTCATTCATTTATTTTACAAGAGTTGCTGAAGGAGTACATAATCAACACTTGATCTTGAATTCCTCCCACTGGTCCCACCAATGCTCTTGACCTCCTTGAACTTCTTGCAATCCAATATTATATAGTAATCCTTGGCATACTAACGCGAATTTACATGAACCTAAATAAATGAAATTACAACCCAAAAATTATTACAAACTTAATAATACATGCCCAAAATAAATTAAAATTAATTAATTAATTTACAATCCCAAAGAAATAAATCCAATCACATTGGTCTTTTATAGTCAATGATCATCCATCATGCATATCACTATTTTAACAATTAAATAAAACATACATACTTAAATTAAATTGAATATCTCATATTCAACTTAAAAATTCAGATTTGCATATGATTAAAATAAATTTAAAGTTCAGATTTGAATCTCATTCAAACAAATTTAAAAATTCAAATTTGAATCACATTTAAATAACCTTAAAAATTCAGATTTGAATCACATTCAAATAATTTTTAAAAAATCAGATTTGAATCACATTCAAACAATTTTTAAAAATTCAGATCTGAATATTATTCAAACAACTTTAAAAAATCAGATTTAAATATGATTCAAACAACTTTAAAAATTCAAATTTGAATCACATTCAAACAACTTTTAAAATTCATATTTGAATCACATTCAAACAATTTTTAAAATTCTGATTTGAATCAAAATTTAATTGTGTAATTAAAATTCTAATTAAACAATTTAATTAGACATAGGATGAGCTTTTAGATCATACAACAATTGCAAATTAAAAAGCCAAATCTTTGCACCACCCATGAAGCCAAACCATGTGCACCATTGATGGTGTTCTTCAAGCATGCCGCCATACATCCATTGCAACCAGCAATGGATAAATCATCTCATGATCAAAACACACAATTAAATCATATAATCAACAATCTAAATAGCAAATATAGTGGCTCTGATACTAATTGAAGGAGCGGAAGCGTGAAAAACACAAGTTTATACCATTGAATTAAAAAATTTTCACCTAGGGTCACATGCATCATGCAAGATTTATTTTTATCTATTTGATTTCAATGATAAACAACATATTAAAACTCTTTTAATATGTTTTTTGGATCTGTATTTGCCATTTAAGATTTTAGAATTAATCAGATTAATTTTAGAACCCTAGATTAAATGAAGAACAAACACACTAACCTCTTAATGCACTATAATATATTTGCGCCTTTGAGATTCATCTTCAGGACACCAGATGTTGTCCCTCTAGCTTGTCCACACCAAGAACACCTATGACAGCCCTTGAACAGCTTCTAAAGCTTTTTCTATTATTTAGAAAATCAAGTTCTGCCTTTTAAGAGATTAAAGATGTAAATAGGACACTAGAAATGATTTCTAGTATTTTTAATTCAAGAGATTGTTTGCTAATCTCTTGGAATTGATGAGAGATGAAGAGGAAGAGAGAATATGAGTCTCAAGGGTGGCGGCACACAATGGGAGGCAACGGCTTGTATTTTTATTTTTTTCATAACAACACTTATATAGCTAGGTCACCACTTAAACCCTTGCCACATGTCACCTTTTGATTGGTTCTAGGTTTAATTGTGTAACACCCCTATGCTCGGTAGTGCATTCTACTGCACAGGTGACTAGTGTCTATCCGGACAGCTAGAATGCCTAGAACTTTATTTAAATATTAGTGAGGAGACATAAAATAATGAAATACAAGAAAAGAAAATACAAGAAAAATAAAGGAAAAATAATAACAATGAAATGTAACCAAGTTAAACGAGTCGGATACCCTAGCGATGGGTGACTGCACCGGGAAGTTGCGGCGTGGACCGTTGACTAGCCCTGGACCACGGGAAACCCTGGAAAATATTTTTAGGACTTAAATAAAGACCTATTGAAGTATAAATATCATTAGAAATATCAAAGAAAATTAAATAATTAGTACAAAGAAAAATGAAAAATCGAGAAAACAACAAAACTCGGTGTTACCGAAAAATCAGGAATGCAACCCGAACAGGGGCATTATGGTCATTTGACACCCTGAGTTGTCTTTTGACTTAAATTTCCATTAAAAATACATGATATTAAACTTGGAAAATGTCATGAAAAATTAAATTGGTGGTACATAAATTAAATAGCAAAAATTAGGAGTTAAATGTGGGAAAATGAAACTTTAGATTAAATAAACATTAAATCACCCATAGTGCTCCACTAACTCACCAAAGTGGACCACTTATTCTTCATCTTGGACAGCAGAAACACATTTTCTTCAAGCTCTCAAAACTCAGCCGAAAATGGTGAAGAGGAGTCCAACATTGCCGTCTACCTTGGAGCTCCATGCAAGCATGATCCAAGACATGTTTTCACTAGCTCCCTTCATTAAAAGTTGTCCATACACCTTGGGAAGTAGATAGGCAGCAAGAAGACCAAGTTTTGGAGAGGTTTTGAAGAGTTTTCAAAGTGGTAAGTATGTGTTTTTTATTATTGCTTCATTAAAGTTTGTGAGGATGTTATGGGTACTTGAATTGTGGAAAGAATTTTGGAGTTTGATGTTCTAAGGGAGATGTTTATTTTTAGCAGCCATGGAAACTCCCTAAGGGCAGCTAATTCTTGTATGTAAATGGTAGATTAAAGTGTTGATGAAGTGTTTGTATGTGTAGGAATAAATTTGGTGATGTATATTAGATGTATGTGAATGTACACTTGGTTTTGGAAGCTTGGAAATTAATCCAAGTAGAGGTATGAATCAGCAGCTTGAATGGTGAACCATAAAAATGTTATTTCATAGTTTGGTTTATGGAATATTAATGTTGAATTGTGTTACTTGCTATGGCAGCTTGTGTATATGTATGATGGTGTGAGGTTGGACATGTAAATGACCTAGGTTAGGTGATTGAATTGTTTGTAATTTAAACTTGAAAAATTCTGTACTATAAGGTGCATATTGAGTGTGGTTATAAGCTGCCAAAATGACCAACAATGTGAAGTAAAATGTGGTTAGGTTATGGTATAAATCAGAATTGGCATGAATGTGTAGTTTGGTAAGTGTTAAATGTATCCTTTAATGAGTAATGAACAAAATGCAATAGGGCAATTTATGTTTTGGGCCTAGAACCTTAAGTGTGTGGCTCCAATTGGTATGAGACCAATTGGAGGTGAAACTAGGCACAAAATGTGCCAACTTTCATGAAGGAAGCTTACCAAAATTCTGCTTGGAAGGTAACTTGAAAAATGACCAAATCCGGATTAGTGCATTTACGGCCTTGAAATTGACTATTTGGGCAGCATTTAGTGTTTTGGCCATAACTCACTCAAAACAGGTCCAATTGACCTGAAATTTTTACCATGAATAGTTGAGACATATATCTATAATTCTTATGAAGACACTAAAGCCCATAAATGACCATAAGAAAGTCAAATAGCTTGCACAATTTTGGATCCAAAAACTGGCCGAACCTAAAATGACCTAAACTGACCTAAAGTGACCAATTTTGGTACATTTTGACCAGCAATAGTAAAATGACCATAACTTGGTCTACATAACTCAGAATGACCTGAAATTTTGCCCCGCGTGAAATAAGACATAGATCTACAAGTTTGTAGTTTTGACCGAAACCCGAAAACCGAGGGAACTAGGTCATCCGGCTAGGTTAAATTAGTATACCGGAATCCGATAAATTGCAATAAAATGTAACAAATATGGAAATGAATTGGGTAACATGTACCAACAATAAAAGGCTGTCAAATGTGACATATTATAACATTAAGACCTAATTCACCTAGACTGTATCGAAGGTCATCATCTTAGGTTGACTAAAGAAATCATAGAATTCAATAATTAAGTATTAAGCCTTATTGTTAGAGACAATTTAAATGAGTACTGAAACACTTCAAATTGTGTTTCTCAGTTAGCAAAGACTCAGGGAATCGGATGGAAACACTGAGTCAGAGCCAAGAGGCATATATCAAAGGTTTGTGCACAATAGTTATTTCTTTTGAATTTTTCAATTAAAATAAATTATGATTATTTGTATGTTATTATTTTAAATTGTGTTTGTGCACAATAGTTATTTCTTTAGAATTTTTCAATTGAAATAAATTATGATTATTTGTATGTTATTGTTTTAAATTGTGTTTGTGCACAATAGTTATTTCTTTTTAATTTTTCAATTGAAATAAATTATGACTATTTGTATATTATTGTTTTAAATTGTGTTTGTGCACAATAATTTTGACTTCTCATTTTCTACTTAAAGAACATTATAGTTTTAAATTGTGTCCGTGCAAAATACTTTTATATTCACAGTTTTTACTAGCAAATTTATTTGGAGAAATGAGTTATGAATAATTTTTTATTATTTTGGCTTTGGGAATTCTATTTGAAAATTATTTTGTTGCCTACTTTGTAAGTTGAAATTTTATGATAAAATGTGTTTAGTGTTATCAGAGCAAAGTAGGGACGGCGATGCGTAACGCCTATGATTCTTGGGAACTCTCATGCGTGAACTCAGGAGCTTGTAGGGATGGCGATACGTAACGCCTGCAAGTGCTCTGATAAGTACACTATATTCCTCCCTCATTGATTTCTATTATTAGAGTGAGTGTGTCTTGTCGTGGTGTACAACACGGCATGTGTGAAAAAATTGTGCCATGGCCTAAATTGTGTTATCGATTGGCAACACTGTCTTTTTCAGTTATTTGATCAAATTGTGTTATGATTGGCAAAACTGTATTCTTTAGTTATTTGATCAAATTGTGTTATGATTGGCAAAACTGTATTCTTCAGTTATTTGATCAAATTGTGTTATTGATGGGTAAAACTGTGTTATTCAGTTATTTGATGAAATTGTGTTATTAATTGGCAAAACTGTATTATTCAGTTATTTAATCAAATTGTGTTATTGATTGGCAAAACTGTGTTACTCAGTTATTTGATCAAATTTGTATTATATGAACTTTGTAAATTGTGAAATGGAATTGTGAACTATTTGATTTGTGAATTGTCAATAAAAGATTTATGTATCGCATTTCAAATTGTTATTGTGCCACTGAGTAAATTTTACTCAGCGATAGCTTTTTATTGTCGCCGCAGTAGACAGATCGACAGGCGTGCAGACTAGGCTGCTAGTACTACACTGAGAGATCATCGGGTATATTGAGAATACCATATTTTGCATTTTATATTGTAATATATGTTCACTATATGTATATAGTGTTCTTGGCTTTGAACAGTTGTAAATTAAAGTTGTATATTGAAGTTGTAAAATAAATTGTGAATTATTTTGACTTGTAAAATTTGTACTATATTTCTTTTATCTCAGCCTTTGAAAATACTAAAAAATTACTATGGATTTGAGTTGAGAAACATATTGAGTTGATCAAATATTGGAGTTGAGATTGAGAAATATATTTGAAGTGCTTTTTACAGGTTTTTGAAGAACTGTTTTATTCAAAATACAGATGGCACTCCGCCAAAATTTTTACAGAAATTACTAATAATTCAAATGTGTTAGTTGTTTCACTTCAGTTCAAAAAAGTTTTTAACACCTGTAAATAGTGCTAACCACTGTAAAAAGAAGTAAGAAAAGTTTTAAAATCCCTTGTACTGTATTTAATAGGTTACCAGTAGACGAAGTTGGTAATTCATTAGGTATACTACGGGATCATGTTATGCCTTACAGAGGGGTAGGGTGTGACAAATTGACCCAATCACATTGTGCCAAGTGTCAAACCTATATTTAATCTTAATTTTAATCATCTTACCTGATTAAAAGACATTTGGCAAGCTTATGTGTAATTCCATGTGTCATCATCTCATGGTGCCACATGTCATCCTGTGAAATGACCAAAATGCCCTTTTCTATTACACATAAATATATTATGTAAATGGAAAAGTGGAAATGCCTTTTATTAATAAAAACATGTACAAGATACATACTAAATGATATGCTCTAGGGCATACTACTAACAGCGACAGCAATGAAAAGCTATCGCTGAGTAAAATTTACTCAGTGGTGCACAATAACAATTTGAAATGCGATATATAAAACTTTTATTGATAATTTACAAATCAAATAATTCACAATTCTATTTCACAATTTACAAAGTTCATATAACACAAATTTGATCAAACAATTGAATAATACAGTTTTGCCAATCAATAGCACCATTTGATCAAATAACTTAATAACACAGTTTTGCCAATCAATAACACAATTTGATCAAATAACTGAATAACACAGTTTTGCCAATCAATAACACAATTTGATCAAATAACTGAATAACATAGTGTTGCCAATCAATAACACAATTTAGGCCATGACACAAATTTTCTGAACATGCTGTGTGTACATCACGGCAAGGCACACTCAGCCCAATAATCGAAATCAATGAGGGAGGAAGCTAGCTAGATAATGAGTACTCATCTACACTCACCTTAGACTGACAAGTCAAAGAGGGAGGAACATAATCACACTCACCCCATAAATGGAGGAGGAACATAGTAATATTATCAAGCCAGGTGTGAATCAAAACAATTTCAAATCACAATATTTAAATATTTCATACAAACCACAAATCATATTTTATCTCAAAATTTCCATTTGCAAAGTAGGCAACATAATAATTTCTAAATAATATTCCCAAAGCCAAAATAATTAAAAACTATTCATAACTCATTTCTCCAAATAAATTTTCTAGTAAAAGCAGTGAATATAAAAAGTATTGTGCACAGACACAATTTAAAACTATAATGTTCAATTAAATTTTTAAGTAGAAAATGAGAAATCAAAATTATTGTGCACAAACCTCTGATATATGCCTCTTGGCCCTGACTAAGTGTTCCTTATGCTTCTCAATATCCTTTTCAACTGAAACACACAATTTAAAGTGTTTCAGTACTCAATGAATTTGTTTGTAACAATAAAATCTAATATTTAAATTTTCTTGGTACTATTCCCTTCAATTCATTTCATTAGTCAACCTATAATGTTGACCCTTGATGCACTCTAAGTGAGTCAATTCTAATTTTACCAATATGTCACATTTTATAGCCCTTTAGTATTGGTATATGTTACTAATTTCATTTCCAAGTGTATTGCATTTTATTGCAATTTACCGAATTTCGGCATACTATTTTGACATAGCCAGATGACCTAATTTCCTCAGTTTTCGAGTATCGGTCCAAACTACAAACTTGTAGGACTATGTCTTATTGCACGCGGGGCAAAATTTCAGGTCATTCTGAGTTACAGACCAAGATATAATCAATTTACCAATGCTGGACAAAATGCACCAAAATGGTAACTTTAGGTCATTTTTAGGTCACTTTTGGTTTAGCCAGTTTTGGTACCTGAACTTGTGCAAGCTATTTGGCTTGGTTTTGGCCATTTTTGGGCTTTGGTGTCTTCATATACAATCTATGTCTAAACTATTCATGGTAAAAATTTCAAATCAATTGGACCTGTTTTGAGTAAGTTATGGTCAAAACACTAACTGCTGCTCAAATGGTCAATTTTCAGGCTTTCAAGTCACTAATCCGAATTTGGTCATTTTTCAAGTCACCTTCTAGGTAGAATTTAGGTAAGCTTTCTTCATGAAAGTTGGCACATTTTGTGCCTAGTTTCACCTCCAATTGGCCTCATACCAATTGGAGTCACACACTTAGGGTTATAGGTCCATTTGCACACTGCCCTCTACATGCTTTTCAAATACCAAACCAAACACATGTTTACCAATTACATCTTCACTTCCCCACAACATCCTGCATTTGGCACTAACCAAAACCATTCAATTCTCTACATTATAGGTCAACTTGGACAGAATATAACTACTTCAAAATACACCAAATGCAGTCACAATACACAAAGTTCAATCCTAACAATATATACACATAAATACTTCTAATTATCACACAAACTTCTATCATCAAATGACATACCTATCACTACTATTCCACACACATATATGCTGCCATTTTTTTGTACCATAATTCAACAAACCTTTCATGAATTTAAACACTTCCAACTTCACCATAAGGCTGCCCAAATTGTTCATATACATCAAGCTTTCCAATTTCAACACATAATCTCACTTTACATTCATAATTCACACATACAAGAGGATTAAATTGCTAGCACTTCAAATGGACTCAACCAATACTAATTCCCATCAATTCCCACCAACTTAATGTAAGAAAAACTCAGGCAACTCACCTCCCATGGCTGCCAAAAATGGACCTTCCATAATTCAACCATTTCTTCAAATTTCTTCACCCAAAATACTACCCATAACCTCAACACAAGTTTTAATTAAGGAAGGGAAGAAAATAAGCACTTACTTCTTATTGGAGCTTGCTAAAACCTCACCCAAACTTCTTCTTTTTACTGCCAATGTCTTCTCCAAGCTGAGTATGCAAGGTTTAATGAAGAAACTTAGTGTAAAAGAGGGCTAAATGTGGAGTGCATGGAGGTTTTTCAAGGTTTGGCCATGGTGGTTCTTCAATGGAGCTTTGGGCTGATTTTTTTCTCAAGGTTGAAGATGAGTATTCTGCTGTCCCAAAGGCTTATAAAGGTTTCCCAAATTATGAGTTAGTGGAGCACTAACTTGGATTAAAGAATTAACTATCCAAAGTTTCCTAAATTGTAATTTTACCACCATTCTTTCACTATTAATATAATGTATCACAATTTAATTTTTTTATGACATTTTCAAAGTTTAATATCATTTATTTTTAATGAAAATTTAGGTCAAAAGGTAACTTGGGGTGTCAATTAATCAAAATGCCCCTATTCGGGTTGTCTTCCCAATTTTTCGGTAACACCGATTTTTGTCATTTTCTCAATTTCTCGTTTTTCTTTGTACGAATTAATTAATTTTTCTTTGATATTTCTAATGATATTTATACTTTAATAAGTCTTTAATTATGTCTCGAAACTAAATTCCGAGGGTTCCCTGCAGTCTTGGGGTCGACTATTGCCTGCGCCGTAACTTCCCCGTGCGGTCACCCATCGCTGTGGTGCTGGCTTGTTTAACTTAGTTTCATTTCATTGCTATTATTTTTTTTCTTATATTTTTCTTTCTTGTATTTCATTATTTTATGTCTCCACACTAATATTTAAATATAATTCCTAGCATCCTAGCTGTTCGGACAGACACTGGTCACCGGAACAGTAGAATGCACTACCGAACATAGGGGTGTTACACACACCCTTGAGGTGTGTTTCACATTCATGCCGCTCCCTGGTGAGCATCCAACCAACTTTAGATCAAACCAAATTTGATCCAATCACACAATTAAACCTCACAAACAATCTTAATGGCAAATATAGTAGCTCTGATACCAATTGAAAGAGTGAAAGCGTGATTATTGGGCATTAGAACCTTGAATTTCAAAAAAATTATTTCTAAGGTTATATGTACCATACCAAGTTTCTTATGAATCTAATCAATTTCCAATACCCAATTGCATACCAAAACATATTTTAGCATGCATTAAAATTTCATTGTCCATTAAAGATTATGAATTAACATTTAATTCAATTAAACCCTAACTAAAAGAGGGATTTTTAGGTACTAACCTCTTGATGCACAATTGATGCAATCTTAGGATGTTCTTAGGACGCTAAATGTTGTGCCTCTAGTTTGTCCACCACAAGCACACACCAAAGTAGCAATGGCAACCCCTAGATTGGCTTCTCAAGCCCTGTCAACTAATTTTGAGATGGGGTTTATGCTTTGTAAAGGTTGTATGAATGTATTGGGTGCTAGAAATACTCTCTAATAATTTAATTCAAGAGGAAATCTAAGCTTTTCCCTTTGAATGAATTGAGAAATTGAAGAGGAAAGGAAGGCACAAATGTGACGGCAACTTTGAGAGAAAATAAAGAAGTGGCGGATTTTTCTTTATAACCTTTCTTTATATACTTAGGTCAAACCCTAACTCCCTTGCCACATGTCATCACAAGATCCCATCTTGTTATTATTTGATTTAATCCTATAAAGCCAAGTGTCAAGCTCCATTTAAATCATGACATGTGGTCTTCCATCATAGGAAGACAAGTGGGAAGATCATATGGTGCCATGTATCACTATCTCATGGTACCACACGGCACCATGTGAAAAGGCCAATTTGCCCTTACTCTTTAATTTAAGTTCTCAACCCAAAATTATAATTTCTTCTCTTTAAATCAATTTATATTAAATATTAATAAATCTCTATTAATTAATTTCTCATTATTAAATTCATATTTAATCAAATTAAATATAAATTTAATTTATACTATACATTCAATAACCTAGATTTAGTTTCAAGTCATGCTAGGGACTTTGCAATTTTATTGCAAACCAAACCTCTTTAATTAAGTAATTAAACTCTTTAATTAATCAATTAAATCACATTTTAAATAGTAATTAGCTTGTGCAGATGTGTGACTTACTAGGCTCATTACTTATTGGCAATGAGAAATGATATTAACTCTTAATATCATTAGAGTTCTTTCTTACCGTAAATGATTTCTCTAAATCATTTTAGGCATCTCATAGACCATGGTTGACACCTAGCATAGTATGCCATGGCCACCCAATCAATAATAAGGAATACCTTAAATGAACCTTTAATCATATGTTACCATGCACTAGAATCTCTCCATTACAAAATCCCAATTCGAGCTAAAGTCATAGTTAATGTCAAACCCCATTTGCTATGAACATTATGCTCTCTTTTAATTCCAATTCTTGATTAATTAGATTTTCTTGTCAGAAACTCTTTTTTAACTAAATCTGTCTATCCTGGCTAGGAACTTGAAACATTAAGAACAATTAAATGAACATAGGATTTTATCCTTATTTACTTAGGGTAATGGATTCCATCTTGATCAACACCTATCTCCATATATAACTAGTAGGAGCCAACACATGCCCATATACCCATACACAGTACAAGTATGAAAGCAGTATCTGTTAGTAGTATGCCCTAGAGCATATCATTTAGTATGTATCTTGTATATATTTTTATTAACAAAAGGCATTTCCACTTTTCCATTTACATAATATATTTATGTGTAATAGAAAAGGTCCATTGATATTTTGTTAGAAATATTATTCTTAAGTTGTTAAGAATATGAGTGACAATATTTCTAGCACAAACTATCATAAATAGGTTCACAATCGAGGATACTTCATAATAAGGACATGACTTATCCAGAAAGATTGTATTCATGTTTGTTCCCAAGTTATTTATATGAGATATAAATAAGATGGAATGGTGAGTCTCATGCCGTATGACAAACATGATAGGCACTTATAAATGATAAGTAGGTCAAACCAGTGACACTTATGACAAGCGCATGGAGTTTACTCTTGTCAATGTTTTGTCATAAATCATATCAGTGCATATAATCTTTAGACCTGAGATAGCACAGTTATCTTGTATATAGGTAGTTTGAGTTTGATACTACTTTCATACTTGTACTGTGTATGGGTATATGGGCATGTGTTGGCTCCTACTAGTTATATATGGAGGTAGGTGTTGATCAAGATGGAATCTGTTCCTCTAAGTAAATAGAGATAAAATCCTATGTTCATTTAATTATTCTTGATGTTTCAAGTTCCTGGCCAGGACAGATATATTTATTCAGAAAAGAGTTTCTGATGAGAAAATCTTTTTAATCAAGAACTGGAATTAAAAGAGAACATAATATTCATAGCAAATGGAGTTTGACATAAACCATGACTCGACTTGAGTTGGGATTTTGTAATGAGAGATTCTAGTGCATGGTAACATATGATTATAGGTTCATTTAAGGTAAACCTTATTACTAATTGGGTGGCCATGGCATGCTATGCTAGGTGTTAACCATGGTCTATGAGGTTCATAAAATGATTTAGAGAAATCATTTATGGTAAGAAAGAGTTCTGATGATATTAAGAGTTGATATCATGTCTCATTGCCAATTAGTGATGAGCCTAGTAAGTCACACACATACACAAGTTATCACCTATTTAAATATGATTTAATTAATTAATTAAAGAGTTTAATTGATTAATTAAATAGGTTTGGTTTGCAATTAAATTGCAAAGTCTCTAGCATGACTTGAAACCAAATCTAGATTATTGGATGTGTAGTATAAATTAAATTTATATTTAAAGTGTTTAAATATGAATTTAATTAATGAGAAATTAATTAATAGAGATTAATTAATTTATTTATATTTGATATAAATTAATTAGAAGAAGAAAAATAATTATTTTGGGTTGAGAACTCAAAATTAAGACACAGGGGCATTTTGGTCATTTTGCAGTGTGACACGTGGCACCATGAGATGGTGACACATGGGATTACACATAAGCTTGCCAAATGTTTTTTAATCATGTAAGATGATTAAAATCAAGATTAAATATAGGTTTGACACTTGGCACAATGTGATTGGGTCACTTAAACCTAGAGCTAATCAAAGGGTGACATGTGGCAAGGGTTTAATGTGTTAACCTAGCTATTTAAGTGTTGTTATGAGAAAATAAAACACAACCAGCAGCCACACTCCTTTGTCACGCCACTTTGAGGTTTTCATCTCTTCTTCTTCATCTCTTATCAATTCAAAGAGATTAGCCATCAATCTCTTGAATTAAGAACACTAGAAATTGTTTCTAGTGTCCTGTTTACATCTTTAATCTCTTAAAAGGCAGAACTTGATTTTCTAATTAATAGAAAAAGCTTTAGAAGCTATTCAAGGGCTGCCATAGGTGTTCTTGGTGTGGACAAGCTAGAGGGACAACATCTGGTGTCCTGAAGACGAATCTCAAAGGCGCAGACACGCTGCAGTGCATCAACAGGTTAGTGTAATCGTTCTTGATTTAATCTAGGGTTCTAAAATTAATCTGATTAATTTTAAAATCTTAAATGGCAAATACAGATCCAAAAACATATTAAAAGAGTTTTAATATGTTGTTTATAATTGAAATCAAATAGATAAAAATAAATCTTGCATGATGCATGTGACCCTAGGTGAAAATGGTATCAGAGCCACTATATTTGCCATTTAGATTGATGTTTATATGATTTAATTGTGTGTTTGATCATGAGATCAAGAGTTTATTGCTGGTTGCAAAGTCAAAGTGGCGGCACAAATGATAAACACCATGGTGTGCATGGTTGATGCATCACAATGGTGTGCAAAGGTAAATGGATGGTGAATGTGCAATTGTTGTATGATTTAAGATCCATTTTATGTCTAATTAAATTGTTTAATTAGAATTTTTATCACACAATTAAATTATGATTCAAATCAAAATTTTAAAAATTATTTGAATGTGATTCAAATCTGAATTTTAAAAGTTGTTTGAATGTGATTCAAATCTGAATTTTTAAAGTTGTTTAAATCATATTTAAATCTGATTTTTTAAAATTGATTGAATAAAATTCAGATCTGATTTTTTTAAAAAATATTTGAATGTGATTCAAATCTGATTTTTTAAAAAATGTTTGAATGTGATTCAAATCTGAATTTTTAAAGTTGTTTGAATGTGATTCAAATCTGAATTTTTAAATTTGTTTGAATGAGAATCAAATCTGAATTTTTAAATTTATTTGAATCATATTCAAATCTGAATTTTTAAGTTGAATATGAGATATTCAATTTAATTTAAGTATGTATGTTTTATTTAATTGTTAAATAGTGATATGCATGATGGATGATCATGGACCATAAAAGACCAATGTGATTGGATTTATTTCTTTTATGTTTCTTTGGGATTGTAAATTAATTAATTTATTTTAATTTATTTTGGGCATGTATTATTAAATTTGTAATAATTTTTGGGTTGTAATTTCATTTATTTAAGTTCTTGTAAATTCGCCTTGGTATGCCAAGGATTACTATGTAATATTGGATTGCAAGAAGTTCAAGGAGGTCAAGAGCATTGGTGGGACCAGTGGGAGGAATTCAAGATCAAGTGTTGATTATGTACTCCTTCAGCAACTCTTGTAAAATGAATGAATGAAATGCACCTAGGAATGCCCTGATTCAATTCTTGGTGGCTCAGAATTGAATCCCTTAGAAAGTCCATGATCACACCATATTTACTACTTATCCATGAATGCATGAGATGTATGGGAATATATGCAATTATATGATATATGCATGCTAAATGGATAATGTGCAAAGTGAGACCTTAATAGTAAATAGAATGACCATAAAATCTTCCAAACAAATGATTAAGTTGGAAATGCTATAATTAAAGTAATTATAACATAGGCCCTCCATTATGGCAATTATTTTAAGAAATTTTAAATAGTTGCATAAGATGCAATTTATTTAAGAGATTTTCTTAAGAATAATTGTTAAGCATGAGATGTTGTAAATATGTAAATGGTTTAGTGGCCAATATTGGATGTACCTGAGGACATTAAAATTATTTGCATAATTACTGACTCAATGGGATCAACTTAACTAATGCAAGATAAGTCAATAATGGATGTACCTGAGATTTTGAGCATTAGGGGCTAGGTAAAGGATTGAACCTCACATGAGATGTGATGGGCAAAGAGTTGCTCACTTATAGTTTATTGTAATTCCAATAATGGATGTACCTGAGGATGATCAATAGAATTATAAGAATTCAATCACCCACTAGAAATCCATCCAACTAGGATTTCCGTTTTCTACTTTGAAGTGTAGGATTCGCTAAGTTAGTGGGAGGACCAATTTGATTAAAAGATCATAATCATTTTGGTTAATTACATGATACATTTACTAATTAATCTGGTTATTTTTGCGATTAATTTTATGATAAAAATGATCACAAAACAACCACCACCATCCAATATCCTTGCAAGCATACTTGATCACAATAGGTTGACAGGACCTAATCTGTCTGATTGGCTAAGAAATTTGAAACTTGTCCTGAACCTTGAACATATAGGATAAGTTCTAGATTCAAATGTTCCTGGTCCCTTACCTCCAGAGGCCACACAAGAGGAACATGAAACTTTGGACAAGTGGAAGGAGCATGATATGAGAGCTAAGTGTTACATGCTTGCTTCCATGAGTAATGAGTTACAGAAGCAACATGAGAACATGCAGAGTGCGAGTGAGATCCTCCTTCACCTACAAGAGTTGTATGGTGAGCACAGCAGGAATGCTAGGTATGAGATATCTAGGCAGCTGTTCCGCATGAGGATGTCTGAGGGACAGAATGTTGGGGATCATGTCCACAAGATGATTCGGCTGATTGAGCAGTTGGAATATCTTGACTTCAACATGGATTTCCAACTACAAACTGATTTGATCCTTCAGTCCCTTCCTGGGTCTTTTGGGAAATTTTGTGACAAATTTCCATATGACTCAACAGGAATGCACCTTAGCTGGTTTACTCAACATGCTGGTTATTGCCCAAAAGAATATGCCAGGCAATAAAGGAAAAGAGGTAGCTTTGGTTGCATCTTCTTCTACTGGAAAGTCCAACAAGAAGAAGGGCAATAAGAAAAAGAAACCTCGATTCTGGTCCTTCTAAGAAAATAGCTAAGCAGAAAGGAAGACTAAAGTCGATGAAGGCAAAGGAAAGTGTTTCCACCGCCAACAGAAAGTGTTTCCATTGCCAATAAGAAAGTGTTTCCATTACCAAGATGAAAGTATTTCCACGGCAGTATAGCAATCTAAATGAAAGCAATGCCGTGGTGAAAAACAACTCAAGTTCAAAATATATTTGGCACTTAAGGTTATGTCATGTTGCAGAAGATAGGATTACAAAATTGGAGAAAATGGGGATTCTATCCTTATTGGACTCTGAGCCTACTCCAACTTGTGAATCTTGCCTTGAGGCAAAATGACTAGATCACCCTTTGTTGGACAGGGCTAAGATCTTAAAATATTTTGGAGCTAATACATAGTGATGTATGTGGTCCATTTAAAGAAATGGCTAGAGGGGGCTCTCATTATTTTATTACCTTTACTGATGATAAATCAAGGTTTGGGTATTTGTATTTGATGAAATACAAACATGAATCTTTTGAAAAGTTCAAAGAATTTAAATCTGAAGTAGAAAATCAAACAGGAAAGAGTATTAAAGCTCTTCGATCAGATCGTGGAGGTGAATATTTGAGTACTGAATTTGATGAATACTTGAGAGAGCATGGCATTGTTTCTCAGCTGACTCCTCCAAGAACACCACAACTGAATGGTGTATCTGAAAGGAGAAATCGTACCCTATTGGATATGGTATGTAGTATGATGAGCTATACTGATATGCCAATCTCCTTTTGGGGATTTGCATTAGAATCAGCTTTGTATATTCTGAATAGGATTCCATCAAAATCAGTTTCTTCCACACCTTATGAGATATGGCATGGAAGAAAACCAAGTCTTAAGCATGTTAAGATTTAGGGTTGTCCAGCTTATATCAAAAAGCTGAACACTGATAAATTGGAGACCAGATCAGAAAAGGGTCGATTTGTTGGATATCCAAAAGATAGTTTTAGATATTATTTTTATTTGCCTACTTCACAAAAGGTTGTGATAAGTAGAGATGCCACATTTCTTGAACAACAGTTTGTTCAAGAAGGAGGCAAAGGAAGGCAAATAGAGTTAGAATTGGAGAATTCTGACCAACCAACATATCAGATGGATATAGATCCATCTAGTCAACCTATACCCATTGATGAAACATCTACAGCTGTTCCTCGTAAAACAACCAGGGTATCTCACCCACCAGTGAGATATGGTTTTCTTCATGAAGAAGAACAAGAGTTGTCTACTCATGAAGAAGTAGATCATGGAGATGATCCACTTACCTATGAAGAAGCTATATCAGATATAGACTCTTCAAAATGGATTGATGCTATGAAATCCGAGATTGATTCCATGTATAAGAATCAAGTTTGGGATCTTATTGACCCACCTGAAGGTATTGTACCTATAGGGAACAAATGGGTTTTCAAGAAGAAAATTGGTTCTGATGGAAAGGTAGAGACCTATAAGGCAAGGCTAGTAGCGAAAGGGTTTCGCCAAAGGCAAGGAATCGACTATGAGGAGACTTTCTCACCTGTTGCCATGCTTAAATCAATTAGGATTTTATTAGCAATAGCTACGTACTATGATTATGAGATTTGGCAGATAGATGTCAAAACAGCTTTTCTCAATGGATACATTGAAGAAAACATTTTCATGGAACAACCTAGGGGATTTGAATCCCAAGATGGTTCCAAGGTATGCAAGCTAAAGCGATCCATTTATGGGTTGAAACAAGCTTCGAGGAGTTGGAACATCCGTTTTGATGAAGCCATTAAATCCTTTGGTTTTATCAAAAATGAGGATGAGCCATGTGTATATAAGAAGGTTAGTGACAGTGCTATCACTTTCCTTGTCTTATATGTGAATGACATACTATTGATGGGTAATGACACAGGTATGTTGACAACTATAAAGGTATGGTTGTCAAATACATTCTCCATGAAAGACTTAGGGGAGGCAACCTATATTTTTGGGATTCGCATCTATAGAGATAAAGCGAATAGAATAATTGGTTTATCCCAAAGTCTATACTTGGAAAAGGTGTTAAAGAGGTTTAACATGCTTAATTCCAAGAGAGGATTGTTACCAGTGAGACATGGTATCCATCTTTCTAAAGAGATATCTCCAAAGACACCTGAAGAAAGAGATAAGATGGCCAGGATTCCATATGCTTCGGCTATTGGAAGTATAATGTATGCAATGTTGTGTACTAGGCCGGATATCGCATATCTCGTTAGTTTGACTAGCGGTATCAATCCAATCCAGTTTGGAACATCGGATAGTATCAGAATATCCTTAAGTACTTGAGAAGAACTAAGGATTTATTCTTGATTTATGGAGGTGGAGACTTGCAATTGGATGGTTATACTGATTCTGATTTCCAATCAGATATTAATGATAGAAAGTCTACCTCTAGATATGTGTTCATTTGTAATGGAGGTGCAGTCAGTTGGAATAGTTCCAAACAGAGCACGACTGCAGATTCCACAATAGAGGCTGAGTATATTCTTTGCATCGAGATCTTGCAAAGGAAGCTGTTTGGATAAAGAAGTTCGTGACAGAACTTACAGTAGTTCCTTCCATTGAGTCAGCAGTTCCACTACACTGTGACAACAATGGAGTAGTCATACAGGCTAAGGAACTAAGGTCTCACCCAAAATCCAAATACATACAAAGGCACTACCACATTATCAGACATATAGTTGGGCAAAGGCGATATAGCCATACAGAAAAATAACATCAGCTGAAAAAATTCAGCTGATCCATGCACTAAGCCTTTGTCACAAGCTCAGTTAGACTGACATCTTGAGAAGATGGGTCTAAGGTATTGTAATGAATGGCTCTAGTGCTAGTGGGAGATTGTTAGTAGTATGCCCTAGAGCATATCATTTAGTATGTATCTTGTATATATTTTTATTAACAAAAGGCATTTCCACTTTTCCGTTTACATAATATATTTATGTGTAATAGAAAAGGTCCATTGATATTTTGTTAGAAATATTATTCTTAAGTTGTTAAGAATATGAGTGACAATATTTCTAGCACAAACTATCATAAATAGGTTCACAATCGAGGATACTTCATAATAAGGACATGACTTATCCAGAAAGATTGTATTCATGTTTGTTCCCAAGTTATTTATATGAGATATAAATAAGATGGAATGGTGAGTCTCATGCCATATGACAAACATGATAGGCACTTATAAATGATAAGTAGGCGAACCGGTGACACTTATGACAAGCACATGGAGTTTACTCTTGTCAATGTTTTGTCATAAATCATATCGATGCATATAATCTTTAGACTGAGATAGCACAGATTATCTTGTATATAGGTAGTTTGAGTTTGATACTACTTTCATACTTGTCTTGTGTATGGGTATATGGGTATGTGTTGGCTCCTACTAGTTATAGATGGATGTAGGTGTTGATCAAGATGGAATCTGTTCCACTAAGTAAATAGAGATAAAATCCTATGTTCATTTAATTTTTCTTGATGTTTCAAGTTACTGGCCCGGACAGATAGATTTATTGTAAAAGAGTTTACGATGAGAAAATCTTTTAATCAAGAACTGGAATTAAAAGAGAACATAATATTCATAGCAAATGGAGTTTGACATAAACCATGACTCCAGCTTGAGTTGGGATTTTGTAACAGAGAGATTCTAGTGCATGGTAACATATGATTATAGGTTCATTTAAGGTAAACCTTATTACTAATTGGGTGGCCATGGCATGCTATGCTAGGTGTTAACCATGGTCTATGAGGTTCATAAAATGATTTAGAGAAATCATTTATGGTAAGAAAGAGTTCTGATGATATTAAGAGTTGATATCATGTCTCGTTGCCAATTAGTGATGAGCCTAGTAAGTCACACACATACACAAGTTATCACCTATTTAAATATGATTTAATTAATTAATTAAAGAGTTTAATTGATTAATTAAATAGGTTTGGTTTGCAATTAAATTGCAAAGTCCCTAGCATGACTTGAAACCAAATCAAGATTATTGGATGTGTAGTATAAATTAAATTTATATTTAAAGTGTTTAAATATGAATTTAATTAATGAGAAATTAATTAATAGAGATTAATTAATTAATTTATATTTGATATAAATTAATTAGAAGAAGAAAAATAATTATTTTGGGTTGAGAACTCAAAATTAAGACACAGGGGCATTTTGGTCATTCTGCAGTGTAACACGTGGCACCATGAGATGGTGACACATGGGATTACACATAAGCTTGCCAAATGTTTTTTAATCATGTAAGATGATTAAAATCAAGATTAAATATAGGTTTGACACTTGGCACAATGTGATTGGGTCACTTAAACCTAGAGCTAATCAAAGGGTGACATGTGGCAAGGGTTTAATGTGTTAACCTAGCTATTTAAGTGTTGTTATGAGAAAATAAAACACAACCAGCAGCCACACTCCTTTGTCACGCCACTTTGAGGGTTTTCATCTCTTCTTCTTCATCTCTTATCAATTCAAAGAGATTAGCCATCAATCTCTTGAATTAAGAACACTAGAAATTGTTTCTAGTGTCCTGTTTACATCTTTAATCTCTTAAAAGGCAGAACTTGATTTTCTAATTAATAGAAAAAGCTTTAGAAGCTATTCAAGGGCTGCCATAGGTGTTCTTGGTGTGGACAAGCTAGAGGGACAACATCTGGTGTCCTGAAGACGAATCTCAAAGCGCAGAACGCATTGCGATTGCATCAACAGGTTAGTGTAATCGTTCTTGATTTAATCTAGGGTTCTAAAATTAATCTGATTAATTTTAAAATCTTAAATGGCAAATACAGATTCAAAAACATATTAAAAGAGTTTTAATATGTTGTTTATAATTGAAATCAAATAGATAAAAATAAATCTTGCATGATGCATGTGACCCTAGGTGAAAATTTTTGAATTCAATGGTATAAACTTGTGTTTTTCACGCTTCCGTTCCTTCAGTATCAAACTCAAACCACCTATATATAAGATAATTGTATTATCTCAGGTCTAAAGATTATATGCACTGATATGATATATGACAATGCATTGACAGGAGTAAACTCCATGTTCTTGTCATAAGCGTCACTGGTTCGGCCTACTTATCATGTATAAGTACCTATTATGTTTGTTATGTGGCATGAGACTCATCACACCATCTTATTTATATCTCATATAAATACCTTGGGAACAAACATGATTACAATATTTCTGGATAAGTCATGTCCTTTGTGAAGTATCCTCGATTGTGAACCAATTTATGATACTTTGTGCTAGAAATACTGTCACTCATATTCTTAACAATTTAAGAATAGAATTTCTAACAAAATATCAATAGACCTTTTCTATTACACATAAATATATTAAGTGAAATTGCCTTTTATTAATAAAATATGTACAAGATACGTACAAAATTATATGCTCTATGGCATACTACTAACACTTAGCTGCCTGGAAGCATAAGCGACCGCTTTTTTCTTCTTACATCAGAATGCACCCTAGCCCATTATGGGAAGCATCACTATAGACCACAAAGTCTTTTCCCGACATTGGCTGTGTTAACACTGGTGCCTCTATCAACATAGCCTTCAACTTCTCAAAACTGGCTTGACACTTGTCATTCCAGTCAAATTTTGCATTCTTATGCAGCAACTTAATCAGTGGAGCTGCTATCAAAGAAACCCCTTCACAAACCTTCTGTAATACGTAGCTAGCCTTAAGAAACTTCTGACTTTAGTTGCATTTTTGGGAGGCTTCCATTCCATCACTGCTTTTATCTTCTTAGGATCCACTCTAATCCCATCAGCTGATACTATGTGTCTAAGAAAAGCAATTTCATTCAACCAAAATTCACACTTGGACAGCTTAGCATACAGCTTCTTCTCTCTTAGGGTTTGCAGAACAATCCTCAAATGCTCATCATGTTTTTCTCTATTCTTGGAATACACTAGTATATCATCAATAAAGATCACTACAAACCAATCCAAGTATGGATGGAAGATACGGTTTATAAGGTCCATGAAAGCTGTCGGTGCATTTGTCAACCCAAACGGCATCACTAAAAATTGATAGTGCTCGTACTGGGTTTTGAATGCAGTCTTAGGCACATCTGCATCTTTACCCTCATCCAATGATACCCTGATCTGAGATTAATCTTAGAAAATGCGCCTACTCCCTTCAATTGATCAAACAAATCATCAATTCTTGGTAATGGGTATTTATTCTTCACAGTCACTTTGTTTAGCTGCCGGTAGTCTATACACAATCTCAGTGTCCCATCCTTTTTCTTCGCAAATAGCATTGGAGCTTCCCATGGTGACACACTAGGGCGTATAAACCCCTTATCCAGTAACTCCTGTAATTAGATTTTTAACTCCTTCAATTTAGTAGGTGCCATCCTATAAGGAGCAATTGAGATTAGTGTTGTGCCTGGCATTACCTTCAATAATAAATTCTACTTCCCTTTCTGGTGGCAAACCAGACAATTCTTCAGGAAAGACATTAGGGAAGTCACTTACAATGGGTATGTCACACAGGTCAAGCTTAGCTTGCCTAGTATCAACCACGTGTGCTAAATAGGCTTCACAGCCTTTTCTCATCAATTCCCTTACAGTAGTGGCTGAGATGACATTAGATAGAAAATCTATCCTTTCCCCCACAACTGTTATCTCATCATTCTCAAGAGTTTTAAATGTAATCATCTTCAATTTACAGTCAACTATTACTTGATGATGTGATAGCCAATCCATTCCAAGGATGACATCAAACTTGTGAAAGGGCAATTCAATTAGGTCTACTGAAAACTCATACCCCTGAATGTTCAATGGGCAACCTTTATACACTTTATTTACTACCACACTGTGGCTTAGTGGGTTAGTGACTAAAATATCTTGGTCACTTTCCTTTACTTGAATTCCCCTTTCCACGATTAACTTAATGCAAATGTATGAGTGAGTGGATCCTGGATCCACTAATGCATACACAGGTATGTCATAGAGAGAAAACATAACCCTAATCACATATGGAGCATCCTGCTCCTCTTGAGCCCTCGTAGCATATGCCCTAGCTGGTGCCCTTGCCTCTAGCCTCTCAACTGACTCTGATGCAGGCCTCTGTGAAGTACCAACTACCTCTGATTTACCTGATCTTCTACCCCTTTGAGCTGTAGGGGCAGGTCTATCTGCCTGTACTAGAGTAGCTACAATAGTTCTTCGTGGGAAATCTCTTATCTGATGTTCAATAGACCCACACTAGAAACATCCCCTAGCTAATCGCTAACACTTGCCTCTGTGCCACTTATGACAGTATGGACACGCTGAAGAGACTGCTAGGGCTAGTCCCCTAAACACCGTTCTTGGAGAGCTGCCCACTGATGGTGTGGACTGGTCTCTCTTAGGTGCAAACTGAGATCTAGGCTTCTGGGACTAGCCTTGAATCTGTGCCTGACTAGGACCCTGGACCAGAGGACCTCTGAATTTCTTACTGGGTGCAGAGGATGAACTAATCTGACCCAGACCCCTCTTCTGCTGCCTATCTCTTTGGCTCTGCTCATTAATTCTGACCTTCTCAACTTTCAGTACAACCTCAACTAACTGTGCAAAATCCGTAATCCTCAAGGCAGTGATGAGTAGCTTAATGTTGTCATTCAACCCCTCTTCAAATCTTTTACATCTCTTTGCCTCTGTAGGTACTATCTCCCGTCCATATTTGCTCAATCTGACAAATTCTCTTTCATACTCTACTACTGATAACTGCCTCTGCCTCAGACTAATGAATTCTCTTCTTCTCTCCTCCAGGTACACATTACTAATATATTTCTTCCTGAACTCCATGAGGAAGAAATCCCAAGTTATCTGGTCTGGTTGCACCTCCCTAGATGCTATGTCCTACCATTGATAGGCATCATCCTGAAGTAGGAACATAGCAATCTCTGAGTTCTGCTCTAGGCTGCAGTGGGGTTGTCTAAGTACCCTTTCTATTCTTTCTAACCAATGCTCAGCTGCTGATGGGTCATCTTCTTTCTTACCCAGAAAATCCACAGCCCCATACTTTCTGAGTTTCTCCAAATGGGACTTCTGGGGTGGCTGTTGAGCTTATGGAATAGCCCCAGTCATCTACCTGAAAAATTCTATCATCTATTGGAATAGGGTCTGCTAAGGCTGTACAGGTACCTCTTGCGCTGGTGGAGCAGGTTCTCCCTTGCTTCTAGCTTCAGCTCTAGGTGTAGCATGACTCTCCACCTCTTCCTCTACTGCTCTCTGTGATATCGGATCCATATCCTAACCCAAAATAACCAAAGACAAACAGATCTATTTAGTGTCACCTCAACTCTTACAAAAGTAATGCATGTTATGCATTCTATCTAGATCTAGAAACACCTAAACCGTGCTTTGATACCACTAAATTTGACACCCCTTACCCATCTATAGTGTAGCCGAGAAAAGTATGTCACACTCAGTGCCAGAGCATCTTATCTTATATTATTACATTCCTATTAATTACATCAAATTTTTATCAATTTATGTTCACACATTTAATCGGAGAAACTAACGGAGTTTCCCCTAAATCATTAAAATTTTAATGAATTTCCACTTGTGTGAAACAATTTTATATGTATATTTTCAAACTCATTTTTTGCATTCCAAACATCAATCAATTTCACTCATAAGAATTGAAGGAACGGAAGCGTGAAAAACACAAGATTATACCATTGAATTCAAAAATTTTCACCTAGGGTCACATGCACCATGCAAGATTTATTTTTATCTATTTGATTTCAATGATAAACAACATATTAAAACTCTTTTAATATGTTTTTGGATCTGTATTTGCCATTTAAGATTTTAAAATTAATCAGATTAATTTTAGAACCCTAGATTAAATCAAGAACGATTACACTAACCTCTTGATGTGCTGCAGCGTGTCTGCGCCTTTGAGATTCGTCTTCAGGACACCAGATGTTGTCCCTCTAGCTTGTCCACACCAAGAACACCTATGGCAGCCCTTGAATAGCTTCTAAAGCCTTTTCTATTAATTAGAAATTCAAGTTCTGCCTTTTAAGATATTAGAGATGTAAACAGGACACTAAAAACAATTTCTAGTGTTCTTAATTCAAGAGATTGATGGCTAATCTCTTTGAATTGATGAGAGATGAAGAGAAATAGCTGGAGAGGCTCAAAGTGGCGTGACAATTGAGAGGAGAGGCTGCTGGTTATGTTTTCTTTTCATAACCACACTTAAATAGCTAGGTTAACACATTAAACCCTAGCCACATGTCACCTTTTGATTAGCTCTAGGTTTAAGTGACCCAATCACATTGTGCCAAGTGTCAAACCTATATTTAATCTTGATTTTAATCATCTTACATGATTAAAAATATTTGGCAAGCTTATGTGTTATGCCATGTGTCACCATCTCATGGTGCCACGTGTCACAATCGTGAAATGACCAAAATGCCCCTATGTCTTAATTTTGAGTTCTTAACCCAAAATAATTATTTTCTTCTTCTAATTAATTTATATCAAATATAAATTAATTCATTAATCTCTATTAATTAATTTCTCATCAATTAAATTCATATTTAAACACTTTAAATATAAATTTAATTTATACTACACATCCAATAATCTAGATTTGGTTTCAAGTCATGCTAGGGACTTTGCAATTTAATTGCAAACCAAATCTATTTAATTAATCAATTAAACTCTTTAATTAATTAATTAAATCATATTTAAATAGGTGATAACTTGTGTATGTGTGTGACTTACTAGGCTCATCACTAATTGGCAATGAGACATGATATCAACTCTTAATATCATCAGAACTCTTTCTTACCATAAATGATTTCTCTAAATCATTTTATGAACCTCATAGACCATGGTTAACACCTAGCATAGCATGCCATGGCCACCCAATTAGTAATAAGATTTACCTTAAATGAACCTATAATCATATGTTACCATGCACTAGAATCTCTCTATTACAAAATCCCAACTCAAGCTGGAGTCATGGTTTATGTCAAACTCCATTTGCTATGAATATTATGTTCTCTTTTAATTCCAGTTCTTGATTAAAAGATTTTTCTCATCAGAAACTCTTTTCTGAATAAATCTATCTGTCCTGGCCAGGAACTTGAAACATCAAGAACAATTAAATGAACATAGGATTTTATCTCTATTTACTTAGAGGAACAGATTCCATCTTGATCAACACCTACCTCCATATATAACTAGTAGGAGCCAACACATGCCCATATACCCATACATAGTACAAGTATGAAAGCAGCATCAAACTCAAACTACCTATATACAAGATAACTGTGCTATCTCAGGTCTAAAGATTATATGTACTGATATGATTTATGACAAAACATTGACAAGAGTAAACTCCATGTGCTTGTCATAAGCGTCACTTGTTCGGCCTACTTATCATTTATAAGTGCCTATCATGTTTGTTATATGGCATGAGACTCACCATTCCATCTTATTTATATCTCATATAAATAACTTGGGAACAAACATGAATACAATCTTTCTGGATAAGTCATGTCCTTATTATGAAGTATCCTCGATTGTGAACCTATTTATGATACTTTGTGCTAGAAATATTGTCACTCATATTCTTAACAACTTAAGAATAATATTTCTAACAAAATATCAATGGACCTTTTCTATTACACATAAATATATTATGTAAACGGAAAAGTGGAAATGCCTTTTATTAATAAAATTATGTACAAGATACATACTAAATGATATGCTCTAGGGCATACTACTAACAATCTCCCACTAGCACTAGAGCCATTCATTACAATATCTTAGACCTATCTTCTCAATATGTCTGTCTAGCGAGTGCGTGACATAGGCTTAGTGAATGGATCACCTGGATTTTCACCGATGCTATTTTCTGCATGGCTACATCGCCTCGCCCAACTATTTCTCTGATAATGTGGTAGCGCCTTTCTATGTGTTTGGATTTCTGGTGAGACTTTGGTTCTTAGCCTGTATGACTACTCCATTGTTGTCACAGTGTAATGGAACTGCTGACTCAATGGAAGGAACTCTTGTAAGTTACATCACGAACTTTTAATCCAAGCGACTTCCTTTGCGGCATCGATGCGACAATATACTCGACCTCTGTAGTGGAATCTGCGATCGTGCTCTGTTGGAACTCTTCCAACCGATCGCACCTCCATTACAAATGAACACATATCCAGAGGTAGACTTTCTATCATCGATATCGATTGGAAATCGAATCGGTATAACCATCCAATTGCAAGTCTCCACCTCCATAAATCAAGAATAAATCCTTAGTTCTTCTCAAGTACTTAAGGATATTCTTGTGACTATCGATGTTCCAAACACGGATTGGATTGATACCGCTAGTCAAACTAACGACATATGCGATATCCGGCCTAGTACACAACATTGCATACATTAAACTTCCAATAGCCAAGCATATGGAATCTGGCCATCTTATCTCTTTCTTGGTGTCTTTGGAGACATCTCTTTAGAAAGGTGAATACCATGTCTCATGGTAACAATCCTCTCTTGGAAACAAGCATGTTAAACCTCTTTAACACCTTTTCCAAGTATAGACTTTGGGATAAACCAATTATTCTTTTCGCTCTATCTCTATAGATGCGAATCCCAAGAATATAGGTTGCCTCCCCTAAGTCTTTCATGGAGAATGTATTTGACAACCATACCTTTATAGTCGTCAACATACCGTATCATTACCCATCAACGATATGTCATCAACATATAAGAAAAGGAAAGTTATAGCACTGTCACTAACCTTCTTATATACACATGGCTCATCCTCATTTTTGATAAAACCAAAAGATTTAATGGCTTCATCAAAACGGATGTTTCAACTCCTCGAAGCTTGTTTCAACCCATAAATGGATCGCTTTAGCTTGCATACCTTGGAACCATCTTGGGATTCAAATCCCTTAGGTTGTTCCATGAAAATGTTTTCTTCAATGTATCCATTAAGAAAAGGCATTTTGACATCCATCCGCCAAATCTCATAATCATAGTATGCACTATTGCTAATAAAATCCTAATTGATTTAAGCATGGCAACAGCAGAAAGTCTCCTCATAGTCTATTCCTTGCCTTTGGCGAAACCCTTTCGCTACTAGCCTTGACTTATATGTCTCTACCTTTCCATAATAACCAATTTTCTTCTTGAAAACCCATTTGTTCCCTATAGGTACAATACATTCAGGTGGGTCAACAATATACCAAACTTGATTCTTATACATGGAATCAATCTCGGATTTCATAGCATCAATCCATTTTGAAGAGTCTATATCTGATATAGCTTCTTCATAGGTAAGTGGATCATCTCCATGATCTACTTCTTCATGAGTAGACAACTCTTGTTCTTCTTCATGAAGAAAACCATATCTCACTGGTGGGTGAGATACCCTGGTTGTTCTACGAGGAACAGCTGTAGATGTTTCATCAACGGGTATTGGTTGACTAGATGGATCTATATCCATCTGATCTGTTGGTTGGTCAGAATTCTCCAATTCTAACTCTATTTGCCTTCATTTGCCTCCTTCTTGAACAAACTGTTGTTCAAGAAATGTGGCATCTCTACTTATCACAACCTTTTGTGAAGTAGGCAAATAAAAATAATATCCAAAACTATCTTTTGGATATCCAACAAATCGACCTCTTTCTGATCTGGTCTCCAATTTATCAGTGTTGACTTTTGATATAAGTGGACAACCCCAAATCTTAACATGCTTAAGACTTGGTTTTCTTCCATGCCATATCTCATAAGGTGTGGAAGAAAGCGATTTTGATGGAATCCTATTCAGAATATATAAAGTCGATTCTAATGCAAATCCCAAAAAGAAGATTGGCATATCAGTATAGCTCATCATACTACGTACCATATCCAATAGGGTACGATTTCTCCTTTCAGATACACCATTCAGCTGTGGCGTTCCTGGAGGAGTCAGCTAAGAAACAATGCCATGCTCTCTTAAGTATTCATCAAATTCAGTACTCAAATATTCACCTCCACGATCTGATCGAAGAGCTTTAATACTTTTTCCTGTTTGATTTTCTACTTCAGATTTAAATTCCTTAAACTTTTCAAAGGATTCATGTTTGTATTTCATCAAATACAAATACCCAAACCTTGATTTATCATCAGTAAAGGTAATAAAATAATGAAAGCCCCCTCTAGCCATTTCTTTAAACGGACCACATACATCACTATGTATTAGTTCCAAAATATTTTCAGCTCTTAGCCCTTGTCCAACAAAGGGTGATCTAGTCATTTTGCCTTGAAGGCAAGATTCACAAGTTGGAGTAGGCTCAGAGCCCAATGAGGATAAAATCCCCATTTTCTCCAATTTTGCAATCCTATCTTCTGCAACATGACATAACCTTAAGTGCCAAATATATTTTGAACTTGAGTTGGTTTTCACCATGGCATTGCATTCATTTAGATTGCTATACTCTGGGCAGTGGAAACACTTTCTTACTGGTAATGGAAACACTTTCCTGTTGGCAGTGGAAACACTTTCCTTTGCCTTCATCAGCTTTAGTCTTCCTTTTCTGTTTAGCTATTTTCTTAGAAGGACCAGGAATCTGAGGTTTCTTTTTCTTATTGCCCTTCTTCTTGTTGGACTTTCCAGCAGAAGAAGATGCAACCAAAGCTACCTCTTTTCCTTTATTGCCTGGCATATTCTTTTGGGCAATAACCAGCATGTTGAGTAATTCAGCTAAGGTGCATTCCTGTTTAGTCATATGGAAATTTGTCACAAAATTCCCAAAAGACTCAGGAAGGGACTGAAGGATTAAATCCGTCTGTAATTGGAAATCCATGTTGAAGTCAAGATATTCCAACTGCTCAATCAGCCGAATCATCTTGTGGACATGATCCCCAACATTCTGTCCCTCAGACATCCTCATACGGAATAGCTGTCTAGATATCTCATACCTAGCATTCCTGCTGTGCTCACCATACAACTCTTGTAGGTGAAGGAGGATCTCACTCGCACTCTGCATGTTCTCATGTTGCTTCTGTAACTCATTACTCATAGAAGCAAGCATGTAACACTTAGCTCTCATATCATGCTCCTTCCACTTGTCCAAAGTTTCATGTTCCTCTTGTGTGGCCTCTGGAGGTAAGGGACCAGGAACATTTGAATCTAGAACATATCCTATATGTTCAAGGTTCAGGACAAGTTTCAAATTTCTTAGCCAATCGCATGATTAGGTCCTGTCAACCTATTGCGATCAAGTATGCTTGCAAGGATATTGGATGTTGGTTGTTGTTATGTTCTCATTATTATCAGAAAATTAATTGCAGAAATAACCAGATTAATTAGTAAATGTATCATGTAATTAACCAAATATGATTATGGTCTTTTAATCAAATTGGTCCTCCCACTAACTTAGCGAATCCTACACTTCCAAAGTAGAAACCGGAAATCCTAGTTGGATGGATTTCTAGTTGGTGATTTAATTATTATAATTCTATTGATCATCCTCAGTACATCCATTATTGGAATTACAATAAACTATAAGTGAGCAACTCCTTGCCCATCACATCTCATGTGAGGTTCAATCCTTTACCTAGCCCCTAATGCTCAAAATCTGGTACATCCATTATTGACTTATCTTGCATTAGTTAAGTTGATCCCATTGAGCCGATAATTATGCAAATAATTTTAATGTCCTCAGGTACATCCAATATTGGCCACCAAACCATTTACATATTTACAACATCTCAAGCTTAACAATTATTCTTAAGAAAATCTCTTAAATTAATTGCATCTCATGCAACTATTTAAAATTTCTTAAAATAATTGCCCCAATGGAGGGCTTATGTTATAATTACTTTAATTATACCATTTCCAACTTAATCATTTGTTTGGAAGATTTTATAGCCATCCTAATTACTATTAAGGTCTCACTTTGAACATTATCCATTTAGCATGCATATATCATATAATTGCATACATTCCCATACATCTCATGCATTCATGGATAAGCAATAAATATGGTATGATCATGGACTTTCTAAGGGATTCAATTCTGAGCCACCAAGAATTGAATCAGGGCATTCCTAGGTGCATTTCATTCATTCATTTTACAAGAGTTGCTGAAGGAGTACATAATCAACACTTGATATTGAATTCCTCCCACTGGTCCCACCAATGCTCTTGACCTCCTTGAACTTCTTGCAATCCAATATTACATAGTAATCCTTGGCATACCAAGGCGAATTTACAAGAACTTAAATAAATGAAATTACAACCCAAAAATTATTACAAACTTAATAATACATGCCCAAAATAAATTAAAATAAATTAAAATAAATTAATTAATTTACAATCCCAAAGAAACATAAAAGAAATAAATCCAATCACATTGGTCTTTTATAGTCCATGATCATCCATCATGCATATCACTATTTAACAATTAAATAAAACATACATACTTAAATTAAATTGAATATCTCATATTCAACTTAAAAATCCAGATTTGAATATGATTCAAATAAATTTAAAAATTCAGATTTGAATCTCATTCAAACAAATTTAAAAAATTCAGATTTGAATCACATTCAAACAACTTCAAAAATTCAGATTTGAATCTCATTCAAACATTTTTTAAAAAATCAGATTTGAATCACATTCAAATATTTTTTAAAAAATCAGATCTGAATTTTATTGAATCAATTTTAAAAAATCAGATTTAAATATGATTCAAACAACTTTAAAAATTCAGATTTGAATCACATTCAAACAACTTTTAAAATTCAGATTTGAATCACATTCAAACAATTTTTAAAATTCTGATTTGAATCATAATCTAATTGTGTGATTAAAACAACTAATTAAACACTTTAATTAGTCAAAGAATAGGCCTTAGATCATACAACAATTGCAGAATTAAAAGCCAAACCTTGAACCACCCAAGGAACCATTGTTGCCGCCACCAATGGTGGCTTCACCATGTGTGACGCCACATCTCATGATCCAACCAGCAATGAATCTCTTGATCTCATGATCAAACACACAATTAAATTATATAATCAACAATCTAAATGGCAAATATAGTGGCTCGATACCAATTCAAGGCAGGCGTGAAAAACACAAGATTATACCATTGAATTCAAAAATTTTCACCTAGGGTCACATGCACCATGCAAGATTTATTTTTATCTATTTGATTTCAATGATAAACAACATATTAAAACTCTTTTAATATGTTTTTGGATCTGTATTTGCCATTTAAGATTTTAAAATTAATCAGATTAATTTTAGAACCCTAGATTAAATCAAGAACGATTACACTAACCTCTTGATGTGCTGCAGCGTGTCTGCGCCTTTGAGATTCATCTTCAGGACACCAGATGTTGTCCCTCTAGCTTGTCCACACCAAGAACACCTATGGCTGCCCTTGAATAGCTTCTAAAGCCTTTTCTATTAATTAGAAATTCAAGTTCTGCCTTTTAAGATATTAGAGATGTAAACAGGACACTAAAAACAATTTCTAGTGTTCTTAATTCAAGAGATTGATGGCTAATCTCTTTGAATTGATGAGAGATGAAGAGAAATAGCTGGAGAGGCTCAAAGTGGCGTGACAATTGAGAGGAGAGGCTGCTGGTTATGTTTTCTTTTCATAACCACACTTAAATAGCTAGGTTAACACATTAAACCCTAGCCACATGTCACCTTTTGATTAGCTCTAGGTTTAAGTGACCCAATCACATTGTGCCAAGTGTCAAACCTATATTTAATCTTGATTTTAATCATCTTACATGATTAAAAAATATTTGGCAAGCTTATGTGTTATGCCATGTGTCACCATCTCATGGTGCCACGTGTCACACTGTGAAATGACCAAAATGCCCCTATGTCTTAATTTTGAGTTCTTAACCCAAAATAATTATTTTCTTCTTCTAATTAATTTATATCAAATATAAATTAATTAATTAATCTCTATTAATTAATTTCTCATCAATTAAATTCATATTTAAACACTTTAAATATAAATTAAATTTATACTACACATCCAATAATCTAGATTTGGTTTCAAGTCATGCTAGGGACTTTGCAATTTAATTGCAAACCAAATCTATTTAATTAATCAATTAAACTCTTTAATTAATTAATTAAATCATATTTAAATAGGTGATAACTTGTGTATGTGTGTGACTTACTAGGCTCATCACTAATTGGCAATGAGACATGATATCAACTCTTAATATCATCAGAACTCTTTCTTACCATAAATGATTTCTCTAAATCATTTTATGAACCTCATAGACCATGGTTAACACCTAGCATAGCATGCCATGGCCACCCAATTAGTAATAAGATTTACCTTAAATGAACCTATAATCATATGTTACCATGCACTAGAATCTCTCTTACACAAAATCCCAACTCAAGCCGAGTCATGGTTTATGTCAAACTCCATTTGCTATGAATATTATGTTCTCTTTTAATTCCAGTTCTTGATTAAAAGATTTTTCTCATCAGAAACTCTTTTCTGAATAAATCTATCTGTCCTGGCCAGGCACTTGAAACATCAAGAACAATTAAATGAACATAGGGTTTTATCTCTATTTACTTAGAGGAACAGATTCCATCTTGATCAACACCTACCTCCATATATAACTAGTAGGAGCCAACACATGCCCATATACCCATATATAGTACAAGTATGAAAGCAGTATCAAACTCAAACTACCTATATACAAGATAACTGTGCTATCTCAGGTCTAAAGATTATATGCACTGATATGATTTATGACAAAACATTGACAAGAGTAAACTCCATGTGCTTGTCATAAGCGTCACTGGTTCGGCCTACTTATCATTTATAAGTGCCTATCACGTTTGTTATATGGCATGAGACTCACCATTCCATCTTATTTATATCTCATATAAATAACTTGGGAACAAACATGAATACAATCTTTCTGGATAAGTCATGTCCTTATTATGAAGTATCCTCGATTGTGAACCTATTTATGATACTTTGTGCTAGAAATATTGTCACTCATATTCTTAACAACTTAAGAATAATATTTCTAACAAAATATCAATGGACCTTTTCTATTACACATAAATATATTATGTAAACGGAAAAGTGGAAATGCCTTTTATTAATAAAATTATGTACAAGATACATACTAAATGATATGCTCTAGGGCATACTACTAACAATCCATACAAATTTCCATCACATTTCCATTTATACACAATTCATTTATGAAATTACAAACTTCATTAATTTACAATTATGTACAACCAAGTACAAATTTAGTAATATACATTACATGTTCAATATTTAATTACAATGATCCAAAAGAAACAAAATACATCGGCTAAATGTATCCTATCAAATGCATTGCTGGATGAGTTGACACTCAGGACCCAATGCAGATCAAAATCTCTAACTCCCCAGTCTAAGGTCTACTGGGCTCTTTTTCCTAATCTTCAATACCTACGCGTGGCAAAAAGCGATGCACCAAACATAAAGCTTAGTGGTGCAAACATAATATAAAATAAACTAAATAATTGAAAATAAAGAAATTTCATTTTTATGCCATACCTGAAGTATTTTTTTTATAATTATTTAAATTATATTTAAATTTATTGGTTTCTACATTTTATTATTTATTAGTAAAATTTTAAGATTTATTTTAGTTACCCAAGTAACCTATATAAGCTAACTAGACTGGATAAATAGGTAAACTGGCACTGGTACCAAGTACCTCAGGCCGTCACACCATCGGTCACATAGTGTCTACTAGGTGCACAACAGAATGGCTAAAAAGCCATAATATCAATCAGGCATAAAGCTATGCATATTAAAGAATAACAAAATGGCCAGAAGCCATGAATCACGAAATGGCAATAAAGCCATAAATCATGAAATGACACGAAGCCATAAGCAGTACTACAGTCAGAATCCTATTGGCATGCCAACCTGTCCAAACAAATCATACTAGGCATACAAGGGCATATTAGCAAAGTTAGGTTTTGGTTCTTTGCATTTGATGTTATTGTGGTTACTATTCATATTACTATTCATACAAATTTTTTACTATTTCATAGTTAATAGGCATAAAAATTCTAATTTCATGATAATACCATATTTTGGATTATAAACTTGTTGGCATTAGTTTCTAGTTACAATTCAAGTCTTCCTAGAAGTAATTTCAAAATTTTAATTTTTGTCACCTATGTTTACTGTTCTATTAGACCAATCTACAATGAGAATTTGGATAAACTTTCATCATGAAAGCTGTTCCTTAATGTCTCTACTTTAATTCTCTTTTTGAATCACTCTATTTGGAGGTTTGTAGCTCAAGTTATGTATTTTTACCATAACTAGCCGAATTGGTCCATGTCCAGAATTTCTGGGTAGATTTTGGTTCTAACAGTTTTGATGAGCTAATTTTGGTTAGCAATTTAATTAGGTTATGGTCAGAATTTGGTTTTCTGTTCTTCATGAAAGTTGTTCCACCATGTATAAGCTTTCCACGGGTTTAGGAATAAGGTCATTTGGACCTCTCTACACAAAGTTATGGCCATTTGAACAATCATTGTTCATATGATCATTTTTCTAGGTCTAGATTTTGGTTACCTGGATTCAAGCCAATTTTAGGTCACTTTATGTTAGTTTTCTGAGTAGGGTCTCTTCATGAAAAATGTGGAATTATGTCTCTATTTTCACCTTCAATTAGCCTTACACCAATTAAAGCTACACAATTCAACTTATGTCTGCCCAAACCCACTAAACTCAAAGTTCAAATTTCCATCACATAGGGCAGCTCACCCAATTCACAATTCAATGCCACAACCAATTCCATTTTAAGGTCAAACCATGTCAAATGGTCACTATTTGACCTTAAGAGCACCAATTCATCTACAATTTGACAAAACCCTAATTTGGCTCAAAACCCTAATTTCCAATGTTATAATCTTACACCACACATAGAAATTAAGGTTCTAATCTATGTATACTCATCAAAAGTCATCACTATTCAATTTTAATTTAATTAAAAACCATCATAACTGTAACCTATTTATGGCTACCGAAATTCATGAGTGCACACACATTTATATTTTTGTTATCCCTTGTAGTAACCCAAGAGGGGGGGGGGGTGAATTGGGTTCTAATTGCAAAATTAAATACTAAAAGAAATTTAAACACAAAGAAGAGTAGAGGAAGAATGATGACACAAGAAATTTATAGATGTTAGGTTATCCCAAGCCTACGTCCTCTCCTCAAGGCTCTCCTTGAGAGTTAACTCCACTAAAATTCTTCTTTGGGTGAAGAATAAACCCCTTACAATCACCACAAGAGCAAACCCTTTCTCTTTTACAAATTCCTTTACACTCAAGAGTTATTTAAAGCTCTATTACACTCAAAATTACAATAAGTGCTCACAACAATCTTGAATGAACTCTCAGAACAATGAATTTACAACTCAAATATTAAGTTCTCAACATTAACTATGGTAACTCAAGTTTTAGTGAGAGAGAATAAAGAGAATGTTTAGAACACAATAAATTTCCAAAAGATTGTTGTATCAAAACTTGTTTCCAGTCATAAATGATGCCTATTTATAGTTCTTGCAAGAAAATAGCCATTGAGGGTGCATCAAATACAAAACTGGCCATTCAATCACCAAAAACTCTTTTTTATCGAGTTGCAAAAACCCAAGTTTGGCTGTCGGAGTTATTTACTTCGGCTACCGAAGGTTGAAGCGCCAAAAAAATAGCTTTTGAAAAGTCACTTTCGACTGTTGAAGTTTCCACTTTCGGCTGCTGAAGTAATCTCTGGACAAAATGACTTTTAACTCTCAAAAACCATGATTTAAAGAGTGAACTTCGACAGCCAAACTTCTCACTTTCGGCTGCCAAAGTGTTCTCTGGACAGAAAGTGTCAAAATGGCACTTAGGCTTCGAAAATGCATAACTTTTTGACCGGAACTCGGATTTTCGATCCGTTTGAACCGTTGGAAAGCTACTTTGATAAACTTTTCAATGAAAACACTTTTAAAAACAAATTTGCATTTCTCAAATGTGAAAATTTCATTTTAGTCCCTCTTGATCAAGAAAAAGTTACAAGTAAAGGCACTAAGAATTTAAGAGTTTAAAAAACTCATAACTTTTTTATCCAAACTCGGATTTTTGATCCATTTAAGCCATTGGAAAGCTAATTCAATTTATTTTGCAACTAAAATACTTTTCAAAATTAATTTTGTATTTTAAAAAAATTTATTTAATTTTCCCTTGATAAAGAATTAGGTGAAAACTAAGTTGAACAAGATATTCTTAGTACCAACTAGACTTAAGCCAACACAATTAATAAAATGAGATTTACAAGATATAAGATAAATAAAAGTCACATTGTAGGGTCCCATAAATGTTTGCTTCCTTATCTTACTCTTCCTTAAGCTTGATTTGAAGTAATTTGGCAATTTTGAATCTAGGACATACAAACTCAACACAAACACTTCCAAAGTATATTGGTAGCACACTAATTGTTTATTATCTTCAAAACATGGGTTAAGACACCTAGGTCCAACAATCTCTCCCTTTTTTATGATGACAAACAATTAGTGGATGAGGAAAATTAAGCACAAGTAAAGTGTGTGTTTTTAGAAATTCTCCCCCGTAATGTACTCCCCATTTAAAAAACAATTTGTGCCTTAATAAATAGAATTTGGAGAGCACATAAGAGAGGCTTTGACTCAATGAATGCAATGCCATGAGTCCTAGGTGAATGATGATGCAAAGTTATTTTTATATCAAAAACAATTTAGAATATGTATTAAAGGATTGCCAAGAAGCATCCTATAAGTATACTCAAAACATGTATCCCACTAAATCATCATTTATATATATCATGTTTAAAGCTTAACATTTGGAATTATTCATCCACTTAGCTAATTCATCCACTAGCTATATATCTCCCCCTTTTGGCATCATCAAAATACACTCTATAAGGAAAGATACTACCATGCCAAAAGATATAAGAACATATGGCAATATATAAAGATTACAAGAGCACTTCATAAATTGGCAAACTTACAAGGTGCAATTCTAAGACAAGGCTTAGCTTATTAGATTTGAATTCTATCATGAATATAATTATATTGTTTAGACACTCAAACCACCTATCTAGTGTATGCTCAGTCTAGAGGCAGCATAAATAACTATTCTTAAGAATTTCCTAGAAAGAGCCAAGAAGACTTTAATACAAATTCACTAATTTCATTTGCATAGGACTTGTAAAACCATCAAAGAGTTTATTCAAATCAACAATAGAATTTTAACAAATAACCTTCATAAAACAATCAAGGAGAATAATTAAATTAATGAGGAATAGTATTATGATCATATGGCAGCCAAAAATAGGAAACCCATATTTTGTTCATGTGAACAGTAAATCACAATCTGAAGCATCAAAGTTGTCAAGCATGCCTAATTCTCTCGTAATGAAATTAAACCTATCTTCACATAAAGGTTTTGCAAAAATATCAGCTAATTGGTGATGTGTATCAACAAACTCAAGAACAGCATCACCGTTAAATACATGATCATGTATAAAATGATGTCTAATGTCTATATGCTTGGTTCTAGAATGTTGTATGGGGTTCTTGGTCAAATTGATTGCACTTGTGTTATCACATTTAATAGGAATGTGATCAAGAGATATTTTGAAGTCTCTCAATTGTTGTTTGATCCAAAGTATTTGGCTATAACAAAGACCCGTAGCTACATATTTGGCTTCGGCTGTGAAAAGTGCAATCGAGTTTTGTTTCTTGCTACACCAAGAAACTAAAGAGTGTCCTAGGAGTTGAAAAGTACCCGAGGTACTCTTCCTATCAAGGATGCTTCCAGCAAAGTCGGCATCCAAGTAGGAACATAAATCAAAGGATACATTTCTAGGATACCATAGACTTAAATGCAATTTACCATTCAAGTATTTGAGAATATGTTTAACAGCTTGCAAATGAGACTCTTTAGGATATGATTAAAAATGTGCATATAAACATACGGAAAACATAATATCCAGTCTCTTGGCTGTGAGATATAAAAGACTACCAATCATACTTCACACCTATCTCCATATATAACTAGTAGGAGTCAACACATGCCCATATATCCATACACAGTACGGGTATGAAAGCAGTATCAAACTCAAACCACCTATTTATAAGATAATTGTGTTATCTTATATCTAAAGATTGTATGCACTGATATGATATATAACAATGCATTAATAAGAGTAAACTCCATGTGCTTATCATAAGCGTCACTGGTTCGACCTACTTATAATGTATAAGTGCCTATCATGTTTATTATGTGGCATGAGGCTCACCACTCCATATTATTTATATCTCATATAAATACCTTGGGAACAAACATGATTATAATCTTTCTGGATAAGTCCTTAGACGTTGTTTAGGGCACGTGGCAAAGTTGTGTAAAGCGTAGAAGAACACGCATTAATAGAAACTAATTCAAAATGATTATGAATGCCATGCATATGCCTATTAGAATAAACATCAAACAGGTAAGCAAAAGGACTGGTCATGTTATTGATCTTTGCCTCAAAATCTTTATCAAGTACATCAGAATTGAAAACATCAGTATTATTACTGTGAGCATTAGAAAAGATAAACTCAAACTTAGGAGTGTAGCTTTAGGTGCTTGGCTTTCATGTAGTCTTTAGATCAGTGATGCTGATTTTCTGCTACCCCTAATCATATGTCAAGGTAATTGTCCCCTCTTTCAAGAACTTAGGAGGCTTTGGCTCTTCTTCCTCTTCTATTGGCTCATAGCCCAAACCATGACTCATGACCTGCCCCATCATCTTAAGAAAAGTCATTAGACCATCCATACTTTCTCTTAGGCCTATGCTGAGAAAAAACTTCTTCCCTTTCTTCATAGTAGCCACTTTTAGATCCATCTAGTTTTTATAGATCCCAATAACTTGAAAACCAGACACTAGTAGAACTAAACCATATAGTTGTAATGCAACTAACTCCTCATCAAAATTGGTCCAAACATCTAAAGGACCCTCATCATAGCTAGAATTATCACAAATGTCAACAATCATTATAAACTGAGGTTCATTGGGCTTTTGGATTGGTTGGATAGGTTCACTGGGCTTTTGGATGGGTTGGATAAGTTCATTGGGTTTTTGGATGGGTTGGATAAAGTCAATAATTCAGTTAGGGTTATTTGGGGTGATGGAGATCATATAGAGACTTGGTGTAGGTAGGAATTTTGGCTAGGCATGGGGTTTTGGGTTTATTTTCTGGGTCAATTATCCTTTTTGCATCAATTAGGTCTTAGATATCATGCTTAAGTTGAAAGCATCATTCGGTGTCATGACTGTGGGCTTCGTAGAACCGGCAACATTGGTTGATATTATAGCTAGGTGGGAGTGGATTTGGTAGTGGTCTGGGTGCTAAGAGCTACAGGAGGTGTTGAACTTTGAGATGCCCCAAAACTTCAGATAAGGGATGGCTGAATTGGAAAAAAATCTCCTTGGGGTGTGAGACACAATTTGAACCTCAATAACTTTAATGCCACTTAATTGGCCTACCTTGGGGCCTCTTTCTAAAGTTGACCACAATTGTCTCTTCTAGCTCAAACATCTTGGCATTCAATATTTCATCAAGCACGGCCATAGTTTCTTCCATCTTAAGTAGTGCAGGTGAAATCCTTACTAGTCTCTTCCCTTTTCTAACCTAAGTGACCTGATTGAAAGTCTCTTTGGTGTGTTTTGAGGCTATGTTTGCTCAAAAAAATAGGATTTAAAGGTTTACCTAAGCATGCTATGTGCATGAATGCAATGCATGAATGGACCATTTTTTTCTCTTTTTTTTTTTTTTTTGCCTTTACTTTTATAAAACCAAAACCGAACCATACCAATAGAACCAAAACTGAACCAAAACCAGACCATATAAACTGAAATAAAATCGGACCAAAGACTAAATCAAAACCGAAAAAAAAAATCTCAAAAACTGAACCTTCGCCCCCTTATACCTTCAACTCTCACGTGCAGGGTAAGAAAAAAATCTATCCTAGGCTATGGTACACTGGACACACCAACAGGGGGTGGTCCAGGACAATCCTTCCCTCACAAACAAAGGATTTATATCCTTAAAGTTTAACCATAAGTAAGCATCCTCTTGCTTAACATGGGTTTTGAAATGGACTTGGGCCTATACACACATTGGGTTTATGCATAGGCCTAGGTTCATCTCAACTACCACTAAACCTTATGGTTTAAATAATAAGGTTATAAATCCAACATAACAAAAATCTACGCGGTACCTAGGGTTGAAATCTATGGCTCATGGGCTTCATTGGGTAGGAAAATGGTCACCCATGCGAGAGCTTGTCCATTAAGCACAACGAATGGAGCTGCGGCTCTTTTATATACTCGAAGGTACGGGCATGGGGTGCTAGCATTCACCAATTCGTCATAGCTCGAGTAGAACCATGGTCTCCTTGGCTAGTACTAACAAGGCTAAAAGGGTAAGGGTGATCCGTGTGATAGTGTAGTGTAATGCAAAAAGTTTAACAAAGGAATAATATTAGACTAATAGAAACATGTTGGAGTAACTATCCATTTAGTCCCCAGTGGAGTCGCCAAACTGTGGGAGGGGCGTGAGGTGAAATATCATCCATTAAAATTATATAAAATGCACCAGGTAATGCCCAAGAAAGATGGTGGAGTCACAATGGTCTCACTTAAGTACCACCTCCTTAGACAGCATTTCCTAGACATGCACTTCATACAATCCTAATAAAATCAAACCACTGATAAGTACCGTATTCCCATAATACTACCACGGTACTAAGGATTTATGCCACGAAGGCATAGATAGAAAGGAGTCACCACCCGAGTAATAACCGGGACATATTCAGTGTTTCTTCCAAGGGTCATGGATGGCAACTTACTCCTTGCAGAGCTTCCACAACCGTCATTACCATAGCCCAATGTCTAGGTTCGGGATAGTGGGTACGTAAGGGGAAGGTGTTAGGCACCCCTTACGCCTAGTCTAACCTCGTTAATTCGAGTGCCAGTCCTCTACTAATGTTTCTAGAAGTCTTGTTTATTATTCCTTTTTTAAACTTTATCCTAAAAATGCAATTCTAATCCTACACATGCAAGTAATTCACAAAAGGATTGTTGTTTACACACAATTTTCATGCACAAGTAATTCTTATCTATGGGGTTGCTAATTATTTAAATGATATTTATTAGATGACTAAAATTAATTTATTATTGAGAATTTAATTTACAAACAAATTCAATTTCAAATAACCCTACGTTTCTGTTTAACCTAATTAATTAATTTTCACCAAGTTACCCTAAGGATAATTAAACTAAGTTAATTATGTACATGTGTAATTTATTCTAATATCAAATAAGGCTCAAACAATCACAACCTAATAAAGATTTCTAACATGCAAATTTATTTTACAATTACCAAGTATTAAATTAAATTTATTTACATGCCAATGTTAGTTTAATTTATAAACAAGATTAATTTTAATTTACAAATTATTTATTTAAATTAATTACATACAAAAGCCAGTTAAATTAAAAATAAAGTTAATTTTAATTTACTAAATAAAAGTTTTATTATTACTATAATTTCATGCCAATGGTTATTCGAGAAGTTTAGAGCTACTTACCTGTTGGTAAATGCAGTTGCTATTGGGGCAAGCTACCCTTAAAAAAGGGTCTTCTCTTCTAGTATGGCAATGATATCCCTAGCTTACTCCTGTTTAGCTCCATATAAGCTCCATACAAATGCCCTCTTTGGTACTTACCTTAGGGCTACTTACCAATTTTGTTTGTAAAAAAAAATAAAGAAACTAAAGAAAATAAAAGAAATAAAGAAAATATTAATAACAATTTACATTGGATTCTAACTCTAGTCTCCTAAAGGGTTAAGACTCCTAATTAGTTACAACTACCTAATAGTCTAAGTCTTCTAACATGATCCAAACACTTCATAACACTTCTTGAATTAAAATAACAAAGAAAAATAGATCAAATATCAATTAAAACCCAAGAAAATACAAGAACATGGCAGATTAACGGTAGCAAGAAATCTGATCTTTTTAAAAATAGTTATACATGCCTAAAAATTAAAAAAAAAAATTACAGAAGATAGCCTACATATCATAAAAGATCATAAAATTTATAAATCAAACAAAACCTAGCCGAATGGTCTACAAAAATCGTAACTTTTCTAAGTGACAGAATCGTACTATTTTTTTGTAAAATTCATAACTCATTAACCACAATAGATATAAATGCAAAGCCAATTGGAAAAAGATTCATAAGATTCTGAAGTTAATTTTAGACACTAGATTTGCACAAAAATATTAAGGAATAATGGAGATATGGGCTCCACAAGTCGGATATCCTGCAAATCAGATTTTACAGGAACCCTAACTTCAAATAGCCATAACTTACAAAATATTAAAGCTTTTTTAGTGATTCTTGAACCTAAAATTAATGGAATTTTGTGTAGAATATGAATATAATTTTTACAAATTTTTTACAGATTCAGAAAATAAAGAAAAATAATAAAAATAAGAGAGACAAAAACTAAACATGTGCAGAGTTGTGTATCCCCTCAAATTAAACATGATTACATGATCAATATGAACAAATAAAATAAATTAAAGACAAGGAGCATAGAATTAAAATATTTTGTGGCATTGATCTTGAAAAGAAAACAATAAAAACTGACCTTCCGAAAATCTTGTATGAAAATCTTCTTGAAGAAAAGAAAAAATAAGGAAGAACTCAAAGTGTCTTGAATATCTCTAAATTTCCTATAGCTCTGAATTTTCTCTTCCTCTTTCCTCCCATCATTCCCTCTTCCCTTCCCTAGTAGGGTATTTATAGGGTTTTGGAAGAGAGGTGTGATAGGGTTTGAAGTCTTAGGGTGATAGAGTTTTAGATGACTTAAACAACTACGATTGCAGAATTCGAATAAGACTGGGATATGGGTGAGGTGTTTCAACCAATAGGAAGACAGGAAAAAATGGAAGGCACCAATAGGGAGTGAGGAAGAGGTGTGGTAGGGTTTGGAGTCTTAGGGTGATAAAATTTAGATGACTTAAACAACTACGATTGCAGAATTCGAATAAGACAGGGATATGGGTGAGGTGTTTCAACCAATAGGAAGACAGAAAAAAATGGAAGGCACCAATAGGGAGTGAGGAAGAGAGTGGGGCCAAGGAGGAGAGAGATATTTTATTATTTTAATTTTTTAGAAAATAATTAAATGAGTCCCATTTAAAATTCCTAACTAGGCTTTCTTTGGCCCATGGAGCCCAATTAAACTTAGTTAGATTCATTTAAGAACCACCTATATTAAATTTAAACAAAATAAAATTTTATTTAAATTTAATTAAATTAATTTCCCCAAAACTTTATTATTATTATTTTTTTTTTCAAGATCATGCCACAAAATTAATAATTCAGCTCCATGCCTCCAATTACATCTTACAATCATATAATTTTTTCATCATCGGGTTTCCCACGACCTCAATGCACATACTCATCACAAAATAAAGGTCTACAGTTTGCCCCCCTCTTTAGCGAAAGTTAAAATCAATGTGAATGCATTGCTCAACTTTCGTCAAAGTGAAACTTAAATTTCTAGTAACTATGAAACATTGGCTATGAGGATCAAGTATATCTTGCTCGGTCAACATACTCTATCTTATGAGACTAGCTACGGTCTCATAATAGTAATAACTGTGTCATGTGAAAAATGAGTGTATCTTGCTCTGTCGATACACTCTGCATCATGAGACTAGCTACGGTCTCATAACAGTGATAACTGTGTCATGTGAAAATTGAGTGCATCTTGCTCTGTCGATACACTCTGTGTCATGAGACTTGCTACGGTCTCATGACAATGACAACTGTGTGATTTGAAATGTTGTGGATTCGTATTTAGGACCGCAATCCTAAACTACCTACGTATCCCCCTTGCTATCCTGAGAAAGAATCAGACCCACTCGTAGTTTGACACTTGAAACTGTGGTAATGCATGTTCTTCTACGCCTTACACACCTACAGGTGGCATGTTAATGCGTATTCTTCTATGCCTTATGCAACTATGCCATGTGCCCTAAACAATGTCTAAGGACTTACCAAAAAACATCTGTCATGAAATGTTGTGGGTTCATATTTAGGATCGCAGTCCTAAACTACCTACGTATCCCCCTCGCTATCCTGAGGAAGAATCAGACCCCCTCGTAGTTCGACACTTGAAACTGTGGTGATGCATGTTATTCTACGCCTTACACACCTACAGGTGACATGTTGATGCATGTTCTTCTATGCCTTACACAACTATGTTGTGCGCCCTAAACAACGTCTAAGGACTTACCAAAAAATATCTATTTCATGATTTGAAAAAAATGAGATGACTGGGTCTCAAAACTCTTTTTGTGATTTTTGTGCTTCTTGTATGCTGCTTCCTATCATGGGCATGCTGATTTTGCTAGATATTCTAAAAAAAACTTAGTCCTCTGAGGGGCCTCTTTTTGCAAAACTTTCTTTTAGGCTCTAATTTTTTTGAGAAAAATTATTCACCGAAAAGACTTCCTTAAGGTCACAATACAATTGCCCTCTGATTTTTCTTTTTTCTTCTCTACCCCCATGGTTTCTGCCTTGACTCATTTCTCTTCCATGAACTCTATTCTTTGTGCCCTAACTTTTTCCTGAAATGTCCTTCTGGATTTTCATCTCAGCAGGCTTGCTCTAACTTTTGCCTAAGCGGCCCTTTCAGGTTTTCCACCTAGCGAGCTTTTTTTTTTTTTTTTTTTTAAATTAGACAATTACCAGGGCATTCATATCAAGCACCTATCTTGTCATGCTCAGAAGACATAGATTAAATCGAAACAATATAGTTTAATTACTTAATCATTTGATGTATCCCTCAAGACACAAACATTCGCTATCATAATTAAATAAAACCCATCCCTAATCAATGCAATAAAAGCTTCTTTATTTATTCAGGTATACCATTACTCCCTCTTACATTTAGTTTTGCCAAATTTCTAACCTTTCAAAGTTATAAATAAGCTTTATAAACTGCCGAATGGCCTTTTCAGGTTTTCCATCCAGATCTTCTCTCATCTCTCATTTTGCCTAGACTGCCTTTTACAGGTTTTCAATCTAGCATTTTTTCTTTTCTTTTCTTCTTTTTTTTTTCTTTTCATTTTTTTTTCTTTCGTTCTTTTTTCTTTGACCCTCACTTTTTCCTAGACCGCCTTTTGCAGATTTTTAGCCTAGTGGGCCTATCTCACACAAAGTACCATTTGGGCATGTCTAAATTGACTGATTCTTGAAATTTATTCCCATCCAGGTCTAATATTCTTACAGTGGTAAGATTTTGTTGACTATGTATGGACCATCCTAGCTTGGATAAACTTTCCTCTTAAATCAAAAAGGGATGGGCCAAGCTTGTTTCAAAACCATGTATCCCTCTTTGATCTTTCTTGGCTTCACCTTCTTATTAAAGGCTTTAGCTATCTTCCTCTGATAAGCCTACATATGATACAAGGCTCACATTCTCTTTTCATCAATCAAAGCTAGTTCTTCATATCTCTAGGATCTTAGCTTCTAGCATCATTCTTAAGGATTTGACCTCTTGCTTAATGGATAACACTACTTTAGTCCCATACACTAAAGAGAATGGGGTTGCCCTCGTGGATGTTTTTGTAGTACTACGATAACCTTAAAGAATATAAAGGAGTTTTTTAGGCCAATCCTTATATATTTCAAATATTTTTTTTTCAACTAGAACCTTTCCATTCATATGGGGACCACACATTCTTGCATGTACTTCTTTCATTATTTACTCAGCCTATTTTTCTATCACACATAAGAGTTTATAGAATTACCCCCCAGCTAAAGTAAGTTGAGTGGCTAATCTATGAATTATTACTCTATCTCTATTGTAGGCTTACTGTGAGTATTCTCTCACTTCTAGAGACCTCCTTATTTCTTCATATCATTTTCCTTCTCCCTCTAGGTCCACATGTGCTATTATTAATCCTTCATAGCATGAAATTTTACTCCTCATTAGGATAACTAGTAAGTCAACTTTTGATCACTCTTTTCCTATGCGGACATCAGTGTGGCTTGGGAATCGGTCACCTGATTTTAAGTTCGAGGCATGTGCTTCTTGGTACTTTGTTAACAAGGCTATAACTTTATTTCTTTCTTCTTAGGTTAAATATTCAGCTAACTTAATTTCTTTAGGATTATTTGGTGTACCCAAATTAATAGAGATCGATTTTGATGCATTAATAGAAACTGATTCTAAATGATTATGAATGCCATGCATATGCCTATTAGAATAAACATCAAATAAGTAAGTAAAAGGACTGGTCATGTTATTGATCTTTGCCTCAAAATCTTTATCAAGGACATCAGAATTGGAAATATTAGTATCATTACTGTTAGCATTACAAAAGATAAACTCAAACTTAGGAGTGTAGCTTTAGGTGCTTGTCTTTCATGTAGTCTTTAGATCAATGGTGCTGATCATATGTCAATTTACATTGGATTTACATTGGATTCTAACTCTAGTCTCCAAAAGGGTTAAGACTCCTAATTAGTTACAACTACCTAATAGCCTAAGTCTTCTAACATGATCCAAACACTTCATAACACTTCTTGAATTAAAATAACAAAGAAAAATAGATCAAATATCGATTAAAACCCAAGAAAATATAAGAACATGGCAGATTAACGGTAGCAAGAAATCTGATTTTTTTAAAAATCGTTATACATGCCTAAAAATCATAAAAAAATTACAGAAGACAGCCTACATGTCATAAAAAGATCATAATATTTATAAATCAAACAAAACCCTAGCCGCATGGTCTACATAAATCGTAATTTTTCAAAGTGATAGAATCGTATTATTTTTTTGTAAAATTCATAACTCATTAACCACAACAGATATGAAAGCAAAGCCAATTGGAAAAGATTCATAAGATTCTGAAGTTAATTTTAAATACTAGATTTGCACAAAAATATTAAGGAACAATGGAGATATGGGCTCCACAAGTCGGATATCCTTAAAATCAGATTTTACAGGAACCCTAACTTCAAACAGCCATAACATACAAAATATTAAAGCTTTTTAGTGATTCTTGAGCCTAAAATTAATGGAATTTCGTGTAGAATATGAATATAATTTTTACAAATTTTTTACAGATTCAGAAAATAAAGAAAAATAATAAAAATATGAGAGACAGAAACTAAACATGTGCAGAGTTGTGTATCCCCTCAAATTAAAGATGATTACATGATCAATATGAACATATAAAATAAATTGAAGACAAGGAGCATAAAATTAAAATATTGTGTGGCGTAGATCTTGAAAAGAAAACAATAAAAACTGACCTTCCAGAAATCTTGTATGAAAATCTTCTTGAAGAAAAGAAAAAATAAGGAAGAACTCAAAGAGTCTTGAATATCTCTAAATTTCCTATAGCTCTGAATTTTCTCTTCCTCTTTCCTCCCATCATCCCCTCTTCCCTTCTCTAGTAAGGTATTTATAGGGTTTTGGGAGAGATGTGTGATAGGGTTTGGAGTCTTAGGGTGATAAAGTTTTAGATGACTTAAACAACTACGATTGTAAAATTCGAATAAGACTAGGATATGGGTGAGGTGTTTCAACCAATAGGAAGACAGAAAAAAAATGGAAGGCACCAATAGGGATTGAGGAAGAGGTGTGGTAGGATTTGGAGTCTTAGAGTGATAAAGTTTAGATGACTTAAACAACTACGATTGCAGAATTCGAATAAGACTGGGATATGGGTGAGGTGTTTCAACCAAAAGAAAGACATAAAAAAATGGAAGGCACCAATAGGGAGTGAGGAAGAGAGTGGGGCCAAGGAGGAGAGAGATATTTTGCTATTTTAATTTTTAGAAAATAATTAAATGGGTCCCATTTAAAATTCCTAACTAGGCTTTCTTAGGCCCATGGAGCCCAATTAAACTTAGTTAGATTCATTTAAGAACTACCCATATTAAATTTAAACAAAATAAAATTTTATTTAAATTTAATTAAATTAATTTCCCCAAAACTTTATTATTTTTTTTTTTCAAGATCATGCCACAAAATTAATAATTCAGCTCCATGCCTCCAATTACATCTTACAGTCATATAATTTTTTTATCATCGGGTTTCCCACGGCCTCAATGCACATACTCATCACAAAATAAGGGTCTACAGTAGTAAGCTGCCAAAATGACCAAAAACGAGTTGCTAAATGTGTTTATGTTATGGTACAAACCAGAATTGGCATGAATGTGTAACTTGGTAAGTGTTAAATGTGTAATTGATGAGTGATGAACAATGTGCAATAGGGCAGTGTAGGTTTTGGCTTAGAACCTTAAGTGTGTGGCTCCAATTGGTATGAGACCAATTGGAGGTGAAACTAAGCAGAAAAAGTGCCAACTTTCATGATGGAAGCTTACCAAAATTCTGCTTGGAAGGTGACTTGAAAAATGACCAAATCCGGATTAGTGCTTTGAAAGCCTGAAAATTGACCATTTGGGCAGCAGTTAGTGTTTTGGCCATAACACACCCAAAGCAGGTCCAATTGACCTAAAATTTTTACCATGAATAGTTTAGACATATATATACAATTCTTATGAAGACACCAAAGCCCAAAAATGGCCAGAACTAAGCCAAATAGCTTGCACAAGTTCGGGTCCAAAAACTGGCCGAACCAAAAGTGACCTAAAAATGAACTAAACCTACCATTTTGGTACATTGTGTCCAGCATTGGTAGATTGACCATAACTTGGTCTACATAACTCAGAATGACCTAAAATTTTACCCCGCGTGCAATAAGACATAGACCTACAAGTTTTTAGTTTTGACCGAAACCCGAAAACGGAGGGAACTAGGTTATCTGGTTAGGTCAAATTAGTATACCGAAATCCGACAAATTGTAATAAAATGCAATATACATGGAAATGAATTTGGTAACATGTACCAATACTAAAAGGCTACAAATGTGACATATTGATAACATTAAAACCTAATTCACCTAGACTGCATCGAGGGTCAACATATTAGGTTGACTAAGGAAATAATAGAATTCAATAAATTAAGTATTAAGTTTTATTCTTAGAGACAGTTTAAATAAGTACTGAAACACTTCAAATTGTGTGTTTCAGTTAGCAAAGACTCAAGGAAGGGGAAGAAAACACTGAGTCAGAGCCAAGAGATAGTTATCAGAAGTTTGTGCACAACAGTTATTTCTTTTTAATTTTTCAATTGAAATAAGTTATGACTATTTGTATATTATTGTTTTAAATTGTGAAAAATTATTTGATTGATATTTGATGGATACTTATTGATTGAAAAACATTATAAATGGTTTGAAACCACAGTTATCATGTATATTGATTGAATTTCTCGCTAGCTTGTCTAGTGGGATGAATTGAATTCCCTCTCTAGCTGAAATGTTGAGGTGTGTGCCTGTTGAGGATGAATAGAATGAGTACTCATATTATTGCTAGCTAGCTATGTTATTCCTCATTAGCCATCGACTTTTGGGATGAATTGAATTCCTCACTAGCCATCGGCTTTTGAGACGAATTGAACTTTGGAACATGATTAAGCTGTGTGTATGATTTATTGATATTTATTGTGATATTGTGAAATGGAGTTTAAATTCTTTATGACATTCATTGTCTTTGAATTTAACTATGGTTTTTAGTATCCATTATTTATATGACTTATGATTTGTGATTTAAAGTTGTATTTGGTTAATGTTGTGCACTACTGAGACATTGGCTCAACGATAGCTTTTCATTGCTGTTGCAAGTAGACAGACTGACAGGGCAGCAGACTAGGTTGCCAGTGCTTCAGTGAGAGATCATCTGGTATATTGAGTATACCATATTCTGCATTTTGTATTGTAATGTATGTTCACTGTACGTATATAGTGTTCTTGGTTTTGAGCAGTTGTAAATTAAAATTGTACATTGAAGTTGTAAAATAAATTGCAAATTATTTTGGTTTGTAAATATTGTGATATATTTCTTTTATCTCAGCCTTTGAAAATATTGAAAAATTATTGTGGATTTAAGTTGAGAACCATATTGTGTTGATTAAATGTTGGAGTTTGAGATTGAGAAATATATTTGAAGTGCTTTTTACAAGTTTTTGAAGAACTGTTTTATTCAAAATACAGATGGCATTCTGCCAAAATTTTTACAGAAATTACTAATAATTCAAATGTGTTAGCTATTTTACTTCAGTTCAAAAATTTTTTTTAACACCTGTAAATAGTGCTCACCACTGTAAAAAGAAGTAAGAAAAGTTTTAAAATCCCTTATAGTGTATTTAATAGTAGATGAAGTTGGTAATTCATTAGGTATACTACGGGATCATGTTATACCTTATAGAGGGGTAGGGTGTGACAGCGTGGCTACAACGCGCTTAACTATCTCTCTGATAATGTGGTAGTGCCTTTCTATGTGTTTGGATTTCTAGTGAGACCGAGGTTCCTTAACCTGTATGACCACTCTATTGTTATCACAGTAGAGAGGAACTACTGACTCAATGGAAGGAACTACTGCAAGTTTTATCACGAATTTTTTTATCCAAATAGCCTCTTTTGTAGCATCTGATGCAGCAATATACTTGGCCTCTATAGTGGAATCAGCAGTCATACTCAATTTGGAACTCTTCCAATTGACTGCACCTCCATTATAAATGAACACAAAACCAGAGGTAGACTTTCTATCATCGATATCTAATTGAAAATCATAATCAGTTTAAGCATCCAATTGTAGATTGCCACCTCCATAAATCAAGAATAAATCCTTAGTTCTTCTCAAGTACTTAAGGATATTCTTAATAGCTATCCAGTATTCCAAACCTGGATTGGATTGAAACCTACTAGTCAAACTAACAGAATACGCGATATTCGGCCTAGTACACAACAATGCATATATCAAACTTCCAATAGCAGAGGCATATGGAATCCTGGCCATCTTGTCTCTTTCTTCAGGTGTCTTTGAAGACATTTCTTTAAAAAGATGGATACTATGTCTTACTGGTAATAATCCTCTCTTAGAATCAAGCATGTTAAACCTCTTTAACACCTTTTCTATGTATAGACTTTGGGATAAACTAATTATTCTTTTCGCTCTATCCCTATAGATGCAAATTCAAAGAATATAGGTTACTTCCCTTAAGTCTTTCATGGAGAATGTATTTGACAACCATACCTTGACAGTTGTCAACATACCTATGTCATTGCCTATTAACAAAATATCATCTATATATAAGACAAAGAAAGTGACAGCACTTTTACTAACCTTCTTATATACACATGGTTCATCCACATTTTTTATAAAACTAAATGACTTAATGGCTTCATCAAAATGGATGTTCCAACTCCTCGAAGCTTGTTTCAACCCATAAATGGATCATTTCAACTTGCACACCTTGGAACTATCTTGGGATTCAAAACCCCTAGGTTGTTCAATGAAAATGTTTTCATTAAGAAAAGTTGTTTTGACATCCATATGTCAAATCTCATAATCATAATATCTAGCTATTGCTAATAAAATCCTAATTGATTTAAGCATGGCAACAAGCGAGAAAGTCTCCTTATAGTCAATTCCTTGCCTTTAGTGAAACCCTTTCACTGCTAGCATTGCCTTATAGGTGTAACACCCCTATTTGCATAGCCTAGTATATTTCACTATTCCGGTGACCAGTGTCAGTCTGGATAATTAAGGGGATTAGAACCACATCTGAGACAACTAGATAAGCCCTGAACACAAATAATTAGTAATTGTCAATTAGTTAAGTATAAATAAGAAAAACAGAACATAAGAAGTTAAATGAGTCGAGAGTCACAGCGATGGGTGACCTTCTCGGGAAGGACTGCGAGATCGATTTAAACTCAAATTTTGAACCGTAAAATGTGACCTCGCTGTCCTTAGGACTATTGCGAACACAGTGGAAAAGAGAAAATCACAAAAAAGAATTGTTAAGCTAGTCAAATAATTAGGTCAGGGATTTGGAAGAAATATTGAATTATTTACAAACCGGGTTGAACCGGCAAGGGGCAATTTGGTCAATTGACCCCTGGAGCTGACTCTGGACCTGATTGTCAAATAAAATCGGAGAAAAGAAAATTTTGGGATCAAGAATTAAATTAAACAACTAATGGAAAAATAAATGCAAAAAAAAAAAAAGGAAGAAAAAGTTTATGACATCACCTTCCATGACATCATGCATGACTTCATAATTCATTTTAATTTAATTACTTAAATTGACTAAGTAAAAAATGAGGATAAAACAAAAATAATTGAAAAAGAAATTTGGTCTTCATCTTCCTTCATTGCCGTCTCTCATCTCTCTCTTGTCTCTCTCTAAAAATTCCTCCATGAAAGCTTATTCTTAAGCTTTCTAAACACCAAATTTCACTATAAATCCTTTAATTTTGTGACACCCCTTACCCGTGTACAGTATATCCGAGTAAGCAATGTCACACGGTGTATCGGCACCCTCTATTTTACCTTAATCAATTTTTATCATAGTTTTGAATATAGTTTATGAAATATAATTTATTTAAGCCATTTATCGAAATTATTATTTATTTGAGGTTCCGAAAATTTTAAAGGAAATCCGGCAGAGTACCGGCTAAAAATGGAGAAAACAGTTTTTCAAAATCTGTTAAAAACACTTCCAATATTCATATCTCGTCACTCTCAAACTCCAATATCAAAATCTCAACATTTTTCAATCTCATTTCTCAGTCAGTCATCTCATGTGATAATCATGTACAAGTCACAGATAAATATTCACTTTTCCATTCTCAAACACAATTCTCATTATTTACATGAACATCAAGATACATTACATAAGTTCAATTACATATGAGAAAATAAAAGTTAGTTACAAAATACCAAAATGAAACCTAGTGTCCTACCAATGCACTGTGGATGGTGAGGTGACACGGACACTATGCAGAGCTGCAGGATGGACTCACCCAGTCTGCGGTCTACTGGGCTCACGATCAGTATCTCCAGAACCTACGCGTGGCAAAAGCAACGCGCTAAGCAATGATGCTTAGTGGTGCAATAATAAAATAAAAGAAAATAGCAGAAAATAAATATGTATTTAATGTATATGTCTTATTTGTTTTGTATCTGTTATATTCATTTATTTCTTTAACTTTGTCCATTTTCATTCATTTGGTTGCCCAAGTAACCTATACTGAACGACTGGACTGGATAAACGGGTAAACTGGCACTGGGTATCTAGTACCTTGGGCCGTCACACCATCGGTCACATATGCATCTTCCGGTGTGCAACAGAACAGCTAACAAGCTGTAAATAATATTAGGCACGAGGCTAAGTCTCAACACAATATCAAAATGGCTAAAAGCCATAAAATCACAGAATGGCATAATGCCATGTGCAGTACTGCTAACTGAACCCTATTGGCATGCCAAACTATCCAAACCAATCTTGTTAGGTATACTAGGGCATTTGATACTTTTGAATTCTTCAAATTTTGAATTCTTCAAATTTTGAATTTCAAGTTTTGGTGTCACTATTCACCTCATTGGTCAACAAAAATGTTGACTTTTGGATAGAAAATAGGTACATTGGTTTTAACACTCCCAATGTACCACATTTTACATTTAAAACTTGTTGGAATTGATCACCATTACCATTTCTAAACTTAAAACCAAGAGAGCAGAATTTTCAGTTTTTGAAGCCTAACTTTACTATTCCATTAAGCACTGTTGCAGTGGGAATTTGAGGAAATGGTAAACATGAAAGTTGTTTCTTATTTTGTCTATTTGAATTTGTTTTTTTGAATCACTCAATTTGGAGTTTTGTAGCTCCAGATATGGTCCAAAAACCACAGCTGGCCGGATTTCCAATCTGCAGAATTTACCAAATCTATAGTACAATGAACAGTGACTGCCACTGCCTTGTTGAATAGGTTCTGGTCATAATTTGGGGTCGGTTTCTTCATGAAAGTTGTTTGTCTATATCTTATCTTGTTGCTGTAAAAAGTTCAGGTCAATTGAGCCATTCTACAGTGAGTTATGGCCAAATGAACAGTTACTATTCATTTGGTCATTCTGCAGAACCTGTTTGCAGGGTATCCGGATTGGGGCCAACTTTTGGTCCTCTTGCTTTGGTCTTTTGGGCATGGTTTCTTCAGCAAAATTGTGCCATTTTATGTCTAGTTTCATGTGCAATTAGCCAAACACCAATTGAACCTACACAGCCAAAGATATGGCAGTCCAAACATACTGGACTCACAGCCTCCTTGCTGCTGTCACTAGGCAGCCTACCAATTTGGTTTGTAACACTCTAATTCACTTCAAATTATGGTCAACTTACCTCAAATGGTCACTAATTGACCATTAGAATGTGCACTCACCATTTCATAAGCAAATCCAAGTTTCTCTCCCAAAACCCTAACCCTATTTGACCAAGCCTCCAATTCATGCATTCCACTCCTAATTTGCTATACTAATAATATAATTTATAAGAGGGGCAGCAATATGTCACTTTAAACCAAAGATTTCTCCTAACCCTAACTCATGTCCAGGCAGCCAAAACTTCATGGAATATAACCATGCTTCATTAATTCAATTTTTGTCAAATTTTTAACTTAACTTAGCTCAAATTCAAGATTAGAAAGATGTAAAAGCAAAAGTTATGGCACTAACCTCTTGTAGGGCAGAATTTTCCAAGCTTAAACTTCACTTTTTCTCTTTCCTTTTGCTCCCAAAAACTTCACCAAACTGAAATATCAAGGTTTTATGTTGACACTTAGGGTTTTTGTTGAAAGAAAGCTAGGGAAAATGAAGATTTAGAAAGTTTGTTAATGGAGGAGTGAGGGAGGAGGTGTAAAACGTTTTGAAGAAGAAGAAAAGGGCTGCTGTTTTTTTCTAGAATTCTGCCTCCTTTTCTTTACTTTAATTTATTTTAATTGTCTTGCTTTAATTTGATTGGCCATAGCATTTTTAATTACCTAAGCATGACATCATAATTCCCAATTTAGCTCCTTTTTCTTTCTTTTCTTTTCTACAAAATTTCAATTTAATTTTTAACAATATTTATTCATATTTTAGATCATAATAATTATTTACTTAACTGGACAAGTCGGCCAAAAATCGTCTCTGAAGGCGAAATGACCAAAATGCCCTCCGTCTGGCTTAACGGGTCAAAATTGTCTGTACCGATTGAAAAATTTTTCTAAATATTTTCTTGGCATTCTAATGCCATAGGAACCTCAATGACCCTTCTCTGGAGTCCCAAAAATTATTTTATAATTTTTCCCCCGGGTCTAGGGCTCCTAGTTGTGAGAACCGCAACTTCCCTCTGGGTTACCCATCGCTTGGGCACCGGCTCATTGAACTTGGTTGTATTTTATTTCTAAAATTTTTACTAAATTTTTCTTATTAATATTTGAGTTAATTATGGTTCCTCACTTTAGTTAAAATATTTTTCTGAACGTTCTAGCTGTCGGATGCATAATCGGTCACCTAATAAAGAGAATGTATGGAGTTGCTACAGGGAGGGTGTTACAACTCTTCCCCTCTAATTTAAATTTCGTCCTCGAAATTTACTTGATGCAAAAGGTTGAGGGAACTGTTGCCTCATCGTCTCTTCACTTTCCCAAGTTGCCTCCTCGGTGTTGTGGTGCCTCCAAAGCACTTTCACCAGTGGAATCTGTTTATTTCTCAACTCTTTCACTTCCCGAGCTAGGATCCGTAGAGGTTCTTCTTCATATGTAAAATCCGGTTGTATTTCAATTTCTTCCCTGGAGATGACATGTGAAGGATCTGAGCGGTATCTTCTGAGCATGGACACGTGGAACACATTGTGGATCTTATCTAGCTCTGGTGGTAAAGCTAGCCTATCGGCCACTGGACCCACACGCTCAATGACTTTATATGGGCCAATGAACCTAGGGCTTAACTTACCTTTTCTTCCAAACCTCAATACCTTCTTCCACGGTGACACCTTGAGGAACACTTTATTGCCAACTGCATATTCCATTTCTTTTCTCTTTAGGTCGGCATAAGATTTCTGTCTGTCTGAGGCAACCTTCAGATTGGCTTTGATTAGTTTCACTTTCTCCTCAGTCTGTTTCACTGTGTCCGCCCCACCAGCTTGTCTTCGCCAATTCAGTCCAAAGACACCGAGTTCTACATTTCCTCCCATACAGTGCTTCATATGGGGCCATTTGGATGCTAGCTTGGTAGCTATTGTTGTATGCGAATTCTGCCAGTGGGAGGTATCTATCCCAACTTCCCTCAAACTCAATGATACAACTCCTCAGCATATCCTCAAGGACCTGACATATATTTCATGTTATTATTATCATTTCAGTTCAATATTTGTATCAATTCCATTGGTTTCAATTGTTTACCTGGATTACTCTTTCGGATTGCCCATCCGTCTGAGGATGGAATGCTGTGCTGAAGTGGATTTGTGTACCCAAGGACTCATGCAACTTCTTCCAAAATCTCGATGTAAACCTTGGGTCTCGATCGGATATGATGGAAAGTGGAATTCCATGCAGTCTAACTATCTCACTGATATACAATTCTACTAACTTCTCCAGTGAGTAGTCAGTCCTAACTGGCAGAAAGTGTGCTGACTTTGTCAATCTATCAACTATCACCCATGCTGCATCATGTTTCTTCTGGGTGAGAGGTAGACCACTTACAAAATCCATGGTGACTCGATCCCATTTCCATTCAGGTATGCGTATAGGCTGCAGCAAACCCGATGGAACTTGATCTTCTGCCTTGACTTGCTGACATGTCAAGCATTTAGTCACATAGTCAGCTATGTCCTTCTTCATACCAGGCCACCAATACTGGAGCTTCAGATCATGATACATCTTTGTACTTCTTGGGTGCATAGCATATACACTGGTGTGTGCCTCTTTTAGAATACTGGCCTTCAATTACCCATCATCTGGTACACACAGTCTTCCTTTGTAACATAGACACCCATCTGCTTTCACCCCATAGTCAATTGCTTTTCCCTCTGAGATTTTGCTCATAATAGCCATTAACTTTTCATCTGCCTTTTGCCCATCTAAAATCTGCTGTAGCAGGTTTGGCCTCACTTGCAACTCAACCAAAATAGCTCCATCTCGAATCGAAGTTAGATGGGCATTCAATGATCTCAAAGCTGTCATGGATTTTCTGCTCAAAGCATCAGCAACTACATTTGCCTTCCCAGGATGGTAGTCAATTACACAATCATAGTCCTTCAGGAACTCAATCCATCGCCTCTGTCTAAGGTTGAGCTCCTTCTGGGTTGGCAAGTATTTCAGGCTTTTGTGGTCCGTGTAAATGTAGCACTTTTCACCATACAAGTAATGCCTCCATATCTTCAGTGCGAAGATTATTGCTGCAATCTCTAGATCATGGGTAGGGTAATTCTGTTCATGTGGCCTTAACTGTCTGGAAGCATAAGCGACCACCTTTCCCTCTTGCATCAATACACACCCTAACCCATTATGAGAGGCATCACTATAGACCACAAAGTCCTTTCTTGACACCTTGTTGTGTGCTGCGGTGCCTCTGTCAACATAGCCTTCAACTTTTCAAAACTGGTCTGACAGTTGTCATTCTAGTCAAATCTGACATTCTTGTGTAATAACTTGGTCATTGGAGCAGCTATTAAGGAAAATCCCTTCACAAATCTTCTGTAATACCCAGCTAGCCCCAAGAAGCTTCTGACCTCAGTTGTATTTTTGGGAGGCTTCCATTCCATCACTACTTCTATTTTCTTGGGATCCACCCTAATCCCATCAGCTGACACTATGTGTCAAAGGAATGCAATCTCATTCAACCAAAAGTCACACTTGGACAACTTAGCATATAACTTCTTTTCTCTCAGGGTTTGCAGAACAATCCTCAAATGCTCATCATGTTCTTCCCTGGTCTTGGAATACACCAAAATATCATCAATAAAGACCACTACGAACCGATCTAAGTGTGGATGGAAGATACAGTTCATAAGGTCCATGAATGCTGCTGGTGCATTTGTTAGGCCAAAGAGCATCACCAGAAACTCATAATGCCCTTATCGGGTTCTGAATGCATTCTTGGGCACATCTACATCCTTCACCCTCAACTGATGATACCCTGATCTGAGATCAATCTTAGAAAATACTCCTACTTCCTTCAACTGATCAAACAGATCATCAATTCTAGGCAACGGATATTTGTTCTTCACAGTCACTTTATTCAACTGCCGGTAATCAATGCATAGCCTCAAAGTCCCATCCTTCTTTTTCACAAACAGCACTGGAGCTCCCCATGGTGACACACTGGGGCGTATGAACCCCTTATCAAGTAACTCTTGCAACTGAGTTTTCAACTCCCTCAATTCCGTGGGTGCCATCCTATAAGGAGCAATGGAAATGGGTGCTGTACCCGGCAGTGTCTCAATAGCAAATTCAACTTCCCTTTCTGGTGGCAAACCAGGTAACTCATCAGGAAATAACTCTGGGAAGTCTCTTACTGTGGGTATATCACTCAGGTTTGGCTTAGCCTGCCTAGTATCCACCATATGTGCTAGGTAGGCTTCGCAGCCTTTTCTCATCATTCGTCATGCAACTGTGGCTGAGATGACATTGGACAAGAAATCTGTCCTTTCCCCCACAACTGTGACCTCATTACCCTCAAAAGTTTTCAAAGAAATCCTCTTCAGTTTACAATCAACTATTGCTTGATGACGTGACAACCAGTCCATTCCCAAAATTACGTCAAACTCGTGGAAGGGCAACTCAATCAGGTCTGCCAAGAATTCATACCCCTGAATCCTTAACGGGCAACCCTTGTATACTTTGTTCACCACTATACTGTGGCCCAATGGATTAGTGACCAGAATGTCTTGGTCACTCTCCCCTACTAGTATCCCCCTTTCTACGGGTAGATTGATGCAGATGTACGAATGAGTGGATCCTGGATCCACCAATGCATGCACAGATGTATTGTAGAGGGAGAACGTACCCCTGATGACGTCCGGGGCATCTTGCTCCTCTTGAGCTCTCAGAGCATAAGCTCTGGCAGGTGGTCTGTTATCTGGCCTCTCTGCTGGCTCAGATGCAGGCCTCTGTGATGGTCCTACTACCTCAGATTTGCTAGATTTCCTACCCCTTTGTGGTGCAAGGGCGGTGCATGCGCTTGTGTTGGAGCAGTGTAGTAGTTCTGCGTGGGCAGTTCTTCAACCGATGCTCTGTTGACCCACACCTTAGCGAGCACAGTCACTCTCCAACACTCCCCCTTGTGCCACTTGGGCGGTGTGGACATGCGAGAAGATCTGGGTTTGCTCCCTGAACCCCATCCTCGGAGAGCGCCTTGCGATGGTGTGGGTGATCTCTCTAGGGGTAAGCGTGGCACAGGCCCCGAGACTGACCCTGACCATGTGGCTGACCTGAACTCTATGCAGGTGGACCCTTGAACCTCTTCCCAGATGCAGGAGCTGAACTAGACTGACCTGGGCCCCTCTTCTGCTGTCTTTCTCTTCTGGTCTGCTCACTTATTCTTACTTTTTCAACCTTTATAGCAGCTTCCACTAACTTGGTGAAGTCTGTAATTCCCAAGGCAGTAATCATGATCTTTATGTTGTCATTTAGTCCCTCTTCAAATCTCTTACACCTTTTGGTCTCATTGGGGACTATCTCCCTTCCATAGCGGCTCAATCGGACGAATTCCTTTTCATACTCGGCCACTGTTAGCTGTCTCTGCCTCAGGTTAATGAACTCCCTTCTTTTCTCTTCCAGGTATACACTACCCACATATTTCTTCTTGAATTCTGAGAGGAAAAAGTCCCAAGTTACCATTTCTGGCTGTATTTCACTGGACACCGTATCCCACCATTCATAAGCATCATCTTGCAACAGAGATATGGCAGCTTCTAGGTTTTGTTCTGGGGTGCAGTGGAGTTGTTTTAAGACTCTGCCTGTTCTGTTCAACCAATTCCCTACCGCATGAATCATCTTCTCTCTTGCCAAAGAAGTCCACTGCTCCAAACTTTCTCAATTTTTCCAGGTGTGATTTTAGTTGTGGAGGTGGTGGTGGTGGTGGAGCTGGCATTACTCCAGCCATTTGTCTGAAGAATTCGGCCATTTGCTAAAACATGGCCTGTGGAGGCTGAGCAGGCTCTGCTTGAGCTGGCAGAGCAGGTTCTTCCATACCCCCAGTCTCAGCTGCTGCAGGTGGAGCATGACTCTCCACTTCCTCTGAGATGTAGGGTCCATATCCTATTCAAAATAAGAAAGACAAACAGATCTGCATTAGTGTCACCTCGACTCTTACAAATGCAATGCATGGTATGGACTCAATCTAGGCCCAGAAACGCCTAAACCGTGCTCTGATACCACTAAATGTGACACCCCTTACCCGTGTACAGTATATCCGAGTAAGCAATGTCACACGGTGTATCGGCACCCTCTATTTTACCTTAATCAATTTTTATCATAGTTTTGAATATAGTTTATGAAATATAATTTATTTAAGCCATTTATCGAAATTATTATTTATTTGAGGTTTCGAAAATTTTAAAGGAAATCCGGCAGAGTACCGGCTAAAAATGGAGAAAACAGTTCTTCGGAATCTGTTAAAAACACTTCCAATATTCATATCTCATCAGTCTCAAACTCCAATATCAAAATCTCAACATTTTTCAATCTCATTTCTCAGTCATTCATCTCATGTGATAATCATGTACAAGTCACAGATAAATATTCACTTTTCGATTCTCAAACACAATTCTCATTATTTACATGAACATCAAAATACATTACATAAGTTCAATTACATATGAGAAAATAAAAGTTAGTTACAAAATACCAAAATGAAACCTAGTGTCTTACCAATGCACTATGGATGGTGAGGTGACACGGACACTATACAGAGCTGCAGGATGGACTCACCCAGTCTGCGGTCTACTGGGCTCACGATCAGTATCTCCAGAACCTACGCGTGGTAAAAGCAACGCGCTAAGCAATGATGCTTAGTGGTGCAATAATAAAATAAAAGAAAATAGCAGAAAATAAATATGTATTTAATGTATATGTCTTATTTGTTTTGTATCTGTTATATTCATTTATTTCTTTAACTTTGTCCATTTTCATTCATTTGGTTGCCCAAGTAACCTATACTGAATGACTGGACTGGATAAACGTAACGCACTTTGGGTATCTAGTACCTCGGGCCGTCACACCATCGGTCACATATGCATCTCCTGGTGTGCAACAGAACAACTAACAAGCTGTAAATAATATTAGGCACGAGGCCAAGTCTCAACACAATATCAAAATGGCTCAAAGCCATAAAATCACAAAATGGCATAATGCCATGTGCAGTACTGCTAACTGAACCCTATTGGCATGCCAAACTATCCAAACCAATCTTGTTAGGTATACTAGGGCATTTGATACTTTTGAATTCTTCAAATTTTGAATTTCAAGTTTTGGTGTCACTATTCACCTCATTGGTCAACAAAAATGTTGACTTTTGGATAGAAAATAGGTACATTGGTTTTAACACTCTCAATGTACCACATTTTACATTTAAAACTTGTTGGAATTGATCACCATTACCATTTCTAAACTTAAAACCAAGAGAGCAGAATTTTCAATTTTTGAAGCCTAACTTTACTGTTCCATTAACCACTGTTGAAGTGGGAATTTGAGGAAATGGTAAACATGAAAGTTGTTCCTTATTTTGTCTAGTTGAATTTCTTTTTTTGAATCACTTCATTTGGATATGGTCCAAAAACCAGAGCTGGCCGGATTTCCAATCTGCAGAATTTACCAAATCTACAGTACAATGAACAGTAACTGCCACTGCCTTGTTGAATAGGTTTTGGTCATAATTTGGGGTAGGTTTCTTCATGAAAGTTCTTTGTCTATATCTTATCTTGTTGCTGTAAAACTTTCAGGTCAATTGAGCCATTCTACAGTGAGTTATGGCCAAATGAACAGTTACTGTGCATTTGGTCATTTTGTAGAACCTGTTTGCAGGGTATCCGGATTGGGGCCAACTTTTGGTCCTCTTGCTTTGGTCTTTTGGGCATGGTTTCTTCAGCAAAATTGTGCCATTTTATGTCTAGTTTCATGTTCAATTGGCCAAACACCAATTGAACCTACACAGCCAAAGATATGGCAGTCCAAACAGGCTGGACTCACAGCCTCCTTGCTGCTGTCACTAGGCAGCCTACCAATTTGGTTTGTAACACTCTAATTCACTTCAAATTATGGTCAACTTACCTCAAATGGTTACTAATTGACCATTAGAATGTGCACTCACCATTTCATAAGCAAATCCAAGTTTCTCTCCCAAAACCCTAACCCTAATTGACCAAGCCTCCAATTCATGCATTCCACTCCTAATTTGCTATACTAATAATATAATTTATAAGAGGGGCAGCAATATGTCACTTTAAACCAAAGATTTCTCCTAACCCTAACTCATGTCCAGGCAGCCAAAACTTCATGGAATATAACCATGCTTCATGTAACACCCTCACTGTAGCAATTTTGTACATTCTACTGTTTCGATAACCGGTGTCGGTCCGGACAGCTAGAACGTCTGGAAAAATATTTAGACTAGAGTGAGGAGTCATAAATAACTCAAATAAGTATAAGAAAAATTAAGAAAAAATTTTAGAAATAAAATACAACCAAGTTAAATGAGCCGGTGCCCTAGCGATGGGTAACCCAGTGGGAAGTTGCGGTTCTCGCAACTAGGAGCCCTAAACCCGGGAGAAAATTCATAAAATAATTTTTGAGGCTCCAGAGAAGAGTCATTGAGGTTTCTATGACATTAGAATGCCAAAAAAAGGTTTAGAAAAATTTTTCGATCGGTACAGACAATTTTGGTCTGTTAAGCCAAACGGAGGGCATTTTGGTCATTTCGCCTTCAGAGGTGATTTTTGGCCGACTTGTCTAGTTAAGTAAATAATTATTATGATCTAAAATATAAATAAATATTGCTAAAAATTAAATTTAAAATGAGTAGAGAAGAAAAGAAAAAGAAAATGAAAGAAATTGGGAATTATGACATCACATGATGTCATTAACAATGCCTCCACCCAATCACCATTTGACAAACTAATAAAAATGGAAAAAATATGAATAAATATTGATAAAAGATTAATTAAAAATAAATAAAAAGAAAGTGGATGGAAAATGGGAAAATTAGTTACATATTTTAAATAAAAATTAATTAGCAAATTTGCCTAATAAGACAAATACATTATTTAATATTTAAATTTATATAAATATCTTACAATAATGAAAGAAAATAGATTTTTCTCTTCTTCTCTACTACTTTGCCGTCCCACATTCCCATTTCTCTCTCAAAACAAAATTTCCTCCATTGAAGCTTGCTTAAGCTTCCAAACCATGCAAATTTCTTGACCAAAATTCTTAGAAATTTAAAGAAAAACCTTCATCAAGGCATGAACTCCAAGAATAAGCAAGAAAAACCAAGAAAAAGAAGGAAGAAAAAGAAGAAAGAAATTCAGTGGGCAGCCCAAGGAAGAAGATCAAAGTGTTTTGAATGAATTGAAGATTAATTGGAGTAGCTTGGAGTTGATTGAAGCTAGCACACAAAGGTTAGTGCTAGAAATTCTCTTGGAATTTAAAATTTATGCAAGTTGATTTAGGGTTTGCTCAAATATGGAATTTTGTGTTGTGACCTGAATTTGATGATGTTGAGGTTGATTATTGACTATTAGAAGTGCTATAAATGTGAATTGAAGTTTGGGAGTTGGGTGGAATTGAAAATTGGGAGTGCCTCTCTTATGCAGGAAATTCGGACCTATGAGTCCAGGGTATTGTTTGACCTATAACTGAAGTATGTGTCCTCCAATTGGTGTGAGGCCAATTGGAGATGAAACCTAGGACAAAATACCCCATTTTTCATGAAGAAACCCTGCCCAAATTCTGTCCATAAGTTGACCAAATTGCTGGTCCAATTCGGATATCCAAACACTGAACCCAGAAAAATGACCAAATGAACAGCACATGTTCATTTGGCCATAACTCTCTTTAGACAGGTCCAAATGACCTGAAATTTAACCAGCAACAAGCTGAGATATAGACCAACAACTTTCATTGAGAACACCAAGCCCAGAAATGCTTCTAACCTAATGAAATTGTTGACTCAAATTAGGACACCAAACTGACCTGAACCATTCTGCCCAGAATTTTCTGGACATAGATTACCCGACCAGTTTTGGAAAAATAGCCATAACTTGGTCTATAAAAATTTAAATGCAATGAAACCAATGGGAAAAGTTTTATAAGACATATGTATACAATATTTGTATTTTGATCAAAACCCAGAACCCAAAGGAATTAGGTCAAATGCTTAAAAGAACTTAGTACATCCAAACCTGGAAATTTACCCCATTTCATCTAACCCCAGATTAGTGTTTATAGCATATCTTCCACTAGAAAACTCCATTTAGGATGAGCCATACATTTTCAGAATCCTAAGATAGAGAGATCTAACTTTGTTTTAGAAACCTTCCTCAAATCATGAATGTAAGAACCCTAAAAATCCACTCGTACTCACTGACCTAAAACTGGACCATGAAGACACAGGGTACTAGAGTCTAGGCCAATTAAATTGATATAATAAATTCTACAAAACTTGAAAAATTGTGATTCAAAATTTTGAGTGACCATAAGACATAGGGAAACAAATTCTATGAAGAGTACCAGACCTAAATGTGACTGCAACTTGGTCAATAAAATTTGTAAAGTGTAACTACAAAATCTGCCTAGCTAAGGAAGCAGAACTAGGAAATGAACCAGTTATGGTTATTTGACCATAACTTGAGCTAAAAAACTCCAAATGGAGTGATTCAAAAAAGGAAATTCAACTAGACAAAATAAGGAACAACTTTCATGTTGATCATTTTTCCAAATTCCCACTATAAAATTGTCAAATGGAACAATAAACTTAGGTAATAAAAACTAAAAATTTAGAAATGCATCTAGGGGACTTTAAATTGCAATTGGCAATTAATACTAGCAAATGTAAAACTCAAAATGTGGGATCTTGGTGTAATTAGAATTAACATATCAATTAAGTATGAAAAAGTCAACATTTTGGTTGACTAGTAAGGTGAATAGTAATCAAAATGATTAGCAAATTAAGATGAAGACCTAGAACCAATTCTAAGCTTAAATGCTTAGAATTGTATAACAAATGTGGACTATGCATCTTAGTAAAAATTGTTAAAAGGAAATTAAGACCATAAATTTGAAATCCATGAAATGTTCATGGATTACTTGAAACATGAAAAATAAGTCACCTAATTGATGTAAATAGATAGTTAGGGCTTATATGCCCATTACAAATGGAATTCATAAAATATTAGTAACTCAACTTAAAATATAAAATTTGTAATTACATAAGTAGATTTTTGAATGTATAAATGAGAAAGGAAAAATGTTTTGAAGACAATAGTACATGTGAACCATTGTTTAGAATGGTGATCGTATAAATGATCAAATGAATGTATGAATTATAATTGAAATTTATCATGAAATAATAAAGTCATAAAACTCAATATATTAATATTTAATGATATTATGTGCCCTTGTATTGCCTAGACACGTGTGTCAGATTGGATAGATTGGCATGCCAATAGGGTATTGTTTTAGCAGTACTGCGAAAGGCCTGTATTCATGGCTTTATGCCCGTATTCATGGCTTTTATGCTCGTATTCATGGCTTTTTATGCCCGATTATGTGATATCATGGCTTTTTAGCCATATTGACTGCATACATGGTTGACGTTCTGCGTCCCATGGTATGACGGCCCGAGGCACCGCGGTGTCCAGTGCCAACGACCCGTTATCCAGTTTAGTCAGCCTGTCATAGGTTACTTGGGCAGTGAAATTTATTGAAATAAGTTAAGAATATTAGTAATAAAAAAATATTAGAAATTAAATAAATGAGTAAGATGACCTAAAATAAATTAGAATAGTTATTTATTAGAAAGAATCGAAATGAACTGGACCGATATCAAAATTTACTTATTATGAAATAATCTGAGACAACCTAGAAAGTATTGAGAAAATGCTAAAAGATTAGCAAAGAAAATTATAACACACATAAATATTGCAAATGTGACTTACATGATAATATAAGCATATATTTATTATTTTTAGATCATTTTTCTTTGTACATTATTACTGTACATTAGCGAAATAAACACTTCCAAAGAAGACTAAATTAGGATAAAACATATTAAATTTTAGAATCGCATGTGAAGTATAAATAAATCTTAATTATTTAAATTATGTTTTATTTCTATCTTTATTTGTATATTATTTCCTTGTTATATTATTGCACCACTAAGCAGCAATGCTTAGCGCGATGGAATTGTTTCCTCGCAGTAATCAAGGTAAAGCCAAATAATACTAAACAGAGATTTTGGAGTTCTGATCTGCAGAGCGTTCAAGGTTGTCACCTCCTCAGCAATGCATGTAGATAGGGCTCACATTAAGCATATCATGTATTTTGTGTGTGTTATTTATTTCTTATATTGCAATGTAAATTAGCAAATTGTAATTAATTTGTATATCATGTATATTAAGGATTTATTTAATTATTGCAAATGATGTAAATTAATGCAAATTTGAGAATTTTGCTAGAAGAATGGAGCATGAATGAATTTGTACAAATGAGTATAGATTTGGATTACATAATGATTTTTCAAATGATGATATGAGTATGGATGAGATTATACTTAGAAAATATTGGTGAATTTTCAAACAGATGAATAGTAAAACATGTCAAACGAAAATAAAATAGGGGAAACTTCGTTAGTTTCTTCGTCGAAAAATAATCGATATTAAATATAACGAGAACAAATTTTTTTTTTAAAGAAATAAAGTAAGGTAAGTTAAGATGCTCCAGCACCGAATGTAGCACGCCTTGCTCGGCTACACTGTAGTCGGGTGAGGGGTGTTACACTTCATTAATTCAATTTTTGTCAAATTTTTAACTTAACTTAGCTCAAATTCAAGATTAGAAAGATGTAAAAGCAAAAGTTATGGCACTAACCTCTTGTAGGGCAGAATTTTCCAAGCTTAAACTTCACTTTTTCTCTTTCTTTTTGCTCCCAAAAACTTCACCAAACTGAAATATCAAGGTTTTATGTTGACGCTTAGGGTTTTTGTTGAAAGAAAGCTAGGGAAAATGAAGATTTAGAAAGTTTGTTAATGGAGGAGTGAGGGAGGAGGTGTAAAACGTTTTGAAGAAGAAGAAAAGGGCTACTATTTTTTCTAGAATTCTGCCTCCTTTTCTTTAGTTTAATGTATTTTAATTGTCTTGCTTTAATTTGATTGGCCATAGCATTTTTAATTACCTAAGCATGACATCATAATTCCCAATTTAGCTCCTTTTTCTTTCTTTTCTTTTCTACCAAATTTCAATTTAATTTTTAACAATATTTATTCATATTTTAGATCATAATAATTATTTACTTAACTGGACAAGTCGGCCAAAAATCATCTCTGAAGGCGAAATGACCAAAATGCCCTCTGTTTGGCTTAACGGGTCAAAATTGTCTGTACCGATTGAAAAACTTTTCTAAATATTTTCTTGGCATTCTAATGCCATAGGAACCTCAATGACCATTCTCTGGAGTCCCAAAAATTATTTTATAATTTTTCCCCCGGGTCTAGGGCTCCTAGTTGCGAGAACCGTAACTTCCCTCTGGGTTACCCGTCGCTTGGGCACCGGCTCATTTAACTTGGTTGTATTTTATTTCTAAAATTTTTACTAAATTTTTCTTATTAATATTTGAGTTAATTATGGTTCCTCACTTTAGTTAAAATATTTTTCCGAACGTTCTAGCTGTCCGGACAGACACTGGTCACCGGAATTGTAGAATGTACGGAGTTGCTATAGGGAGGGTGTTACAAATTTTCTTGAAGAAAAATTATAAGCAAACCTTGGAAAGAAGATTAAAGGAGAAAGAAAGAAGAAAAAGTTGAAGGAATTGAAGATTGAAAAGCTATACCAAGGTTAGTAAGCTAAACTTTGTATTTCTAGTTTAATTATTGTGTTTATAGTTGAATAAACTTAGAAATTATGAAAAATGGAAAAGAAAACAATTGTTGGAGGACTATATGTGAATTTCGGCCAGCATATGTAGGAGAATGATTTGCATGAGTTTGATTGAATTAAACATGTTAGAAAGCTTGAATGGGTTGAGAAAGTATGTTTATATGTTTTGATTTAGTAAAAAGTAACAAAATGAGTGAGTTAGGGTTTTGGACCTAGGGTTTTGGGAGACAAAATTTTGAGAATTGGTCAAATGGTGTCTTTGACCTTGTTTGAGTTGAAAAATGGTCATGTATGACCAATTGTGGTATGTTGGAAGTGTTTGAATCAAATGGATATTCAGATTGGATATGGTCATTATGCAGGTAGCATGACCAAGGTCCCTTTCAAGGACCAAAACTGAAAATTTACCAACCCAATTGGTGTGAGGCCAATTGAGAATTAAACTAGACACAAAATGACACATTTTTCATCTAGGAATCATGCCCAGAAAGTGACCATAGCAAAGTGAACAAATTGACCAAATCCGGAATTGAGTGTTCTGCCCTGTACAAAATTGACCAAATGAACAAACATTTGGCCATAACTTGGGATAGGTAGGTCCAAATAACCTGAAATTTACCTGTAGAAAGCTAAGATATAGAACTAAAACTTTCATGAAGAACACAAACCCAAATTATGCCCTTAACCAAGTCATTTAGCCACCCAAAATTAGTGAACTAAAACTGCAAGAACCTAGAAATTGCCTAGAATTCTGGATAAAACCAAATCTGGCTAGCCATGTTCAAATGGCTATAACTTGAGCTACAAAACACCAAATGAAGTGATTCAAAAGGAAAATAAAGTTAAGACAATAAGAAACAATTTCTATGAAGAAAACTTGATCAAATTCTAATAGCAACATAACCAATGGAATAGTGCAAAATAGGTCACCAAAACTGAAAATTTGAAAGTTTGCCTAAAAGACTTAAGTTTTGAGAAAATGACTAAAACCAATAAGTTTGTAACCAAAATGCGGTATGTGAGTATAGTTGGATTTCCCATACCTTTTAAGCATAAGAAAGTCAATATTTTGACTTGAATAGTACCATGAATAGTAACCTCAACATGAAAATTTTCAAGAATATAAGTTTAAGCATATTAGGGCTAGAATTGAACATATATGAATTAATTATTGGAATTATTATGAGGCAAAGATACTGAGATACTATAAATTTCATGATTCAGCTGAAAAAGACCCAGAAGGTCTAAGGGACTGAGTCAAGGCGTAGAGGCGACTCACGTCAGGTTTGTGCACAATAAACCCTATTTAAGCATTTTCTCATAGAAAATTTGATTTAGTATGCACTATAAAATTTTCGTGTTAATTATGAGTTTAATAACTTTTGTGTTATCACTTTGTGAATGAAAATGTGACTTTAGAAATTGATTTGATTTTGCATGCAATATTTGAATTAATTGTTTTAAATTGATTTCTGATTCACACTTAGCATTAAAGTGCCTTATTATTCCTCCTCCATTTATGGGGTTGAGATCGATTATTTTCCTCCCTCTCTGGTTTACCAGTTGAGGTTGTAGATCGGATGAGTACTCATTAACTAGCTAGCCACCTCTCTCATTGATTTTGATTAGTGGGGTTGTAGATTGCTTTGTCATGGTGTACAATGCGGCATTGATCGAAAATTTTGTGTCATGGCTTAAGTTGTGTATGAATTGGTAACACTATTTTTATTAAATTGTTTGACCAAAATTGTGCTATAATGAGTTTTGATAATTGTGAAATATTAAAATTGTGATTTGTCAATGAATGTTTTATGTATTGCATTTCAAATTTTTATTGTGCACCACTGAATATTTTTATACACAACGATAGCTTATTTTGCTGTTGCAGATAAGGGTAAGGAAAAAGCAGCAGGGTGAGCTGTTGAATTGGCAAGGACTTTGTAACACCCTACCTATAGCAACTTCGTACATTCTACTATTCCGATGACCAGTGTCGGTCCAGACAGTTAGAACGTCCGGAAAAATATTTAAACTAAAGTGAGGAACCATAATTAACTCAAATATTAATAAGAAAAATTTAGGAAAAATTTTAGAAATAAAATACAACCAAGTTAAATGAGCCAGTGCCCTAGCGATGGGTAACCTAGTAGGAAGTTGCGGTTCTCGCAACTAGGAGCCCTAAACCTGGGGAAAAATTCATAAAATAATTTTTGAGACTCCAAAGAAGGGTCATTGAGGTTTCTATGGCATTAAAATACTAAGAAAATGCTTAGAAAATTTTTTCAATTGGTATAGACAATTTTAGTCCGTTAAGCCAAATGGAGGGCATTTTGGTCATTTCATCTTCAGAGATGATTTTTGGCCGACCTGTCCAATTAAGTAAATAATTATTATGACATAATATGTGAATAAATATTGCTAAAAATTAAATTAAAATTTAGTAGACAAGAAAAGGAAAGAAAATTAAAGGAATTAGAATTATGACATCATTAAAAATCAAATTATGTCATTAAAAATCCTCCCACCCAATCAAACTTTGACACATGGCATTAACTTATTTAAAATGACTTAATGGGCAGAAAAAAAGAAAGAAAAATCAGTTGCTTCTTCAACCTTTGGGCAGCCAAAGAACGTGGAGAGAGAGAGAGAGGAAGGAAAACTCCATTAAAGCTTTTCCAAGCTTTGGTTCACCCATCAAACTACCTCAAAACCCTAGCCTCCCTTCATAAGAACTTATCCTCACACCTAGAGCAAGCTTTGGACAATAAAAAGAAGGGAAGAAAGTGAAGTTTTGAAGCCTTGGAAAGTGCCTAAGTCAAGGTTAGTGCCAATTTCTTCTAAAACTTTTGTGTATGGCTGCCATTGAACATGATTTTGGTGTTGAAATTCATGGATTGTATGTGTATAAAAATTTTAGTTGTTGGAGTTAGGGTTTGAGGCACAAAAGTTGGATTTTGTTCATGTGTTGGTGAATGAAAGTTTAGATGGTCAATTAGTGACCATTTGGCTGTGTATGATGAGGAATTGAAGTGAGTTGAGGCTTGGCATTTGTGTATGGGTGAGCTGCCTTGGCTGACCTATAGGACTGAGCATGAGTCCAACAGGTTTGAGCAGATATAAATGGAGTTGTAGAGGTTCAATTTGTGCAAAACCAATTGGACATGAAACTAGACACATAATGGCACAACTTTGGTAAAGAAACCCTATTCAGAAAACCAAACTAAGTTAACCTAAAAATTGCCCTAATCTGGGTGACTTGAATTCTGCCTGGGCAAAATAACTAAATGAATAGTGATTATTCATTTGGTCATAACTCAGTGTAGAAAGGTCCAATTGACCTGAAATTTTACTAGAAGAAATCTGAGACATAGACCTAAAACTTTCATGAAGAACACAAATCCAAATTCTAACCATAACCTAGTCAAATTGCCAACCAAACTTAGGTTACCAAATCTGGCAGAACCAGTTTTGCCCAGAATTTTGGATTCTGTCTAATCCGGCCAGTTATGGTATTTAGGCCATAACTTGAGCTACAAAACTCCAAATGGAGTGATTCAAAAAAGGAAATGTAATTACACAAAATAAGGAACAACTTTCATGAAGACAATTTTGCCAAATTCCTACTGTAAAAATGAACAATGGAACAGTAAACACAAAGCTTGAAATCTGAAAATTTTGAACAACTAACACTAAGCTTAGAAACAGTATTGGCAACCAATACCAACAATTTTAGAATGCAAAATGTGGTATGTTGGGAGTATTACAACCAATGTACCTATTATCTATGAAAAAGTCAACATTTTAGTTAACTAATGAAATGAATAGTAACACCTAAACTTAAATTTCAAGAATTGTAAAGTTTAAAAGTGTAACATGCCCTAGTACACCTAGCAAGATTGGTTTGGATAGGTTGGCATGCCAATTGGGTTCAGTTAGTAGTACTGCACATGACATTATGCCATTTTGTGATTTTATGGCTTTTAGCCATTCTGACATTGTGTTGAGACTTGGCCTTGTGCCTAATGTTATTACAGCTTATTAGCTATTCTGTTGCACACCGGGAGATACATATGTGACCGATGGTGTGACGGCCCGAGGTACTTAATACCCAGTGCCAGTTTACCCGTTTATCCAGTCCAGTCGTCCAATATATGTTACTTGGGCAACGAAAAATGAAAGTGGATAAATTTAATGAAATAATGAATATAACAAGTACAAAATAAGTAAGACTACAAATACTCATTGAAAATTTGTTTGAAATGAGACATCAATACATTCACTGCATATTTATTTTTTGTTATTTCTTTTTATTTTATTATTGGCACCACTAAGCATTATTGCTTAGCGCGTTGCTTTTACCATGCGTAGGTTCTGGAGAGACCGACCGAGAGCCCAGTAGACCACAGACTGGGTGAGACCTTCTACAGCTCTGCATAGTGTCCGTCTCACCTCATCAACGTCAGTGCATTGGTAGGACATTAGGTTTCATTTTGGGTATTTTGTAATTAACTTTTATTTTCTCATATATAATTGAAACTTATGTAATGTATTTTGGTATTAATGTAAATAGTGAAAATTATGTTTATGAATGAAAAAGTGAATATTTATTATGACTTTTACATGATTATCATATGAGATGAATGATTGAGAAATAGAGTTTGGGATTGATTGAAAATATTGGAAGTATTTTTCACAGGTTCCGAAGAACTATTTTCTCCATTTTTAGCCAGTACTCTGCCGGATTTTCTATAAAAATTGCGAAACCTCAAATAAATTTATGATTTCACTAAATGACTGAAATGAATTATATTTCACAAATTGTACTCCATAAGTATGAAAAAAAAAATTAGGAAGAATAAAAATGATTGAATTAAAATAGGGTGTTCTAGTACACTGTGTGGCATATCTTGCTCGGCTACACTGTAGATGGGTAAGGGGTGTCACATTTAGTGGTATCAGAGCAAGGTTTAGGCATTTTTGGGCCTAGATTGTGTCCATACCATGCATTGCATTTGTAAGAGTCGAGGTGACACTAATGCAGATTTATTTTTCTTTGTTATTTTAAATAGGATATGGACCCCACATCTTAGAGTGCAGTTGAGGAGGAAGTGGAGAGTCATGCTCCACCTGCAGCAGCTGAGACTGAGTGTAGGGGAGAACCTACTCCACCAGCTCCAGCAGAGCCTGCTCAGCCTCCACAGGCCTTGTTCCAGTAAATGGCCAAATTCTTCAGACAAATGGCTGGGGTAATGCCACCACCACCACCACCTCTATAGCAGAAATCACACCTGGAAAGACTGAGAAAATTTAGAGTAGTGGATTTTTGGCAAGAGAGAAGATGACTCTGTTGCAGCTGAAAATTGATTGAACAGAACATGAAGGGTTTTAAAACAACTCCACTGTACTCCTGAGTAAAACTTAGAAGCTGCTGTATCTCTATTGCAAGATGATGCATATGAATGGTGGGATACGGTGTCTAGTGAAGTACAGCCAGAAGTAATAACTTGGGACTTCTTCCTCTTAGAATTCAAGAAGAAATATGTGGGTAGTGTATACCTAGAAGAGAGAAGAAGAGAGTTCATTAATTTGAGGCAGAGACAGCTGACAGTGGCAGAGTATGAAAAGGAATTTGTTAGATTGAGTCGTTATGGAAGGGAGATAGTCCCTAATGAAGCCAAAAGGTGTAAGAGATTTGAAGAGGGATTAAATGACAACATAAAGATCATGATTACTGCCTTGGGAATCACAGACTTCACCAAGTTAGTGGAAGCTGCAATAAAAGTTGAAAAGGTTAGAATAAGTGAGCAGACTCGAAGAGAGAGACAGCAGAAGAGGAGCCGAGGTCAGTCTAGTTCATCTCCTACACCTGGAAAGAAGTGTAAGGGTCCACCTGCACTGAGTTCAGGTCAACCACAAAGTCAAGGTCAGACCCCAGGGCCCAGGCCACAGTTCACCACTGGGAGAGGTCAATCCACACCATCAGTGGGCAGCTCTCCAGGGACGGGGTTCAGGGGACCAGCCCCAGCATCTTCTGCATGTCCACATTGTCTAAAGTGGCATAAGGGGGAGTGTTGGAGAGTGACTGGTGCCTGCTTAAGGTGTGGGTCAACAGAGCATCAGTTGAGGAACTGTCCAAGCAGAAGTACTACGGCTGCTCCAATGCAAGCAGACAGACCTGCTCCTGCACCATAAAGGGATAGGAAATCTGGCAAATCTGAGGCAGTGGAACCATCACAGAGGCCTGCATCTGAGCCAGCAGAGAGGCCTGAGGGCAAACCACCTGCCAGAGCCTATGCCATGAGAGCTCGGGAGGAGCAAGATGCCTCAGACATCATCAGGGGTACGTTCTCCCTCTATAATACATCTATGCATGCATTGGTGGATCCAGGGTCCACTCATTCATACATCTGCATCAACCTACCTGTAGAAAGGGGGATACTAGTAGGGGAGAGTGACCAAAACATCCTGGTCACTAATCCATTGGGCCATAGTGTAGTGGTGAATAAAGTGTAGAAGGGTTGCCCGTTAAGGATTCAAGGGTATGAATTCTTGGCAGACTTGATTAAGTTGCCTTTCCATGAGTTTGACGTGATTTTGGGAATGGACTAGTTGTCACGTCATCAGGCAATGGTTGATTGTAAACTGAAGAGGATTTCTTTGAAAACTCCTGAGGGTAATGAGATTACAGTTGTGGGGGAAATGATAGATTTCTTGTCCAATGTCATTTCAGCCACAGTTGCAAGAAAACTGATGAGAAAAGGCTGTGAAGCCTACCTAGCACATGTGGTGGATACTAGGCAGGCTAAGCCAGATCTGTGTGACATACCCACAGTAAGAGACTTCCTAGATGTGTTCCCTGAAGAATTGCTTGGCTTGCCACCAGAAAAGGAAGTTGAATTTGCTATTGAGATATTACCGGGTACAGCACCAATCTCTATTGCTTCTTATAGGATGGCATCCATAGAATTGAAAGAACTGAAAATCCAGTTACAGGAGTTACTGGATAAGGGGTTCATACGCCCTAGTGTGTCACCATGGGGAGCTCTGGTGTTGTTTGTGAAGAAGAAGGATGGGACTTTGAGGTTGTGCATCGATTACCGGAAGTTGAATAAATTGACTGTGAAGAATAAATATCCGTTGCTTAGAATTGATGATCTATTTGATCAGTTGAAGGGATCAGGAGTATTTTCCAAAATTGATCTCATATCAGGGTATCATCAGTTGAGGGTGAAGGATACAGATGTGCCAAAGACTGCATTCAGGACCCCGTATGGGCATTATGAGTTTCTAGTGATGCCCTTTGACCTAACAAATGCACCAGCAGCATTCATGGACCTTATGAACCGTATCTTCCATCCATACCTAGATCAGTTCGTGTGGTCTTTATTGATGATATTTTGGTGTATTCCAAGACCAAGGAAGAACATGATGAGCATTTAAGGATTGTTCTGCAAATCCTGAGAGAAAAGAAGCTGTATGCTAAGTTGCCCAAGTGTGACTTCTGGTTAAATGAGATTGCATTCCTTGGACACATAATGTCAGCTGATGGGATTAGGGTGGATCCCAAGAAGATAGAAGCAGTGATGGAATGGAAGCCTCCCAGGAATACAACTGAGGTCAGAAGTTTCTTGGGGCTAGCTGGGTATTACAGAAGATTTGTGAAGGGATTTTCTTTAATAGCTGCTCCAATGACCAAGTTGTTACACAAGAATGTCAGATTTGATTGGAATGACAAGTGTCAAGCCAGTTTTGATAAGTTAAAGGCTATGTTGACAGAGGCACCAGTATTAACACAGCTAGTGTCGGGAAAGGACTTTGTGGTCTACAGTGATGCCTCTCATAATGGGTTAGGGTGTGTATTGATGCAAGAGGGGAAGGTGGTCGCTTATGCTTCCAGACAGCTAAGGCCACATGAACAGAATTACCCTACCCATGATCTAGAACTTACAGCAATTATCTTCGCACTGAAGATATGGATGCACTACTTGTATGGTGAAAAGTTCTACATTTACACAGACCACAAGAGTCTGAAATACTTGCCAACCCAGAAGGAGCTCAACCTTAGACAGAGGCGATGGATTGAGTTCCTGAAGGACTATGATTGTGTAATTGATTACCATCCTGGGAAGGAAAATGTAGTTGCAGATGCTTTGAGCAGAAAATCCATCACAGCTTTGAGATCATTGAATGCCCGTCTATCCTTGGCTCGAGATGGAGCTATTTTAGCTGAGTTGCAAGTGAGGCCAAACCTGCTACAACAGATTTTAGATGGGCAAAAGGTAGATGAGAAGTTAATGACTATTGTGAGTAAAATCTCAGAAGGGAAAACAACTGACTATGAGATGAAAGCAGATAGGTGTCTGTACTATAAAGGAAGAGTATGTGTACCAGATGATAGGGAATTGAAAGCCAGTATTCTGAAAGAGGCGCACACCAGTGTTTATGCTATGCACCCAGAAAGTACAAAAATGTATCATGATCTGAAACTTCAGTATTGGTGGCCTGGTATGAAGAAGGACATAGTTGACTATGTGACTAAATGCTTGACATGTCAGTAAGTCAAGGCAGAACATTAAGTTCCATCGGGTTTGCTACAGCCTATACACATACCTGAATGGAAATGGGATCGGGTCACCATAGATTTTGTAAGTGGTCTACCTCTCACCCAGAAGAAGCATGGTGCAGTATGGGTGATACTAGATAGATTGACGAAGTCAACACACTTTCTGCCAGTAAGGACTGATTACTCATTGGAGAAGTTAGCAGAATTGTATATCTGTGAGATAGTTAGACTGCATGGAATTCCACTTTCTATCATATCTGATCGAGACCCAAGGTTTACATCGAGCTTGGGTACACAACTCCATTTAGGCACAGCTTTCCATCCTCAGACGGATGGGCAATCAGAAAGAGTAATCCAGGTAAACAATTGAAACCAATTGAACTAATACAAATATTGAACTGAAATGATAATAATAACGTGAAATATATGTTTGGTCCTTAAGGATATGTTGAAGAGTTGTGTCATTGAGTTTGAGGGAAGTTGGGATAGATACCTCCCACTGGCAAAATTTGCATACAACAATAGCTACCAAGCTAGTATCCAAATGGCCCCGTATAAAGCGCTGTATGGGAGGAAATGTAGAACTCCAGTGTGCTGGACTGAATTGGGCGAAGATAAACTGGTAGGGCCAGACCTGGTGAAACAGACTGAGGAGAAGGTAAAACTAATAAAAGCTAATCTGAAGGTTGCCTCAGACAGACAGAAATCCTATGCTGACTTGAAGAGAAAAGAAATAGAATATGCGGTTGGTGATAAAGTGTTCCTCAAGGTGTCACTGTGGAAGAAGGTACTAAGCCCTAGGTTCATTGGCCCATATGAAGTCATTGAACGTGTGGGTCCAGTGGCCTATAGGCTAGCTTTACCACCAGAGCTGGACAAGATCCACAATGTGTTTCACGTATCTATGTTAAGAAGATACCGCTCAGATCCTTCACATGTCATCTCCATGGAAGAAATTGAAGTACAACCAGATTTGACATATGAAGAAGAACCCATACGGATCCTGGCTCGGGAAGTGAAAGAGTTGAGAAATAAGCAGATTCCACTGGTGAAAGTGCTTTGGAGGCACCACAACACCGAGGAGGCAACTTGGGAAAGTGAAGAGAAGATGAGGCAACAGTTCCCTCAACTGTTTGCATCAGGTAAATTTCGAGGACGTAATTTAAATTAGAGGGGAAGAGTTGTAACACCCTCCCTATAACAACTCCGTACATTCTACTGTTCCGATGACCAGTGTCGGTCCAGACAGTTAGAACGTCAAGAAAAATATTTAAACTAAAGTGAGGAACCATAATTAACTCAAATATTAATAAGAAAAATTTAGGAAAAATTTTAGAAATAAAATACAACCAAGTTAAATGAGCCGGTGCCCTAGCGATGGGTAACCTAGTAGGAAGTTGCGGTTCTCGCAACTAGGAGCCCTAGACCTAGGGGAAAATTCATAAAATAATTTTTTGGACTCCAGAGAAGGGTCATTGAGGTTTCTATGGCTTAGAATGCCAAGAAAATCCTTAGAAAATTTTTTCAATCGGTATAGACAATTTTAGTCTGTTAAGCCAAATGGAGGGTATTTTGGTCATTTCGTCTTCAGAGATGATTTTTGGCGGACTTGTCCAGTTAAGTAAATAATTATTATGACATAATATGTGAATAAATATTGCTAAAAATTAAATTGAAATTTAGTATACAAGAAAAGGAAAGAAAATTAAAGGAATTAGAATTATGACATCATTATGATGTCATTAAAAATCCTCCCACCCAATCAAACTTTGACACATGGCATTAACTTATTTAAAATGACTTAATGGGTAGAAAAAAAAGAAAGAAAAATCAGTTACTTCTTCAACCTTTGGGCAGCCAAAAAACATAGAGACAGAGAGAGAGAGAGAGAGAGAGAGAGGAAGGAAAACTCCATTAAAGCTTTTCCAAGCTTTGGTTCACCCATCAAACTACCTCAAAACCCTAGCCTCCCTTCACAAGAACTTATCCTCACACCTAGAGCAAGCTTTGGACAGCAAAAAGAAGGGAAGAAAGTGAAGTTTTGAAGCCTTGGAAAGTGCCTAAGTCAAGGTTAGTGCCAATTTCTTCTAAAAATTTTGTGTATGTCTGCCATTGAACATGATTTTGGTGTTGAAATTCATGGATTGTATGTGTATAAAAATTTTAGTTGTTGGAGTTAGGGTTTGAGGCACAAAACTTGGATTTTGTTCATGTGTTGGTGAATGAAAATTTAAATGGTCAATTAGTGACAATTTGGCTGTGTATGATGAGGAATTGAAGTGAGTTGAGGCTTGGCATTTGTGTATGGGTGAGCTGCCTTGGCGGACCTGCAGGACTGAGCATGAGTCTAGTAGGTTTGGGCAGATATATATGGAGTTGTAGACGTTCAATTGATGTAAGACCAATTGGATATGAAACTAGACACATAATGGCACAACTTTGGTAGAGAAACCCTACCCAGAAAACCAAACTAAGTTAACCTAAAAATTGTCCTAATCCGGGTGACTTACATTCTACCTGGGCAAAATGACTAAATGAACAGTGATTATTCATTTGGTCATCACTTAGTGTAGAAAGGTCCAATTGACCTGAAATTTTACTAGAAGAAAGTTGAGATATAGACCTAAAACTTTCATGAAGAACACAAATCCAAATCCTGGCCATAACCTAGTCAAATTGCCAACCAAACTTAGGTTACCAAATCTGGCAGAACCAATTTTGCCCAAAATTTTGGATTCTGTCCAATCCGGCAAGTTATGGTATTTAGGCCATAACTTGAGCTACAAAACTCCAAATGGAGTGATTCAAAAAAGGAAATGTAATTACACAAAATAAGGAACAACTTTCATGAAGACAATTTTGCCAAATTCTTACTGTAGAAATAACCAATGGAACAGTAAACACAAGGCTTGAAATTTGAAAATTTTCAACAACTAACACTAAGTTTAGAAATGGTATTGGCAACCAATACCAACAATTTTAGAATGCAAAATGTGGTATGTTGGGAGTATTAGAACCAATGTACCTATTGTCTATGCAAAAGTCAACATTTTAGTTGACTAATGAAATGAATAGTAACACCTAAACTTAAATATCAAGAATTGTAAAGTTTAAAAGTGTAACATGCCCTAGTACACCTAGCAAGATTGGTTTGGATAGGTTGGCATGCCAATTGGGTTTAGTTAGCTGTGCTGCACATGGCATTATGCCATTCTGTGATTTTATGGCTTTTAGCCATTCTGACATTGTGTTGAGACTTGGCCTTGTGCCTAATGTTATCTGACTTATTAGTCGTTACATTTGCACCGAGAGACACAAATGTGACCGATGGTGTGACAGCCTGAGGTACTTGATACCCAGTGTCAGTTTACCCATTTATCCAATCCAGTCATCCAGTATAGGTTACTTGGGCAACGAAAAATGAAAGTGGATAAATTTAATGAAATAATGAATATAACAAGTACAAAATAAGTAAGACTACAAATACTCATTGAAAATTTGTTTGAAATGAGACATCAATACATTCACAGCATATTTATTTTCTGTTATTTCTTTTTATTTTATTATTGGCACCACTAAGCATTATTGCTTAGCGCGTTACTTTTCCCACGCGTAGGTTCTGGAAAGACCGACCGAGAGCCGAGTAGACCACAGACTGGGTGAGACCTTCTGCAGCTCTGCATAGTGTCCGTGTCACCTCACCGACGTCAGTGCATTGGTAGGACACTAGGTTTCATTTTGGGTATTTTATAATTAAGTTTTATTTTCTCATATGTAATTGAAACTTATGTAATGTATTTTGATATTAATGTAAATAGTGGAAATTGTGTTTATGAATGAAAAAGTGAATATTTATTTATGACTTTTACATGATTATCAAATGAGATGAATGATTGAGAAATGGAGTTTGGGATTGATTGAAAATATTGGAAGTGTTTTTCATAGGTTTCGAAGAATTGTTTTCTCCATTTTTAGCCGGTACTCTGCCGGATTTTCTATAAAAATTGCGAAACCTCAAATAAATTTATGATTTCAATAAATGACTGAAATGAATTATATTTCACAAATTGTACTACATAACTGTGAAAAAAAAATAAATTAGGAAGAATAAAAATGATTGAATTAAAATAGGTTGTTTCGGTACACTGTGTGGCATATCTTGCTCGGCTGCACTGTAGACGGGTAAGGGGTGTCACAGACTTTGCTAATTGTATGGGTATTTATTTATACCCTTGTAGTTATTTGATGTAAATATTGTAATATCTCATGTATTAATGAAAAGTTGAGCAGTTGTATAGTAAATTGTAATAATGTTATTTTGGATTTTCCTTTTATAAATTAAGATCTATATTAGTAAATTAAGTACTATATGCAATGTGAATGAGTTTGTGAAGTATTTTGAGATGACAAATTTTTGGTTGAGTTGTGCAATTAAATTAAATTGCGTTGACTTGAGTTGATTTGGGTTGGGAGTTGTGAAAATAATTATTGGAAGTGTTTTTACAAGTTTTTGAAGAACTGTTTTCTCAAAATACAGACGGCACTCTGCCGAAATTTTTCTAAAATTTGGGGAAAAATAAAAAGGGACAAAAATTTTAACTAATTAATAAACTTTTAATTAAATGTTTAATACTTATTAGAAAAATGCTCACCACTTCCAAAAAGTAAGAAGATTATTTTAAAATCCCTTGTAGGGTACTTAATGAGTTATCGATAGGTGAAGTTCGGTAGTTCATTAGGTATTCTACGGGATCATGTTATGCCTTACAGAGGGGTATGAAGGAGCGGAAGCATGAAAAACATAAGTTTATACCATTGAAATAAAAAATTTTCACCTAGGGTCACATGCATCATGCAAGATTTATTTTTATCTATTTGATTTCAATGATAAACAACATATTAAAACTCTTTTAATATGTTTTTGGATCTGTATTTGCCGTTTAAGATTTTAAAGTTAATTAGATTAATTTTAGAACCCTAGATTAGATCAAGAACAAATACACTAACCTCTTGATGCACTGCAGTGTATTTGTGCCTCTCAGATGCGTCTTCAGGACACCAGATGTTGTCCCTCTAGCTTGTCCACACCAAGTTCACCTATGGTAGCCCTTGAACAGCTTCTAAAGCTTTTTCTATTAATTAGAAAATCAAGTTTTACCTTTTAAGAGATTAAAGATGTAAACAGGACACTAGAAACAATTTCTAGTATTTCACCCCCTGATTGGTTCTAGGTTTAATTAATGCAATCACATTGTGCCAAGTATCAAACCTATATTTAATCTTAATTTTAAACATCTTACATGATTTAAAACATTTGGAAAGCATATGTGTAGTGCCATGTGTCACCATCTCATGGTGCCACATGTCACCCTGTGAAATGACCAAAATGCCCCTGTGTCTTAATTTTGAGTTCTCAACCTAAAATAATTATTTCTCTTCTTCTAATCAATTTATATCAAATATAAATCAATTAATTAATCATTATTAATTAATTTTCATTAATTAAATTCATATTTAAACACTTTAAATATAAATATAACTTATACTGTACATCCAATAACCTAGATTTAGTTTCAAGTCATGCTAGGGACTTTGCAATCTAACTGCAAACCAAACCTATTTGATTAATCAATTAAACTCTTTAATTAATTAATTAAATCATATTTAATTAGGTGATAACTTGTGTATGTGTGTGACTTACTAGGCTCATCACTAATTGGCAACGAGATATGATATCAACTCTTAATATCATCAGAACTCTTTCTTACCATAAATGATTTCTCTAAATCATTTTATGCACCTCATAGACCATGGTTAACACCTAGCATAGCATGCCATGGCCACCCAATTAGTAATAAGGTTTACCTTAAATGAACCTATAATCATATGTTACCATGCACTAGAATCTCTCTGTTACAAAATCTCAACTCAAGCTGGAGTCATGATTTATGTCAAACTCCATTTGCTATGAATATTATGTTTTCTTTTAATTCTAGTTCTTGATTAAAAAGATTTTCTCATCAGAAACTCTTTCTGAATAAATCTATCTGTCCTGGCCAGGAACTTGAAACATTAGGAACAATTAAATGAACATAGGATTTTATCTCTATTTACTTAGTGGAACAGATTCCATCTTGATCAACACCTACCTCCATATATAACTAGTAAGAGCCAACACATGCACATATACCCAGACACAGTACAAGTATGAAAGCAGTATCAAACTCAAACCACCTATATACATGATAACTGTGCTATCTCAGGTCTAAAGATTATATGCACTGATATGATTATGACAATGCATTGACAATAGTAAACTCTATGTGCTTGTAAAAAATGTCACTGTTTCGGTCTACTCATCATGTATAAGTGCCTATCATGTTTGTTATATGGCATGAAACTCACCATTCCATCTTATTTATATCTCATATAAATAACTTGGAAACAAACATGAATGCAATCTTTCTGGATAAGTCATGTCCTTATTATGAAGTATCCTCGATTGTGAACCTATTTATGATACTTTGTGCTAGAAATACTATCACTCATATTCTTAACAACTTAAGAATAGAATTTCTAACAAAATATCAATGGACCTTTTCTATTACACATAAATATATTATGTAAACGGAAAAGTGGAAATGCCTTTTATTAATAAAAGATGTACAAGATACATACTAAATGATATGCTTTAGGGCATACTACTAACAATCTCCCACTAGCACTAGAGCCATTCATTACAATATCTTAGACCCATCTTCTCAAGATGTCGGTCTAGCTGAGTCTGTGACATAGGCTTCGTGAATGGATCAACTGGATTTTCAGTTGATGCTATTTTCTGCATGGCTATATTGCCTCGTCCAACTATTTCTCTGATAATGTGGTAGTGCCTTTTTATGTGTTTGAATTTCTAGTGAGACCTTAGTTCCTTAGCCTGTATGACTGCTCCATTATTGTCACAGTGTAGTGGAACTGCTGACTCAATGAAAGGAACTACTGCAAGTTCTGTCATGAACTTCTTTATCCAAACAGCTTTCTTTGCAGCATCTGATGCAGCAATATACTTAGCCTCTGTAGTGGAATCTGCAGTCGTGCTCTATTTGGAACCCTTCCAACTGACTGCACCTCCATTACAAATGAACACATATCCAAATGTAGACTTTCTATCACCGATATCTGATTGGAAATCAGAATCAGTATAACCATTCAATTGCAAGTCTCCACCTCCATAGATAAGAATAAATCCTTAGTTCTTCTCAAGTACTTAAGGATATTCTTGACAGCAATCCAGTGTTTCAAACCTGGATTGGATTGATATCTGCTAGTCAAACTAACAGTATATGTGATATCTGGCCTAGTACACAACATTGCATACATTAAACTTCCAATAGCCGAAGCATATGAAATCCTAGCCATTTTATCTCTTTCTTTAGGTGTCTTTGGAGACATCTCTTTAGAAAGGTGGATACCATGTCTCACTTATAACAATCCTCTCTTGGAATCAAGCATGTTAAATCTCTTTAACACCTTTTCCAAGCATAGACTTTGGGATAAACCAATTATTCTTTTCGCTCTATCTCTATAGATGCGAATCCTAAGAATATAGGTTGCCTCCCCTAAGTCTTTCATGGAGAATGTATTTGACAACCATACCTTTACAGTTGTCAACATACCTGTGTCATTACCCATCAATAGTATATCATCCACATATAAGACAAGGAAAGTGATAGCACTGTCACTAACCTTCTTATATACACATGGCTCATCCTCATTTTTTATAAAACCAAATGATTTAATGGCTTCATCAAAACGGATGTTCCAACTCCTCGAAGCTTGCTTCAACCCATAAATGGATCGCTCTAGCTTGCATACCTTAGAACCATCTTGGGATTCAAAACCCCTAGGTTGTTCCATGAAAATATTTTCTTCAATGTATCCATTAAGAAAAGCTGTTTTGACATCCATCTGCCAAATCTCATAATCATAGTATGCAGCTATTGCTAATAGAATCCTAATTGATTTAAGCATGGCAACAGGTGAGAAAGTCTCCTCATAGTCGATTCCTTGCCTTTAGCGAAACCCTTTCGCTACTAGCCTTGCGTTATAGGTCTCTACCTTTCCATCAGAACCAATTTTCTTCTTGAAAATCCATTTGTTCCCTATAGGTACAATACCTTCAGGTGGGTCAACAAGATCCCAAACTTGATTCTTATACATGGAATCAATTTTGGATTTCATAGCATCAATCCATTTTGAAGAGTCTATATCTGATATAGCTTCTTCATAGGTAAGCGTATCATCTCCATGATCTTCTTCTTCATGAGTAGATAACTCTTATTCTTCTTCATGAAGGAAACCATATCTCACTGGTGGGTGAGATACCTTGGTTGTTCTACGAGGAATAGTTGTAGATGTTTCATCAATGGGTGTAGGTTGAGTAAATGGATCTATATCCATCTAATCTGTTGCTTTGTCAGAATTTTCCAATTCTAACTCTAGTTGCCTTCCTTTGCCTCCTTCTTGAACAAATTGTTTTTCAAGAAATGTAGCATCTCTACTCACCACAACATTTTGTGATGTAGGCAAATAAAAATAATATCCAAAACTATCTTTTGGATATCCAACAAATCGACCCTTTTCTGATTTGGTTTCCAATTTATCAGTGTTCAGCTTTTTAATATAAGCTGGACAACCCCAAATCTTAACATGCTTAAGACTTGGTTTTCTTCCATGCCATATCTCATAAGTTGTGGAAGAAACTGATTTTGAAGGAATCCTATTCAGAATATACAAAGCTGATTCTAATGCAAATCCCCGAAAGGAGATTGGCATATCAGTATAGCTCATCATACTACGTACCATATCCAATAGGGTACGATTTCTCCTTTCAAATACACCATTCAGCTGTGGTGTTCCTGGAGGAGTCAGCTAGGAAACAATACCGTGCTCTCTCAAGTATTCATCAAATTCAGTACTCAAATATTCACCTCTACGATCTGATCGAAGAGCTTTAATACTCTTTCCTATTTGATTTTCTACTTCAGATTTAAATTCTTTGAACTTTTCAAAGGATTCATGTTTATATTTCATCAAATACAAATACCCAAACCTTGATTTATCATCAGTAAAGGTAATAAAATAATGAAAACTGCCTCTAGCCATTTCCTTAAATGGACCACATACATCACTATGTATTAGCTCCAAAATATTTTTAGCCCTTAACCCTTGTCCAACAAAGGGTGATCGAGTTATTTTGCCCTAAAGGCAAGATTCACAAGTTGGAGTAGGCTCAGAACCCAATGAGGATAGAATCCCCATTTTCTCCAATTTTGCAATCCTATCTTCTGCAACATGACATAACCTTAAGTGCCAAATATATTTTGAACTAGAGTTGGTTTTCACCATGGCATTGCATTCATTTAGATCACTTGCATTCATTTTGTGTTTGTCATTATTATCGAAATAGTAAAGACCATCATTCATATAACCCGAACCAACATATTTATTTTCAAAATAAATATTGCAAACATCATTTGTGAACTGAAATTCATAGCCATTTCTAGTCAAACTAGATATAGAAATGATGTTCTTAAAAGCATCAGGTACAAATAAAATATTATCCAAATACAAAACTTGTCCAGACATGTAAAAAGATTTAGATCCTATGGCTAAAGCTTCAACAGTTGAGCCATTGCCAATCCGGAGTCTAACATCTTGAGAATGAAAGCTGCTACTATTTGCTAGTTCCTGCATATCATTAGAAATGTGAGAACTGGCACCAGTATCTAAAACCCAAGCTGTAGATGAACTATGAGTATCATCAGAATCTAAATAATAAGATATGGACATAACTTCCGAAGGTGTATCCTTCTTGTCCTTTAGAGAAGCAAGATACTCTGGGCAATTCCTTTTCCAGTGCCCATCCTTCTGGCAGTGGAAACACTTTCCTTTGCCTCCATAAGCTTTAGTGTAATGGCCCGGCCCACTAGTGATATTGTCGGCTTTGGGCCGAAGCCCTCACGGTTTTAAAACGCGTCACTAGGGGTTACGAACCACCAACTTATAAACCCAGCATCTCTCCCGTGTTTTGCCGATGTGGGATTTGCCTAGGGTGTTACAATCCACCCCCCTTATGGGACTCAGCGTCCTCGCTGAGGTTTGCCCCACCATCGTTCAAGGTTGCACGCGGAGCGGCTCTGATACCATAAATGTAATGGCCCGACCCACTAGTGATATTGTTCGCTCTGGGCCGAAGCCCTCACGGTTTTAAAACGCGTCAGTAGGGGTTACGAACTATCAACTTATAAACCCAGCATCTCTCCCGTGTTTTGTCGACGTGGGATTTGCCTAGGGTGTTACAATCCACCCCCCTTATGGGACTCAGCGTCCTCGCTGAGGTTTGCCCCACCATCGTTCAAGGTTGCACGCGGAGCGGCTCTGATACCACAAATGTAACGGCCCGGCCCACTAGTGATATTGTCCGCTCTGGACCGAAGCCCTCACGATTTTAAAACGCGTCAATAGGGGTTACGAACTATCAACTTATAAACCCAGCATCTCTCTCGTGTTTTGTCGACATGGGATTTGCCTAGGGTGTTACAATCCACCCTCCTTATGGGACTCAGCGTTCCCTTTCTGTTAAGCTATTTTCTTGGAAGGACCAGGAATATGAGATTTCTTTTTCTTATTGCCCTTCTTCTTGTTGGACTTTCCAGTAGAAGAAGATGCAATCAAAGCTACCTCTTTTCCTTTATTGCCTGGCATATTCTTTTGGGCAATAATCAGTATGTTGAGTAAACTAGTTAAGGTGCATTCCTATTTAGTCACATGGAAATTTGTCATAAAATTCCCAAAAGACTCAAGAAGGGACTAAAGGATCAAATTCGTCAGTAATTGGAAATCCATGTTGAAGTCAAGATGTTCCAACTGCTCAATCAGCCGAATCATCTTGTGGACATGATCCCCAACATTTTGTCTCTAAGACATCCTTATGCGGAATAGCTGCCTAGATATCTCATACCTAGCATTCCTACTGTGCTCAACATACAACTCTTGTAGGTGAAGGAGGATCTCACTCGCACTCTATATGTTCTCATGCTGCTTCTGTAACTCATTACTCATGGAAGCAAGCATGTAACACTTAGCTCTCATATCATGCTCCTTCCACTTGTCCAAAGTTTCATGTTCCTCTTGAGTGGCCTCTGGAGGTGAGGGACCAGGAACATTTGAATCTAGAACATATCCTATATGTTCAAGGTTCAGGACAAGTTTCAAATTTCTTAGCTAATCAGATAGATTAGGTCCTGTCAACATATTGCGATCAAGTATGCTTGCAAGGATATTGGATGGTGGTGGTTGTTCTGTGCTCATTATTATTAGAAAATTAACTGCAGAAAATTACCAGATTAATTATTAAATGTACCTTGTAATTAACCAAAATGATTATGGTCTTTTAATCAAATTGGTCCTCCCACTAACTTAGCGAATCCTACACTTCCATAGTAGAAAACGGAAATCCTAGTTGAATGGATTTCTAGTGGGTGATTGAATTCTTATAATTCTATTGATCATCCTCAGGTACATGCATTATTGGAATTACAATAAACTATAAGTGAGCAACTCCTTGCCCATCACATCACATGTGAGGTTCAATCCTTTACCTAGCCCCTAATGCTCAAAATTTTAGGTACATCCATTATTAACTTATCTTGCATTAGTTAAGTTGATCCCATTAAGCCAGTAATTATGCAAATAATTTTAATGTCCTCATGTACATCCAATATTGGCCACCAAACCATTTATATATTTACAACATCTCATGCTTAACAATTATTCTTAAGAATATCTCTTAAATTAATTGCATCTTATGCAACTATTTAAAATTTCTTAAAATAATTTCCCTAATGGAGGGCCCATGTTATAATTACTTTAATTATAGCATTTCCAACTTAATCATTTGTTTGGAAGATTTTATAGTCATCCTAATGACTATTAAAGTCTCATTTTGCACATTATCCATTTAGCATGCATATATCACATAGTGCATACATTCCCATACATCTCATGCATCCATGGATAAGCAGTAAATATGGTATGATCATGGACTTTCTAAGGGATTCAATTCTGAGCCACCAAGAATTGAATCAGGGAATTCCTAGGTGCATTTCATTCATTCATTTTACAAGAGCTGCTGAAGGAGTACATAATCAACACTTGATATTGAATTCCTCCCACTGGTCCCACCAATGCTCTTGACCTCCTTGAACTTCTTGCAATCCAATTACATAGTAATCCTTGGCATAC